>NC_060039.1:12228333-12912916 GCF_905333055.1 Maniola jurtina
CTTACACGAAAAAAGCAGTGTAAGATTGTCAGGGTTCATGTTTGTAGGTTTTTTATTCCTCTATAACTTGTAAATGTCTTAACGGATTTAGATGTATGGGGTATCGTTAGAATCCTTAGATCATCGCGAGTGAAATTGGCTATAAATTTTTGAATAAAATTCTATATAATATGTATAGCGGCTGTATTAGGCGGAGTTTCACTTTGAGCTATTTACAAATGGATGTATGTGTTTGGCATTCCTAGAATCCCATCGAAGTAGAAATGAAAATCCAAATAAAATAAAATAAACAAGAGCGTTCAACGTCCTGACTTCCGTTTATTTGAATATTAAAAAAGTGATAAGATAATTTGTTATTGTATTGTTGCATATTACTTCATGTTAAGTATCATCATTTTACTGACTGAATTTTTAAATGCAGTGACTTATTCTACAAAGAATCATTGGTGGACCTTGAGTCTTGATAAACACGACAGGCAAGCAGACAACGATGTGATCCTATAAGAGTTCCTTTTTTCTCAGGAGATCCGGAACTAATAAAAAAATATAGTTTTGGTCTGAATAGATATTATGCATCTGTTCCACCTATAAAATGTCAAGGCAGCCACCTACTCTGCAGCTCTTCCAACACGCATCACGATGTAAATTTATGCTAAAACGATCATTTACATAAAATTTTGTGTCAAGAGTTTATTTAAAAAAAAATCAACCCAGGTTGAAGACGACCTAGTAAATTATATCATCTTACACTTATATATTTTTTTGCATTTTAATCTCATCTATCTACAATTAGATTTCTTATTAAAACAAAATCAGTTATGAATTAATTATCGAATACGTAATTTAATAATTTATGAGTATAAACACGAAGTAACAGTTTTCAAGACTTTTAAGAGGGGGCTCTCCGTCACTCGCTCCATACAAACGTAGTTCGTCTCTCATTGGAATACTAACCAATGAAATTTTGTACAAACGTTCCGGGAACTAATATCTATGCCTGTGGTTTTCCAGATTTCCGTTAAAATATTCGGTTTCAAAGGTACGCGGTCTTAAAAATTCACATACAAATCTTTGAGCCCCTGTAATTTTAAAACTACATCTTTTTAGAAAAATCTAAAATACCACAGGCACAGATATTAGTTTCTAGAATATGTCTGCAAAATTTCATGGACTTTGGTTGCTTAGTATTCAAATGACATTGGAACTACGATTGTATGAAGCGAGTGACGGAGAGAGCCCTGTTAAAAATGCATTATGTAGAACTCTCAGGCATGCAGGTTTCCTCGACGTTTTCTTCCATCGTTAAAGTATGTGATATTTAAATGCTAAAAACGCAACATAAATCCGAAAAATTAGAGATGCGTGCCCGGGATCGTACCCCCGATCTCCCGAATAGAAAGCCGCGCTTTTTTTAAGGTTCCGTACCCGAAAGTGCGCCAACGGAAAACGGAAAGGACCCCATTACTAAGCCTTTGCTATCCGCCCGTCCATCCAACCGTCCGTCTCTTTGTCAGTGGATTGTATGTGAACCGCAGGCAGCGAATTGAAATTTTCAGAGAATGTGTATTTTTATTGCCCCTAAAACAACAAATCCATAGCCATACTTTAATATTATTATAAATGCGAAAGTGTGTCTATCTGTCTGTCTATTTTTTGCACGGCCTAGCAGTTGAACCGATTTTTATGAAATTTGGTAAAGATTAAAGAGTTAGCTTACATCCCGGGGGAGGACACAGGCTACCTTTCACTTTGTGTCTCCACCCCGGTTGCCATCTCAACCTGTCGCGCACTATAGTATGTCTACTCATGTGCTATAGTTGACTTTAACTTAATAAACGAATGCCAGTAACCACTTTCCTGCAGTTGCAAGATTTGCAGTGAGCGAAGTTAAATTACTTCCCTTACGATACGGTAATTGCAATAAGTACTGTTACTATTAGAAAATCTAATCGTTAACAGGTTTGAATTACTTGTGAAACTGTTTTGATTAGAATTTATAATTGCTGCTTTCTGTATTTATAGAATTTACTAGCCAACGCTCGCGACGTCGTCCGCGTGGATTTAAGTTTTTGAATATCCCGTGGGAACTCTTTGGTTTTGCAGGGTAAATAGCAGCTTATCTCACTCTCTAAGTCTTTATCTATACCCGTGCAAACGATCACGTTGATTCGTTGCTTCGTTGCGACATGATTGAAGGAAAAACCAACAAACGATCAAACTAATAAAGCAATAAACACACTTTCGCATTTATAATATGTGCAGTGATGACTACTTAGTGATGGATGTCGTCAAGCGCAAGCCTACCTTGCAATAAAAAAAAACCGGCCAAGTGCAAGTCAGACTCGCGCACCGAGGGTTCCGTACTCGAGATTTTTTTTACATTTTGCATGATAAATCGAAAAATGTTCTATATAAAAATAAATAAAAATCTGTTTTAGTATATACAGGTAAAGCCCTTTCATATGATACCCCACTTGGTATTATAGTTATCGTACTTTGAAAATTGAAACACATTTAAATCTTTTTTATAATGATGTAACTACAAATTCACGGTTTTCGGAGGTTTCCTGTACATGTGCTATAAGACCTACCTACCTGTCAAATTTCATGATTCTAGGTCAACGGGAAGTACCCTATAGGTTTTCTTGACAGACACGACAGGCGGACAGACAGACAGACAACGAAGTGAAATATAAGGGTTCTTTTTTGCTATTCAGGCACGGAATCTTAAGAACAAAGGTAACCCTTCTCTTCGTAGTCGGGTAAAGGTGTCCTCTCACTATATTATGTATTAATATGTATGTCGGTGCCAGTATTAAGGAGTGGTAAACGCTGATAAATCGATATCAATTTTCCGACGGATTGCCACACTACATTTTAAGAGGGCTCTCTCCGTCACTCGTTTCATACAATCGTAGTTCCAATTTCATTTGAATATTAAGCAACCAAAGTCCATGAAATTTTGCAGACATATTCTAAAAACTAATATCTATGTCTGTGGTTTTCCAGATTTCTGTTAAAATATTCGGTTTCAAAGTTACGCGGTCTTAAAAATTTTCATAC
This sequence comes from Maniola jurtina, assembly GCF_905333055.1. Classification (NCBI taxonomy): domain Eukaryota; kingdom Metazoa; phylum Arthropoda; class Insecta; order Lepidoptera; family Nymphalidae; genus Maniola; species Maniola jurtina. Next base: position 12,231,397 of record NC_060039.1, read on the forward strand.
AAATCTTTGAACCCCTGTAATTTTAAAACTACATATTTTTAGAAAAATCTAAAACACCACAGACACAGATATTAGTTTCTAGAATATGTCTGCAAAATTTCATGGACTTTGGTTGCTTAATATTCAAATGAAATTGGAACTACGATTGTATGAAACGAGTGACGGAGAGAGCCCTGTTAACGGCCAGTTAATTCATTTCCGCGAGGTAATTGCGTTAAAAGTAAAACAATGTCGGGTAGGAACTGGAATATAAAATAACAAATTTGTTTATTGTAATTCGAACCAACTACAATTAATAAAGTTAGTCAAGTGCGTGGCTAAACACGCATAAGGTTACGTATCTATTTTTTTTTTTAACCGACTTCAAAAGAAGGAGGAGGTTCTCAATTCGTCGGAATCTTTTTTCATGTACCAAAATTGTAGTTAAGTACAAAGTAATAATAGTCTAGTAACCACTATGAATGCTGATCTCTAAACAGAGATTTCTTCCAGCTTCCCAACCTAAAAACCTGAAAAAATTAACGAGCTAATACTCAAGGTAAATCACAATATTTTTCGACTCTCTCAAAATATGTATACGAATACTTAATATCATTTACTGTTTTAAAAATACATAATTATCTAATTTAGGTTTCAAAAACATACATAATTTATATTTTTGTAATTTATTTAGAGATTTATTAGAATCATGAATTATTTATTATTTAACGAGTTCAAGTATTATTGCATTAAAATTTTATAATACCTATGTAATAATAATAATTTATTGGCGCACCACAGGCGATTTCTCAAACTTTATGAATAAGTAGTATTTTTTCATTAAATATCTATTTAAAATAAGTGACTCCATGACTATTTATTTAAATTCTTATTAAGTATTTACTAGCTGTGCCCGCGACTTCGTTCGCGTGGAATACTCTGTAGGTACGTTAAAAATGTTCGCCGTGATTCTTTAAATTGACATAACTTTTTTATTTATGAACCGATTGACATGAAATAAACATTAAATGTTAAGTGAAACTTACTACAATATATTATTGAAAACCGTATCTAAATCGAATAAGCTGTTTCTGATATTAGCGTGCACAAACACACAGACAAACAGACAAAAAAATAATTAATTACAATTTCGGGTTCGGCATCGATATAATAACAACCCCTGGTACTTTTTATTTATTTATTTCCATTGTACAGACACCACTTTTCTACAATTTTATTATATGTATATGATAGATTTGAAGCCAAATTACAGGACTGATTTGGTAATTCTCATTACCTACGTAACGGGTTAATTAACAATAATTAATTCGTATTGGTAAATGTTTAATTAAATTGTGTTGATTCGTTTTAAATAACTATAATAACTATTTTTTTTTGCAAAAAATATCCATAATCAACCCAAGAATTGTATCTAGGATAGATATTATATTGTATTAGGGTATAAGTTTAAAATTTAAGTAACATTTTTTTGTATAAAAGTTCACTATATTTCAAAAGTGAAGACAAAATATTAGTATGATTATGTGTTTGTAGGCGTAGCGATAGGTATATATAGGCCACATAGTGTTGGTGTTGGATTTACGTGCCTTTTGACACCTAAAGGCGTAGTCGAAAAATGACCGCCTTGTTACTATAGGCTTGGTTACTATAATAAAATTACACAGGCTCTAACTTAAAAGCTACTTAGATATTTTATCTCATCAAAAATCTAGCAAACTAAAGATACGGATATTAGTTTCTAAAACGCGCCTACAAACACTGAGTTTAATTAATCTAAAAATATAAAAAAAAGCTGGCTGACTGAATGCCTGACTGACTGACTGTACTATCAACGCACGGCTCAAACCACTGGACGGATTGGGCTGAAGTTTGATATGCAGATAGCTATTGAGACGTAAACAAAACAAAGGATTTTTGAAAATCATTGTTCAAAAATCAAAGATTCTCTTAGGCTTTAAAATAGGGAGTTGCAGATAGCTATTGAGACGTAAACATCTGTTAAGAAAGGATTTTTGAAAATTCAACCTCTAAGGCTCTAAAATAGGGGGTTGAAAATTGTGTAGTCTACGTGGACGAAGTCGCGGGCAATTGCTAGTCTATTCAAATAAAAACCCAATAACGTTTGTATGGAGAGTGCTGAAAAGCGCGCAGGAGACATTACAGCAAAGGGCAAAAAGTTTTTGACCATCCTTTTGAATTAAATAAGTACTTTGAAATGTATTTGATACAGAAAATGTTTTCTACTTATTTATGAGCTAATGCTTAAACAAGCAATATTCTAGAGTGTGTACTTACATAGCTACCATTCAGTTATACTTGACTGCGTGAACTCAAACACCTATTGTTTATGAAATTTATTTTTAGCCCTGTGGAACTCACCCTAAATAAACATCCCTTGCCACGCGGTTATTATCGATCCACAGCCTTTGATTTGAAACGAAACTTCCAACCTATATTGCTCTCTTTCTGTTAAACTGATCTGTTTCACAATTTTTCCTATAAAGCTGTCTCATTCTGTCATGAATAGTAAATTATCACGGTCAAAGAGGAAAACGATTGCTAACAACTGGCCTTACAAAGGGAAAACAGGCTTTTGGTTGATTTGCGATATTATTGTATTATTGAAGTATCGATATGCTATGGTCAAAGACATTTAATGCCTATTATATTACTGTACGCTACCTCTTGTATATGCTGAGGTTATTTACCTTTTATTTAAATTGAGGATAATATAATTTATATCATAAAGATTTGAGAACTTGGAAGATATACAAAAGAATAATTAATTAATTATTATTTGAGTTTAAGTCGTTGTCCAGACTGGTTCTCGAACTAAGTTTTTAAGGAGAAAGTATTTGTCTGTCTGGCTGTCTATCTGTTAACTTTTCACATTATATTATATTATAGTATATTCTGCATAACAGATTTTCAAACAAAAACACATTACATACATAACATAAATAACTAATTTATAATTTTATTAATTAAAGCAAATTATATAAAACTAGATGATAGCTATAAAAAAACTAAAAGGATAGATTAGCGAGCTCAAATCTGTTCAAATCGGATATTAGGTATAATTCTTATCAATTAATAAGTACTTAACATTCAATACTTAATCTTATAAATACAAAAGGGTGTCTATCTGTCTATCTACTAGCGTTTCACGGCCTATCCCTTTAACCGATTTTGACGTGTAGTACAAAGATAGCTCGCATCCCGGGGAAGGACAGAGATTACTTTGTCCCGGAAAATCAAAAAGTTCCACGGGATTAAAAAACTTAATCCACGAGGACGAAGACGTAGAAATATAAGTACAAAAGGTGACAGGTAAGACTGACTGATCTATTAAGTTAATAGATCAGTCAGTCAGTCAGCTGTGCGTTGGTTGGACAGATCTGGCTGGCTATGCGGATAGCTTTATGATGTAAACATCCGCTAAGAAAGAATTTTTGAAAATTCAATCCCTAAAGGGACGGTGTAATAAGGGATTGAAATTAATGTACGCGGACGAAGTCACGGGTGTAAGCTAGACTTCAATAAAAATCAGTAACGTTTGTCGCTCACTGAGTCGCTGTTATCTTATCAGATAGGTCCCACATGTTTTGTGGAACACGCTTCCACTGTAGCCCAATAGTCTGCAAGATAAAGTGTGCGCTTCTTATCAGTCAAGCCACCGTTAGTACGGCATGGAGGAATTTAGCATTCCCAGTTATGTCATTTCAACTATTTTTGTGACATAAAAGAAAATTTCAGTTTTCACGATGAAACAAACGCGCGATATCTCAGAAAAAAAAGTATGAAACAATTTCTGTAGATAATTTTATGGTCTACAATATTTATCTGGCCTATTTTATGATTATTTTATTTATTTATGTTTATTTATATTGATTCAACTTACCGTTTAGCTGGTAAATGCAAAAAACCCATTTTTGTGAACTTTGACCTTGAATAACTTACGATACATGAGCGATATTTTATGTGACTTTTGAGACATTTAGAACGCCAAAATGAAGGCATATACCTATCAAAATTCAGCTCATTCCGATATTGACTTCTTTTTTATGCTAAAGTGACTGGGCTATTAAAGAGATAGCTTGCATCCCACAGGACTTTTTGTCCTGGAAAATCAAACACGGTAGTAATCTACGTTTACGAAGTCAATCAATCAATCAATTTATTGCAATTAATTTATTGCTTAGCTTATACGTATTGGTCTTAATCTAAGTTTATAATAAGTACAGCCAAAAGCCATACGGCTATCCGCTTTACGCGGCTTTAGTCGCGGGCATCATCTATTTTGTTCAGAGATATAGCTTGTATCCAGGACAGGGCAACTTTTTATCCTAGAAAATCGATTCCACGGGATAAAAAATTCTAAATCCACGCGTACGAAGTCATATAATTTATTACTATCAAACCACCACAATCGACACAGATAAATGCAACATAGTAAGGTGAAAATATGGGCAGCATAATTTTTTATATAAACAACACACTAACAAACTCGTCAAAGTGGAAATTGAGAAAGTATCCGTGAAATTCGCATTTGGACGCGTGCTGTTTTCAGTACCTATTTGTTTACTTTATTGTCTTTAACTGAACATAGACATAAAAACCGGTCAAGTGCGATTAGGACCGCATATGAAGGGTTCCGTACCATCGTACAAGATATTTTAACATTTTTTAGCTCGTCCACACAGCCTGCGTAAGCGTAGACGTAGCGCGTACTATTGCGTTGTAAATTGTAATGGAACTGTATGAAACATGGCACACCGCTTGCGTAAAGCGTGGACGTATGCGTAACCCGGTGTGTTAGGAGCTTACGCGCGTCACTACGCACGTGTCACGTGTACGCAATTGGTGTGAATTGGCCATTTACGAGCTAGAGACCTGTGACACGCGTACAGACGGACAGCAGAGTGACATTAATAGGCACTATTAGAGCTTTTTGCTAACTACTACTTTTACATACTAATTTTGGGTATGAATCATTTTTTTTTCAGAATGCCTCTGTTGTTCTGATTTCTTTATCTGTAGGTTTCTAAAACTATTCTTTTCAAGCTTACAGCTCTAGTAGTTTATTTTTAAAAGAACGATGTTGAAATCAAATTTTTCTAATTTCTATTTCGATTCTGCACAATACCAACATTAGAAAGGATCTTAAAGGTAACAAATCACAATCGAAACAGTGATAAATTACTTTTTAGATCGCTTGGAGAGATATTTACTTTAAAAAAGTAATGCAACGGAACTCGACAAAAAAAGCGAGGATGATACGAAAAGTGAACGTGCGCGTTGCGTGAATGTCTTAAATTTATATCGTTAGGGTTGTCATCTTACATTATTATAATGACATATTTTTGTCTTTAATCTTAATGTAATATTAACAGAGGACTCTTCGTCACTCGCTCCATGCTAAGTGCAGTCTTTTATTTTCGCCTTTCAAAATAAGTTATTATATTTACATAGATCTTTAAAGATCCGCCTTTTATTCACCAAAATGTTTTACCGAAGAATGAACTCGTCTTTTGACAGGTTCTATATTGAAAATCTGTTTTAGGTGATTGAAAGTGTAGGCCTCTACAATATTTATTTTTATGCTTGGAATTTATACTGCACTTTTTTAAGCAGTATTTTTTATCAGTTAATCCAATTCACTCTTTTGTTTTGGCTTAAAAGCTTTCATCTAGGTTATCCCTATCCCTTTGGCTATTTTTCTATTCGTTCTCCTGTTCGTCTGATTGCTTTAAAAAAAACTAATCAATGTTCAATCTTCAAATAGATTTTTTTAAATTATTTAATCAGTATAGGTACACCCCCAGATATTCTTGGATCCTTGAGTGTCGTGAATGGTATCTAGTTTTATTAAAAAATTATTATTACTACGTTTCTATCTAACAAATCTATTTCTTTGTTTTAGCAACTACCCTTATGACACCGACGCAAAAGTCAGCGAATTTTGGTCCTGAACGTTGACTCATAAAATGAAATTCCAGTTTTAAATTCCCTTTTATTTCAAATACAATCACACTAATATTATAAAGGCGAAAGTTTGTATGTGTGTGTTTGTTTGTTTGTTCCTCCTTCACGCAAAAACTACTGGACGGATTTGGCTGAAATTTAGAATAGAGATAGATTATACCCTGGATTAGCACATAGGCTACTTTTTATCCCGGAAAATCAAAGAGTTCCCACGGGAATTTTAAAAGCCTACATCCACGCGAACGAAGTCGCGGGCATCGGCTAGTTATTATTAAAGGAGTAAGCAAATCGATGGAGTCAGCCCTAATTAAAAACCAACCTGCCAAACACGATATGCGGTTACAAGGCGAACTTTACGAGAATAAAAATGAAAGCTGCGTGCACGGGACCGTCGGATAAAAGTATTTGTTTTGTTGTGGCGCCTGCACTGTTGAAACAAGGGTAGCAACGATCTAGACATACTAGATATGACCTTACAAGGATGAAAAAAGTTAGTATAACCCGCTCGCAGAAGGTTTGGAGATGGCACAGACCGCAACCCGCGCCTGTTTTTAGGGTTCTGTACCTCTTTTTTTTATTCACTATAGGCAAGCGCTTGACCACAATCACACCTGATGGAAAGTGATGGTCTACGATGGGACGCGTTTACCTAGAAGGTGCGTATTCACTCTTGTTTTAAAGAAAAACCCCAAAAGGAAAAACGGAACCCTGATAGGATCACTTTGTTGTCTGTCTGTCTGTCCGCCTGTCCGTCTGTGCAAGTCCGACTCGCACTTGGACGGATTTTTTATTACAGACACTCGCAAGTCTATTATTATTATTATACACTTTATTTGGACCACTACAAAAAGGATTACAGTATAAGTACAAAAAACAGACATAAGGAGGATACAAAAGGCGACCTTATCGCTAATTAGCAATCTCTACCAGGCAACCTTAAGAATATGAAAATATGAGGAAAAAGACAGCAGGTGGTGTAAATAAATAATAAATAAATAGAAGAGGTCGGCTATTTTGCTGCATCCGAGTTAGGTATACGTATTTGTAATGAAAAGCAGCGTCTACAGACAAGGCTCTGGTGACCGATAAATGGCGGTATAGTCATTTCGAATTGGATAGACTGGATAAATGACTTGGGCTGCGACACCAGTGCGACCAGACAATTGCCCTGCCATGACTACTGGATAATAACATGGATTATCTGATAAAACCTTCTATGAGTTAGGAAACAAAAAATCACTGCGAATCGATCTTTTAGTGGTTGGTTTAGTTCAGTTTCCCTCGATCGATTAGCATTGGACCTAACTTGGAAATAGATTTTTTGTCAAGAAGAAATTGGAAATTAACATTTTTATTCAGTGAGTGTTTAAGACATTTTAAGTGATTGAAGGGTTGAGTTGAAAATATCCTCTTTCCTGGAAAACGGTTAGTAAAAATGAAAAGAGGTACTAATGCTCAAAGCTGCCCGCTTGATAAAGCGTGCCAGAGACATTGTAAAGAAAACTCTCCAATTAATACAAGCTCTTTATTTATATTTAAAAAAGAATATTAGTCATGTTAAATGACTAATATTCCCCTTTCCTCTCCAACTAAGCGTCAGGCTTGTGCTAGGAGTAGGTACGACAATAGTGCAACGGGCGGGGTTTGAACCGTCGACCTTTCGGTTTTCAGTCCACACCTTTATCAGTTGAGCTGTTGAGGCTCTCTTTCTCTGTCATATCCAGTACCTTTACATGCATGTAAAAGACTTAAATTTTATTAATTACACGCGCACGGTTAATATATAAAGCCGATTTTAATCTCCATACCTTATTTGCGTTCAGTACGACACGCACAGGCTTGTTACATGCATAAAGTACTTATACTATAAAGCTTAATTATTTTGTACACCCATCGAAAAACACTTACCTACTTAAATAAGTACTTATTTAAATAACTTCAAAAGTTCAGCTTCCGGATTTATTTTTAACCGACTCAAAAGTGAGGAGATATTCAATTCAAATTCGATCGGTCGATTTAAGCTCCAGTTGCATGACAGGCGGTTAAAGTTACATTACGGTTACGGTTAAATTTTAAATATTTACAAAATGGATCTGCAAGCCAGTGTCTCCCAGGCTTTGTTATATTTTGGACAAAAATTTACTAACCGATCAACGTGTAATCTTAATCATTGAGGTTTAGATATTGAATTGAGTCACCCATTTCGCTTTTTATTGGTGGGCATGTACATTAACAGGGCTCTCTTCGTCACTCGTTTCATACAATCGTAGTTCCAATTTCATTTGAATATTAAGCAACCAAAGTCCATGAAATTTTGCAGACATATTCTAGAAACTAATATCTGTGTCTGTGGTGTTTTAGATTTTCTAAAAATATGTAGTTTTAAAATTACAGGGGCTCAAAGATTTGTATGAAAATTTTTAAGACCCTGTAACTTTGAAATCGAATATTTTAACAGAAACCTGGAAAACCACAGACATAGATATTAGTTTCCAGAATATATCTGCAAAATTTCATGGACTTTGGTTACTGTATTGTAATAATGTAATAAACAAACTGTCGCAGAAGCCCAAAAACGATCCTAAGCGTCGGAGTAAGTATAATAACGGCCAATTACGGGCGATAATTCAGTGTTCAACGCTAAAAGATAGGGCCAGCGAGCTCATTTGACATTTACTTTTAATCCATTGAAGGTTTTCTACGAAAAATTATTATCAATCGATGTCCAATAAGTTCGGTGGCTAACATTGTGTTAGAGACTTAGTTAGTGAATCGCCCGCTTGATCCGATTTGTATGGAAAATATTGTGGTGCCGATTTGGATGCAATCATACTTAAATTTTCATAGACCCGATCCAATTCTTACGGAGGAAAAAGACGAGACAACACAGACGAGCTATTGACTTCCATTCCATTCCATGAGCGTAAAATAAGATATGAATATAAATCGGTCGCAGATAAAAAGCGGTCGCTTGCGTTAGGTCTAATATGCCAATGAGCAAATATTGACCAACGTAAATAAACGACAATGGTAATGCTAAGCAGCTTCCACTAGTAATCTAACAGGTGCAGTTTTATTGATCTTAGAGACCTTCCTGGCGCAGTGGTGAGCGCCGTGGTCTTATCAGTGGGAGTTCCTGGGTTTGATTTCCGATAGGGGAAACTTGGAATTTTATAATTACTTCCTCTGGTCTGGTCTGGTGGGAGGCTTGGGCCTTGGCTAGTTATTATCCTACCAGCAAAGCGGTGCCGCCAAGCGATTTAGTAGTCCAGTTTTTTTTTTAGTGAAAATAGTAATAGTGAATTTTTTTTTTTTTTTTTCTTATTTAAAGAGCTGGGTCACTAGTGTGACCAAAGAATGAATTCTAGCCCCATAAACCTACCGCTATACAAAACATCACATATTTTTATTACTACAGTCAAAGACCCTATAGTATATCTAATAAATGAAGAAAAATAATATAACGCCGCGGATACACCTGTAAGTTTTACTCACGTAAGTAGCTTATATATGATTAACTTACAACTTTACTAATGTAAACACCCGCATAAGTACATTTACATTAGTAAAGTTGTCAGTTAATTACGTAAGCTACTTATGAGATTAAAACTTACAGGTGTAATGTGGCCAAAGATCTTTCGCGTCTACAAAAAGATCCTACCTGCTGAGCGTTTTTATTTTTAATCTTAGATATTATTTCTAAATGTTCATAGATTGCATAATAATATAGGACTTTGTTAACAATTAATTATTCTGTGAGTTTGCAAATAAATCGATTTATTTTGAATAGAAATTCAACATTATCTAATGCTAGCTTTCCATATCATTAGATATGTGAATTGATTAGTATTTTAAACTGCATTTTAGTTTGACATTAAACCGAAAACTAGCTTTTTTAACCCCCGACCAAAAAAGAGGGGTGTTATAAGTTTGACGTGTGTATGTGTGTATCTGTGTATCTGTGTATCTGTCTGTGGCATCGTAGCTCCTAAACAAATGAACCGATTTTAATTTAGTTTTTTTGTTTGAAAGGTGGCTTGATCGAGAGTGTTCTTAGCTATAATTCAAGAAAATCGGTTCAGCCGTTTGAAAGTTATCAGCTCTTTTCTAGTTATTACTGTAACCTTCACTTGTCGGGGGTGTTATAAATTTTTAATTTACACTTGTTGACTAACTGCAGCTGCATAGAATTAATTCATTATTTATTTCCCCCCATTTCTCTGAAATGCAGAATTGTCTCATTTAGTTTCGTAAGAAAAAAAAACAAATCCATAATATTCCTTGTATATGTATGTCTGTCCCACTTTTCCACGACCTATCCGCTTAACCTATTTTAACGAAAGTTAGTACAGAGATAACTCGCATTCCGGAGATGCACATACCTAGGTTAAAATTACCTAGGGAGGTATGTATGTCCGTCTGTATTGCGGAAAATCAAAAAGTTCCCACGGGATTTTTATAAATCAAAATCCACGCAGACAAAGTTGTGGGTATCATCCAAACAAATAATATATTGATTACTAGTTATAAAAGCCCGTCATGCATCCATTGACAGATTTATGTTGGAAAACTTCACGCAAGTGCCAACAATAACTGTACGAAATTTCAACTTATTCGGATGAACGATGCGGGAACGCATTGGTAACGAACGAACCAACACACACACATTCATTTTTATACTTACACTAGTTTTTGTAATCATATATTATAGGTAGGTCATTTTTGCCCTCGCATATCTATGTAAGGGCTAACCCTATAAATGCGTTGGTATCAATTAAAGGATATATCCAATTAATGATTAATTAATATCATTTAATTCTTGTTAACTAGGAACCGTTAATTGTCTATTTATTTATAAAGAAAAGATATCGAATACGTTTTGGAAGTTGGTGTCTATTTTGTGAAAGTTTATTAATTAAATTAGACATATTGAAAGGAATTCATAAAATAATCTCTCCCTTAAGGCTGCGTTCCAACTGATGTGGAGCTGCGCGAAGTGGAGCGGGGCGAAGTGAGGCTGAACTGAGCTGAGCTGAGCAGATTAGAGCTGCATTAAGCCGTGTTCCGACCAGTCTTTGTCTACTCTAACCGCTGCGCCGCACCGTCCTGCTACCCTCCGATTCGTGACCTCCGCTCGGCACCACAGCTTGCTCGACTCCGTTCTGTCCAGCACTGTCGAGCACTGCGATCGGTCATTGGTGCTATTCACGGTCCACTCCGCTCCACTCCACCCAGCTCCACGTTAGTGCAAATGCACCCTAAAACGTGTAGTTAATGAAGAGAAGATCCGTGTTCAGTGACAGGCCGGGGATGAGATTATGATGATGATCCAGACGACTGAACTCATTGTAAGTAATTGTACTACCATTCATATAAATGAATTATCTGTGATGGTAGAAGGACAATGTGTAGTACGGTAATTTTTTAATTAATATTTTACCTGAAGGAACAGGAAAAAATAAAATTCAAGGCAAAACACGTGGGCTTCAATTATAATTTGATGCACGTTGTAAAATTAATGTTTTGTTTGTTTTGTCAAGCTTTTTATGATAAAAATATATAACTTATTAGTCACAAAAACTGTATTATTTAGATCGACGTTACATTGTATGCACTCACACAAACACAATCTCACAATCTAGCGTAGTTTCCCAAACTTGGTTGAATACAAACAAGGTTATCTGTATTTGGTACGCACTGTAGGTTTCTTCTTATTAATCTACCATTAAAAACAAAAATTGCGCGAAAATTGACATTTTATTCAAAATTATACACACAAACATTTAAAAAAAAAATATAAAATACACAAATATAATTTACAGATGCGCGGATCATTTTACTTTATTTAGCTTAGCTTTCTTTAGCTTTTATTTGAAGTTTTGACCTCGTGTGGTAATAATGCAGTCTAAGACGGAAGAGAGCTTACCTCTAAGGTGTATGGTAGGTTTTATTAAATCCATATCCTATCGGTTTCTATGCGGCATCGTAGCGGATCGCTAAGATTAAACGGCACAGCTTTGCCGGTACAATTCTAGCTTACCACATCCATTTTCCTCATATATCTCCTTTTATTTACATACTGACAGGTATTGCTGAGGAATACAAGACAGGTCATAGTGCGGCAGCCTAACCCGTCATGCGCAATGCAGCTCTAACAGCTGATTTCATAAACAAGCATAAAAAAGCTACCTTGTTCGGCGTAGACTCCGGCTGCATGTAGTAGAATAGCACAAAAATCCACGCTCCACCCAAAAAGAACAAAATTTTCACGTTCCTACGCATTTTAGGATTTTTTGTGGCACTGTTTAACACACGCGCGGTTTTTGCGTTGATTTTTTTACGTAGAAAATCGTTTTTCGCGGGCGCGCGGCCGCGCTATTGGCAGCGGCGTGCGGACTGGCAGAGTAGTGAGTACGGATTATAAAATGGTACGCTCTTGTCGGTCATGCGCGTATCGCCACTACTAAAATAGAACGGCATGCATTCGAGGGTTACATTACAGCATTGTTTCAACCCTGATAATGGGGGTTTGATAGTGAAAGTGTTATTTTTAGTTGTATTGACATTTGTCGTCATAATTGTTTTGGTGTTTCTTGACTGTTGAAGTAGGTAGGCAAAGCTTTGGAGCTTTTTTAGGACTCAACTAAAAACTACCTAAGTATTTCTTTAGTAATATCATATGTCATTGATAAAATATAATAAAACAAATAACAGTTCAGCACAGCATGAACCTATTCTAAGGTCATAACTTACAGCATTGTTTCTAAACCTGATAATAGAGGTTTGATAGTGAAAGTGTTATTTTTAGTTGTATTGATTTTTATTATCATACTAGCTACTTTAAATTGACAGAACTTTTTTATTTATGAACCGATTGACATGAAATAAACACTAAATTAATGCTTATTACAATATTAGTGAAAACCGTATCTAAATCGAATAAGCCGTTTCTGATATTAGCGTGCACAAACACACAGACAAACAGACAAAAAAAAATTAATTACAATTTCGGGTTCGGCATCGATATAATAACAACCCCTGCTACTTTTTTTTTAATATATTTCCATTGTACAGACACCACTTTTCTACAATTTTATTATATGTATAGATTGTCTAGGAATGGTCTAGGAGTTGGTAAAGCTTTGGAGCTTTTTAAAACTTAATTTGAACTTACCTATTTCCTTAATTTCCTTACTAATATCGTTATCCTCGCTATTAAACAAGGAAACCCTGTCAGATGCGAGTCGGGCTCGCACACGATGGGTCCCGTACTACCTACCGCATAAGAAAGAAACTTTAATTTTTTTTTCTGTGATGTAAACACAAATAAACGGTTTTCTGATTTTTATGGGTCTTGACAGACATTATAGACAAACAGACAGACAGCAGACAGACAGACATACAGCAGATAGACAGATAGACAATGAAGTGACCCTAAAAGAGTTTATTTTCCTCTGCAGATACGGAACCCTAAAATTAGTTGAATTTAGAATGGTGTGGATTTGATTGACAGCATTGTTTCTAATCCTGATAATGGGGATTTGATAGTGAAAGTATTGTTTTTAGTTGTTGACATTATTGTATTGTCGTCATATTGTTTGATATGTTTGGAGTAAACTGTGGATTTCTTTTCTTCGCTTTTTAAGCTTTTATTTTTCTGTTACCTATTTCTTTACCAAGTAACTTTTACTCGTAACTTTTCCATGAATAGCAAAATCTAAAGGCTTACGCATACAGACATAGTGGAGTGGAGACGGGTGTTTTAGACAAGAACCTTATACCTATTGTTGTCTTGAAACATGGTTTGAAAAAAAATTGGTAAGTACTGAAAATAAAACTCGGTAGATACTTAAAAGACTCAAAGACGCCCCAAGGCTCTCGCCCGCCAATCGTTCTCGTTCTCGTTCCGCCAATGTATTACAATTTACATGTAAAGCTTACTTTGAATAATTTTTATCAAGACAATGCGACGCACGGTGCACTACAGCTCACTCTAATCTGTAGGTGTGCGTTACACCTTAAAAACTAGAACTTTCCTGGTAGAATTATAAGTATTTCAGTAAATTTTGAAAAAGTTTCTAAATCGTGAAGCTATCGATGATTGATAAGTATGTCACTTGCTTTAACGAAGAAGAAAATATCGTTAGGAAACCTGCATATCTGAGAGTTCTCCGTAATATTCTCAAAGGTGTGTGAAGTCTGCCTATCTGCACTTGACCAGCGTGGTGGACTATGACCTAAATCCCTTCTCATTCTGTATTGAGCGAGCCTTTTCCAAGTTATTATACCGCAAGTCTGATCAGCGAGATACCTATAGTAGATACGCGACAGGTCGAGATGGCAATCGGGGTATGAGGGCCGCCTCACCCGTACGTCCACTGTTCTATCCCGCACCGGGTTAGCGAAGAGGCTGTGCGGGTGTGCGGGGCGTCCCCACCCCAATTGCCATCTCGTCCTGTCTCGTACTATAGCTGTTGTCTTCCAACGTTGCTATTTGATTTACAGCCATGCTGAATATCTATTACTGTGACTCATTGTATATACAGTGATTATAATATAATGATAACCCGGCGACCTTAATATTAATAACATATTATTATTTACCTACCATGTTATAATGTACGGACGTTTACATTATGAGCGTACCTACTTTCTGCATATGTAGAGACTAGAGGTACATTGTATGCGTTGCCGGCTTTCGGGGAATTTCTTATTGTGGATTTTTTTTCCTGCCAGGGCATATCTTCCAGGAGTTCTAGGTAGTTTATATTCGGACAAGTTAGACCTTGGTTGCGATTTCACCTGGACAGGTGGTAAATGATGACGCAGTCTAAGATGGAAGCGAGTTAACCTAGAAGGAGTAGGTACAGCAGTATTTAATAAACCCATACTGGTACTGTCATGCCGATCATAACAGCCGTAGGTAAGTACTATAGCAGACCAAAGCCTCAATAGCTCAACGGTTAAGGAGCGGACTGAAATCCGAAAGGTCGACGGTTCAAACCCCACCCGTTGCACTATTGTCGCACCTATTCCCAGCACAAGCTTTACGTTAAGTTGGAGGGAAAGGGGGACGAATATTCGTCATAATTAACGTGGCTGATATTCTTTTTAACCCCCGACCCAAAAAGAGGGGTTTCAGCCGTTTAAGAGTTATCAGCTCTTTTCTAGTTTTCTTGTAGAAAAGAAGGTTAGATAACCGTTAGGTTCATAATATTATGTCAATAGACAAATGTCAAGCTGTCAAGATGGACGTTGCCTAAATACATAATTATTTATTTGAAAATGATGTTTTGGAAAACTCAGATACTTTGGATCGTCGGGGGTGTTATAAATTTTTAATTTACACTTGTTAAATATAAAAAAACCAAAAAGTCCAAAGTATAATACGTGACAAATCGAGATGGTTGATCAGATAAGGCGAAAGAGCGGGTTACCGCGGGGGGTGTGTGGGGCGCCTCCTACATCGATGGCCTCATACCCCGATTGCCATCTCGACCTGTCGTGTACTATTAGATGGTAGGTACTTATTACGCATTGGTAGCAAATGAAATGAATTTATTTCATGTAATATTATTATAATAATGCCTGTGCCACATAATATTATTATGATATTATGTCAAGACTCTATCACCGGTTCGGAAGGAAAATTCTACTAAGAAGAGCCGGCAAGAAACTCAGCACTTACAATTATTATGCAGCATATTTTTCTTAAAGGATTCTACAAGGGCGTTACAATTTATCTACATTAATCCTCAAAGTCCTTACAGTCGAAGCCTATTTGTACAAACAAAATTATTACTGGATTACAATTTTCTAATTTTTCAGTCGCACACTAGAGATTTTTTCGACGACAAAAGTGCTCTCTAGTGTGGAACTTTACTTGATTTTATTGTGTGCTCGACAGTAGCGCCGCCTTATGGAAGTTGGTATAACTACAATAGTAATGACGTCAGTAGTAGGTAGTACGACAACATTTTCCTATTTCCCACGTAGCGCTTCAGCTGAATTATGTGAGATGGCGCTGTAATAAAAACATATACCTACTTTTTTGAAAAGCGTCGTACTTTCAAAGTACAATAATATGACTAGATGAATGTTAACCCCCGACCCAAAAAGACGGGTGTTATAAGTTTGCCGTGTGTATCTGTGTATCTGTCTGTGGCATCGTAGCTCCTAAACTAATGAACCGATTTTGCGGGTTATTTTTTATGGTGATGGCAGATAGACAAAAAAACCGGCGAAGTGAAAGTCCAGACTCGTACACCGAGGGTTCCGTAGTACAGTCGAATTTTTTCGACATTTTGCACGATAAATAAAAACTATTATGCATAAAAATAAATAAAAATCTGTTTTAGTATACACAGGTAAAGCCCTTTCATATTAACCCCACTTGGTATAGTAATTTTACTTTGAAAGGTAAAACTACTAATTATTTTTTCATGAACACATTTTTTTTTGGCATGTAACCATAAATTCAAGGTTTTCGGATTTTTCTCTTTACGTGTGCTAAAATATTACGTACGTAATTTACTTAATTTAGCACACGTGTCATAAAAAAATAAAACGTGTTCACGAAAAAATTAATTTACTAAACGCATGGCGTAGTCCATAATTAACTTGCAGTGATCTACATAAAAGTGTTATCTTATATCTTGTACGGACCCCTTCGTGAGCAAGTGCGATTCGTACTTGCCCGGTTTTTTGTTAAAATTAACTTAGTTACCTTTGATATTTCAGCACAGGCATAGTTTTGAACGCTCAACGTTGCATCGCAAAATTAAAATGCGCCAATTAAGCTTCGAACAAAGACCGGCTAAAATCATCTGGCTGGCAATTCAATCCCATCGGTTTATAGTTAAAAAGTTAAATAGATTTTTGAGGAGAGTATACACTATATATAGTAGAGAATGTAGAGTGTAGAGTTGTAGCTATAGTACGCGACAGGTCGACATGGCAATCGGGATATGAGGCTGGGAGAGGCCCCGCACACCAGCATGTCACCGAGTTAAGAGGGCTCTCTCCGTCACTCGTTTCATACAAACGTAGTTCCAAATTCATTCAAAGTCCATGAAATTTTGCAGACATATTCTAAAAACTAATATCTATGTCTGTGGTTTTCCAGATTTCTATTAAAATATTCGGTTTCAAAGTTACGCGGTCTTAAAAATTCACATACAAATCTTTGAGCACTTGTAACTTTAAAACTACATATTTTTAGAAAAATCTAAAACACCACAGACACAGTTTCTAAAATATGTCTGCAAAATTTCATGGACTTTGGTTGCTTAGTATTCAAATGAATTTGAAACTACGTTTGTATGAAGCGAGTGACGGAGAGAGCCCTGTTAAAAAGTTAAATAGATTTTTGAGGAGAGTATACATAGTAGAGAATGTAGACTGTAGAGTCGTAGCTATAGTACGCGACAGGTCGACATGGCAATCGGGATATGAGACGGGGAGACGCCTCGAACACGCCTCGTCACCCGAGCTTTTCTGCACCAGGTTAGAGTGGGGGTTGTGTGGGTGTGGGCGTCCCCACCCAGATTGCCATGTCGACCTGTCGTGAACTATAGGTACCTATTTTAAAAAAATTGTCTATCTGTCAGACAGACAAACAAATATATCTTTACAGACAGACAAATATGTCTGTCTGTTAATGCATCACGCTGAAACTACTGAACGGATTGGAATTTGGTGCAGAGGTTCTCAGTTTACTTCTGTCGACTTTAGGTTACGAAACTGCTATTACTTTAGCTTGTTTTAGTTTGACCTCTCATGTAAAACCACCCTTATCCGGTTTTCCCTCCAAATTCATTCACGATTCCTCCAAAGCCAGACTCAAAAGTCCAGACTCCAGCGTCCAGAGTTCGCGCGCGTTTCGCCCGGAGTACACGTCCTGTACTTGGCATCTCTCCACAACTTATTACGATAAATTGGAATTCTCGAACCGAACTGTGTTTTCAGTTTTCTATTATGTAGTGATTGGATTGGACTGGAGTGGACTGTGTTTGTGGTTTTACCGGATGTTGGAGCCGGTAAGGATTATTTATTACACGAACAACGGAATAGAAAATTGAAAATAAAAGTTCTGGTTTTCTGACTACAATTTTCAGTAAAAGCTTACTAGGTATGATGAAACTTTTTTTTGTTTGATTATTCTTATTCTTAAATTGAACAACAAAATAGGAATTGTAAATAAAAGTTCCGGTTTTCAGACCACAATGTTCAGTAAAAGCTTACGAGGTATGATGAAACTTTTCTTGTTTGATTTTATTTGTTAGGTACTAATTGAACAACAAAATAGGAAATTGTAAATAACAGTTTCGTTTTTCAGACCACAATTTTCAGTAAAAGCTTACTAGGTATGATGAAACTTTTCTTGTTTGATTATAAATGTATTTAAATTACTAAATTGAACAAAGAAAGAGAAAATTTTAAATAAGTTTTGGTTTTCAGACCACAATTTTCAGTAAAAGCTTACTAGGTATGATAAAACTTTTCTTGTTTGATTATATTTATTACTAAATTGAACAACGAAATAGAAAATTTTAAATAAAAGTTTTGGTTTCTGACTACAGTTTTCAGTAAAAGCTTACTAGATATGATGAAACTTTTCTCGTTTGATCATTATTTATTTCTAAATTGAACAACGAAATATTTTTTTTTTTTAACACAAGTTTAGCTTTCTGACTACAATTTTCAGTAAAAACTATACTTAATTATAGTGAAACTTTACTTTTTAACTTTTAAACTATAGTGATACTATACTTATAATGAAACTTTACTTGTTTGATTAGTACTAACTGGACAAAGAAATAAAAAATTGTAAATGATAGTTTTGTTTTTCTAACTTCAACATTTTCAGTAAAAGCTGTTCTTAATTATGATGAAACTTTTCTTGTTTAGAAAAATATTTTGTAGGTTGTATTAAAAACGTTGTATAGTTTAATTTAACAAAACTCAAAGTTAAAAATATTCTCAGTTTCTTATAGGTAGGAATTTTGGAATACTTAAGTTAAATAACAATTTTCGAAATTTGTTTTTATTTAACAAAAAACAGTGATAGCATAGTGGTTGAGACGTCAGCTTTCTAGTAGAGGTCCGGGGTTCGAACCCGGGCACGCACCTCTAACTTTTCGCAGTTTAAAATATAACTTGCTTTAACAGTAAAGGAGGAGGAGGAAGGATTATCGGGAGGGAACCTGTATGCCAAAGAGTTCTCCATAATGTTCTCAAAGGTGTGTGATGTCTGCCGATCTACACTTAGCCAGCGTGGTAGACTCAGTAGTGAGCCAGCTATGAGTTGATCATGATGATGATCCTACTAATATTATAAATGTGAAAGTGTGGATGTTTGGATGTTTGTTAATTAATCACGCAAAAACTACTGGACGGATTTGGCTGAAATTCGGAATGGAGATAGTTTATACCCTGGATTCACACATAGGCTACTTTCAATTCCGGAAAATCAAAGAGTTCCCGCGGGATTTTGAAAAACGTAAATCCACGCGGACGAAGTCGCGGGCAACAGCTAGTGAATAATAATTCAAACTCAAAACGCAAACTCAAAATCATTTATTCAAAGTAGGTATATTACACCTTTTGATGGTCAGAATTGTTAGATTTGTAAGATAATATTATAGTGGTGTTAATTAATTACGTAAACTTAACACTAAAGCTACGAGGGTTCCAAACGCGCCCAGGGTTGAGAAGAGCTCACAACAGACTCATGATGTCATTTATGATAATCATTTATTTTAGAGAATTTAGAGATTAATCAAGTAATTCTCGTATTAGTCTCGTAGGTAACACTACCAACTATGAATAAAGGTTGAAAATAAACTTTTCGCCATTATTTTTTTGATAGTGTCGTTATGGCGTATTCTCGCACAGGTATGTGTGAGCTTGCCTTGTCACTTTGAACTTTTTACCCCAATTAATTTTTTTTTTTGAAGTGACGCTGAAGTAGTCTCCACGCACCCTTACAAAGGAATGTGAAAAACATATTTTTCATCTCTATATTTATAAAAACATCAATTTGTCTGTCTGGCAGTCGGAAACTTGAAAATAATCACTATAATTCTACCAGATGGCAAATGATAATGTATTCTATAGTTTCCTTAGATATTTAAAAGATAAACAAATTGCAGACACCTTCTCGGAGAAACGCGTAAGCGACGTTATTTGTCCGTCGCTTTAGATCTTCTGGAGTTAGATTTTCCCTCTTATCATATTTCGTTGTCAGTTCAAGTTAAGAAAGTCCTATGAGCCGCGTACAGTCATAGGCCTCTTTCATTTCAGTGAAAAGCTATAATTTTACCTTAATAAAGGATAAATAGATTGATGAATTCTATGCTAGAGCAGCTGTCTCTAATAAGAAAATATTCAACATTGTCATGACATGAAAATTCAATTAGAGTAAATAAAATCAGAGGCAATTGCACTATGCAAACCACTGGTACCTTACTCATGAACTATGCACCCCCTTTATAATCTGCTTTAGGGCTGCCAATAACGGAAAGGCATTTTTATTTATTTATTTTATGTTATTCATCATCATCATGATCAACCCAGGCCGGCTTATTGTCTGTCTGTCTGTCTACCTGCCAGCTTTTCTAGGCCCTACAGTTTAATTGATTTCTATGGGTACAGAGTTAGCTTACATCCCGGGGAAGGACATAAGCTACCCTGCTTACCGATATTTTTATCCCGGAAAATCAAAGAACTCCCACGGTTTTCTTAAAGGCCTATCCGTTTAACCGTTTTTTATGAAATTTGGTGCAGAGGTAGCTTGCATCCCAGAAACTGATATAAGTACTTAGACATCTTTTTATCCCGGAAAACTAAAGTGTTCTTACAGGTTTTTAAAAAGCCTACATCCACGCGTAGGAAGTCGCGGGCATCAACTAGTCTTAGATACTGTACACTTGACCATCGTAAGCAATTAGAGTAGAAATAAAATGAAATCTCTATTAGTTTTATTACATTCAAATTAGCTGTGTGACATACAGACGTGGTTTAGTTGTAAAGTCGAGCCCCTCATAAACTTAGGGACGGTAGGGCTGCCTCTAAAACGAAATATAATCAGTTTCAGTATTACTATCATCATTCATCACCACCACCACACAGTGATATAAAATTACTAGCTGAAGCCCGTGACTTCGTGGATTTAGGTTTTCAAAAATCTCGTGGGAACTCTTTGATTTCCCGGCATAAAAAGTAACCAATGTTACTTTTCAGGTCTACTACAGCAATATCCATGCAACGGATCAACGGATCGAGGTCGATCCATTGATCCGTTGCGTCGTGATTGAAGGACAAACCAACCAATCAATACCTACGTACCTAGATGTACCTAAGCTACCTAATTAGTAAGTAGCTACTTCCATGCTCGATTTGCATCTTTTGATGACCCTTGTACTGAAAGTTTACTTCAATGACATGCGGTTACAAAATAATTCGTTGACATGCCATTGACAGCAGTAACAAGAACGAGCCGAAATTAATGAGGAACGGGACATTCTAGAGGTTTATTTTGTATTTTAATTAATTTAAATAGTTCCTGTTGTATATTTTAATCAAAGTGGAAGCATTTTAATCATTTCAGTTAATAACATATAAAGGTTGTAAGCTTCAGGCAACGTCAATTTAATTAATCATATTGATTAACATGAGATTATATGATGAATGCAAGGATGAATGATGATATAAAAGATGAATAAATATAAAGCCCGTGACTCGTGAGTCGCGTGATACTTTTATGCGAAGCTTCTTACAAATTAGGGGTGTATTAAATCTTATCCTTTCTCTCGTTCACTCATATGGTTAACAAATCGCGCTGCCCAGCCAATGAGATAGGTGGATGCTCTTCGTAAAAAACCATCCATAAAAAAGTAGCTTATTTAAAAAAATAAAGTAACCGAAGTCACCGGTAATATAGCTCGTGCAAAAGCTGTATTATGCGTTCTGAGACACAACTACAATTAATATTTCGTACAGTAATTAGTAATTACATAGAATGTTATAAAAAAATCTCCTCGTGACGTCGGTTTGTTCGAAAAATTTAATTTTAAAAAATCGGTCCTAATTTAAATAGGGAATATTTTTGTTTGCCTATTTTATCTAACTCTAAAATAGGTACTCTGTAGCCACCCTCTCCCTCCAGCCATCACATGCACTCGCCCTCATATAAATAAAACAACCCTTGGATTGTTCTAACCCATGCAATACCCGTGAATTCTTCGCGTTCGGTACTTATCTAAATACTGAAGGTCATGTGACAAATACCATCACGATACAAATTACAATGTTAAACTCATGGTACCTGTCTAATTGTTTTATTTATTTAGCATAAAATTATAAAAACATAATACCTATTTACTTTTTAATATTTATTTAACACTACTAAGCGACAGCCACAAGGACTTTGAAGGAAATGAAGTTACGAGTTACTACTAAATCTAAATATATTAAAGGAAAAACTGACTCACTGACTGACTGCCTGATTTACTGACTGATTGATCTATCAATGCACAGCACAAACAACTGGACGGATCGGGCTGTTTGGCATGCAGATGGCTATTATGATGTAGACATTCGCTAAGATAGAATTTTAGTAATTTCAACCCCTAAGTGAATCTAAATAATATTTTCTAAAATAAGTGAACCTTTTTCTCAACAAAGAATGATCCCGGATAGTTTACTTCGTGAGTTAGAATTCCCACTGCTGCGCCAAAGGGTGTCAATTATCCAGAATTAAAATAGACTCCGCCCACATCTCTAATTCATTTGCCAGGACCACAATTCTCACTACACCGTATTATATTAGAGCGACTAAACATTATATCTTTCTGTGGCGTTTTTAATCTGGATAATACGTTTTAGAAAGCAAGTTGTTTGTACGGACATTTTTTAAACCCATACTTCCAATTTTAGGGTCCCGTGCCTGTTTGTCTGTTAGCGTGCTTCATCTCATGAACCGTAACAGGTTGAGTGTTGAAATGCTCACAGAGTGTGTATTTTTAGTGTCGATAATTCAAATAAAGAATACATATAAGTAAATATAAATAGATATATTAAGTAAATATAATTTCAAAATGGCGCCATGCAAAATTAAAAAATTAAAAAGTACGTAGTGTTATATCTTGTATGACCCAAAAAGAGGGAGGGGTGTGTTAAGTTTGATGTGTGTATCTGTGTATCTGTGTATCTGTCTGTGGCATCGTAGCTCTTAAATTAATGAAACGATTTTAATTTAGTTTTTTTGTTTGAAAGGTGGCTTGATCGAGTGTTCTTAGCACTCGAAAAAATCCAACTTATCCAAGAAAATCGGTTCAGCCGTTTGTTAACAAAATTTGACAGCTCTTTTCTAGTTACTGTACCTAACCTTCACTTGTCGGGGTTGTTATAAATTTTTAATTTACACTTGTATTAAAAGCGATCCGATCTATGTACAAATTTTTCATTATTATAATATTGTTTTGGCATTTTCTATTTGAAGCTCTAGTGCGAGTTGGCACATCTCAGCCACTTCGAAGGTTTTCGTAAGTTTTGATTAGGTATTTATAACATCTGAGTAAAATAGACCTATGTAATAGATACCTATGCCTACGTTTGCCAAGGTGGTAGAATAGTGACCTCTAGTACCGGAAAGCGCAACTTTGGAAGACCCCTAGGTAGACCGACGACATCAAACAAGTCGCAGGGAGTCGCTGGATTTGGACAACGAAAGACTGGCAAGACGTCGCTGGAAGCCCCGTCACTCTGTTGATGATGATGATGATGATACATATGCGACATAGGTACCTACTTGTGATATAATATGTAGGTATTGCAAAAATTACAACTTATATCCTAACCAGAGGATGCCCGCGACTTCGTCCGCGTGGATTTAGGTTTTAAAGATCCCGTGGGAACTCTTTGACTTTCCGGGATTAAATGTCCTATGTCCGTCCCCGGGATATAAGCTAACCCTGTACTTTTCGTCAGAATCGGTTATACTGTTGGGCCGTGAAAAGGTAGCAGACAGACAGACACACTTTCGCATTTATAATATTAGTATACCTTATACCTGAGCTACGGTTAGCCTACGGTCTTTCTGATTTGAGGTAAAACTCATAAAACATTATCATGATTTAGGAGTCAGTTCCTTATCGAAGTTTCATAAGATACCTACCCCGACACTTCGGGAAAGTTTTCGCACTGTTCACAAATCTTTGGGGCCTTTTGTGAATTATTTGCATTGGGAAAAGTATCTCTAGGACTTTATGAATACTTATGCCCACGACTTCATCCGCATAACTTACATAGCCTATTGCAAGTGAGAATGACTAAAACTTTCTCATTCTGAGAGGAGACCCAGCTGAGCAGTGAGCCGGTGATATGGGTTGATGAAAATGAGGAGGACCAATTAAATTGTAAAAAACCGACCAAGTGCGAGTCAGACTCGCGCACCGAGGGTTCCGTTCTCGGGTAATTTTTCCGACATTTTGGACGATAAATCAAAAACTATTATGCATAAAAAAATCTGTTTTAGAATATACAGGTAAAGCCCTTTCATAGCATACCCCATTTGGTATAGTTATCTTACTTTGAAAATTGAATAAATAAATAAATAAACACATTTAATTTTTTTTTTAATGATGTAGAGCCACAAATTCACGGTTTTTTACGGATTTATTCCTTTACCTGTGCTATAAGACCTACCTACCTGCCAAATTTTATTATTCTAGGTCAACGGGAAGTATCCTATTGGTTTTTTTGACAGACACGACGGACGGACGGACAGACAGACAGACAAACTGACAGACATACAACAAAGTGTCCTATAAGAGTTCCGTTTTTCCTTTTGAGGTACGGAACCCTAAAATTTGTAAAAATTCCTAGTATAAAAATTGTAATAAAATGTGTAAAATATTTCTCACCACCCGAACGGTCGCCGCGTCGCAATGAGCTGACGGTGATTGAAATTGTCACGCAATATTAATTACGACGCTAATTGGACAATGCTCGCTTCGTCTGCTAACCAATTTGCGGTTGCGACCTTTTGCATTAACTATTTTGTAAAAATTATTTCGGGGAAAAATGAGTCGTCATCTAGCAATACCAGTTCCCGAGAAAAATCTTTACAATGGACCTAGTTGTAACTCAGAATTATTGTCATTTTTGTTTTTAATGTGCGATATTTTAAAAAATACGAAACTGGAGAAATTAGGTAAACTTTTTTTGGACTTAGTTCTAAACTTGATGTTTGGCATGTAAGCATAGTACGCGACAGGTCGAGATGGCAATCGGGATATGAGGAGGGGGGACGATACGGGGAGGGGGGATAAATAACCCTTTTCAAAAATTCTATCCGAGGGACGGGCGAATCAACTAGCTTTACTAATCCTGTGGTATATGAAGTAAGGACTTACAGAAATAACGATTTTATAGAGTAGGTAAAGTAGGTAAAGAGTAAAGACATTTCGAAGTATTTTGAAACACAATAACTCGAAATGCACGCTTGAGATATTTTACTATCCAGTGAGAAAGAGCCTATTCCTAGGGATGTTAAAGTGATTCGTTTCAGTGGTCAACAGGGTTGTCAACAGCTGATGTGAAGGAATGTTAAATGTCCTCTGTAAACATGACTTAGTTCTCCTATTAGAATTTCTAGATCTAAGCTAGTTTTTTATATAGAGATAAAAAGAGATTTTTATACCTAGTGCAAAAGTGTGTGAGCAAACATGGGTCCACTCTCTATTTCGTCACTATTTTTAGTCCAAAGGGACAAATCCGTCACGATGTGAGATACATTTGTGTGGTGCTGCGTGGTGGTGGTGCGTATTGCTTGCTTGGTGGCTGGCTTTACCTGCGTGTTTAGCAGTGGGAAGGCGGGCGGTGTATACCTTATCGCATGCTGCATCTTGCACCATACAGATTTGTCTGTTTCAGCAGATTATAGCAAATTAAGCTTTTGGTTCCTTGTATAAGTAGAAAAACAGTTGTGATAGGGTGCAAAGGTAGTCCGATCACTAAAGTGGCCTTTTAAGCTAGCCACTAGATCATTCCTTTTATAATAATACTGGTCACCCTTATTTCTATTCACATCGGTCACGGCTGAGGCGTGTCGTGTGTGAAGGGTCACTCACTTCTCGAGACCAGACTATTCGCAAGACGCCACTTGCTCCTTGCCTCTTGATAGAGTTGATTAGTTAGTTATCATACACACTATTATATTAGAATAGTTATTGTACATCTTGCGAAGAAATGCCGGTTTGAAGAGCAAATCTTTCAAAAACACCAGTTTGAGACGATAAACTTGAATTTTTTGAGAAAAATTAGCTTTTATTGAAGTATATCGTCACAGAATACATTTTGCTGGTCATCCCTATTCACATCTGTCACGGCTGAGGCGTGTCGTGTGTGAAGGGTCACTCACGTCGCGAGACCAGACTACTCGCAAACGTCACTTGCTCCTTGTCTCTTGCTAGAGTTAATTAGCCTTGTTATGTTGTATGTCTTGCGAGGAAATGCCCTATTTATTAGCAAATCTTCAAAAACACGAGTTTGAGACGCTAAACTTGAATGTTTTGAGAAAAATTAGCTTTTATTGAAGTAAATTGTCACAGAATACATTTTGCTGGTCATCCCTATTCACATCTGTCACGGCTGAGGCGTGTCGTGTGTGAAGGGTCACTCACGTCGCGAGACCAGACTACTCGCAAACGCCACTTGTTCCTTGCCTCTCGCTAGAGTTAATTAGCCGTGTTATGTTGTACGTCTACGAAGAAATGCGTTACGTACCTATCATAAAAATGTCACCTGCATTTTAATTTTAAAAAAATATCCGAGGTTGTGTAAAAAAAAATCCTGGAAAGTATTCTCATGATTTTTTTTAGCCGATAGGCGCGAATTGGCTTAGGACATGAATAACCTTTTTGGGTCGCTAAGTCATGAAACTTAGGTAAGTATAGAATAGAATAGAATAGAATAGATTTTTATTCAAATAAACTTTTACAAGTGCTTTTGAATCGTCAAATAATTTACCACTGGTTCGGAATGCCGTTCCTACCGAGAAGATATAGATAACCTGTACGATAACCTGTAGATACTACAGTAAAATACCTATAAGGCCACATGCATAGTCATACAAAAGCAATTTTTTTTCTAGTTGATGAGCTGACTTCGTCCGCATGGATTTAGGTTTTTCAAAAAATCCCGCGAGAACTCTTTGAATTTCCGGGTCATAAATTATTCTTTGTCTAGTTACTGCTATAAACTAAGTATGCTGTGTCAGGATTGGTTCAGTTGATAAGCCGAGAAAATGATAGAAGAAAAACAGACATATACACTTTCGCATTAATTTAATTTTGAAGGCAATAAGCTAAAGTTTTTTCTACGAGAAGAGAAGAATCACTTTGCGGTCAAATGCTCAAATAATATTAACTTAAATTAGCATGCCTCTTAAACATGTTAACACAAAAAGCTATATCTAAATATTTGTTAAAACAGTGTGAACTGTGAAAGCATTTCGTATCTAAATCGTTGGGACATGCAAATCGGTCTTCACCATTCGTCAAAGTAATGCGTTGCCATTTGTAAAAATAACCTCGCTTCCGCCATAATAAAGTTAACAACCGGTAAACACAAGGAAGTATGGCGTTTACTGCCACAATATACAAGGAGACTATTATAAGTCCATGATCAAGGATTAGATTATTACCAAATACCAACCGTATCACCAACTTGAAGCTTCGATATACTTCTAAATATTTTTTTAAAACGCAGATTACTTCTAAGGCCTAGGGCAGTATGGTCTTCCACGAATCAGAAAGTTTCTATAATGAATCCATACTAATATTTTGAATGCGAAAGTGTGTCTGTCTGTCTGCCAGCTTTTCACGGCCCAGCAGTTTAACTGATTTTGTTGGATACAAAGTTAGCTTACATCCCGGACGGACATAGGCTACTTTTTATCCCGTAAATTCGAAGAATTCCCACGGGATTCTCAAAGACCCATCCGTTAAACCGATTTATATGTTTGATGCAGAAGTAGATAGCTTGCATCCCGGAAATTGACATAGGCAACTTTTTATCCCGGAAAAGCAGATTTCCGACGGGATTTTTAAAAACCTAATTCCGCGCCGACGAAGTCGCAGGTGTCGTCTAGTCCCAAATAAGTAGTTCCTAAACCACTCAAGGATTAAATTTAACGATAGACAGACCATATGGATTTTTGTAAAGTGAAAACAATAATTCACAGTCATAAAGTTCCTACTTGTGTGACAACTCAATTAAAACGTCGAAATTGATCGAAGTGCAATTTCTAATCAAGAATTTTGAAGTGAACTGACATAGTTTGAACTACTCCATGACGTACTGACATATATTATTTCCTGGTTTCTCTAGAAACTGGGTCTACAAACTTTATTTTGTTTAAAGGTTTTTAACCGACTTCAAAAAAGGAAGAGGTTCTTAATTAGACTATAGTACCTAATGTAACCTATTTCGTACTCGTAACTTCGTCAAATCTGAACCAATTTGAAAAAATTTTAGCATTCCGTTCCTCAAAAGGAATAGGATCACTTCGTTGTCTGTCGTATCTGTCAAGAAACCTATAGGGTACTTTCCGTTGAACTAGAACCATAAAATTTGGCAGGTAGGTAGGTCTTAGCACATCATGTAAGCGGAAAATCCGGAAACCATGAATTTGTGATTACATCATAAAAAATATTAAAATGTGGTCATGAGCAAAATAAATAATTCATATTTTCAACTTTAAAAGTAAAATTACTATAATAATAAGGGAAAAAGGGACATCATATGACAGGACTTTACCTGCATATTCTAATACAGATTTTCATTTATTTTTATGCATAATGATTTTTCATTTATCGTGCAAAATGTCGAAAGGATACGACTGTAGTACGGAACCCTCGGTGTGCGAGTCTGATTCGCACTTGGCCGGTTTTTATTTTATAGAAAGGACGCATTTTCCAGGTTGTTTTCATTTTTTAGTGAAGATTTCATAATAATTATTGTCTTCCGAGATGGAGAACGGAGAGTGCGAAAGGGGTGAAAACAGCATCCTCTTGTACATTTATTTTTAATCTCCGGAAATCAAAAGGTTTTACGAGATTTTTAAAAAGCCTAAATCCACGCAGATTAAGCTGTAAATAAAAGGCAGGTAGGAGGGATGAATGCAGCAACAAAAATATTTTAGTCATGAAAAAGGTATGAAAACTAAAGAAGTATAATCAAAATTACACAAAGCAGTAGGTCAAGTAGAAAAGAATCCTGAAAGCGGAGTGTACATTCTTTATTTTGCAGTATTTTCTTAATTGTTTTATTGTTAGCAGTTCTTTTTCAGGTATTGTTTGTTTTATAAAATTCGTGATATTAAAAGTGAGCTTTACGAAAATAATAATGTACCACAATTGACATTATGTAAGAACCACAAGTGTACCACAATTAAAATTATGTAAAGCAGTAGGTCAGTTGGAAAATCTTTTATATAACACTAGGCATAAAAGCGTACTTCGCACTCTTTGTTTTAATAATTTGCTGTGCTAAGGACTTTTGTTAGCATGTTTTACAAAAAATATCCTACAAAATATTTAAAGGACCACTCTCGTACTTATTCCTAATGCATTAAGGCAGGGGTTTCTTTGTGCTTATGAACGCAATATTTACATATTGCATACCGTAAATACAGCTTTCCACTACGTACTAAGTACAGCGTACTAAAGAAGTCGGCATCTATATTTTAATAGTAGTCGATTTCTGTGTAAGAACGATAATAGTTTCAGCATGTGGTTTCAGTTGGACCAACCGGTAACTTGTAGCACTTCTACTCATGTGCCTGTAAGTCGATTCCTTAAAACCTGCGTTAATCATCATTACAATCGCAATTGTTGCGATTGGCTGAATTTATGCTAATCTAATATAAAAATTGGTTGTCTGTAAAGTCGGTTTACTGACGATAGTTGAACGTGACAACAAAGGCCGATTGTGCTTCTTTGTCGCTCGTTCCGCGCTCTCGCTTGCACTTCAAGCCTTACATGGAACGACTCATGCGGCGTTACCTCAGAGCGAGGTAACGCCGCATGAGTCATGTTTTTTCGTGCGTGCAGCCGGCTCTATCGAATTATAAGACGTTGTCACGTCAAAAATAGTAAGCGAGCGTTAACCAATCAGAGGCGATTACAATGGTGACATTTTACCGTAATCGAGTACGGACGCACGTACACACTCACCCACACACACACACACACACACACACACACACATAATATATACTCTATAACCAATTACGCATCGTGTACATGACTGCAACAGCTGACCAGATCGTGGCCGCGTAGTGTGCGAGGTCTCTAAAAATCTCAACTGAGAAGTCTGGACAATTGACGGTGAAAACGACGCGACGCGGACGGCTAAACGATATCTACCAAGCCACATTATCAATGCATCACCCAATCTACGCTCTCGACCGCACCATGCATGTGCACCATTGCTTCTTCAGTCACAATGGCTCCCATTGTACTGCCTAGGACAATAGCGCTGCGTCTACACTGTGCATTCACAAATTTTCCCCAATTTTACGCGACAGCCTGGCTCCGGTGTCGCTCGCGTGTTTTTAGGGATCCGTACCCGAAGAGTGCCAACGGAACCTTATTATTATACTATCGCTGTCCGTCCGTCTATCTGTCAGCGAGCTGTGCCTGTATCTCATAAACCGTAAGATTATGTAGAGAGTTGAAATGTGTATTTTTATTGCCGCTTTAACAACGAATAGTAAAAACCAAGATAGCGAATTTCAAAATGGCTGCAATACAAATTCAAATATTCAAAAGTACTGAGTGTTATATCTTGCACGACGCGATGGTACGGAGCCCTTGGTATGTGAGTCACACTCGCACTTGACTGGTTGTTTTATTAAATTTTCAAACAGAATTTTTAGTCTGATTGCTCATATTTGGAGGGTTGTTTGATTCGATTTTCGCGAAACAGAAGGAATAAATTAACGAAAGATTGACAGCTTGACAGTTTTTTTACTCTGATATAAATACACGGGAGTTTACCTATGTATTTTTGGTTGTGACATTGTAGCCGTCAAATCCCTTTGGAAGGACCGATTTTAGTTCAATCGCTTGTTTGTTTGAAGTTTTAAATTTAAAATTATGTTTTGTCTGAGCCGAAACCCTGGGTAAGTATATTATATTCATGCAAAAAAATGAATGCACACGTTTACTCGCAATTTAATCCCAATGGTAAACGCTGGCGGTCTTATTAGTAGGAGGTCCCGGGTTTGGAATTCGCTATTCTGGTCTTCAGCTGAAGCTAGTTACCACCCTACCGGCAAAGTCGTGCCAAGCGATTTAGGGTTCCGTTACTATGTTGTGAAAAAACCAAAGGGTTTAATAAAACTGCCATACCCCTTTCAGGTTAGCCCGCTTCCATCTTAGACTGCATCACACTTACCACTAGGTGAGATTGCAGTTAAGGGCTAACTTGTATCTGACTAAAAAAAACCTTAATCGCTGACTTAGTATGTAATCTGCGTATGTGTCTGTCACGCTTTTAATTTTTTTGATTTTTGCAATGTAGTCGTACCCTAACCCACAGGAGCGTGCTAACATGTCAATCAGCGAGGGTAGTTACCCACTACAACGTTGGATACTCTCTTCAACTCTAAAATAAAATCGCACCCTCTTTAAACAAACAAAGAAACTCCAATTTGGATCCTTGTTGAATCGATGTTTGAATTTTTTATTAGTTCTCCTTTGTGAACTCCGGACTGAATCGATTCTAATTGAATTTTTGAAAAGCGGATTTGGAAGGCGAAAAAACTTGTTGTTAGGTTTATTGTTATCCAAGTTCATTTTAGGGTTCCGTAGCGTAATTTAGTGGTAAATTCGAAACTTTGATATTATAAATGCATTAATTTGACCGTCTGTATAGCAGCCAATGTATGTATGTAGTACTTAAGTGTATTTATCTTGGAAATTTTTTTTTTGGTAGAACAGTTTTACTTAGAATATAGGGACCATCCCTGTAAGTGACTAGTATTACTACTAGTACTAAAAAGTTCCCCCGAGATTCTTAAAAAACCTAAGTCAACGCAGACGAAGCCTCGGACATCATCTAGTACCACAAAATTCATATTATTATATTATGTTGTATTTATATTTTAAAAGTCCAAACTTTTTACTCGTGTTATGATGAACGAATGAGGGACTTATTAAAGGCATAACGCATAACTGAGTAGGT
Source organism: Maniola jurtina (assembly GCF_905333055.1). Taxonomy (NCBI): domain Eukaryota; kingdom Metazoa; phylum Arthropoda; class Insecta; order Lepidoptera; family Nymphalidae; genus Maniola; species Maniola jurtina. Next base: position 12,263,638 of record NC_060039.1, read on the forward strand.
TCCTTCGGCAGTGGAGTGCTGCAGGTGGGATGGGATGACTGTAACGTTGTAACTTGTTCCTTAAAAATTAAATAAATATTTAACGCGGAACCCGCAAGCTTCTTTCACGCCGGTCGGGGTTTTTCATGCTTCAAACTGCAGTGCGCGTGCGGTGGAAAAGACGAGTAAAGGCAGGATCGACCCACACCCGGGACTTTTATTTACCTACTCCTGTGACGGCCTATCCCGTCACAGTGGCGCCCAACGTGGGGCCCGACGCTTCCCGACGCGTGGTGACGCGAAAGCTCAGCGATTGGTCAATTTGTGACAGCTGTCAATCCCTTTCGCGCCACTTACAAAGCACAGGACCCTACTCTAGAACTCTGAGTTCAGATTATTATCTTAAGTCGTGATCGTTGTCAGTGTGATCACAGCCTTAAAAGTCGCTAGTGCGATTTTACCCTTATGGCAGTGTTTTCCAGCGGAATACGCTCGTTAAGGCGTATTTTGTTTTAGTTTTACAGCTGGAATTCGGGTTAAGTTGATAAATATGCCTTGATCATAGGTCAGGTTATAATAGCCAAGTTATTAAGAAAATGCAGTACAAATCCTATTGTTAATTCTTTTTTTTTTTTATTAGCCTGGGTCCTAGTCTAACCTAAAATCTAAATGATGCCCGCGACTTCGTCCGCGTGGATTTAGGTTTTTAAAAACCCCATGCGGATTCTTTGCTTTTCCGGGATGAAAAGTAGCCTATGACAATTTCTATGCAAGCTACCTTTGTACCACATATAAATTGGTTATATGGATGGGCCTTTAAAGAATCCCGTGGGAGTTGTTTGATTTTCTGGGATAAAAAGTAGCCTAAGTCTTTCTCCGGGATAAAAGCTAATTCTGTGCCTATCAAAATCGGTTAAACTGTTGGGCCGTGAAAAGGTAGCAGACAGATAGACGGACAGACACACTTCCGCATTTATAATATTAGTATGGATGGATATTCGACAAAGATAAGAGCTTTGAATCTAGATCGATCGTTGTCAGTGCGATTAAAATGTCGCTAGCCCTGTTTTATCCTTAGAGTTCGTATTCACTGAAGTGGAGCTGAATAAGGACGTGTGTTTTAGAACAATCAGGGTATTGAGAGATAACGTGATGAAATTATCATGTCATCTAACGTCCGCCCGCTTCAGTGGAAACGCACCCTTAACAGGGCTCTCTCCGTCACTCGTTTCATACAATCGTAGTTCCAATTTCATTTGAATATTAAGCAACCAAAGTCCATGAAATTTTGCAGACATATTCTAGAAACTAATATCTATGTCTGTGGTTTTCCAGATTTCTCTTAAAATATTCAGTTTCAAAGTTACGCGGTCTTAAAAATTTACATACAAATATTTGAGCCCCTGTAATTTTAAAACTACATATTTTTAGAAAAATCTAAAACACCACAGACACAGACATTAGTTTCTAGAATATGTCTGCAAAATTTCATGGACTTTGGTTGCTTAATATTCAAATGAAATTGGAACTACGATTGTATGAAGCGAGCAGAAGCGAGTGACGGAGAGAGCCCTGTTAATGCGGCGTTTACTCAACGGAATACGCTCGTTAAGGTGCATTTTGTTATAGTTGTAGTTAACAGCTGGAATCCAGGTTAAGTTGGTAACAACTATGCTCTGAATGCTGTTGGTGTAAACTTTGCGGTTATGGAACTGCCTAGAGGGAACTTTTCATTTTTGTAAAGAAACTTTTTCTCCTTTTTCGTGAATGAGGCAGGTAATTTTGAAATGTTGCCGGCCAAGTTGTGAGCTTACTTACCTACGGGGTTGATGTTCTGAAGATTTAATGCAGAGAATGTTTTTATATTAAGTTTATTATTGGACAAATTAACATCTATTAGCACTAACATGATACCTAAATGCAAAAATAGCTTTGTCTGTTGGTTACCTTTTCCGCCTCTGAACCGATTTCAAACAAGTATGGCAAGGAGATAGCTTGCACCCTAGAGAAGGATAAACATGACAGATAGGTATAATAATTTTTATCCCAAAAATCAAAGAGTTCATTCGGAATTTAAAAAAAACGTGACTCTGTGTGGCGAAATTGCGAGCATTAGCTTTTTTAATATCATACTAATACTATGATTGCGAAAGTGTTTGCGTGTTGGTTTGTTCTGTAATCAAACCGTAACGGAGCAATGGATAGTTAAGGACCTGGAGAGTGACACAGGCTATTTTTTATTCCGGAATATCAAAGAGTTTGCACGGGATCGACGGACGAATTTACAGGTATCAGTTGGTAATTTATGAAAACTTCGGGTAATCTATCCTCCAGAATAAGTTTTTATTAGTAGTGATTTGTGGTGCTTGCTCTATGGATCTCGGGGGGAACCTATCTATCCGCCTATGGTTCTATTTGAAGGTTTGCGTATTTTTTGACTACCATACCATAACAAAATACCTACAAACTGATCTAAGTTTCTATAACAAAACCCCCGACATAAAAACCTCTATAAGAAAGCTTGAAAAGAGCTGATAACTTTCAAACGGCTGAACTGATTTTCTTCGACTAGCTAAGAACACTCGATCAAGCCACCTTTCAAACAAAAAAAACTAAATTAATATCGATCCATTCGTTTAGGAGCTACGATGCCACAGGCAGATACACAGATACACACGTCAAACTTATAAAACCCCTCTTTTTGGGTCGGGGGTTAACAATAACAACATTTTAGTACTCTAACATCTTGAGTTTTGAAGTACCTTGTTCCTAGATGCACTTCTTTTTATTGCAGCGAGTAGTGAGAGATTACGTGTCTAGAGCTTTCTACCGGGTAGTAGGTATATACCTACTCGTAAACGTGTGCAGGTTTTATCCCAGATGGAACATTCTACTGTACAATCTTTCAAACATTAACCATAGATGCAATGATGTAACCGACTGTCCTACCCATAGAATAATGGGGTGGCTCTTTCAAAATCAATAAAGCTCTAGATTGTTAGCAGCCTAATTAATTTTTAGATGTTTACAAATAAAAGAAAGGAAAATAAAAGAAAAGTTGCCCTTAAAGTTTACAAGAGTTAGGGTGTTTGGCAGGGGGTTGCCACGACACAAAGTGTCTGGTGATGTCTAACACTATTCCGAAGAAAACATAAAATAATAGACCTTATACTTAGACTTAACACGTGAAAAAAAATACTTTATACAAAGACTTTATACGTAAGATTTTTTACACCTTAGGTATTACCTTTTAACTCCCAAACCCACCATGATCCAAACTTCATAGTCGCTGATCGTTCCTCCTTGTGTTGGGACAATACGCAGAAACTTTCAGCTTTTATAAAATAACGAAGGTCTGGCACGCGCTCGCCGAACATTAGCTGGAAAACCACACGCCTTATTTGGAAGAATTCAGTTTTCTGTGAAGTCATTGGATTTCGATGAAATTAATTTTTTAGCAACCGCCGAGTTTCTTGCTAGTTCTAGGAACGACATTCTGAAAAAGTGGTAGGTAAATTTGACTATCCAAGTATTTGTAATAGTTCATTAATAAAACAAATTTACTATATTATTTATTCTAAAATGGTATATTTGTTAGTTTATAAACACTTTCCCAGAAATTCATCGTAGACGCTTTTGGGTTGGTGCGTAGCGTTAGACCGTTTCCAACGTCCAAGTATATAGCGGATTCCGGATCATACGTGGGCCAGACTACACCGAGCGACGCGTCGGGCGTGGGGTTACTGTTAACAAATTAATTTTGATTATTTTCTTTAATATATCAAATTCAACTATCATTATGTGGAATTCATGAAATGTTTTAAAGGAGTAGTCGAGTTTTAAAAAACGTACTTCATCTTGTTAATAAAATTAGATGAAACTGAAAAAAAATATGTATAAACTATCTTGACTACATACCCAAATTTTACGAAGTTAGTATACAGGGCACAGATCTGTTGAATCATTTTGTAGGAAGTGGCATTATTATTGACCGGGAGATTCAACACATTTGGGTTAAACACGTAAAATAGATCTTCAATGTGTGAAACTCCTGTTAATCCATATCTCCTACCTGGTTGACTCAAAACATTGCGTTCAGACACACTTGAAAATTCAAACAAATATATACGACCGTTTCTGCCATTAGATAAACGCCTTGCGTATCTAATTATAGGATAAATAAATAAATCTGTTTCATAGCTCACGAAAATTGGTATCGTATTTAAAGACCTCAGCGGTGACCCAGTGAAGTGTTGTCTGATAAAATCTGCCAGTTGCAAGTGGAGCGTCGGTGTTGTTCGATATAAAATATCTCTTGGCACTAAAACTTCTGGAAATCTGCGATAATTTGCGAAGATACTTGAGTTTTCAAGAAACGGTACAGCAATTAATCCTTCGTTTGAAGTGTAGCCTAGTAACATGTCGACGTCATGTTGTCCTTTCTCAATCAAAGTAAGGGACGATGCAGTTAAAAATCTCTCTTGACCAAAATCTGTTTCAACGACTGGCACAACATAATATCCTTTCGTTAAAATCTGAATATAATCTTCCGCTGCTATAACAGAAGAATTCGTATTAATCAGTAGTCGAACAGGCACAGTTTGGAGAAATTTTAAGAGCGCTGAAGTTGATGTAGTCTCGAAACCTAGCTTTTTACCAAGCTCAAAGGCTCTCCGTCTTTGTTCAAATGCTGTTATGAAATCGTTTATTGGCACTCCACTCGTTCCTATGGCTCTACGAAACAACCCTTTAGACATCGGCGACAGTGCGTGTAAAGCCACAGAAGAAGAACCCACGCTTTGCCCAATGATGGTCACCTTGTTCGGATCTCCACCAAAGTTTTTTATATTTCTTTGGACCCATCTTAACGCAGCTACTTGATCTTTCATTGCTGCATTTCCTGGCACATCTGCAGTATCTAACACCAGAAATCCGAGATTGTCAAGTCTGTAATTTATTGTAACCACAACCACATCTTTTTGATCAATTAGAAAATCGGGTCCATAATAATCATCATTACCAGATCCGGATACATAACCACCTCCGTGAATAAAAAACATAACTGGTGAAAGAGAGCACGGTGGTAATTTTGGTGTATAAACGTTTAAAAAAAGGCAATTTTCGCTTCCAGGTATGTACATATTCGTAAATAAGAAATCAAATTGGGGACAAACACTCCCATGTTTAATTGCTTTTCGAATTCCTCTCCATGATCGTGCAGGTTGGGGTGCCTAAAAATAGTTATAGGTATGTTACTGGATTATGATTAACTACATAAATTAGAATTAAGTATTGCCTGCGGGTTTGCCTGCATGAAATTCGGATCGAGTTGTACCTACTTATCTAGGGTTAATAATGTTTTGTATATGTACGGGTGGGATTTTAATCTATAGTACAATATGTAATTTTCAAGTGATGCGCTTATGAGGAAATAAATGAACAGTAAATTTATACATATTATATTTTAAAGATACAGAAACCACGTATCTATAATATAATCAACAAACACAATTTTGTACAAACACAGTTTAAGGATATGACCTAGGACCACAGCGAGACCCACAATAAGAATTTCATTTTGACTGAAGATCTGGGCCAATATTAAGTAGATATAATTCAATAATGGCTTACCTTAAACCTCCTTTTGCCAGTAGGTGGTGCCGCGTATGGAATCCCTTTAAAAGTGTGGAATGATGTATCTCCTGTGATTGTCCATTTTTGTTCCCCTTCCAGTAACCCTTGCTCTACTCGAACAGTCACTGCGACTACATCATGCTGAATTTTTTTTTAAATACTTAATTCAAAATGTATCTTAAATATTATTCTTAATTCAAAATTTAATTAGTTGAAAATCCAAACAAAATCTTACCCATATTAACTTTACAAGTATAAGTAAAACTACTGTGACATACATTTACGCTTGTCTCTACAAAAATATTCCAGCAAAGTTGCTTTACTTTATTTTAAATACTGAAAATATCTAAATGATGACACTAATGACACGTATACGATAAAATTAATGACACGTATTACGTGCATAGGTAGTCAATTAGCATTTTAATCTATTGAGTCACTGTTCAGTAGTTGTTATTCAAGTGAAATGTTTAATCAATTTTTATAGTGTTAATATGAAAGTGTGTCTGTCTGTTACCTTTTTACGGCTCACAGAGCTGATCTTGACGTAATTTTGCTTTATTATCAGACATTACATCTATATTATAATTGTAATTTATAAGTTTCTAGGGTTCCGTGGCTCAATAAGACTAAAATCGTATATCTATTAGTTTATAAACGCTTTCCCAGAAATTCATTGTAGACGATTTTGGGTTCGCGCGGAGTGTTAGGTTCTCTCCAACGTCCAGGTATATAGCGGATCCCGAATCATACGTGGGCCAGACTACACCGAGCGACGCGTCGGGCGTGGGGTTACTGTAGACAAATTATCGCTTTTATTAAAAATATTACCATAAAACGTATAGCTTAATCGAATTATTTTACAAATAGTGATCACATGGTATGGAGGCATGGAACTAAACTAAATATACTATATAAAAAACTAGAAACGTCACACTTTACTTTATAATAATAAATTTCAAATGTCTCTAGTTTGTGTGATACAAGTGTAAATTAAAAATTTATAACACCCCCGACAAGTGAAGGTTACAGTAATAACTAGAAAAGAGCTGATAACTTTCAAACGGCTAAACCGATTTTCTTGAATTATAGCTAAGAACACTCTCGATCAAGCCACCTTTCAAACAAAAAAAACTAATTTAAAATCGGTTCATTAGTTTAGGAGCTACGATGCCACAGACAGATACACAGATACACAGATACACAGATACACAGATACACACGTCAAACTTATAACACCCCTCTTTTTTGGTCGGGGGTTAAAAATGTTTTCTTTTGGGTAAAATAGGCGTAATTCCAAACGTCGATTTGAATTCTCCCTTTGCCCTTTTTTGACTAAGAAATCTTGTATATCAAGCAAAATTCATTCACACGGTCTCTTTCGGGATGAGGTGCGTGTAGAAGGAAAGGATGACACACTCAGATAAAGTTATTTCCTTCATCTGTGAAAACGGCACTAGATACCTACCAACGATTTGTTGCTACCGAGAACGGGGCTCTTACGAGTAAGATCGAAAAGTATAGGTTTATTGTTGAAGTATGTTCCCCTGGTCGCGAGTGATATTCAGCTCTTACCTCGTTTATTTTACTAAACTAGGCACTTAGTTTAGTTAAATCTTGTTGCTAAAAAAACTGAAAAAATTGTATAAACCATCTGGATTACATACCCAAATATTGCAAAGTTGGTATACAGGGCGCAGATTTGTTGAATCATTTTGTAGGAAGTGGCAGTCTTATTTACCGGAAGATTTAACGCATTTGGATTAAACACATAAACTAGATCTTCTAGGTGTGAAACTCCTGTTAATCCATATCTCCTGCCTGGTTGGCCTACAACATTCCGTTCAGACACACTCGAAAACTCAAACAAATATATACGACCGTTTCTGCCATTCGATAAACGCCTTGCGTATCTAATTATGGGATAAATAAATAGATCGGTTTCGTAGCTCACAAAAATCGGTACCGTATCTAAAAACTTCAGCGGCGACCCAGTGTAATATTGTCTGATAACATCTGCCAGTTGCAAATGGGTCGTTGGTGTTGTTCGATAAAATATATCTCTTGGCACTAACACTTCTAGAAATCTGCGATAATTTGCAAATATATTTGAGGTTTCAAGTAATGGCACAATAATTAATCCTTCGTTTGAAGTGTAACCTAGTAACATGTCGACCTGCTGCTGTCCATATTTAATCAAACTAAGGGGTTCTCCAGTTAAAAATCTCTCTTGACTAAAATCTTTTTCCACGACTGGAAAAGTATAATATCCTCTTGTTGTAATCTGAATATAATCTTCCGCTGCTATTATAGTTGAATTAGTATTGATCAGTTGTCGGACAGGTACGGTTTGCAGGAAGTCTAAGAGCGCTGAAGTATTTGTAGTCTCAAAGCCTAGCTTTTTACCAAGTTCAAAAGCTCTTCGTCTTTGTTCAAATGCTGTCGAGAAATCGTTTATTGGCACTCCACTCGTTCCTATGGCTCTACGAAACAACCCTTTCGACATCGGTGACAGTGCGTGTAAAGCTACAGAAGAAGAACCCGCGCTTTCTCCAAAGATGGTAACCCTGTTCGGATCTCCTCCAAAGTTTTTTATATTGCTCTGAACCCATCTTAACGCAGCTACTTGGTCTTTCATTCCTGCATTTCCGGGCACGTCTACAGTATCTAAGACCAGAAATCCGAGATTATCAAGTCTGTAATTAATCGTAACCACTACCACATCATTTTGATCAATTAGAAAATCGGGCCCGTACAAATCATCATTACCAGAGCCGGTTATATAAAGACCTCCGTGAATAAAAAACATAACCGGCAAAGGAGAGCACGGTGGTAATGATGGCGTGTAAACATTTAAAAAAAGACAGCCTTCACTTCCAGGTATGTATATATTAAGGAGTGGGTCAAACTGAGGACAAACACTGCCATGTACTGTTGCATTTCGTATTCCTTTCCATGACCGTGCAGGTTGAGGTGCCTAAAATTAGATACTGGAATTAATATTATCAAATTTAGACTGCGACTTTGCCTGCATAAAATTTAGGTCAAGCTGTATTCTGGTTGCTATGGGTTTGCATATGTACGGATAGGGTTTTGAGGTTTACTAATATGTTATTTTCAAGTGACGTACTAATAAATAATAAATACACAGATAATTTATTAATAGAATATTTTGAGGATTCAAAAACGTCATAAAAATTCAGGATTCAAAAAAAAAAAAAAATTGTGCTTTGTACTATCTATATAGTAGGTACCATACCACAATCGTACAAACACAGTTTTCGAATAAGTTCTGAGATCCGCAATAAAAATAAACTAAATTTTTAAAGGTAGGCCTGTAAGAATGAGTAATTTGTTAACGCAGAAGAAGATATCGGGTCAATAGTGGCAGACTGATTAAAGCTATGCTAATTAATAGCTTACCTTAAACCTCCTACTGCCAGTAGGCGGTGCTGCATATGGAATGCCTTTAAAACTGTAGAACATTTTATCTCCCGTTATTGTCAATTTTTGCTCCCCTTCTAACAATCCTTGCTTTACCCGCACAGTCACAGCGGCTACATCGTGCTGAAATATTTGATACTGTTTTTAAATACTGAATTCAAAATTTAACAAGTGTAAATTAAAAATTTATAACACCCCCGACAAGTGAAGGTTACAGTAACTAGAAAAGAGCTGATAACTTTCAAACGTCTGAACCGATTTTCTTGGATGATAGCTAAGAACACTCTCGATCAAGTCACCTTTCAAACAAAAAAAACTAAATTAAAATCGGTTCATTGGTTTGGGAGCTACGATGCCACAGACAGATACACAGATACACACGTCAAACTTATAACACCCCTCTTTTTGGGTCGGGGGTTAAAAAGAAAATAAATCTATACTTACGCATATTATTTTTCCAAGTATGAATATAACTAGGATCACGTACATTTCTTGACTTTGCATAGAATATTCTATAATGGTTAGTACATTTCATGGTTTTATAAACAGTCAAAATATCAACATGATAAAAGTAATATAGGTACCTGTTGCCTGCAAAGGTAATTAAGATTATAAACGTAACTATTGTATAAAATGGCTTAACTCATGTTTTTGTCGGATAATTCCAAAACAGTACCGTTCTCTAACTTTGAAAATAATACCGTGAGTTCTGCATGTTTGGATTACTTGAACGGTGCCAGCGATGAAAACCAGCAGGAGCTGTCTGGCGATGTAGAAGAACCACCTAATTTTTGACTTCAACCCCCTCACATAATTACTTCTGAACTCTTCGTTTGGTATTTAGCATATATGATTTTCAACTTATTATAAAGTTTTGTACGTTATTAGATAGCTAAGAATGTGTAAAAGATTTAGAGATTATCTGCAGGCCAAAAGTTTATGTAACTCTTAAAAAAATAGCATTTTTGGCAAAGTAACTACGTAGAAATTATGACTCTGGTACATATTCGGAGCACTAACATGAGAAACTATGAGAATTATTATTATTTTAGTACACTTAATTATTAATTAAGATGTCTGCCACTAAAAAATGAAAGTAAAAGTTGGCACTATATCTTACTTTTGTTTAATAAATTTTTAAAGAAACAAATACGTATTTTTTCTGAAAACGATCAATAACTCAAAAACGGGCCCTTTTTGCCCATAGGTGTTAAGAAGTCATTTGATAGCATTTGACCTCCTCTACAACCTCTCAAAGAGAAGGTAACGTTTTAGTGGACTTCATGTATAAATATCATACATATGGATTAAAAAATATTAAAAATTATTTCGCCGCTTTAAAACGTTTCTGATTTTAAATAATATATAAAACATGATTTTGATGATTTTTTTTAAAAAATCATCAAAATCAGAGCTGTTTCTGAGGACTTCCGACGAAAAGGCTTCGTTTACTTCACTACAACATGATCTTAAAATAAGTCAAATCAAATTCAAGGAGCTCTCAAACTATTTATTTATATAAATAAATAGACAAAATTGGGATAATAGAGACACTACAAAATTTGAAAAAATATATGCAAGATACAGAAATCACACAACAATTATTAAATACTAGCTGATGCCCGCGACTTTGTTCGCGTGGATGTAGGTTTTTTAAAATTCCCGTGGGAACTCTTTGATTTTCCGGGATAAAAAGTAGCCTATGTGCTAATCCAGGGTATAATATATCTCCATTCTAAATTTCAGCCCAATCCGTCCAGTAGTTTTTGCGTGAAGGAGTAACAAACATACACACACACACACACACACACATACAAACTTTCGCCTTTATAATATTAGTGTGATACTCTACAGAGCAACCACAAATGTCTTGTCGAATATTTACGTTAGAAAGGATATTCCGAACCAGTGCAGTGGTAGATTAGTTTGTCTATTCAAAATTACAAAAGCAATAGTTAAAGTTTACTTATATAAATAGAAAAAGTTACATTCTATTCTAAAATTGTAAATTTGCTTGTTCATAAATTCTTTCCCAGAAACACGTCGTAGAGGATTTTGGGTTCGAGCGAAGTGTTAGATCCTTCCCAACGTCCAAGTATATAGCGGATCTCGGATCATACGTGGGCCAGACCACACCGAGCGATGCGTCGGGCGTGGGGTTACTGTAAAGAAATAGATTAGTTTACTTTATTTATTGAAAACATTACAACAAAACTAAAAGTGCACAAATTATGCCAGTATCACATTATCTGACTCCTTAATCTATAAAAAAACTATCATTGGAACGAATGCTGGCTCTATTGTCCTTGCGTTAGTTGGTTTTTACCTTCTAGTCGTGTCTTGTCAACAACACCTCTGGACGACACCACCACTGGGGTGTCGTTTACAATTTTTTTTGATCACTATACCACCGCCGACTATAATTAATAATTTTTTAATTACATATAAGTAAAATAAAGAAAAGTACGGACGTACCTACTGTAAAATATTCCCTGGCATGTGAGGCGCTAGTGTCGCAGCCGCGAGTCAAACTCAATTAGTAGAATAGCAAATGTGCTACAGCCTACATCTAAGGTGACATCCTAAGTGCAACCGATGTAAATATTATTTTACACTAGAGAATCACACAGCTGATCGCGAATGATTTTCTGATACCTCGTAAACTACATTTTGCTAAACTAAGAACTCATTAGATTTTAAGAAAAGTTCTGAGTGAAGAGGTGTCGTTGGCTTCATTAAGCATCTAAAGAGGCGTGAAGTCTTGACAAATTCAATATGGCGATTATGTAAAGAGATTAATGTTGGTCAAGAAAATAACTGTAGATAATAATTAGATCAGGTTTGGTATCAAATAAAGTTTCTGTTGCGTGTTTTAAGAGGAGTTGTTAGTTTGAGTTTTTGAATTTTATCTTGTTTATAAAATTAGATAAAAATGAAAAAAAAATGCATGAAAAACTTGATAACATACCCAAATATTGCAAAGTTGGTATACAGGGCGCAGATCTGCTGAATCATTTTGTAGGAAGGGGCACTCTTATTGACCGGTAGATTCATCGCATTGGGGTTAAACACATAAACTAGATCATCAAGGTGTGAAACTCCTGTTAATCCATATCTTCTGCCTGGTTGGCCTACAACATTTCGTTCAGACACACTTGAAAACTCAAACAAATATATACGACCGTTTCTGCCATTAGATAAACGTCTTGCGTATCTGATTATAGGATAAATAAAAAGATCGGTTTCGTAGCTCACAAAAATCGGTACCGTATTTAAAGGCCTCAACGGTGACCCAGTGAAGTGTTGTCTGATAATATCTGCTAATTGTAGCTGGAGTGTTGGTGTTGTTCGATAAAAAATATCTCTTGGCACTAACACTTCTGGAAATCTGCGATAATTGGCAAATATATTTGAGTTTTCAAGTAATGGCACAACAATTAAGCCTTCGTTTGAAGTGTAACCTAGTAACATGTCGACCTGCTGCTGTCCATATTCAATTAAAGTAAGGGGTTCTCCAGTTAAAAATCTCTCTTGACCAAAATCTTTTTCCTCGACTGGCACTGTATAATATCCTCTTGTCATAATCTGAATATAATCTTCCGCTGCTATAATAGTTGAATTGGTGTTGATCAGTTTATGGACGGGTACGGTTTGCAGGAAGTCTAAGAGCGCTGAAGTATTTGTAGTCTCAAAGCCTAGCTTTCTACCAAGTTCAAAGGCTCTTCGTCTTTGTTCAAATGCGGTCGAGAAATCGTTTATTGGCACTCCACTCGTTCCTATGGCTCTACGAAACAACCCTTTCGACATCGGTGATAGTGCGTGCAAAGTCACAGAAGAAGAACCCACGCTTTCTCCAAATATGGTCACCTTGTTTGGATCTCCACCAAAGTTTTTTATATTTCTTTGGACCCATCTTAACGCAGCCACTTGATCTTTCATTCCTGCATTTCCGGGCACGTCTGCAGTATCTAACACCAGAAATCCAAGATTATCAAGTCTGTAATTAATTGTAACCACAACCACATCATTTTGATCAATTAGAAAATCGGGCCCGTACATGTCATCATTACCAGAGCCGTATATGTAAAGACCTCCGTGAATAAAAAACATAACCGGTAAAGGGGAACACGGTGGTAATGATGGCGTGTAAACATTTAAAAAAAGACAGTCTTCGCTTCCAGGTATGTATTTATTAAGGGTTGGGTCAAATTGAGGACAAACACTGCCATGTACTGTTGCATTTCGTATTCCTTTCCATGGACGTGCAGGTTGAGGTGCCTAAAATTAGTTAGTGGGATTAACATTTATTAAATTTAGACTGCGGTTTTGTCTGCATAAAATTTAGGTCAAGCTGTATTTTGGTTGCTATGGGTTTGCATATGTACGGATAGGATTTCAAGGTTTACCATTATGTTATTTTCAAGTGACGTACTAATAAATAATAAATACACAGATTCCACGCGGGCATGATTTGTATAGTAATTAGATAAGGCTAGCTTTAAGTTTTATTGTAATATTTTCATTAAAAAAAAAAAAATTTGAATTAAAAAAAAAAAAAAGTACACAGATAATTTATTAATAGAATATTTTGAGGATTCAAAAACGTCATCAAAATTCAGGATTAAAATAAAACACAGTTTTCGAATAAGTTCTGATATCCACAAAAAAAAACCTAAATTTTTAAAGGTAGGCCTGTAAGAATGAGTAATTTGCTACATTCAGTTAACGCAGAAGAAGATATCGGGTCAATTTAGTGGGCAGACTGATTAAAGCTATGCTAATTAATAGCTTACCTTAAACCTCCAACTGCCGGTAGGCGGTGCTGCATATGGAATGCCTTTAAAACTGTAGAACATTTTATCTCCCGTGATTGTCCATTTTTGTTCCCCTTTTAACAATCCTTGCTTTACCCGCACAGTCACAGCGGCTACATCGTGCTGAAATATTTGATACTGTTTTTAAATACTGCTTCCAAAATATAAATTTTTTAAAAAGAAAATTGATCTATACTTACGTATATTATTTTTCCAAGTATGAATAAAACTAGGATCACGTACATTTCTTGACTTCGCAAAGAATATTCTATAATGATAAGTACATTTTATGGTTTTATAAACAGTAAAAATACCAACATGATAAAAGTAATATAGGTACCTGTTGCCTGCAAAGGTAATTAAGATTATAAACGTAACTATTGTATTATTATATTAACCCATGTTTTTGTCGAATAATTCCAAAATATTCCGGTTTTCTAACTTTGAATATAATACCTACCATTAGTTCTGCTTGCCTGGATTACATCAACGGTCTCAGCGATAAAAACCAGCAGGAGCTGTCTGGCGATATTGAAGAACCACCTAATTTTCGACTTAAGCTGCCTCACATAATTACTTCTGAACTGTCCGTTTGTTATTTAACATAAGCGCCGAGAATGCATAATGGGTATGCATGCCCATTCAGTGCGTCACAAATGGTTGTTCAAATTTCTGTTAGGATTTTCAGAATACCTACCATTCCGCTCATCGCTCTTTTTTAATAATTCCATAACACACATCGGTTTTCTGATATAGTGTCCAACATCAACGTATTCATGCCAGGCATTTGCTATACATGCCAGGCTTTAGCTTTAAGTTACTGAAAACCGCATGTGTTCAGAAATACAACAGATTTTATATTCTGTCTTCAGTGAAGTAGTTGGATTCCGATGTGATTCACGTTAAATAATTTCAGCTGTACATCAATCCCATACCGCGTCCGTTGCGTTGGCGTACCTCAGATATAATTCTGAAACCTATCAACGATAGAAAGTTATAAAAGTGCTGTTATTTTTTTATATTTTAATCTGGTACCATAATTACCACCAACCAATCAACAAACGTTCAACAGGATTATCTTAAAATAAGTCAAATCAAATTCAAGGAACTCTCAAACTATCTATTTATATAAATAAACTAGTTTTTTGCTCGGTGCGCGAGCTGCTAAAGCAGCTCACGTGACGTGGTAAGGTTAACTTTTATTATATAAAACCAAATTGATTTATTAAGATAATTCACCCCGAAAAACCCCATAAAATGACAGGCATTTCTATTTTTTGTAGAAAATGTAAGTCCGCCATCTTGGATTTGAAAATAAATGTCATTATCAAAATCAGCACCCTGGAAACCCTGAAAACGATATCCATATTATTTTTTGTAAATTAGGATAATAAGTTAGTAGGGTGCGTGGGTGCGCGGACCACTAAAGTGGTCCGCGAGCATGCAGCGTTTGTTCCACCGAGTAGACCTTCGGACTCTGATCATCTTTTGCCAAGAAACCACTCTTCCATCTTTTATAGCCTCCGAGATAGACACCGACGAAATTTGTACGGCGGCCATTTTGTTTTTCCAAAATTTTCCACTTTTTCTATTAATCGTTTAGTACATTCTTCAAAGATTGCGAGTTTCAACGAAATCGGTTGGAAAACAAAAGAGTTGCAAAAATCACGTCGGTCGCCATCTTGTTTTTCTGAAATTTCATAATTTTCCCCTACTCATATCGCGCATCCGAACATATCTCCCCTACATTATCGTATCGTTATCCGTCTCTTTCTAGGAGAATGAGGCATTCAATATTCGCCATACAAAATGTATGGAAAACTGAATTCCGCCATTTTGAATTTTTTTTCTATTCATCGAGTAAACCTTTGGATCCTGACCCTCTTTTGCCAAGAAACCGCACCTCCATCTTTTATACCCTCCGAGCTGGACGCCGGCGAAATTTGTATGGCGGCCATCTTTTTTTCGCTATTTTGAATTTTTTTTCAGCTTTTTGGCAATTGGATGACGTCATGAATGACATTTGCTCGAGCACCCCCCACCTATCTTCAATACCTTAAGCGGGCCCTCCACCCGTCTCCGAAACCCTCAATCATCAGCTCTCTCCATAATTTTGGCTTACTAAGTTTTTGTTCTCTATACGACACCATCAGTGAAAAAAAATTTTTTCATACAAAATTTTACAGGAGTTTCTTAGTTGAAAATCTCGAAAATCTCCCCAAAACTGGCAACACCGGTTGCATATCTCCATACTGCCAGCCGAGATACACAATCGATTCATACATATTGACTTTCCAAAATGTTGCCAACTGCCTCAAAAACGTGATCAAAATTTCGAAAAATTCAAAAAATTACAAAATGGCCGCCAACTCGTTTTGCAGAAATAAATTACATCGTTGTAAAACTTTTCCAATAACTACAGGATATACCGCTCCCGATGACGTTTCAATCTCTCATCTCGCTCGCACCCACGCGAAACGATCGCCCCTAAAAAAAGACCACGTCGAAAATCACTTTTTCTTTGATAAATTCCAGTGTTGCCAGTCTCCGGCGACAAAAATATCCAAATGTCATTGTTACGAGCAAAACACATAATCGCTCATACTCGGATTTTGCAAAAAGTCCTTATTTCGTTTTTTTACAATTTCCCGAAAATCTTGAAATTTCCCTAAAAATGGGGTAATTTTTTCCCACCGATCTATACCTCGAGTCTATACGTACAACCGCTTCATAGAAGCCGAATCGCTCCGATGTTGCCAACTTTGAGATATTTAACTTTTAAAATTGCGTTTTTTCGTACCTCGAACAAAACGGCCGCCATGACAGCCGCCATCTTGAATTTTTAAAAATCACTCCCGTTCTGTCAAAATACAGGATAATCGTGGGCGAAACACGAAAAAATAATTATCCTCGACTACCCCGTCTCGGATCTGTGGCGCCGCGGTTCGGGGTCGAAAAATCAAAATTTTGAAAACGCTACGGTTCGGCCGCCATCTTGTTTTTTCAATTTTTTCGACATTTTCCATTAATCGTTTACTACTTTCTTTGAAGTTTATAAAATTCAACAAAATCGGTTGGAAAACAACGGAGCAGCAAAAATCACGTCGGCCGCCATCTTGTTTTTCCGAAATGTCATAATTTTTCCCCAGTCGAATCCCCCACCCGAACACATTTCCCCTACATCATTATATCATTTTCCGTCTCTTTCTAGGAGAACAATTATGTCAATGAGTCAGTGAGTGAGTGAGTGGTAATCGAGCTATATATAGTATAATAACTAGCTTTTGCTCGGTGCGCGAGCTGCTAAAGCAGCTCGCGTGACGTGGTAAGGTTAACTTTATTATATAAAACCAAATTGATTTATTAAGATATGTTCATAATTCACCTCGAAAAAACCCATAAAATGACAGACATTTCTATTTTTTGTAGAAAATGTAAGTCCGCCATCTTGGATTTGAAAATAAATGTCATTATTAAAATCAGCACCCTGGAAAACCCTGAAAACGACATCCATATTATTTTTTGTAGATTTGGATAATAAATTAGTAGGGTGCGTGGGTGCGCGGACCACTAAAGTGGTCCGCGAGCATGCAGAGATTGTTCCACCGAGTAGACCTTCGGACCCTGATCATCTTTTGCCAAGAAACCACTCTTCCATCTTTTATAGCCTCCGAGATAGACACCGACGAAATTTGTACGGCGGCCATCTTGTTTTTCCAAAATTTTCCACTTTTTCTATTAATCGTTTAGTACATTCTTCAAAGATTGCGAGTTTAAACGAAATCGGTTGGAAAACAAAAGAGTTGCAAAAATCACGTCGGTCGCCATATTGTTTTTCTGAAATGTCATAATTTTTCCCTACTCATATCGTGCACCCGAACATATCTCCCGAACATCATCGTATCGTTTATTGTTTCTTTCTAGAAGAATAAAACATAAAATATTCGCCATACAAAATGTATGGAAAAATAAATTCCGCCATTTTGAATTTTTTTTCTATTCATCGAGTAAACCTTTGGATCCTGATCCTCTTTTGCCAAGAAACCGCACCTCCATCTTTTATACCCTCCGAGCTGGACACCGGCGAAATTTGTATGGCGGCCATCTTTTCTTCGCCATTTTGAATTTTTTTTCAGCTTTTTGGCAATTGGATGACGTCATGAATGACATTTGCTCGAGCACCCCCCACCTATCTTCAATACCTTAAGCGGGCCCTTCACCCGTCTCCGATATCCTCAATCATCAGCTCTCTCCATAATTTTGGCTTACTAAGTTTTTGTTTTCTATACGACACCATCAGGGAAAAAAAAATTTTTCATACAAAATTTTACAGGAGTTTCTTAGTTGAAAATCTCGAAAATCTCCCCAAAAGTGGCAACACCGGTTGCATATCTCCATACTGCCAGCCGAGATACACAATCGATTCATACATATTGACTTTCCAAAATGTTGCCAACTGCCTCAAAAACGTGATCAAAATTTCGAAAAATTAAAAAAAATACAAAATGGCCGCCAACTCGTTTCACAGAAAGATTTTACACGGTTTCATAATTTTCCTATTAACTACAGGATATACCGCGCCCGATGACGTTTCAATCTTCCCTCTCGCTCGCACCCACGCGAAAGGGGATACCGTGAAAAAGACCGTGTCGAAAATCACTTTTACTTTGATAAATTCCAGTGTTGCCAGTCTCCGGTGACAAAAATACCCAAATGTCATTTGTACGAGCAAAACACGTAATCACTCATACTCGGATTTTGCTAAAAGTGCGTATTTCGATTTTTTACAATTTCCCGAAAATCTTGAAATTTCCCTAAAAATGGGGTAATTTTTTCCCACCGATCTATACCTCGAGTCTATACGTACAATCGCTTCATAGAAGCCGAATCGCTCCGATGTTGCCAACTTTGAGATATTTAACTTTTAAAATTGCGTTTTTTCGTACCTCGAACAAAACGGCCGCCATGACAGTCGCCATTTTGAATTTTTAAAAACCACTCCCGTTCTGTCAAAATTCAGGATCATTGTGAGCGAAACAAGAAAAAAATAATTATCCTTGACTACCCCGTTTGGGATCTGTGGCGCCGCGGTTCGGGGTCGAAAAATCAAAATTTTGAAAACGCTACGGTTCGGCCGCCATCTTGTTTTTTCAATTTTTTCGACATTTCCCATTAATCGTTTACTATTTTCTTCAAAGATTGCAAAATTCAACGAAATCGGTTGGAAAACAACGGAGCTGCAAAAATCACACCGGCCGCCATCTTGTTTTTCTGAAATGTCATAATTTTTCCCCAGAGGGTTCCAGAAACCAAACACAACTCCCTTACATCACTATATCATTTTCCGTCTCCTTCTAGGAGAACAATTATGTCAATGAGTGAGTGAGTCAGTGAGTGGTAATTGAGCTATATATAGTATAACTAGCTTTTGCTCGGTGCGCGAGCTGCTAAAGCAGCTCGCGTGACGTGGTAAGGTTAACTTTATTATATTTAACCAAATTTATTTATTAACAAAAGAAAAATAAAACCGACTTCAAAAACCACAAACACTAAAAAGTAAAAAATAACTTTTATTTAGCTACACGTGTAATGCACCTAGGTATGAAGTCGAGCGAGCATATTAAAACAAAATTAGAAATCCAAGAGTGAAGCTCGCCCGACTTCATACCTAGGTACATTACACGTGTAGCTAAATAAAAGTTATTTTTTACTTTTTAGTGTTTGTGGTTTTTGAAGTCGGTTTTATTTTTCTTTTGAAAATTTTTTATTTCACAATTTTTAGTGGCCCACTGTACTATAATATGCTATGCCCAGTTAAAACCCTACTGTTTACTAAGCTATTACACTGATCGCGAGCAATTTGCTCCTATCTATTGAGGAGTTCTGTTCTCCATCTCCGAAGATATTCATCAGATCTTCACCAAATTTATATGGGACCATCTGCACAGTATACCCTTTCAAACAAAAAAAAAAATTCCAAATCGGTCCAGGGGTCTTTGAGTAATCGGGGAACATACATAAAAAATAAAAAAAAAAAAAAAAAAAAGATTCCGACGAATTGAGAACCTCCTCCTTTTTTGGAAGTCGGTTAAAGATACACAATTTACCACAAAAACCCACAAAACGACACCCACATCGATTTTTTTCTTAAAAAATGCATGTCCGCCATCTTGGATTTCAAAATAAAT
Organism: Maniola jurtina; assembly: GCF_905333055.1. Classification (NCBI taxonomy): domain Eukaryota; kingdom Metazoa; phylum Arthropoda; class Insecta; order Lepidoptera; family Nymphalidae; genus Maniola; species Maniola jurtina. The sequence goes on from NC_060039.1 coordinate 12,283,697, forward strand.
GTCGTTATCAAAATCAACACACTGGAAAACTCTGAAAACGACATCCATATCATTTTTTATTAAAACGGGGTAGTTGAGGTTAATAAAGTAGGGTGCGTGGGTGCGCGGACCACTAAAGTGGTCCGCGAGCATGCAGAGTTTGTTCCAACGAGTAGACCTTCAGTATTAAAACGATAGTATTTATTAAGATACAAAATTAACCGCGAAAACACAATAAAACGACACCCATATCGATTTTTTTCTTAAAAAATGCATGTCCGCCATCTTGGATTTCAAAATGAATGTCGTTATCAAAACCAGCACCCTGGAAAACTCTGAAAACGACATCCATATCATTTTTTGTAAAAACGGGGTAGTTGAGGTTAATAAAGTAGGGTGCGTGGGTGCGCGGACCACTAAAGTGGTCCGCGAGCATGCAGAGTTTGTTCCACCGAGTAGACCTTCGGACCCTGATCATCTTTTGCCAAGAAACCACTCTTCCATCTTTTATAGCCTCCGAGATAGACACCGACGAAATTTGTACGGCGGCCATCTTGTTTTTCCAAAATTTTCCACTTTTCCTATTAATCGTTTACTACATTCTTCAAAGATTGCGAGTTTCAACGAAATCGGTTGGAAAACAAAAGAGTTGCAAAAATCACGTTGGTCGCCATCTTGTTTTCCTGAAATGTCATAGTTTTTCCCTACTCGCCTCCCCCACCCAAACACATTTCCCCTACATTATTGTATCGTTTTCCGTCTCTTTCTAGGAGAATGAGACATTCAATATTCGCCATACAAAATGTATGGGAAAATAAATTCCGCCATTTTGAATTTTTTTTCTATTCATCGAGTAGACCTTTGGATCCTGATCCTCTTTTGCCAAGAAACCGCACCTCCATCTTTTATACCCTCCGAGCTGGACGCCGGCGAAATTTGTATGGCGGCCATCTTTTCTTCGCCATTTTGAATTTTTTTTCAGCTTTTTGGCAATTGGATGATGTCATGAATGACATTTGGTCGAGCACCCCCCACCTATCTTCAATACCTTGAGCGGACCCTTTACCCGTTTCCGACATCCTCGATCATCAGCGATTTCCAAAATTTTCCTCGATTTTTTTTTTGTTTTCTATACGAAACCATCAGTGAAAAAAAAAATTTCATACAAAATTTTACAGGAGCAGTTTTTGGGGAAAATCTCGAAAATCTCCCCAAATGTGGCAACACTGTTTACATATTTCGATACTGCTGGTTGAGTCACACAATCGATTGATACATGTCGACTTTCCAAAATGTTGCCAACTGCCTCAAAAACGTGATCAAAATTTCGAAAAGTAAAGAAAAATACAAAATGGCCCCCAACTCGTTTCACAGAAAGATTTTACACGGTTTCATAATTTTCCTATTAACTACAGGATATACCGCTTCCGATGACGTTTCAATCTTTCCTCTCGCTCGCACCCACGCGAAAGGGGATACCGTGAAAAAGACCGTGTCGAAAATCACTTTTACTTTGATAAATTCCAGTGTTGCCAGTCTCCGGCGACAAAAATACCCAAATGTCATTTGTACGAGCAAAACACATAATCGCTCATACTCGTATTTTGCGAAAAGTCCGTATTTCGATTTTTTACAATTTCCCGAAAATCTTGAAATTTCCCTAAAAATAGGGTAATTTTTTCCCACCGATCTATACCCCGAGCCTACACGTACAATCGCTTCATAGAAGCCGAATCACTCCGATGTTGCCAACTTTGAGATATTTAACTTTTAAAATTGCGTTTTTTCGTACCTCGAACAAAACGGCCGCCATGACAGCCGCCATCTTGAATTTTTTAAAACCACTCCCGTTCTGTCAAAATACAGGATAATCGTGGGCGAAACACGAAAAAATAGTTATCCTCGACTACCCCGTTTCGGATCTGTGGCGCCGCGGTTCGGGGTCGAAAAATCAAAATTTTCAAAACGCTACGGCTCGGCCGCCATTTTGTTTTTCCAATTTTTTCCACATTTTCTGTTAACCATTTACTACATTCTTCAAAGTTTGCAAAATTCAACGAAATCGGTTGAAAAACAACGGAGCTGCAAAAATCACATCGGCCGCCATCTTGTTTTTCCGAAATGTCATAATTTTTCCCCAGTCGAATCCCCCATCCGAACACAACTCCCCTTCATCACTATATCATTTTCCGTCTCTTTCTAGGAGAACAATTATGTCAATGAGTCAGTGAGTGAGTGGTAATCGAGCTATATATAGTATAACTAGTGTTTTGCTCGGTGCGCGAGCTGCTAAAGCAGCTCACGTGACGTGGTTATGTAAACTTTATTATATTTAACCAAATTTATTTATTAAAGATACACAATTCACCACAAAAACCCACAAAACGACACCCATATCAATTTTTTTCTTAAAAAGTGCATGTCCGCCATCTTGGATTTCAAAATAAATGTCGTTATCAAAATCAGCACGCCGGAAAACTCTGAAAACGACATCCATATCATTTTTTGTAAAAACGGGGTAGTTGAGGTTAATAAAGTAGGGTGCGTGGGTGCGCGGACCACTAAAGTGGTCCGCGAGCATGCAGAGTTTGTTCCACCGAGTAGACCTTCGGATCCTGTTCATCTTTTGCCGAGAAACCAGTCTTCCATCTTTTATACCCTCCGAGATAGACACCGACGAAGTTTGTGTGGCGGCCATCTTGTTTTTCCAAATTTTTCCACTATTTCCATTAATCGTTTACTACTTTCTTCCAAGATTGCGAGTTTCAACGAAATCGGTCGAAAAACAATAGAGTTGCAAAAATCATATAGGCCGCCATCTTGTTTTTCTGAAATATCATAATTTTCCCCTACTCATATCGCGCATCCGAACATATCTCCCATACATCAATGTATCGTTTTCTGTCTCTTTCTAGGAGAATGAGGCATTCAATATTCGCCATACAAAATGTATGGAAAAAAAATATCCGCCATTTTGGATTTTTTTTCTATTCATCGAGTAGACCTTCGGATCCTGATCATCTCTTGCCAAGAAACCTCACTTCCATCTTTTATACCCTCCGAGCTGGACACCAGCGAAATTTGTATGGCGGCCATCTTTTCTTCGCCATTTTGAATTTTTTTTCAGCTTTTTGGCAATTGGATGACGTCATGAATGACATTTGCTCGAGCACCCCCCACCTATCTTCAATACCTTAAGCGGGCCCTCCACCCGTCTCCGAAACCCTCAATCATCAGCTCTCTCCATAATTTTGGCTTACTAACTTTTTGTTTTCTATACGACACCATCAGTGAAAAAAAAAATTTTCATACAAAATTTTACAGGAGTTTCTTAGTTGAAAATCTCGAAAATCTCCCCAAAACTGGCAACACCGGTTGCATATCTCTATACTGCCAGCCAAGATACACAATCGATTCATACATATTGACTTTCCAAAATGTTGCCAACTGCCTCAAAAACTTGATCAAAATTTCGAAAAGTTAAAAAAAATACAAAATGGCCGCCAGCTCGTTTCACAGAAAGATTTTACACGGTTTCATAATTTTCCTATTAACTACAGGATATACCGCTCCCGATGACGTTTCAATCTTTCCTCTCGCTCGCACCCACGCGAAAGGGGATACCGTGAAAAAGACCGTGTCGAAAATCACTTTTACTTTGATAAATTCCAGTGTTGCCAGTCTCTGGTAACAAAAGTACCTAAATGTCATTTGCACGAGCGAAACACATAATCGCTCATACTCGGATTTTGCTAAAAGTGCGTATTTCGATTTTTTACAATTTCCCGAAAATCTTAAAATTTCCCTAAAAATTGGGTAATTTTTTTCCTGCAAACTATACCTCGAGCCTGTACGTACAATCGCTTCATAGAAGCCGAATCGCTCTGATGTTGCCAACTTTGAGATATTCGAATTTTAAAATTGCGTTTTTTCGTACCTCGAACAAAACGGCCGCCATGACAGCCGCCATCTTGAATTTTTAAAAACCACTCCCTTTCTGTCAAAATACAGGATAATCGTGGGCGAAATAGGAAAAAATAATTATCCTCGACTACCCCGTCTTGGATCTGTGGCGCCGCGGTTCGGGGTCGAAAAATCGAAATTTTCAAAACGCTACGGCTCGGCCGCCATCTTGTTTTTCCAATTTTTTCCACATTTCCCATTAATCGTTTACTATTTTTTTCAAAGATTGCAAAATTCAACGAAATCGGTTGGAAAACAACGGAGCTGCAAAAATCACCTCGGCCGCCATCTTGTTTTTCCGAAATGTCATAATTTTTCCCCAGAGGGTTCCCGAAACCGAACACAACTCCCCCACATCATTATATCATTTTCCGTCTCCTTCTAGGAGAACAATTATGTCAATGAGTGAGTCAGTGAGTCAGTGGTAATCGAGCTATATATAGTATAACTAGTGTTTTGCTCGGTGCGCGAGCTGCTAAAGCAGCTCGCGTGACGTGGTTGGGTTAACTTTATTATACTAAACCAAATTTATTTATTAAGATACAAAATTCACCGCGAAAACACCATAAAACGACACCCATATCGATTTTTTTCTTAAAAAATGCATGTCCGCCATCTTGGATTTCAAAATGAATGTCATAATCAAAATCAGCACCCTAGAAAACCCTGAAAACGACCTTCATATTATTATTTTTAAAAACAGAGTAGTTGAGGATAATAATTTAGTAGGGTGCGTGGGTGCGCGGACCACTAAAGTGGTCCGCGAGCATACAGAGATTGTTTCACAATTAGACCTTCAGATCCTGATCATCTTTTGCCAAGAAACCACTCTTCCATCTTTTATAGCCTCCGAGATATACACCGACGAAATTTGTACGGCGGCCATCTTGTTTTTCCAAAATTTTCCACTTTTTCTATTAATCGTTTACTACATTCTTCAAAGATTGCGAGTTTCAACGAAATCGGTTGAAAAACAAAAGAGTTGCAAAAATCATATAGGCTGCCATCTTGTTTTTCTGAAATGTCATAATTTTCCCCTACTCATATCGCGCATCCGAACATATCTTCCATACATCAATGTATCGTTTTCCGTCTCTTTCTAGGAGAATGAGACATTCAATATTCGCCATACATTTTCTATGGGAAAAAAAAATCCGCCATTTTGAATTTTTTTTCTATTCATCGAGTAGACCTTCGGACCCTGATTATCTCTTGCCAAGAAACCACACTTCCATCTTTTATACCCTCCGAGCTGGACACCGGCGAAATTTGTATGGCGGCCATCTTTTCTTCGCCATTTTGAATTTTTTTTCAGCTTTTTGGCAATTGGATGACGTCATGAAAGACATTTGCTCGAGCACCCCCCACCTATCTTCAATACCTTAAGCGGGCCCTTCACCCGTCTCCGATATCCTCAATCATCAGCTCTCTCCATAATTTTGGCTTACTAAGTTTTTGTTTTCTATACGACACCATCAGTGAAAAAAAAATTTTTCATACAAAATTTTACAGGAGTTTCTTAGTTGAAAATCTCGAAAATCTCCCCAAAAGTGGCAACACCGGTTGCATATCTTCATACTGCCAGCCGAGATACACAATCGATTCATACATTCCGACTTTCCAAAATGTTGCCAACTGCCTCAAAAACGTGATCAAAATTTCGAAAAGTAAAGAAAAATACAAAATGGCCGCCAACTCGTTTCACAGAAAGATTTTACACGGTTTCATAATTTTCCTATTAACTACAGGATATACCGCTTTCGATGACGTTTCAATCTTTCCTCTCGCTCGCACCCACGCGAAAGGGGATACCGTGAAAAAGACCGTGTCGAAAATCACTTTTACTTTGATAAATTCCAGTGTTGCCAGTCTCCGGCGACAAAAATACCCAAATGTCATTTGTACGAGCAAAACACGTAATCGCTCATACTCGGATTTTGCGAAAAGTCCGTATTTCGATTTTTTACAACTTCCCGTAAATCTTGAAATTTCCCTAAAAATGGGGTAATTTTTTCACACCGATCTATACCTCGAATCAATACGTACAACCGCTTCATAGAAGCCGAATCGCTCCGATGTTGCCAACTTTGAGATATTTAACTTTTAAAATTGCGTTTTTTCGTACCTCGAACAAAACGGCCGCCATGACAGTCGCCATCTTGAATTTTTAAAAACCACTCCCGTTTTGTCAAAATTCAGGATCATTGCAAGCAAAACAAGAAAAAATTTATTACTATCGACATCCCGTTTCGGATCTGTGGCGCCGCGGTTCGGGGTCGAAAAATCAAAATTTTGAAAACGCTACGGTTCGGCCGCCATCTTGTTTTTTTCAATTTTTTTGACATTTCCCATTAATCGTTTAATATTTTCTTCAAAGATTGCAAAATTCAACGAAATCGGTTGGAAAACAACGGAGCTGCAAAAATCACGTCGGCCGCCATCTTGTTTTTCCGAAATGTCATAATTTTTCCCCAGAGGGTTCCCGAATCCGAACACATCTCCCCTACATCACTATATCATTTTCCGTCTCCTTCTAGGAGAACAATTATGTCAATGAGTCAGTCAGTGAGTGAGTGGTAATCGAGCTATATATAGTATAATAAATAAAATTGGGATAATAGAGACACTTCAAAATAAGAAAAAAAATATGCCATATACAGAAATCACATAACAATTATTAAATATTATTTATAAAAAAGTTAAGTAATAAATATTATTTATTTACTTATTTATAAAAACATTTTAGCAATAAATTAAACTCTACAGAGCAACCACTAAATGCCTTGTTGCATGTTTTCGCTAGAAAGGGCATTCCAAACCAGTGCAGTGATAGATTAGTTTGTCTATTCAAAATTCCAAAAGCAATAGTTAAAGTTTATATAAATAGAAAAAGTTACATTCTATTCTAAAATTGTAAATTTGCTTGTTCATAAATTCTTTCCCAGAAACACGTCGTAGAGGATTTTGGGTTCGAGCGAAGTGTTAGATCCTTCCCAACGTCCAAGTATATAGCGGATCTCGGATCATACGTGGGCCAGACCACACCGAGCGATGCGTCGGGCGTGGGGTTACTGTAAAGAAATAGATTAGTTTACTTTTTTTTTATTGAAAACATTACAAGTGCACAAATTATGCCAGTACTACATATCTGACTCCAAGCCTGTGCCAGACTGTTGTAAACAAGCTTTCCACAGGGGTCACCTTGTTGGGACGCTTGTGGAGCTGAATGTTGGTGTTTTCGTCCACACTGGTTTACAACATGACTCCCACCTCAGTGTGTTGTCGACTCTGTGTTTGGAAGCACGCATTGCAATATGGCTCCTTACCTATCTAAACTTCAAAAAGTTGGCGTAGCATTAGCACTTGTGTGCGCAAATGAGGAGAAAAAAAAGAATATGGATGAAGCGTTGGATTTTATTTGGCCCGTGTCCTTATATGTTTCGGAAGATAGGTCCCAAAGACAGGAAAGGTCCCTCCCTGTAGAGTTCAATGAATTCGCTGATAACTTCTTTTTCCCACGTAGATGCCATTTTCGTATATACATACATGCGCACGCAACGGTTGCCGCTGCGCAACTGCCCTTGCATGTTTTACAACAAGCGTTTACACTGTGGAATACGTGTTTACAACGGCGGCATCCACACGCGGTTGGCAACGCGCGTCCGTCAACAGAGGTTGTTGAATGTCAAACGAATTTTTATTGCAAACAAGTGTTTACACTGTTGTAAACCGCCAGTGGAAACCAATGTGGAGGGCTTGTTTAAAACAGTCTGGCCCAGGTTTTAATGTATAAAAAAACTATCATTGGAACGACTGCTGGCCCTATCGTCCTTGCGTTAGTTGGTTTTTATATTACCTTCTTGTCGTGTCTTGTCAACAACACCTCTGGATGACACCACCACTGGACTAACTACTATAATAATTAATTTTTTAATTACATATAAGTAAAATAAAGAAAAGTACATACGTACCTACTGTAAAATATTCCCTGATCGCGAATGATTTTCTGATACCTCGTAAACTACATTTTGCTAAACTAAGAACTCATTAGATTTTAAGAAAAGTTCTGAGTAAAGAGGTGTCGTTGGCTTCATTAAGCATCTAAAGAGACGTGAAGTCTTGACAAATTCAATATGGCGATTATGTAAAGAGATTAATGTTGGTCAAGAAAATAACTGTAGATAATAATTAGATCAGGTTTGGTATCAAATGAAGATTCTGTTGCGTGTTTTAAGAGGAGTTGTTGGTTTGAGTTTTTGAATTTTGTTCTAAAATTAGATAAAAATGAAAAAAAAAATACATGAAAAACTTGATAACATACCCAAATATTGCAAAGTTGGTATACAGGGCGCAGATCTGCTGAATCATTTTGTAGGAAGGGGCACTCTTATTGACCGGTAGATTCATCGCATTGGGGTTAAACACATAAACTAGATCATCAAGGTGTGAAACTCCTGTTAATCCATATCTTCTGCCTGGTTGGCCTACAACATTTCTTTCAGACACACTCGAAAACTCAAACAAATATATACGACCGTTTCTGCCATTAGATAAACGTCTTGCGTATCTGATTATAGGATAAATAAAAAGATCGGTTTCGTAGCTCACAAAAATCGGTACCGTATTTAAAGGCCTCAACGGTGACCCAGTGAAGTGTTGTCTGATAATATCTGCTAATTGTAACTGGAGTGTTGGTGTTGTTCGATAAAAAATATCTCTTGGCACTAACACTTCTGGAAATCTGCGATAATTGGCAAATATATTTGAGTTTTCAAGTAATGGCACAACAATTAAGCCTTCGTTTGAAGTGTAACCTAGTAACATGTCGACCTGCTGCTGTCCATATTCAATTAAAGTAAGGGGTTCTCCAGTTAAAAATCTCTCTTGACCAAAATCTTTTTCCACGACTGGCACTGTATAATATCCTCTTGTCATAATCTGAATATAATCTTCCGCTGCTATAATAGTTGAATTGGTGTTGATCAGTTTATGGACGGGTACGGTTTGCAGGAAGTCTAAGAGCGCTGAAGTATTTGTAGTCTCAAAGCCTAGCTTTCTACCAAGTTCAAAGGCTCTTCGTTTTTGGTCAAATGCCGTCGAGAAATCGTTTATTGGCACTCCACTCGTTCCTATGACTCTACGAAACAACCCTTTCGACATCGGTGATAGTGCGTGCAAAGTAACAGAAGAAGAACCCACGCTTTCTCCAAATATGGTCACCTTGTTTGGATCTCCACCAAAGTTTTTTATATTTCTTTGAACCCATCTTAACGCAGCCACTTGATCTTTCATACCTGCATTTCCGGGCACGTCTGCAGTATCTAACACCAGAAATCCGAGATTGTCAAGTCTGTAATTAATTGTAACCACAACTACATTATTTTGATCAATTATAAAATCGGGCCCGTACATATTATCATTACCAGAGCCGTATATATAAAGACCTCCGTGAATAAAAACCATAACTGCTACAAGAGAGCACGGTGATAATGATGGCGTGTAAACATTTAAAAAAAGACAGTCTTCGCTTCCAGGTATGTATTTATTAAGGGTTGGGTCAAATTGAGGACAAACACTGCCATGTACTGTTGCATTTCGTATTCCTTTCCATGGACGTGCAGGTTGAGGTGCCTAAAATTAGATACTGGGATTAATATTTACTATAGTGAGCAGACTGATTGATGATTGAAGCTATGCAGATTAAACAATTTCTTACCTTAAACCTCCAACTGCCGGTAGGCGGTGCTGCATATGGAATGCCTTTAAAACTGTAGAACATTTTATCTCCTGTTATTGTCAATTTTTGCTCCCCTTCTAACAATCCTTGCTCTACCCGCACAGTCACAGCGGTTACATCGTGCTGAAATATTTGATACTGTTTTTAAATACTGAATCCAAAATTTAACAAGTGTAAATTAAAAAATTATAACACCCCCGACAAGTGAAGGTTTGTTCCCCTTGTAACAACCCTTGCTTTAACTGCACAGTTACATTGGCTATATCATGCTGAAATATTTGATGCCGTTTTTAAGTACTAAATCGAAAATATAATAATTTGAAAATGGAATGGAAATGAAAATGGAAGGGAATATTTTTGAAAAGGGAAATAAAGCTATACTTACACATATTGTTTTTCCAAGTATGAATAAAACCAGGATCACATACATTTCTTGACTTTTCAAAAAGTATTCTATGATTGTAGGTACATTTATCAGTCTTATAAACAGTAAAATAATTATCAACACGATAAAAGTTATATGTGTTGCGTGCAAAGGTAATTAAAATTATAAACGTAACTATTGTATAAAATGGTATAACCCATGTTTTTTGTCGGATAATTCCAAAACAGTATCGTTGTCTAATTTTGAACTAACATTAGGTCTGCATATGTGGATTACCTCAACGGTGTCAGCGATAAAAACCAGCAGAGCTGTCTGACGATATAGAAGAACCACCAAATTTTTAACTTCAACCCCTTACATAATGACTTCTGATCTGTGTTAGTCTGTTATTTAGCATAAAGTAAAGTAAAAGTAAAGAAAAATATTCTTTATTGTACACCAAGACATAAACACATATAAATAACAAAATAGATTTTTGTACAATAGCATACCATCTGAGTATTTAAGGAGCACCGAGAATCCATATGCAATATGCATGTCCATTCAGTGCCTCACAAATTGATTTTCAAACTGATAGGTTTTCGTAATACTTACCATTCTGATTACTGAAATCCTCTTTTTTAATAATTCGATAACATGCATCGGTTTTCTGATGAAGTGTCTAACATCAACGTAAATAGGTGGCGCGCGATTTGCATTGCTATACATGCCAGATATTATGCATCCAGGCGTTAGCTTTAAAATAATGAAAACCGCATGTGTTTAGGAATACAACAGATTTTACATGCTGTTTTCATTATAAATGTAATATTAATGTATGTAATATTATAAATGTAAAAGAGTTCCCACGGGATTCTTAAAGGCCCATCCGTTTAACCGGTTGAAATGAAATTTGGTACAAGAGGTAGTTTGCATCCCGGAAATTGACAAAGAAACCTTTTATCCCGGAAATTCAAAGATTTTTATGATGGGATTTTTAATAAATTTAAATGTACGCGGACGAAGTCGCGGGCATCATCTAGCATAAAACAGTTAAATGATAACTCAAATATTATTTAATTATTTATGTTAATATTTCAGTATTATGGGATTAAACTCTACAGAGCAATCACCTCTCTTGTCGCTTCTGAAAGCGCATTCCGAACCAGTGCAGTGGTAGATTAGTTTGTCTATCCAAAATTCCAAAAGCATTAGTTAAGCCTTTTTTAAACAGAAAAGGTTATGTTCTACTATTCTAAAACCGTATATCTGTTAGTTTATAAACGCTTTCCCAGAAATTCATCGTTGATGACTTTGGGTTCGTGCGTAGTGTTAGATCCTTCCCAATGTCCAAGTATACAGCGGATCCCGGATCATACGTGGGCCAGACTACACCGAGCGACGCGTCGGGCGTGGGGTTACTGCAAGCAAATACATAGATTAGTTTATTGTTTTATCGAAAATATTAAAATAAAACTTATAGCTACGGATCAAGCCAGCTTCATAATATAATCTAGCTAGTATAAAAAAAAACTATTACTACGCAAAGAAGCGATACCAATCCTCCTCGCCAATTTATCGTCGCTCGCATTGTTGTGGAGCGTCTACTGGCCCTACCACGCTGGCGTTGCTTGTAGAGAGAGAGCCAGCGCGTACCATAACTTCGCTATTTTATAAAAACTGAAAGTTCCTACACGTATTGTCCCCAGAACAGGACGCTTGGGTCGTGGCAACTCTCTGCTAAACGCCCTTAAAGTTTAAAAGTTTAAGGGTATCTGACAGGGGCTTGCTATGATAGTAGGTAAGTGTCTGGCAATGCATGGCGTGATTTCTAATAAAGTCCGAAGAAAAAAAAATTTGACTTTATAATTTGACGTAATTTTTTTTAACACCTTTATTACCTGTTATCTCCCAAAGCCACCATGATCCAAACTTCAAAGTCGCTGATCGTTCCTCCCTGTGTTGGGGACAATACGCAGAGGAACTTTCAGCTTTTATACAATAACGAAGGTCTGGCACACGCTGGCTCTTAGTCCAGTGGTTGTTGTCACATGAGCGAGAAGCACGGACACCTAAGTACCTACCCTAAGATCGTCTCCAAAAAAATATAAATAAATCTTCTTTTTTGGTTCAGCAGTTTAGTCATGAAAAGAAGAACACTACAATATACTTGTTGCTTAAGTAAAAATACAATTTACGTAGAATGTTAATAAAGAGCCAACATCAACATCAATATATATTATGTTGGATCTTGTTTATAAAATTAGATAAAACCGAAAAAATGTATAAAAAATCTCTTTTCCATACCCAAATATTGCGAAGTTGGTATACAAGGCGCAGTACTGTTGTATCAGTTTGTAGGAAGCGGCATTCTTATTGACCGGGATATTCAACACATTTGGGTTAAACAGATAAACTAAATTTTCATAATGTGCAACTCCTGTTAATCCATATCTAATGCCGGATTGGCTTATAACATTCCGTTCAGACACACTCGAAAATTGAAACAAATATATTTTACCGTTTCCGCCATTAGACAAATGCCTTGCATATCTAATTACGGGATAGATGTAAAGATCGGTCACGTAATTCACGAAAATCGGTATCGTATCTAAGTACTTCAATGGCGACCCAGTGTAGTATTTTCTGATAGCATCTGCCAGTTGCAAGTGCATCGTTGGTGTTGTTCGATAAAAAATATTCCTCGGTACTAAAACACCTGGGAATCTGCGATAATTTGCAATGATATTCGAGTTTTCAAGCAAAGGCACAGCAATTAATCCTTCGTTTGAAGTGTATCCCAGTAACATATCAACCTGCTGTCGCCCATATTCAATCAAAGTAAGAGGTCGACCGGTTAGAAATCTCTTTTGACCAAAGTCTGTTTCTATGACTGGCACAGTATAATATCCTCTTGTTGTAACCTGAATATAATCTTCCGCTGTTATGATAGAGGAATTAGTGTTGATCAGTTGTGGGAGAGGTACGGTTTGGAGAAAGTTTAAGAGCGCTGAAGTTGATGTAGTCTTAAAGCCTAGCTTTCTACCAAGTTCAAAGGCTCTTCGTTTTTGTTCAAATGGTAGTGCGAAATCGTTAATTGGCACTCCACTTGTTCCTATTGCTCTACGAAACAGTCCTTTCGACATTGGCGACAATGCGTGTAAAGACACAGAAGCAGACCCCGCGTCTTGGCCAAAGATGGTCACCTTCATTGGGTCTCCACCAAATTTTTTTATATTCCTTTTAACCCACCTTAACGCAGCTACTTGATCTTTCAAACCTGCATTTCCGGGCACTTCTAAAGTATCTAAGACCAGAAATCCGAGATTGTCAAGTCTGTAATTAATCGTAACCACAACCACATCATTTTGATTAATTAGAAAATCGGGTCCATAATAATCATCATTACCAGATCCGAATGCAAAACCACCTCCGTGAATAAAAAACATGACTGGTAAAAGAGAGCCTGGTGGTAATTTTGGTGTGTAAATATTCAAGAAAAGACAATCTTCGCTTCCAGGTATGTACGTATTCTTGAATAAGAAGTCAATTTGAGGACAAACACTCCCATGTTCAGTTGCTTTTCGTATTCCTACCCATGGCCAAGCAGGTAGTGGTGCCTAAAAATAGTGAATTACTGAGGTATTACAACTTACTGGCAGTGGCTTTATAGCATTAAAAGCTGTATTTCGGGTGCTACGGGTTTACGCAGGTACGGATGGATTTTTAGAAAACTTGCGCAGTATGTAAGTCAGTGATCTTCAAATATTGTCTTACTAAGAAACAAATAAACAGAAGATTTGGAAGATAGAAACAACATAATAAAATCTCTTTCTCAGCGTTGACTCTTTTCCATTAACCACATGTTTTTTTTTTGACAAATTTTTTAGGGATAATAATAATAGGAAATCTACAAAGTTTTATAAAATACTTATATGTAGTTTTAGAAAAGATCTCAGGAATAGGCTCGAGACCCACAATAGAAAGTAACAGTCTTATTCATAAAAGTTTGTAGAAGCTTTATCAGCTCGTTATAAGCAAAGTTCTCAAAAACATTATTCATAAACGTTCAATAGTGCTATAATGCTCTTAAAGTATTCAATAACGGCTCCATAACTTATAACAGGCTGAACCCTACTATAAACCCTTATTAATCCACATACAAATCTTTGAGCCCCTATAATTTTAAAACTGCATATTTTTAGAAAAATCTAAAACACCACAGGCATAGATATTAGTTTCTAGAATATGCCTGCAAAATTTAATGGACTTTGGTTGCTTAATATTCAAATGAAATTGGGGCTACGATTGTATGGAGTGAGTGACGGAGAGAGCCCTGTTAAGTGCGTCCACCTTGTAAACTTTTGCTAATTCAACAATGGCTTACCTTGAACCTCCTTATACCAGTAGGTGGTGCTGCATACGGTATGCCTTTAAAACTGTAGAACATTTTATCTCCCGTGACAGTCCATTTTTGTACCCCTTCCAGCATCCCTTGCTCTACAGACACAGTCACAGCGGCTACATGATGCTGAAATTTGTTTGATAGTAATTTTAAGTTTTCCATCCCGAGGCCCACTTGAATGAAGACAGACTGATTTAGTTAAATTTTGTAATGATGTCTCTTTCATTTCAAAAGTAGCATTTAAAAAAAACGACCAAGTGCGAGTCAGACTCGCGCACTGTTCCGTACTTAGATATTTTTTCGACATTTTTCATGATAAATTAAAAAATATTATGCATAAAAATAAATAAATATCTGTTTTAGAATGTACTTTCATAATATGATACCCCACTTGCTATAGCTATCTTACTTTGAAAATTGAAAACACTAAGTATTATTTTTCCATGAACACATTTTAATTTTTTTTGTGATGTAACCACAAGTTCACGATTTTCGGATTATTTCCTTATGCTTGTGCTATAAGACCTATAACCTACCTGCCTAATTTCATGATTCTAGAATCTAGGCCAACGGAAAGTGCCCTATAGGTTTTCTTGACACACACGACAGACGGACAGACAGACAGACAAACAGACAACAAAGTGACAGACAGTATAAGGGTTCCATTTTTCCTTTTGAAGTACGGAATCCTAATAACTATATATTTTATTTAAGTGCCCTTGTGCAAGTGGGCTTATCTAAATAATACATAAAAGTATAAGGTAACTGACTCATTGATCTATGAACGCACAGCTCAAACTATTGGACGGATTGGGCTGAAAGGCATGCAGATGACTATAATTATGACCTCAATTTATAAAGGGGTAATATACGGGTTTGAAAGTGTAGTTCACGCGGACCAAGTTGTGGGCATAAGCTAGTCAATACTAATTTGAAATAGGAAATAAATCCTTACCCATATTGTATTTCCAAGTATGAATAAAACTACGGTCACATACATTTGCACTGGTCCTTGCAAAAAATATTCTATGAAGGTTGATTTTACCGTCTTATAAATACCGAAAATATCTACATATATTAAAAATTAATACGAATGCATGTGAAGGTAATTAAGGTCATGAAAGTGTTATATAAAACGGCTTAACTAATGTTTTAGTCTGATAACGCCAAGACAACAAATAATCATAACATGATACCATTCGTTCTGAATGCCAGGGTTTTTTCATTTTTATTCAGATACAAGCTAGACCTTGACTGCAACCTCACGTGATGGTAAGTGATGATGGATTCTATGATGGGAGCTACCTAACCTGGAAGATGTGTCTATAGTAGTTTTTATTAAACCTTCACCCCTTTGGTTTCTTCACGGGCTTCGTACTGGAACGCTAAATCGCTTGGCGGCACGGCTTTAGCCGATAGGCTGGTAACTAGCCACGGCCAAAGCCTCCCACCAGCCCAGACCTGAGGCATAGAAATTATAAAATTCCAACATAAGACAAAATAACAAAAATTAGACCACAGCGCTTACCAACGCCAGGAAAGCAAATCCAACTTTATACCCACGGTTAAAAAATAAGCAATTAGGTAACTGATTTCATGTTTTTAACTGGATTTTTACCCAGGACGGGTTAGAAACTAGTCGGGCACACACCGACAAAAAACGTGAGTTAAACCGTTTTATGTACGATTGTAACAAATATAAGTCACGGCAGTTTAAACGCTAAAGTAATTAAGGTCCTTTATCTATCGAGCTAATAATAGGTACCTACTCAGGTCTATCGATTCTAATATTGTTAATGCGAAAATGTGTCTGTCTGTTATCTTTTCGCCGCTCAACCGCAAAGCAAGACGAAATTTGGCACAGAGGCCGCTTGACGGGGATGGAAATAAGATACTTAATATCCCGTAAAATCAAAGAGTTTCCACACGATTAAAAACGTTATATCTAAGCAACTTCGGAGGTATCCACTAGTACCTAGTATTATAAAATTGCAATTAAGTGAGAATTTTCCACACTATAGCAAATTAACCTAAAATTAAGTTAGTAAAAACAATAAAATTATGGCAAGGGGCACAATAATGACAGAAACATCGAAATTCAACTTCGCAATCCGTTGAACCCCAGTTTTACGATCGTAAAACTGTGGTTTAACGGTACCATGTCCGTTACTCTGGTACTCCTCCTCATTTCTGATTTGATCGCGTAGAGAAATTCCAAGCATAGCTCTTTCCATCTACTTAAAATACTTATACTATTTAAAACTTAATTTGAATAGCAAATTTTTCTCGTAATTAATTATCACCATTACCTGCATTACCTACATTTTTATCTTACAAATTCCACAATTTGACAATCAAAAAGTGTAAAACAAGTGTAAATTAAAAATTTATAACACCCCCGACAAGTGAAGGTTACAGTAACTGGAAAAGGGCTGATAACTTTCAAACGGCTGAACCGATTTTTTATTTTACCTATTCTACCGGATTATAGCTAAGAACACTCTCGATCAAGCCAGGTGGCTTGATTGAGAAGCAACAAACAAAAAAATGTAAATTAAACAAAAAAATATACTTTTGACAATATTATTTGACGTGTGTATACACAGATACACACGTCAAACTTATAACACCCCTCTTTTTGGGTCGGGGGTTAATGATACCCAATTGGAATAAATTATTTGATTTTAACTCTATTTCTAAGTATTTCTACTTCAAATAAGAACAGTCTGTCGGGAAGCATAGCAAAATAGGAGAAATTTGGAAAATTCCACAATGTAGACACAACCGATGCCATTGTTCTGAAGTTTCCATAGTCTATGACGGACCTATTGTTGAATGTGGACGATGATTGTAAAGAACCAATAGCGCGGATGTGTGCGGATGAGGACGCAGATTGTTTGATGGATATTTGATGGGGCTTGTCCGCCATAACGCACATTACCACAGATTAATGCATACATTCATTAATCTATACATCTGACTGGATTCAAGATTCAAGACTCAAGATTCATTTGTTCGGTCAAAGTTCTTAAACTATTTTATTTTTAAATATTATTTTTACAATATTTTTGTCAATTGATGTGCCCTTAATAATCATAATCATATTTATTTTGAAAATTGTGGATAAATAACAGATAGGTAGTAGTCCAATAGTTAGACAACACAAACCTACTGCCGCAGTGTGGCAAACTATAATGCAACTAGATCCAGTCAGTGGTCACTTTAAATTTATTTAAATTACTAAAAGTACACTAAAAAAATTATTAAACCTTAATAGTGGTATTGATTGGTCTATCAACATACAACTAAACGTTAAACTACTACATTAAACTACTGGACGGATCAGGCTGTTTGGCATGCTGATAACTATTATGACGCAGACATCTGCTAAGAAAGGATTTTTGAAAATTCAATTCCCAAGCGGGTACGATAGTGGTTTGAAAGTGTAGTCCACGCGGACAAAGTCTAAATGCGAAATCGTCTCAGTCTGTCTGTTTGTCTGTCTACCTGTCTGCTATTTTTTACGGTACAACCGTACCACGCGGACGCTGTTTGGGGAAAAAACAAATAGCCCTATTATTTTTGTGTCTATGATAAAAAACCGGTTGAACATAGTAAAAATATTTGCAGTCAAACGCTTGTAAAATGTTGAACTATAAAACGTACAAAAAATAGTAAAAGCTGAATCGTCAACGCCTATTTGAATGCCGCATGTTTCAGTTGATTTTCCGCTTCATGACTTTTTTTTAAAAGAATATTAGCCATGTTAAATGACTAATATTCCCCTTTCCTCTCCAACTAAGCGTCAGGCTTGTGCTAGGAGTAGGTACGACAATAGTGCAACGGGCGGGGTTTGAATCTTTCGGTTTTCAGTCCACTCCTTTACCGATTGAGCTATTGAGGCTTTGCCAAGTAACCTGTGATAGTGTAGGGGTTTCTTGCTAAATCCCTGTTATGTTAGTTAGTTTAGTTAGAGTTAACTCCAATTCAATTGGCATTAATTAGACTATAACCGTTCAAATGTGGCCACTCAGTTTAACGCGTTAATTATAGCGATAATTATGGCGTTGTTGGGCATTGACGTTCACCTTGATGTAGCCCGAACATTACAAGGCAATAACCATGGAATGTGTCAATACGATTTTTTTGCCTAGTGTACGTATAGGAATTTGGAGCGTTTATATTTAACAGGGCTCTCTCCGTCACTTACTCCATACAATCGTAGTTCCCATTTCATTTGAATATTAAGCAACCAAAGTCCATGAAATTTTGCAGACATAGTCTAGAAACTAATATCTGTGTCTGTGGTGTTTTAGATTTTTCTAAAAATATGTAGTTTTAAAATTACAGGGGCTCAAAGATTTGTATTTTTCTTTAAAAAAAGGCCCAACTTTGTGCTCGTTTTTCTAGACAACGAAGCAATTTAATGAAATTTGGAAAAACCACAGACCTAGAAAATTTAATGAATATTATGTAGTAAAAAAATTATCGTTATATATTTTATATTGTTATAATTATGTGGGAACTACGAAAACCAGAAATTACACCCAGAAATCTTGAAAATTTCGTGCTGTCTCGATTTGTGCAAGCGGGGTGGTGAAGTGCGGGGGACGACACGTGAAACTGACAGAAACTGACAGTCTAAACACACGGGCCACATTTAGACTGCACCCAACTCCAAACTTGTCGATAGGTCTAACTAAATACACTGGTACATTTCAACTTGCGTTAGACGTATGCGTTACCTACTCAGACGTTGCCTGTAGATAAAAATATGTCTCATGTTTGCTGGCAATAGCGCATGCATCAAACCCTGCAAGTTGCAACTCTCTTGCAACCTATTCCTCACGCAATACGCACAGCTTTAATATTATAATTTTTGACAATGTATACTATATGTAATGCCATATCACAGGTCACTCTCTGATTTATTGCTAACAATTTACTTCCAAATGCAAAGAAATCTAAGTGTGTTGAATTCACACTGCCCAATACCAGGACCTTAAATGACATAAATTCATTGATAAATAATCATATGTTGAAAATAAAGGAGAACCCCGTGTTTCTCGGTATAATGTTAGATGCAAAGCTTCTATGGAACACCCACATATCAACACTAGATGGTAAACTCAGCTCTGCTGCTTACACTGTTAGAAAAATTCGACAGGTACTGACGTGGAAACTGCAAAAATTGTATATTTTGCTATTTTCACTGTATTATGTCTTACGGACTCTTGCTATGAGATAAAGCGGTAGATATTGAGAAAGAAATGTATTACAGAAAAGGACAGGACGTGCAATTTATAATTTAAAACCGCGCGCTGCCATACAATAAAAATATAAGGAAATAAGTACCTTATCTATTATCTTATAGTAGCTTCTAAATATATTTACAACTAGCTAATGCCCGCAACTTCGCTCGCGTGGATTTAGGTTTTTAAAAATCCCGATCCTTTCATTTCCCAGAACAAAAGTTGTCTCTCCGTAATAGCCCGTCCCCGGGATGCAACTTGTTTCTGTATCACGTAAAAATATTTAAACGGATGATCCTTTTCAAATCCCGAGGGATCACCAGGATTTAGGAATGCAATTTCTTACAGCGTCAGGGTTGAGGTCAACGACAAAGTGTTTACTTGGTATAGATACCTTCAATATCAATTAATAATCGACACTTTTTAAATCCCATTAGCTTTAGTAGTCAGGTCCCCTGCAACATCAGGATTGAGGGGTTGGAATCCAAATTTTTTATTGAACAATGTCGCAAACTTTCTTTATCGATTAAAAAAACTACCCAAAATTACGCAGTTAGGTTACCTGCCAAATTTCATGGTTTTGAGTCAACGGGAAGTACCCTAGAGGTTTTCTTGACACACACGACAGACAGAGAGATAGACAGCAAAGTGATCCTATAAGAGTTCCGTTTTTCATTTTGAGGTACGAAATCCTAGAAAACGTAGGGATGGCATTCCGAACCAGTGGTAAATTTTTCTGACCATCCAAAAACACTTTGAAGTTTACCTAAAAGTTTACAGGAATAAAAATTTATCATTGTATTCCATTCCATTTCATTCTATTCCATTCTGTTCAAAGATAAATAGATATTAAAAATATTTGTCACCGAAACAATAATTTACGATACATCAACCAATATCAATTTTACTGATGACAATCTGACTATTACCAAAGTGAACGACTACTATAATATCTATTATATACGACTAACATAATATGTATTATAAATTGTGTGCCGTTTGCATTCTCACTAGGTTCTCATTAAGTTTGTTTTATTTGGTTAAACTTTCTGGCATTTATATTGTTATGACGTTTAATTGGCAAACAGTCTGTTTATTGGCTGAAACTCAAAAATTCAGCCAATCACAACAAAGAAAATATTGTAATAATGATTGATGCAGCTTTCTGTAATTGAAAACAAAATATTTGACATTAACTTGAATGTGACAGTGTTTTCCGAATAGGGTTGCCAGAGGCCCCGTATTTTACTGGTTACCCCGTATTTCAGGATACAGAAACCTGTAATTATGAAAATAAAATACGGGGCAAATAAAACTAAATATTTTTAGGGTTCCGTAAGTCAAAAGCAAAAAAGAACTCTTATAGGATCACTTCGTTGTCTGTCATTCTGTCAGTCTTTCCGTCTGTCCGTCTGTCCATCTATCCTTCTATCCGTCTGTCATGTGTTCATGAACAAATATTAGTATTTTCAATTTTCAAAGTAAGATAACTACATATATCAAGTGGGTTATCATATGAAAGGGCTTTACCTGTTCATTCTAAAACAGATTTTTATTTATTTTTATGCATATTTTTTTAATGCATAACAGTTTTTGATTTCTCGAGTAAAATGTCGGAAAAAATACCCGAATACGGAACCCTCGGTGCGTGGGTCTGACTCGCACTTGGCCGGTTTTTTACAAATTCAGCAGGAGCTGGCTGGCGAAATAAAACACTGACGTTATGTCCAGTAGAAAGAATATTTTCCTTTTGCGGCAATGCGTAGCCGAAACCCACTCGATATTGATCATGGTCGTAGCCAAGGCGGCGGGGCTTGGTTTGAGGATGTAAGCCTTTTTTATACAAGTTAGCCCGTGACTTTAATCTTTTCTAGTGGTGGTAAGTGATGATGCAGTCTTCTTGGCCGTTAGGGCCATACTAACCATATAACTAGCCATGACCGAAGCCTCCCACCAGACCAGAAATTTAGAAATGGCGACTGCGCCTGAGAAGCCGTCAAAAACCTAAGCCTAAAATAATACTTACACTATTTCTTGCATTTGCTTACCAATTTTTTTTTGGAAATATATCAAACATTTCGCGCTCACTTCACTCGCGCTTTGAATTTCTATTACTTGGTGTAAACCCCGCAATTTCGTTTGCATGAATTTAGATTTTTAAAAATTCCGTGGGGGATTTTCCGGGCTAAAAAGCCGCCTAAAAAAATGTCTGGGATGCAAGTTACCTCTGAATAGTAAGTACCAAAATTTTGGTAAAGAAGATGGGCCGTGAAAGGGTAACAAATAGATAGGCAAATAGATATACTGTCGTATTCGTAATATTAGTATGGATAGGAAGCTTTAAAAATAAAATCTTGCTATGGCTACACTCTTTTCCCTTTCACTTTAATTTTTTCTGTATTGAACCAAAAACACTTACGATCACTGCGCTCGCGCTTTTTTATTGTTGTATTTTATCTCACTGTCAAATTGAAAGGCGAAATTCCACTAACCAGGTAATTAGCCCATAAAGTTGAGCGAATGTTTTTTTCCTCATGACAGGATTCAGTTCTGGCCCTAATAAAACCTCTCCCGCAATCGATTCCTGGCTACGGCCATAGTATTGATATTGTGAAGGTGGAATTACAAATTAAATGTAATTTTAAGTTGAAATGAAAATATTGTATGCATGAAATGTATAACATTTTGCTTTACAACACTAAGAGTTTTTAAAAGCTATTTAAATAAATAAATCTTTTATTTAAAACCACATTGCAAACACAGTTCACCAATCAAGACACGGCAACATACAGAGAAAAAATACAAAACTTACAAATAAACTGAAATATCTGAATAGGCTTTCCATGCATTTCAGAGAGAACCACCGCCTATTTCTTCAAATACTTCAAATTTTCAAATTTCTTCAAATCTAAACCCCGTATTTTTGATGGTGGTAGCCTGTAAATCAAAAAGAGCCAGGTGGCAACCCTACTTCGACCTAGACAGAATGAAAAATTGTTTTCATTACTCGGTATGCCTACTGCCATAGTGTGACAGAAAGTGTGACGGTAGTTGTGACCTCTGATTGGCCGACTCTCTTTCACTATTTGCTAAAATTAATGATTGCAACAACAATTTTTTCTTTTTTGTAATCGAAAACAGAACGCGGACGTCAATCAGGTTGACTAATTGCAATCATTTCTGACCGGCTAACATTGTTCCGCTAGTGGCTCAAACTCACTGTCGCAGCAAGAACATGGTAAATTCAGCCAATCACAGCAATTTGAAATTTGGTTATCACAAATGTACCGATCTAGGAACCGAGAATGCACGAACCAGGGCAGATAGAGATAAGAACAATAATATCATACGTAGGAAATCGACGGGGGATCGTTGACAACGATAGCCTTAACATTTTATTACAATGTTGCGGACACCTACCCAATCAATTTAAAGTGCATCGACATACCCTGCAGTCATTGTAAATAGCAGCGAGCTGTGGTGGGTCCAAAAATAACATTTGCCAAAGCATTTACAACCTTGCTCTGATAGTCATTATTAATAATTTAGTATGTGCAAAAATTATTTAATCCAAAAATATTAGGTAGGCTTCCTAATATCAACGATATACCTTAATAAGGGGCGTTCATAGTAACAACATGTTCCAACTAACCTCTCTGGCGCAGTGGTAAGCGTTGTGATCTTATTAGTGGGAGGTCCCGGAATCGATTCCCGGCAGGGGTTGGAATTTTATAATTTCTAAATCTCTGGTCAGGTCTGGTGGCAGGCTTCCGCCGTGGCTGGTTACCGCCCTACCAGCAAAGCCGTGCCGCCAAGCGATTTGACGTTCCGGTACAATGCCGTGTGGAAACCAAAGGGGTATGGGTTTAATAAAAATGACGTACACCATCCAGGTTAGCCCACTTCCATCTAGACTGCAACATCATTTACCACCAGGTGAGATTGCAGTCCAGGGCTGATTTGTATCTGAATAAAAAAAAATATCGGTGTCCTCCGCCACCGCTGCCTAGTACCCATTGATTTTAGAAGCGGCCCCCAGTTTATTCTAATTAGCTAATACCTACGAGTATCTTAAAGAGCACTCGACCATTGTATTTGTAAACACCATTGCATCATTATTATCTCAAGTCTCAAGCCATCAGCGGCTCACAATCATGGGCCTCTTCTCAGAATAAGAAGGATTTAGATTTATGCCTTAGTCCACCACGCTAGCCAAGTTGAGTACGAGTAAAAGTTAGAGGTCGGAATCGAACCTCAGACCTTCGGAGTAGGAAGCTAAAATCACTAGGCTATTACTACTTATCTACTTATTAATGTTACATAATTAAGTAAACGTTTTTCAAATGCATTATAACAGTCAGCAACAAACTAGATTTGCAGGCGCCCATAATCGCTTGTACTGGCGGGTACAGCCTACCTATAGTTTTGTTGCTGACTGTACTTATGTAAGGCGCGAAACTGTAATACTTACCTACAATGAAAAAATTACACTTAAGACATCTTAGACGGACCATCATATAGTTCGTCGCTTGCGTGTTTTTTTCAAGAAGTGTCCTGCGTTTTTTAGCTTTAATTAAGATAAGGTAAAATAGAGGATAACAAAACCAACCATAAAAGTTAATGAAAACCACGTGTGTTTCAACACAGCAGGTTTCGCGTTTAGTTTTCACTGAAGTCGTTGGATCCCGACGTACGAGTAATTCACGTTGATTCAATTTCAGCTGTAGATCAATCGCACGCCGCGTCCGTTGCGCCGGCGCATACATTAAACACGGCAAGCCGGAGCATGCAGTAAACACCCTAGCGGCTAAGGCATAGCTGATTCCAGGGTTGTCACCATGTCAATTTGTAACTCGCGACCCAAAAAGAGGGGTGTTATAAGTTTGACGTGTGTATCTGTGTATCTGTCTGTTGCATCGTAGCTCCTAAACTAATGAACCGTTTTAAATTTAGTTTTTTTTTTGTTCGAAAGGTGGCTTGATCGAGAGTGTTCTTAGCTATAATCGATGAAAATCAGTTCCGCCGTTTGAAAGTTATGAGTTTTTTTTCTAGTTTTCTTGTAGAGGTTTTTGTGTCGGGGATTTTTTAAATTTTGAGTCATTGATTTTTGTTTTTATTTTTTAATGCCCCGCATTTTCCTTTTTTTACTACACGGTCTTTCAGCTTCGAGGCTACAAACGGTAAAACGGTGGCGTCTTAGTAAGTAAAAGGGTTCCATTTCAGCCTTTGATTACGGAACCCTGTAAAAAAGGATTTGTACCATTCTACAGGAATATCTAGATTCATTCCGAACGAACTAAGTCGTCAGCAACCGCTATACCTACTTAGTATAAATTAATAAGATTTCTTCCACACAATGTTTTCAGAAGCCCTACAAGTTTACGCCGCCATGTTTTGTTGTTTACACGTAGCTTACACTATCAAGGTGTAAGAATAACATTACAGTCGTTGAACCGCATACCTTTGTAGTTTTGTAAACAAACAAAAAAAATCTAAAAGCGATCCTGTTTATTTATATAGGGTGAAAATAAATTATGGGAAACCCTTTACTACCTGCCTATTTACTTTTCCAAATAATAAGTTTAGTTGTATAGTTCGCGACAGATCGACATGGCAATCGGGGTGGGGACATCTCGCACACCTTTTTTTTCTCGTGAAGAAAATCCGTCATGGATACCACTGACTACGGGGGAGCACAGTGGTTATGTCGGACTCCTACCGACTAAAAACCTCACGAAGTTCCATCCCACCGCTGATGACGGAGCACAAGGGACCGTAAACACCTCGTTACTCCGCCAGCGGATGTCTGCCTCAGCAGACCCGGCGTTTGGGACACTACGTGCCCCAAACACCGTTAGAGGCATGCCGGAACCACAGCACGCCAACCAACCCGAGGACCACACAGCGAGCGACGGACCACCCCGTGTCCATCATCCACAGGTACTCCTGAGGGCTAGGGTTCGCGGGTAGGGCAATTCCCTTTCCACGTTCCCTATCCTCAACATCTCCCTCGCCCGTCACCAAACTGGACAGGCGAGAGACCGGTGGGGCAGCCAGTGACTGGATGGGTGATGAAGCCCCATCACCAACCACCCAACACAGCCACACCCTCTATTGTTATATTTTGTCGAAAATTGTATGGACATTTTTGACAATATAACAACGTTGCTAAGTAACTTATAGACAGGTTACAGATACTTAGATTGATTAATTTATTATTAATTTCAGCCGTATGTTAAAGATGGAGTCCGTGTTTTCTGCCACGTATATCGTAAATACCTTTAAAGCAAGAGAGAATAGGCATCTTCTAGGCAAGCGCGCTCCAATTTAGACCTCATCATTGATTTTTAACCCCCGATCCAAAAGAGGGGTGTTATAAGTTTGACGTGTGTATCTGTGTATCTGTCTGTGGCATCGTAGCTCCTAAACTAATGAACCGATTTTAATTTAGTTTTTTTTGTTTGAAAGGTGGCTTGATCTAGGTTAGAAAGGAAGCTATAATCCAAGAAAATCGGTTCAGCCGTTTGAAAGTTATCAACTCTTTTCTAGTTACTGTAACTTTCACTTGTCGGGGGTGTTTTAAATTTTTAATTTACACTTGTTTAAGCATGATCTTGTCGTTAAGCGCAAACCTATTACGTAATAAAGAAAAAAACATCAATAACCATTTTAATTTTCAAACCTTTTCCCTCTTCCTATTTACAGCATCAATGCAAACCAGAATAGCCGCTCCATTCGAATGATTACTCCAAAATCAATACAACAGTATTTTCAATGCATTTGCAATAATACATTTTAGAGTTCTGCATGGACCCCTTTTAATTTGTAACATTAAAGCAGTTTGTGCCCGCGCTCGCAAATACAGACCCCTATTTATTTAGGGCCGTCAATAAGTGAGTTCTCTATTATGTTTGCCTAAAAATCAACACGCGTGTAAGGGCCCGTGCACATTCGGGTGGGCCCTGTTATTGTCGCAGACTCAAAACTCACAGTTCCGTTGACCTAATAAAACAAGCGAAGCCCCATCAGCTCAATCGTTAAGGAAAGACTGAAATGTGAAATATCAGGAACTAGAGGATGCCCGCGACTTCGTCCGCGTGGATTTAGGTTCTTGAAGATCCCGTGGAAACTGTTCCCGTGGAAAAAGTTGTCTAGGTATATCGATAACACGGACGCAAGCTACCTCGGTACCATAAAAATCGGTTGAGCGGATGAGTCTTTAAGAATCCCGCGGGAACTCTTTGATTTTCCGGGATGAAAAGTAGCCTATGTCCATCCCCGGGATATAAGCTAACTCTGTACCAAATTTCGTCAGAATCGGTTAAACTGTTGGGCCGTTAAAAGGTAGCAGACAGACAGATAGACAGATAGACAGACAGACAGACAGACTTTCGCATTTATAATATTAGTATGGATGTATTAATCAGAGGATGACGGAGGGTAGCCCAGTGTCTATTGCCACTTCAACTTTTTTCGACTTGTTTGGACTACACAAGTTTAAAGATCTATTGAAATTATGATTCTGAAAAAAGCATATTATACAATAAAAGATTATGTACCTAAATGATAAAAGAGCGTGGATTTGACCTGCGGCTCGCCCCAGCAATTATGCGCACGAATTCAGTTACTACTGCAGAGCCATCTTCTCCTCATTTGAGCATGTAGAGAAACTCCAAGCACAGCTCTCTCCTTCGCCCGCTAAGGAACTCAGAGCTTTCTTATGAGGCCCATAATTAGAACTCATTATTATTTAAATATTAATCGCCGAGCGATGGTTTGTGAGTTGTGGATGTTTACTCGTAGTTTACACAAGGAAATAACAAAAGTCTAACTTTGTATGATTCCTGTACGCGGTTGTCGCCTAAATAAGCACAGATACAAAGTATACTGATGTTATGTAATGTAATATTGTAATGTACTTTTAATAACTTTTTAACTTTAAATGTACTTTTGACATACCTACATAATGAAGTGTGATTTGTACTTCAGAGTATAACATTTCAATCGTTTGAATCACAAGTTTCAATCGTCTAGGATCTTGACTCTGTAGGTATAGGTGCATTAAACTACTATTATGAAAGGATTTTCGTAAATTCCACCCCCGCGAAGCCTATAGCCTAGCTGGTCAGTGAGTTAGTTATAAATAAAACATTCTGGAAAACCAATCGCAAAGAACCCCATCCACTTACCTTCTTTACGATTGTACGAGCGCAGAACGGGAAGCTTAAATAAGTAAGGTTCTAGTTAACAATTTACGGAATTTTCCCCGATGAAGGAAAATGTAGCTGGAATGTTGGTAGCGCTTTTCAGCATTCTACAGAGTGAAAACAAACAAGGGTATTTCTGAAATTGAAAATTTTCAATAGGTAAGTATATCTACTATTTTATTTTATTGGGAACCGACTAAGGAAAAACACTTTGGTATTTGCAGTTGGAGATAATTCAAGCAATAAATTAATGACACGTATACAATATACATACTTCCAAGGTACGGAACTCTTGGTGCGCGAGTCTGTCTTGTAGTTGTTCAGTTTTTTTTTAATTTATTGCAACCTAAGATAGAGCGCGCTTACCCAGAAGATGCCTATTCACAAGAAGGCACCTATATTAAAAGTGGAAGGGAAAACTGACGCCGAAAGGGCGTTCCATATCTTTGCTATTCGAATCAGAAACGATAGAAGGCTAATCTATCCATCACTTCACACTAATATTATAAAGGCGAAAGTTTGTATGTGTGTGTGTGTGTGTGTGTGTGTGTATGTTTGTTACTCCTTCACGCAAAAACTACTGGACGGATTCGGCTGAAATTTGGAATGGAGATAGATAATATCCTGGATTAGCACATAGGCTACTTTTTATCCCGGAAAATTAAAGAGTTCCCACGGGATTTCTAAAAACCTAAATCCACGCGGGCGAAGCTGCGGGCATCAGCTAGTAAAATATGTTTTGATTTCTGATCATGGTTGAAGATAGCAAGGTTCTAGCAACACTCTCTCGAAGGAGTTGAAATGATTACTTAAAGTTCCCCTTCAGCCATTATTCATAATGTCCAATCAAGTAGAAAAGTGCAAAATACTAAACATTATGCAAGGGCACGCACTCAAGTATAGCTGAGGTTAACGCGCACTCGAATTAAATGAGGAAAAATTAAATTAAGCTCACCCACGGATTCATTATGACTTCATTTTTTAGCTTTAAATAATAATGAATACCGAGAAGCCTCATGGAAGCAAAAAAGTTAAGTGGGTATCTCTTAGAACTCATTATATCTCTTGTGTTTACTACACATTTTGATAGAGAAGGAATAGCAATTTAAATAGAATAGATTTTTATTCAAATAAACTTTCACTGGTTCAGAAAGAATAAAAAAGGAACTTCGTAGCCTATTTAATTTCACTGAATTTGTTAAGGCAATGAGAAAAGTATTAGAGACGATTTACACAAGAAATAAGCAAAAAAATAAAACAATATGGAATTAAAGTACCTAGGTAAAAATACTAGTACATTTAAGATGCAACAGTGTTTTTTCAGATAAAAAGGTCAATAAATCTTACATAGAGCACTAACTCTACTATAAACTTAAACGGTTATTCTTCACTTAATCTCTTCTCTAGCGTAGTAGAGAAGATGATAATGGCCTTCTGAAATTGTTATTCAACCCGATCCACGGGTTTTGAGGTTTTGCAGGCCCCAGTAGATCAAGCGACACCTTGAACGTTCATCTGAGCATTTTTCTATAGGTAACCCCAAAGTAATCTTTTCTAACAGCAAGATTATTTCCATCCTCTCTCTGACAAATCTAGCCAGTAAAGTCACAGGTACTAATTAATTTTTTCCAATAATAATATTATTTAGTCTGAAAACCAGAGCTAGCCAGCAAAATCATGCTAATTAATTTTTTTCCAATAATTTTTAGTCTGACAACCAGTCCTAGCCAGCAAAGTCATGCTCTCAAATAATTTTTAGTTTGCCAACCAGTTCTTTTGTATATTTGTTTCAGATTTTCCTTAGCTTACAAGTATCCGCACGTTTGGATGTTCTTTAGGTAAATAATTCTCTAAAAATTCATTAAATTATGAAGGAGACGAGATTAATATGACGTACGAAGATAACCGCTATAAAGTTTAGAAGTTAAGTTATAACTTCAGAATATTTAACAGCAAACGCCCGCGACATAACTCCACAAAAGTTTAAAATTAAACAGTCTATGTGGGACTTTCAAACTTTTAGCTTCTTGGCGCGCTCAAATCAAACAACGATTGGGGATAAATCAGCTCAATATGTTGATGAGTCTACGTACTTACGAAGTTGCGTATTTACTTGTTTTCAGTATTTGAAATGAGTTTTGGCTCCGTGTTTTTGTTTATCCTTCATCTACTTTGATTCCGCCATCTTGAAGGAGATCCTTGGTAAAATAGAGTTTTTAAACGGATTTGTTTAGTTGCGTTACCGTAATACTAATGTAGAGGCTGAACAGCTGGACCGTGGCAAAAAAAACTAGGTTTAAGTTAAGTTAAGATTAGATTAGAATACTTACTCTTAAAAATTAACCCCTATTCATTTCTTACGCAAACCATAATATTGTAAATCGAATCTACCGCTGAGTTTCTTGCTGGTTCTTCTCAGTAGGAAAGGCATTCCGAACCAGTGGTAGATACATTTGATGATTCGAAAGTAGGTACTAGTAAAAGTTTATTTGAATAAAAAAATTCTCTGATGAAATCAAAATTGAAGAAACAAAATACAAAGTTCCATAGATACCTACGAAATTAAACTAAAAACAAACTATTGTAGTAAGAACAGAATTTCGAAGTTTAGTAGACGTTTCCTTCCAAAGTTTAAAATCTATACCTAACTGCAGCATTCTACAAAAAGAATTTTCGACAAAATTTCAACAAGCGACTGCGAATTCAAAATTGCAGATTAAAAATGCAAAGTATGCAAAACAAGAGGGAAGAGGAACGAGATTTAGAGCTGGGACACACCAAACGCGTATGCAGCACGTACGCGTGACCACGCGCGTAGTGACGCGCGTGAATCCATAGACATGACAGCACGCATTACGTCTACGCGAACGTTCACGTCACGCAAGCGGTATGCCATATCTCATACAGTTCCATACATTACAACGTCATGGTACGCGCTACGTCTACGCTTACGTGCTGCATACGCGCTTGGTGTGTCCCAGCCTTTAGCGTTCAGCATCATTGCATGTGATCGGAGAGCTGATCTTATCGCTCGGAATATCGACTTGTGATGGACTGAGTTTAGTTATTCCATTTAAATTTTCAATACCCATTTTATTTTAGCTTTGAAGAGTTTGCTCTATTTTCTTCGATCTGCCTATTAAACTTATTTACTTAATATTAGCTACTTAGTTTTTATTTTCATGCGTTGGTATATGTATATTTTTATCTCGATATTTTTTATCCCCATTTAATAAAGTTTACTAGATTCTTATTGAGATCTGGGTTTCTAATTAAATCTAAAAGTGTTATATTTTTATTTTCAAGCGCATAACCTGTATATATTTTTATGTCGATATTTTATATCCCCATTTAATAAAATTTGCTAGATTTAGTAGCGTTTAGGCTGATTTGGGATTCTAATTCAATTCAATCTACTATAATATAATCTAGCATAAACGCAAACTTCTGAAATAAGCATTTTTTTGTTTTGTTGAGCTTGTTTGTTCGCTTATTCACTCCTGACTGTCATATTATCTTCATCATTGATTGCAAGTGCAAATTGGTACACTTCACCTTTGATAATATTATTGAGAACTCTCAGGCCTCATTATTTATCTATTTTAAGGAGAACGACCATAAATTCCTGAATTCGGCATTAGCGGTTCCTCTGGTCCTGTAAATGTTCATGGGCGGCACTCGTTTGCTCGGTATTTTTGTTTTAAAAAAAAAAAAACAATGATAAGTAAAATGGCAATAACCTGAACTGACCTATAGGATCAAAGTAAGGGATAAAACATACAAAGAGAAAGTTCATGTACCTAGTTAAGATGAGTACCCACAGCGCGCCAACCATGCCAAATTCGTCGTCATGCATAATTAATCTACCCAAGCATCGCGCCAATCAAAATCTATCAAGAGTTATTGGAAAACGATCGAGCAAAACCGTTCGTTATAGTTCAATTGGCGAGCTGATTGTCCCCAATCGCCTAGGCAGAGCCATTTTACTTATAAAATTGCAATATTGCATTCGAATGGGATTCCTGAAATGGTATTTCTCATTTCCAGCAAGGTTCTAGCCAATAAACATCTAATTTTCCTTTTCAATCTCCTGTCCCCTTAGTGTCGGTAACGATGAAAAGTGGTTGGTGCCTTTCTGGTTTTACGTAAGGCATTTTTCAGTAGGTAATAGATATAATTTATTATTTACTAGATGATGCCCGCGACTTTGTCCGCGTTGATTTAGGTTTTTAAAAATCCCGTAGGAACTCATTGATTTTCCGGGATAAAGGATCAGATCGCGCGGGAAGAATGATCTATACTAATAAATAAAATTGGAGTGTCTGTCTGTAATTTCGAAATAACTACCTCATATTAAGCTCATATGGTTATTTGAACGATACCAACACTGAATCACACGTTTTTAAAATTTTTGTCTGTCTGTCTGTCTGTCTGTCTGTCTGTCTGTCTGTCTGTTTGAAAAAGCTAATCTTTGGAACGGCTGAACCGATTTTGACGGGATTTTCACAGACAAGTTGAGGATTGACCAGGGCGTAACATAGGCTACTTTTTTAACCGACTTTCAAAAAGGGAATTGTGTTTTTCTACCTATGTACACCGAAATCTCCGAGATTTCTGAACCGATTTGCGTAATTTTTTTTTAATCGATAGAGAAACTTTGCGACATTGTTTCATAAAAAAATTGAAGTCCAACTCCTCAATCCTGATGCTGCAGGGGATCTGACCAATCCACGCGGGCGAAGCTGCGGGCATCATCTAGTATAAAATAAAGTCTATGTCAGTTTCCGGGATGCAAGCTACCTCTGTATCAAATTTCATCAAAATCGGTTAAACTGTTGGGCCATGAAAGCTAGCAGACAGACAGACAGACACACTTTCGCATTTATAATATTATATATTATATTATAGTATGGAAGTATGGATATGGATTTACCCCATAAATATAAATGACGTCATTGAGACGAATTGACGAGATAGACGATTGAAATTCAGTCGGGAGGTTACTGTTACTAAAAAAATCATTGGTTCTGTGGTTGGTCACAGTGATCAGCCAAATGGCTGCGAATCCAATCTCGTGGTCCCGGGTTCAAGCCCCGGTCGGGTCAAAAATTTATGGGGGTTTTCTGTCAAGATATTCTCTTGATATTCTTGTTTTATGACTTTTCATAGTGCTAAATTTAGAAATTCTCAGTATCAGCTCGGGGTTAGGAAGTTGGGTATGTACCCCAGGGCCTCGTACAGCTTGTAAAGCTGCTGGTTCTGCACTACATCTCTCCAGTTACGTCAGAACGCCGTCCTTCCTTAAAAAATACAAAACTAACATTTTATTTCATCTAAAAGTGGCAAAGAATTTCTACAAGTTTTGAGTTTGTAGAAGTTTGTTTTTTGCTACCATCTTTAATATTTACTAAACATTCGGCCCAGATTCTTGAAGTTGATGAAATGATTGCGAAATTGTTTCAAAGTAGGTAGGTACTTGGGATGTTGTAAAGGAAAATAAACAGCAAGCAAAGGAATATTCGAAATGAGACCGGTATTCGTTTCTATTTCACTTTGAGAAGTTTAAATATTGCAACACGTTTTACTCCTTCAGAATCTCGAGCATAACCAGCGAGACATGTCTCTCGTGGCTTTAGCAAGACTTTGTTGGTGAAAAAAGTTAAAAGATAAGTGTAAATTAAAAATTGATAACACCTCCGACAAGTGAAAGTAACTAGAAAAGAGCTGATAATTTTCAAACGGCTGAACCGATTTTCTTGGATTATAGCTAAGAACACTCTCGATCAAACCACCTTTCAAACAAAAAAATAAATAAATTAAAATCGATTTATTAGTTTAGGAGCTACGATGCCACACACAGATACACAGATACACACGTCAAACTTATAACACTCCTCTTTTTGGGTCAAAAAAATCTTCTTATATAGAATTGAACGCCCTTGGACTTTCTTGGCTTAATAGATATTATAATCAAAGTTATGGATTTACATTTATATCGCTGTACATTGATTTATCTACGCCATTCAGCGGTCATTTAATTCTAAACTATTGATTGCCAATCTCCCACAGGAGATGATATTTTTAGAAAATGGTAAAGTTGATTGTATGTTTGTTTGTTAGTTTGTGAAGCCTCTCTTATCTTTTACCACGCTCTTTTATCATCCTTCTTCTTAGACATCGTTTCAAGACTCAAGTGATAGACGTTGGTTAGCAAAATAACAGTCCTCTTCTGAAAAAATCCAGACCACTTAGCCACTACCCTAATTAGCAACATCCTATGCACCTGTAGCAACGGTTGCAATTTTCTGGACAGGTTTAGAATGGAAAAGGTTCTAACATCTATTCAAAACCGACTGTCTAGATTTCCCCTTTAATCCCAGCTTTACTGTTGCCTATGTCTGAACAAATTGCATGCCAAGCGGCCGCAAAGGTCTGGATCTGTCGCAAACGTTCAGTTTGTTTTTCCGACACCATCTCTTGTTTAACGAACGAACTGAGAGCCTCGAGGACCTATACAATGTAGCTGACGTCATACCTTCTCTTTGATGAATACATCCCGGCGAATGATAGCGTTACAGCGTCATTTGAAATTGAACCTTGTTCGTAAGTGGTAAGGTTGGATATGTGTTAAAGTTGCAGTGTTCACGCCACTTCATTTATTAGTCGAGTGATAAGGACGATTGTTAGAAATCTCTGCGTGGATGAAATTTTTAATTAAGTACCTGTTGTTTTTATTTTTTTAGGCGGGGATTTTTGATAGGGGTTCATGTTCGACTGAATTGACTTACATTACAGGACATCTATACCTACTAATAAATAAAATTGGAGTGTCTGTCTGTAATTTCGAAATAACTACCTCATATTAAGCTCATATGGTTATTTGAACGATACCTTAACTGAATCACACGTTTTTAAAAAAAAATTCTGTCTGTCTGTCTGTCTGTTTGAAAAGGCTAATCTTTGGAACGGCTGAACCGATTTTGACGGGATTTTCACAGACAAGTAGAGGATTGACCAGGGTGTAACATAGGCTACTTTTTTAACCGACTTTCAAAAAGGGAGTTGTGTTTTTCTACCTATGTACACCGAAATCTCTGAGATTTCTGAACCGATTTGCGTATTTTTTTTTTTTAATCGATAGAGGAACTTTGCGACATTGTTTCATAAAAAATTTGGATTCCAACTCCTCAATCCTGATGCTGCAGGGGATCTGACCAATCCACGCGGGCGAAGCTGCGGGCATCAGCTAGTCTAAAATAAACTTTATGACATTATTAGAAGAGGATGAAAGCGTCTGTCAACCTTTTACACCTTTTTCATTCTAAGAGGAGACCCGTTCTCAGTAGTGAGCCGGCGATGAGTTAAATGATGATGAATATTCTACACTTTCCTCCTCTTGCCTAGGTATGGTCTAATTAAATTATATTTCATTCTTTTGAAAATTTTAACACTTTTAGGGTTCTGTACGTCCGAATTAAAATTGGAATCCTAAAATCACTTGTGTGTCTGTCTGTCTATCTGTCCATTACAGCAAGCTCATTTAACAGCCAAAAATTATGTTGGGTACACATAATATGAATTTCTGTGGCCCAAACATGGATGTGTAACGTAAAGAAGGGAATTTAAGGGGTTGACAATATTTGAGGGGCAAAGAAATTAGAAAATAAAAAAAAGTTTGCAAACTGTGTGACATATCTTATTGAATTGCACTTTATGCCCGGTTCATAATATTATTATTTCAATGCAGTGGACACGCTTATATTATCATGAAAATTAAAATATGAAATCAAAGTAAAGTGTAGGTACAGGTACCTACCTAATTTTCAACGCTCTTTGAACTTAAAGAGCCATTTATGTCTTTGAACTATCCAAAATAGTGAAAAGCCCTCACACTATAGTTCATGCTCTAAACTGAAGTGTACTGAATAGTGTTCTTGTTTCAGTTGCCGAGGACAATCATGAGCGAGAGCGGTACCAAGGGTGGGAGGCGCATCCCCACCCCCATGCCTCCCCCTAAGGAGCTGCATCCTAGCCGGTAGGTGACAATAAACAAATACACGTCTTGTCTAGTGATGAGAAGGTAAAATAAGAAGCTTTTTAACCGACTTCGAAAAAAGGAGGAGGTTCTCAATTCGTCGGTTTTTTTAAAAAATATTTTTTATGTATGTTCCCCGATTACTCAAAGTCGCCTGGACCGATTTGGAATTTTTTTTTTGTTTGAAAGGGCATTCTTTACAGGTGGTCCCATATAAAGATGAAGATCTGATGAATATCTTCGGAGATGGATAATAGAACTCCTCAATGGATAACAGTAAATTATTATTGCTCGTAATCAGTGTAATAGCTCAGTAAACAGTAGGGTTTTAACTGGTCATAGCATATTATTGTACAGCGGGGCCACTAAAAATTGCGAAATAAAAAATTTTCAAAAGCGAGCTTCACACTTGGATTTCTAGTTTCTTTTATTATACTCACTCGACTTCATACATACATTACACGTGTAGAAACAAAAAATATTTTTTACTTTTTAATATTGTGGTCTTTGAAGTTGGTTTTACACTAGACACTGTTAAAACGAGGCAGCGCTATACTGCTGGCATAAAACCGTCTCGTTTTAACTGAATCTTAAGTCTGAGCAAAGTCAAAGTACGCTCTATAGATCTAAGGGTACTTCCAGTTGACCTAGAACCATGAAATTTGGCAGTTAGGTAGATCTTATAGCACAAGTAAAGGAATAAATCCAAAACCGTAAATTTGTGGTTATATCACAAAAAAAATATTAAAATGTGTTTCAATTTTCAAAGTAAGATAACTATACCAAGTAGGGTATCATATAAAGGGCTTTACTTATATATTTTATTTATTTTTATGCATAATAGTTTTTGATTTATCGTGCAAAATGTCGGAAAAATACCCGAGTACGGAACCCTTGGTGCGCGAGTCTGTCTCGCACTTGGCCGGTTTTTATAAATTCTAAAGTCACGCGAACATAGTCACGGGCATCATCTAGTAATTTTTTGAGTTTTGTGGAAGGGAACTTAGAAACCTCAGTAAAATGTCGCCTCATGTAACCGTTCAAAAGGAAACATTTGACTCTTGTAACCTTATTTTGGAATCGCTTTCTCAGCACTATTACCTAGAACACCTTTAGTACACAATAGTTTCAGACTATGGGAGTCCCAGGAGAGACCTGGTACCTAGGTCTTTGGAAGCACGAAACAATTGTCAATATTGTCTGTTTGTCTTTAGTGAAGCAATTTGAGGGTGTCTCAAGTTTGTAAAGTTGTAATATGTGTTGTTCTAAACCGCCGCTGTTGAATATTGTAGTATTGGGCAGTTTAGGTTTATTGCTCGATAGTTTTACGGCTAAGTTTGCACTAATGAGAGTTTAGAGAATACCATTTCAAATTTCTAAACCATTATTACAGTTACTCGTATGTAATTAGGTGAATAGTTAGATTTTTTAATACAAAAGTAAGTTAAAATCAATCACGCTTTGGTAAACCTATTGTTTTGCAAACCCTTCACCGGCCCACTACTGAGAACGGGTTTCTTCACAGAATGAGAAGGGTTTAAGTTGTAGTTCACCACGCTATTGGATATCGGTTAACCTCACACAATATCTTTTGCATGAATGAATGAATATACTTTTATTGTACACCACAAAATTAGTACAGAAAAACACATACAAAGCTCAACAAGATATAAGTACAATTTGGCGGCCTTATCGCTACCTAGCGATCTCCTCCAGGCAACCAAAATGGTCCAAAGGATATAGCTTTATCTTTGAGAACATTATGGAGAAATCGCGGACATGAAAGTTCGACATACAAGGATATCTAATAAAATAAAATATGTTTATAGACTTGGCTAAGTCTTGGCTGCAATCAGACCTGTTGGCAAGTGACAACTGATTATGTAGACCAAGTTGGAGCATGCTGCCTAGAAGATGCCTTTTCACTCTTGACTTGAAGGGGTACCTTCAGTCAAGATATTAAAATTATAGCAATATTTAATTATTTTGTAAATGCCCGGGATCGAAACTGGGACCGCCAATTAGGAGGCCGCAAATGCTGTCACTTTAGTTAACCCATAATATTAGGTTTTTATAAGTGTATGACTTCCTAAATACTTGAATTCAATACAGAGGGTCATCAATTTTAATTACAGTGAATGTCACGATAGACGTAAGCGATACTCTTGTAATACGATACAACCAAATGACAACACAACCCTAATTCCAAGTTACTGCAACCACGCACTACTGTTTAACGCGAGTGGGTTTTAAGTGGGTTTGAACTTTGAATCACTAAACATCTTAAAACTGATGGGTTAGTAATATATATTTTTTTACTTCTTCTATTTTATACCCACGACTTCATCCCGTGGATGTAGGTTTTATAAGAGAACTCTTTGATTTTTCGGGTTAAAAATTATCCGATGTCCGTCTCCAGAATCCAAGCTATATCCATTCTCCATGCCCCCGTGCGTGTGAAAAGTTAAAAGATAACACAGACACATTCTCGCGTCTTTTGTATTGACAATATAGACACAGTATGTACTTTTTTTTTACTGACATTCATTAGCGCTTTAGAAAGACATTTGTCATGGCGTAACACCGCACAACGAATGGAATAATATGTTACATACATGCATGTTAATATCAATCTGAATAGAATAAGGTAAAAACGTTTATAAGCTTAAAACTCATGATCACAGTTCAAAAAAGAACCTGTTTCATGAAAATCTAAAAGGAATAAGGTAAATACAAAGTCTCCGAAAACCGAAACATACATAAAAAAACACTGCTCAACATGACTTAGTTGGAACAGTTTTTAGTGATGAAATGATTTGACTATTTTAAATTCCGAGTGCGTTTTGCGGTTTTCAACCGATTGCGGCATAAAACCGTAGTGCAAGCTAGAACTTTACTGCTAAGCCGCACGTGTGTTGATTATTCCGTCGATGATCACGTTCTGGGTAACATCGATTGAATTTACATCTCTTGTTAAAATAGTTCTATTGAATCTTGAATCATTTAAATATTATTACTCTACTTATGGAACTCTATCTTTTACATATAGAAATTACCTTAATTTATATTATATTAATCACTAATTTGATTTACCTCGGTCTGATTTAGAAAATAGGCGATTTTGTACTACAGATTTCATTTTCGGCCTGAATTTGATCTATCTTTACTACTTGTAAGTGTCACTTGCCACTAAGTATGATCGTAAGTGATCGGAGTTACTTGTGAAAACCGACAAAAAAATTACTAGGTAGTTAGGTAGCTACATTTCGATTGTCAACTTTGGTTTCCAATAGAAGTCGTAAAAACTTAAAATATCTGACAAACTTCGTCCATTGAAACTTTGGAATAGCTTGCTCTGCTTAGATTTGAATTGTTATAGAGTTTCCGCAAATTCACAATTCAGGTTTTACGTACTCGTAGGTGGGTACCTAAACTTTGTACGTAACCTAAAGTTTGAAATTTTTAACACACACGTACAAAATCTAATCCCTAATAAAAATACTATCATCCCATCAACACGCACCCATATCAACTCATCGTCGGTATACTACTGAGCACGACTTTCTTCTCAGAATAAGAAGTGCTTTAAGCCACAGTCTGCCACGCTGACCCAGTGCGGATTGGCAGACTTCACACACCTTTGAGAAAATTATGGAGAATTCTCTTGCATGCAGGTTACCTCACGATGTTTTTATTCACAGTTAAAACAAGTGATACCTATTTGATTGCTTACAACTCACATAGCTGTGAAAAGGTAGAGGTCGCGGGATCGAACCCCCGACGTCTCGAAACCTAGCCAGTAGACTAACACCGTTTTCTAATGCTAAAAATGCTCCTACTGAATGGAAATACTTGTTACATTTTCCAAAAAAAAATTCCCCATAGACACCTACTTATCTACTGTCAAGTAATATCAAGTTATAGAAGTGTTCTGTAAGGAACTCATGTTTGGTGTTACTTTGTGTACAAACCAGGAAGCTCAAATTGTATTAATTATGCATGTCCACTTGAAAAGACCACGCTCAGTAGATAACACTCTTTAACCCTTGACCTCTTTAAGTAAATGCTAACAAGCTCGCCACATTCCTAAGTAGGGTTCTGTAGTTGATACTAGGCAGTATACGTACTGTTTATACGTATTTGAGTAATTTTTTTGGGTTCCGTACCTGAAAATTACCGCTGATAGACAGACAGACGCCTGTCCTTCCGTTCGTCTGTCTGTCTGTCAGTGGACTGTATCGCATGAACCGCAACAGGCGACATTTGGAATTTTGAGAGAGTGTGTATTTCTATTTCCGCTAAGTATAACAAAATGGCCGACAAGCGAATTAATAATTTAAAAATTAAAATGAGTGTGGAACATTTGTCTAGAACATGCCTTTTCACTCTTGTTTTTAAAGGTAGGTATAGTACGCGACAGGTTGAGATGGCAATCGGGGTACGAGGCGGGGTACGCCCCGTGCACCCGCACGTCACCCTCGCTCATCCGCAGCGGATTAGCGCGGAGGCTGTGCGGGTGGGCGGGGTGTCCCCACCCCGGTTGCCGTCTCAACCTGTCGCGTACCCCGATTGTAATTGTTAGGAAAAACCCATCGCGGAACATACCTATTCCAAATCTTATATGCGTATAAACTGATCTTTCACTAATATATATGACCTCAGCTTGGCACTAGAATCTAGATACGCCAGGAAGACGTCAAAATTCGCGTAATATCAGTGTACATTATCACCAATAGTATCACTCGTAAAAACTTTGTGATGAAATTGTCGGATAGCTCTCGTAACTTCCGAATCGCTTCTCCAGTTTACATTCAAATTGCTACAGAGACGATCTTACGCGAATTCGGAGTGTAAACTTTTGTAATGGAGCCCAAGTTTAGGAGAATACAAGGTTTGAAATATCGAGAAAGCATTTTGAACACTGAAAATTGTTTGAGCTTTCTTCCTTATTTTTATTTTTTAGGGCTACGTAATCCGTACCCGAGGGTGTCAACGGGACCCAATCTATTACTAAGCCTCCGCTGTCCTTCCGTCCGTCCGTCTGTCCGTCTGTCTTTCTGCGGGCTGTATCTCGTTAACCGTAATAGGTAGAGAGTTGAAGTTTTCATAGAATATGTATTTCTATTGCCGCTATAACAACAAATAATAAAAATTTGATACTGGCCTTCCTCTCCACGTCTCCGAAGCGTAGAGGAATAATAAATCTACCATAAACATGGATGCCCGCCGGTTCGCCCGCGTGGCTTTTTTTTTTAAATTTCGTAGAAACTCTTTGATTTTCCAGGATGAAAAGTAGCCTTTGTCCTTCCCGGGATGTATCCCCAGTCTGTACCTATCCATTAAAATCGGTTCAACGGTTGGGCCGTGAAAACGTTGCAGACAGACAGACAGACACACTTTCGCATTTATAATATTAATATAAATATGGGAGTATGGATTATTATCAGATACCTAAACAAAACCTTAGTCAAATCATTCAATTCAGTCGCATCGCAATTCGCAACTCGCAAAACGAATTCATTAGAACGAGTGCGTGAGTTTTATTGTGTCAAGCTGTCATTAGCGATCCCATTGAAGCACATGCCTTCGTTATTTTGTATCGTACGCACCCATACTACCTTCGCATTTGAATACAGCTATGCTTTCTACGTTTAGAAATGTCTAAATATTAGCTTAAATTAGATTATATCTTAAATTACGTCGAGTTAAATTATATAAATATAATCATAATTTTATGTTTAAGTTGGTAAGCTGAAGTAAATTGTGTAATATGAAAATTTTATGAAGATTTCATTGGCATACAGATTTCCTGACGAAAAAATGTGACATATAATTGCTTACAACGCACATAACTCCGAAAGTTAGAGGTGCTTTTGCGGAGTGCGACTCCAGACCATTGCTATGACAACCTATAATATTAAGTATAAATGCAAGAGTATGTTTATTTGTTGGTTTGTCCTTGAATCACGTGCAACGGTGCCTTTGTCACTCGGACCTTTACGACGAATCAATTGACACCTCATTCATCAAAATCGGCCCAGTAGTTTAGGCGCTACGGTGGAACACACCGAATATGGATACAAGCAAACATACATACAAAGACACATACATCACACTTATATTATAAAGGCGAAAGTTTGTATGTGTGTGTGTGTGTGTGTGTGTGTGTGTATGTTTGTTACTCCTTCACGCAAAAACCACTGGACGGATTTGGCTGAAATTCAGAATGAAGATAGATAATATCCAGTATTAGCACATAGGCTACTTTTTATCCCGGAGAATCAAAGAGTTCTCACGGGATTCCGAAAAACCTAAATCCACGCGGACGAAGTCGCGGGCATCATCTAGTACTTACATAAATACATAGACTGCTAAAATCATAACCCTTCCTTTTGGCTTTGCCGCAGTCGGGTAAAAATGAAGGACAGATTCGTAGAGATTTTATTTTAAAAAAAGTTCAGCATTTCTAAGTGATCAGACCGTACTTGTATGAGTGTCGATGTCGCAGCTATATGTATAATCATTAGTAATATTATGCGCTGATGGATGCGTGTTCGTGTGACGTGGCGTGAATGCGGATCATCATATTGACTGGTGAGTGGTGATGTCGGTGACGGCGACAGGAAATACGAC
Source organism: Maniola jurtina (assembly GCF_905333055.1). NCBI lineage: Eukaryota > Metazoa > Arthropoda > Insecta > Lepidoptera > Nymphalidae > Maniola > Maniola jurtina. Next base: position 12,326,272 of record NC_060039.1, read on the forward strand.
ACAAGAGCCTTGCTTTGTATGGGGCTGTGATTTGAGTAATGATACAGCGAGACTTTTAGTTTATGGGCAATTATTTATTAAATACTAGCCGATGCACGCGACTTCGCCCGCGTGGATTTAGGTTTATTTGAAATCCCGTGGGAACTCTTTGATTTTCCGGGATAAAAAGTAGCCTATGTGCTAATCCAAGATATTATCTATCTCCATTCTAAATTTCAGCCAAATCCGTTCAGTAGTTTTTGCGTGAAGGAGTAACAAACATACACACACACACACACACACACATACAAACTTTCGCCTTTATAATATTATATAATTAGTGTGATAGTGTGATTACATGATGCTTGCGACTTCGTCCGCATGGATTTAATTTTAGAGGGAGCCCTTATAGGATCCCTTTGTTGCCTGTCTGTCTGTCTGTCCGTTCGCCCGTCACTTTGATTTTCCAAGACTTAAAGTAGCTTATTACGTAGGTACATAATATATCCGTCCCCGAGATATAAGCTTATCATCATCACCGACATCAAAATCGGTTGTACGGATGGGCCGCGAAAAGCTAGCGAACAGCCAGACAGACACACTTATGCATGTATATGAATTTTTCGCATTAGTATACCTATAGATGGCTATGACGCGTGGATTTATTTTCTTCTAACTTTCTTCTATTTAGGTTTTTTGGCAAGGCAGTCATGTTTTTAATTATTTTTAATTACAAGTTGCTGCCTTATAAACGTTCAGTTTTCTGTAAAACCCAGCCTTGATTCTCAAAGCTTGGCTTCTATTCTAAAAGATAAATTAAGATAACTTAAAACTTACACAAACGAAGCCTCCGGCTCTTTACAGCAAGTTGAATAACTACTATGAAGTTCAGAGTATAAATTGAATAAATTATTAAAATTTACAAGGGAACTTTTCAAAGCCGCTCCGCGTAACTTATTAGGTGGCGTACAAAGTTATTAAATACACTCGTACAAGTGCCGAGTAGAATTATATGGAATTTCAACGTACATGCAGTCTACAGAGGGACTTATGTGTACTATAACTTATGTCTAGGGTTGCCAGTTGCCACTTCATGAGTGTTCCTTAGGTCAGGTGAGGTTAGGTATGCCTCATTTTCATGTATTTTTTTCAAGACAGTCTTCCATTTATCCGTTTCCTAGGTTGACTTGAATCAGGAAAATAGTATCTATCTTAGTATAGAAAATAGTTCCGTAAAATGTAAAAATGGAGCCTTATTAATGTCACTCTGACACATGTCTGTCTGACTGTCCGTCTGTCTGTCCGCAAGTCACGGGTCTCTAACTCGTAAACGAAACGAGTTAAAAATCTGTAACTTTGGTATTTGGTGTAGAACATCGACCCAGAACCAAATATTGAATTAGAAATTCAATTAAAATGTTTTTCAGGGCTCCCCATCATTAAACAAAAAATGCGTTTCAATTTTCAAAGTAAGATAACTATACCAAATGGGGTATCATATGAAAGGGCTTTACCTGTACCTACATTCTAAAACAGATTTTTATTTATTATAAATGCATAGTAATTTTTGATTTATCGAGCAAAATGTCGGAAAAAAAACCCGAGTACGGAACCCTCGGTGCGCGAGTCTGACTCGCTCTTGGCCAGTTTTTTTCTACTAAAGTAAATGCCAATGTTTCATTTTCCATAGTGTGTAGCAACCCTGAGCTTACCGAAATCGGATATGGGTATAATAACAGCGTGTATTGTGGGATATTGTGGTACACGTTTCCTAGCTCGATTCTGCCAACACACGTTAGCTTTAATAAGTTAGCTATTGCACGCTGAGATGACGTACTGTGTAGAGGGAGGCTGATACTGATGTTTAACAGGGCTCTCTCCGTCACTCGCTTCATACAATCGTAGTTCCAATTTCATTTGAATATTAAGCAACCAAAGTCCATGAAATTTTGCAGACATATTCTAGAAACTAATATCTGTGTCTGTGGTTTTCCAGATTTCTGTTAAAATATTCGGTTTCAAAGTTACGCGGTCTTAAAAATTTTCATACAAATCTTTGAGCCCCTGTAATTTAAAACTACATGTTTTTAGAAAAATCTAAAACACCACAGACACAAATATTAGTTTCTAGAATTTGTCTGCAAAATTTCATGGACTTTGGTTGCTTAATATTCAAATGAAATTGGAACTACGATTGTATGAAACGAGTGACGGAGAGAGCCCTGTTAACGATCTATATGAATTCTAAAGCAGCTCTAAAGTCTCCGAGTCTTCTATCACCATCATTCACTATTCATTATCATCTTCATTCACCATCATTCTTTTCATTGAAGGGCGCCACGCTTCTTGAAATATTAATAATATTTTATTCAAATAAACTTCAAAAGTTTATTTGAATAAAAAATCTTTCAATTCTTTTAAAAAATTATGTTTTTTAGGGTCCTGTACCTCAAAAGGAAAAACGGAACCCTTATAGGATCACTTTGTTGTCTGTCTGTCTGTCTGTCAAGAAACCTATAGGGTACTACCCGTTGACCTAGAATCGTGAAATTTGGCAGGTAGGTAGGTCTTATAGTACAAATACAGGAATAAATCTGAAAACTGAATTTTTTTTAATGGTTACATCATTTAAAAAAAATTAAAATGTGTTTCAATTTTCAAAGTAAGATAACTATATCAAGTGGGATATCATATGAAAGGGCTTTAACCTGTACATTCTTAAACAGATTTTAATTTCTTTTTATGCATAATAGTTTTTGATTTATCGTCCAAAATGTTGAAAAAAATACCCGAGTACGTATCTCTCAGTGCGTCGACTCGCACTTGGCCGGTTTTTTTCTTTAAATCTAGCCCAATTTCAGCTGAGCACACAAATTTTTAAATAAACTTCAAGGCTTACTAAATATTGGTAAGTAAAAGTTCCTAATGTTTAAAATAACCATATTATTATCTTTGCCTTATCGCTGAAAACAGTTAACTGTGTTAAAAATAAGTTATGTGCCATTAGGAATGATAACAAGGAAGTTAACAGCTGATAACCCCTTCGCGAAGGTCTGACATGCTTGTGGGTGGTCGAACATGGACATTATGCACGAATCAAACGTGTTTAAACTAACTATCACTACCCATATAATAAATGCAAAGGTACGTTTGTTTATAAATAATTTTTAAATACATGGGTATTGGGTACCTATATCAAAAATCGCGGAACCGGCAGAATTAAAAAAAACAGACCGTCAAGAAAAGAATTAATCAAAACATATTAAAAAGAACTACTTACAGTGTATTCAAAAATTATGCAATAACATTATGGAAATTAAAAAAAAACTAAGTATAACAATGTCGTTAACTCTCATAAAATAATGCACTCTGCGAACTTGCACCTCCATTTTACTTTAGCAGACGTCATAACGCTTAAAACCCTTTTAAAATTGCAATTAATTACAGCCAGAGCTATCTAAATAGGTACTCCATTAAATTCATCAAAGGGCAGACATAATATTATGCTCTCACTCTAACCATAATGGTTACTAACGATAGAAATATAGGCTTGCTGAAGGAAATAAAACCGGTCAAGTGCGAGCGACTCGCACAGGAAGGGTTCCGTAAGGTTCTGTATCTTCGTACAAGATATTATAACACTATGCATTTTTTAATTTTTTTGGTTTGCAGGGTTACCATTTCGAAATTCACCGGTTTATTTGTTGTAATAGCAGCAAAGAACTATACATTCTTTGTAAATTTCAACTCTACCTATAACGGTTCATGAGATAAAGCCCGCTGAAAGACAGACTACCGGACAGCGGAGACTAAGCCCATGATATTATCCTTACTCTGTGGTAATAGAGGAACTCTCGGGTACGGAACTCTAAAAACACAATTTTTTAAACGCATGCTACATTTTAAAAGGGTTATTTTAATGTAAACGCTAAATATATGTGATACTTTTTAGTACACCCTTGTAAATTATGTTTACAAATCAAAAGTTACGGTTATGACCCTTCACACGTTATGTTACGTTGAAAAGCTAAACCGCAAAAGTCGGCTTTTATAATGTAACTTTTAAAAGCATTTCACGTGTGAAAAGGTTTTATTTTAAGTAGTGCAACGTTTTTAAATTAATTTTTACGAAACGCCACTCAGTGAAGACTGTAAAATTAATATTTAAATTAAAAGAGAATTTCTTTAATTTAAATTTTATTAATTTTTTAAAGTGTCACACGAAGTGAGCACTCTCGACGTTTACGCCATCCTCGGTTTTTTGTAAATAAAAATAGCGAGCAAACTAGCAGGCAGGTCATCTGATGTTAAGTGATTACCGCAGCCCATGAACATTTGCAGCATCAGAGGAAGCACCAATGCGTTGCCGGCCTTTCAGGAATTTGTTGATCCGCCCCTTGAATAACCCCATGTTGTATCTAGAGGGAACACCGCTGATGGGAGTTGATTCCACTGTTTGCATGTGCGTGGAAAAAATAATACGAAATCATAATAACATCATAATACAATACCTACTACTAATAATAGGGACTAAATTAAAAAAAAAAAATGATTTTTGGACATGTTTAAAATAATTTTATTAACGTTACACTGTACGGAAGGCGAACAATGACGACGACAAATATTTTTTCAATTCAATTCAATTTTCTTTATTGCGAATTTGGGTTAGTTTACAGATCTTAATATATATTGTTAGTGTTCTGCCAAATTCTACCTTACGGCATGCAATAATACAATAATACAGTCATGTCTTGTTATTAAAATATTATCAATTCATTATATTTTAAATTCTTTAACATAAAAATATTCTCCCGCAGAAATTACTCCATTTTTATGTTAAAAATTTGAAAAATGTTTTTCGTTTATCGCGCCATTGATCGCCTTCTTTACAGCGTGACGTTATTAATTAATTATGTTAAAAATTTCGAAAATACAAATGTTTTCTTTAATAATAATGAATTCTAGCCCCAAAAACTACCGCTACTTATACGATTTCATTGTACATCCATCAAGCCATATGCCCAACCCCATACGGGCTGAAAGTAAATATTTTAATCCAAGTGGTAGGTAATGTGTTTAAAAAATTAATGCACCTCGTGTGAGCTGCGTAGCCGCAACCAAAGCCGTGAGTTTCGATGACAGCACAGTAAACAGTGGGCACACGTGTTGTGGTTGGTGGTACAAGTCACTGCATGCAGCGGCTACATTAACAAGTGTAAGTTAAAAATTTTCAACACCCCCGACATGTGAAGGTTACAGTAACTAGAAAAGAGCTGATAACTTTCAAACGGCTAAACCGATTTTCTTGGACTATTCCGCGCCTACGATTCAAAGTATCTGAGTTTTCCAAAACATCATTTTCAAATAAATAATTAAAATAATTAGGTATATCTTGGCAACGTCCATCTTGACAGCTTGACATTTGTCAATTGACACTTGAATATTATGAACCTAAGGTTCATCTAACCTTCTTTTCTACAAGAAAACTAGAAAAGAGCTGATAACTTTTAAACGGCTGAACCAATTTTTTTGGATTATAGCTAAGAACACTCTCGATCAAGCCACCTTTCAAACCAAAAAAACTACATTAAAATCGGTTCATTCGTTTAGGCGCTACGATGCCACAGACAGATACACAGATACACAGATACACAGACACACACAGATACACAGATACACGTCAAACTTATAACACCCCTCTTTTTGGGCGGGGGTTATAAAGGCCCTAAAGAGCATTTAAAACTGGTCTAGTAGGAAACGGACTCGCACACGACGGTTTCTATACCATTGTACAAGATATAATGCTATGTACTTTTTAATTTTTTTAGATTTTCATGGCAGCCATTTTGAAATTCGCCTTCTTGGTTTTTATCATTTGTTGTTATAGTAGCAACACACTTAGAAAATTTCCACTCCATACCTATTATGGTTCATGAGATACAGTCCGATGATAACCAGACAAACGGACGGGCAAAAATTAATTTTATTACCTGAAGAAGTGACACGTGACAAATGAAGTAAATGATTGGATTGGAGAAAAGGTGCCATTTTTGTTTGTTATAACTTAGTACACACTTAACAGGGCTCTCTCCGTCACTCGCTTCATACAATCGTAGTTCCAATTTTATTTGAATATTAAGCAACCAAAGTCCATGAAATTTTGCAGACATATTCTAGAAACTAATATTGTAGAGTTTACCTTTACCAAAATATAGGCGGTATATTATTTATCTTTACATCGCTCTACGCTTTTATTTCAGACCGGAGCTTAGTTACGCACCGTCGCGTTTCTTTTTAATAATGTGTGAACTCCCGAAATACATAAATTTTATTTTTTTACCGCCGCTCTAAAATTATTGTGGCATTCAAATGACTGCAATAATGCTTTCCTGGCCACAATAATACATTTCTTTTTCTTTATTGACTATCCCATGTGCTAAGTGGATGTTAATTTGTTTTATTTCATGGAATAGTAGAACGAATCCTTACTGTAAATGTATAACGTGTGTGTGATCAAACTCTTTTAACATTGGATTGTTCTACGTTGCTGCTTCACTAAGCGCTGTAAAAGTAATATATCGTGGCAAACCTTCAATGGATTAAAAATAAATGCGAAATAAGCTTGGTAGCTTTCATGCAATGATGATCACTGAGTTAGTGAAGCATGCTGCAGAAATCATAGAAAGTGATCGTTCAGATAGATAGATTATAATTACACTCATATAAATTAATGTTAGTTTTTTTTTAATTTAATTTAGTAAGTATTTTTCTTAAAAACAAATTTTCACCATTTTCAAGTCAGATATTTTACATAGATACTTAAGAAAATACAGCACGGCCATATTTTATGTCCTTTCTCATCAGACAGAAATCTTCCCAGATAAAGGGAGACAAAAACATGATTCCAATCTATATTAGAAGCTCGTCTTGCTGTATCGTTTTATTACCAGTCTGATAAAAGATTTCTAAAGAATATAGTCTGTGCCGTAATATAAGGCATTTTTCCACAGTCCCTCCATTATAGACGCTTCAATGGGTAATGCAAGATGAGACGCCATAAAAGGATTACACTGGAAATGACACCTCTTGATTTATGATACCTCCGTAACTTTAAAAATGTATGCTGCTTTTTATCAGACTATCGCAGCGAAATTTTAGGAGCCTGGTATTTCATATCTTTGGTAAGTATTATATAGATTTCGAAAATGAATAAAATAATGACTGGCTGATAAAGTATAGCCTAAAACCACTAATTGATCGAGAAGAAACATAGAGGATGTGTTAAATGCTAAAACAAATGCTATTTAATTGCTTTGAAGCTTACCTAACTTCGAAATGTGATAGGTGCATGTCCGGTGCCGAACTTTGGACTCCCCGAATAAAATATGGCAGACACCACTAGGCTATCACCACTTCTCTGATACACTTACCTAATTTATTCCTTTACTACACACGCCAGCAGAATTAGCGGAACACAAAAAAGAGGGAATCATAGTTAAACATGAAACAACAATTAAATCAAGGTGGATGCGACGGGTCTGCCCGCGAAATTCAAATTTTATTTGGTTTTTCGCAATTTGTAAACTAAAAAATCTTTACTTGAAAGGGTCCAGTTTAAGAAATTAGCTCTAGTATCGACTATAACTCACAAATTAGTCGATACTAGAGCTAGTTTTGTAATTTTTGATATGTATTGAAAAATTATTTAGATTGGGTATCTTATCTACTGTGATCGCATTACAAGTGGTTCGATCTTAGCACGAGGCGTATAACTGCGCAGTGCACAAAAACAGATCTCAGCCTAACTTGCGTCATTATAGTCTATGACCTAGGCAGACAGCCCCATATACAAGGATCCAAAAGCTTAATTTGCTATATTCCGCCAAACCAAAGAAATCTGTATGGTGCAACATATTATCTGTATGGTCGGTGGTGGTTCTTTGGTTTGGCAGATTATAGCTAATTAAGCTTTTGGTTCCTTGTATATCATGGACTTCCGCAAAATAACGCCTGCTTCTATAGGTTCTGCTTGTTCAGTGTAGGTACTGAATACTGACTTGTTATGCGATCACCATACCGCATCATTTTTCTCTAAATCCGCGTAAAACTTGACGCTACTTCAGTGTCCCCACAAAGCGGGCGTTTCAAAAGACTCGCAATCCTGGGCCCTCCTGGCTGCACTGGGGGGTCATTTGGATGAACTGGCGATTCTTTGAAATGTTAAGTATCCGATCTTGATTACTCAGTAATGAGGTATAATTCAAATTTTGCGCCCTCCTGGTTACCCCAGACTTTAGAAGCTAGTGCTCTGACGACGGAAAGGGATACTCGTGGACTCATTTATGCGTGTTCGTCTACTGTGGATATTTTATTGGAAACTGGTCTACATAAATCTATTTCAAAAACTAAACTAGTGAGAAATATAAAATTTTGGTATATTATGTAACAACAAATACTAAACACAATGATTTACAAGTGTAAATTAATTTATAACACCCGCCGACAAGTGAAGGTTACAGTAACTAGAAAAGAGCTGATAACTTTCAAACGGCTGAACCGATTCTCTTGAATTATAGCTAAGAACACTCTCGATCAAGCCACCTTTCAAACAAAAAACTAAATTAAAATCGGTTCATTAGCTTAGGAGCTACGATGCCACAGATAGATACACAAATACACACGGCAAACTTATGACACCCCTCTTTTTGGGTCGGGGGTTAACAAAATAGTTTGTTAGCTGTGAGCAAACAGTAACAGTTTTTGGGGTTTTCTTTCACGGTTTATTGCAATGTTCCTAGCTCGGAAAAGAAATATTTTATACACCCTAAATATGATGTTCATGACAATTATGTACGGAACCGTAATAGAGCGAGGCTCAACTCGAACTTGATCGGTTTTTGGTACCAAATTGGGTACCATTGGAGAGGTTTTGATTTAGAATTTGTAAGATATTGATGTTATGATGATATAATTAGGTAATTACTAATTACGTACACGACGAGGGTTCCAAACGCGCCCTGCTCTGAGAAGTGATGTTCTTAACATTGAATCATACAGAGAGGTTTACTTTTCCTTTGGGAAGTTAGTTTTAATCGATTATGATGCATAGCGTTGCGTCAGCGTGCAAGGTGCATTGTGTATATATTTTCCTGCAATTTCATCAGCATGCACACAGTCAGAATGGCCGAGCGGTCGAAGGCGCTGCGTTCAAGTTGCAGTCCACTATGTGGGCGTGGGTTCGAATCCCACTTCTGACAGTTTTTTTAATAAATTATTTATTAGACACAAGTGACTTTACAGTGACATATTTGTACACTAATATATTTTCCGAAGAAGCTACCTTCTTGGTGAGCGGGTGGATGAGGAATTGGAGGAGTTAATGGGAATCACTCACGATAGTTTAAACGTTAAAATTGGCTGTTATTATTATCTTTTTTAACCCCCGACCCAAAAAGAGGGGTGTCATAAGTTTGACGTGTTTATCTGTGTAGGGGAGAGTGTGCATGAAAGAGCCAGGCTTTGAAAGAGCCGATGTGATTTTCCATTACTTATCGATATTCTACCAAAGTTTAATTTTACTCCTTAAATGGCAACACTGGATAGCTGTTACCCACAAACATTTGACAGTTTTACGACAGCAAATGGCCTCACAGGACTGTTACGAAAATTCGGAAGCCAAAAAGTAAGTTTCTTTGTGTTTCTTTCATCTTTTTTTTCAAAAAGGGTATTGCATAAGTTGACAAAACTGATATACAGTATTGGCGTCTATATATTTGCCCTTGTTTTGCATAAATAATATCAGATCAGCGTTCTGGTATAGTCCCTTTTTTTTGAAGTTATATTTTTAAAAGCGTCGTGTTTTGAAAGAGCCAGTTATTTATGCTTTGAAAGAGCCGCCTCTTTCATGACACGAAAACTGGCTTATTCAATACATCGTTTAGTTTTAATTAACCCCCGACGAAAAAAGAGGGATGTTATAAGTTTGACGTGTGTGTCTGTGTGTCTGTCTCTGTGTGTGTGTGTGTCTATGGCCACGTAGATCCTAAACCAATGGACTAATTCTGATGGTTCTTTTTTTTTGTTTGATAACTGATGTGATAGAGATTGTTCTTAGCTATAATTTATTTATTTATTTAATCTTTATTGCACAAAATACAAAAAAAAACAAAAGGCGGACTTAATGCCTAATGGCATTCTCTACCAGTCATATTTATAGAGGTCAGGGGTGTCCAAAATTTTTAATCTTAGTTATTTCATTATTATATGATATATGTTTCAGAATAAAAAGATATGTCTTCGCAAGCGTCAACAGCTAAAAAACGGGTAAGGCCCACAACTGCTGCAATAGAAGAGGCTGTAAAAGAAGTGCTTGCTGGAAATCAGTCCATAAATAGAACAGCGTTAGCGTTATCGTGTGGCCTCAAAGGGGTGATTAATTTCTTCTGCCAAAAATGTTTTTAATTTTAAATTGTTTTTATTTTTTAAGTTATAGAGTAAGAATACGAAAAAGGGAATTTTATGTTTTTAGACAAATTTTTATTAATTATTTAATTTTTGACTAAGACAAAGTTCAAAAGTTTTAATTGTTGATTAAGACAATGTTTAATTATTACTGAGACTGTTTAAAAATTGTGATTTTCATAGAAATACTAAAGTAAGCTTAGTATTAATCTGATTTTAAATACTTAACATAATTTTAATTGATAAAAAACCGTTTAGTACCTCAAAAGTAGGTATCGGCTCTTTCATAACACATAGTGGCTCTTTCATTGACCTGCTGCTATGAAAGAGCCGATTTCCTTTTTTTTTTAAACTATTTATATAAGAGATTATCAGCGTTGTTATCCTCTTTATTTTTATTTTATAACATTGCCAATTAAAGTGATTATAAGAAAACCTAGTTTCATTTGAAAATAATATAGTAAAAGTGTGTTTTTTTTTACACTATTCAAAACTGGCTCTTTCATCCACACTCTCCCCTATCTGTCTGTGGCATCGTAGCCCCTAAACTAATGAACCGATTTAAATTTAGTTTTTTTTGTTTGAAAGGTGGCTTGATCGAAAGTGTTCTTAGCTATAATCCAAGAAAATTGGTTCAGCCGTTTGAAAGTTATCAGCTCTTTTCTAGTTACTGTAACCTTCACTTGTCGAGGGTGTTATAAATTTTTAATTAACACTTGTTACACCGTCTATTTAATGATATTTCACTCGTACAAACCAATTTTCATTATCACATTCCTGTCCAGACGTCAAAATCGGTTGAACTGATTAGAAAACAGAATACCTCAATCTATTCCATTGGAGTTCAAAAAATATTATCAAAAGTTGAACTGATGTTATGAAACCAACAAGAGGAGAGTCTGATCTGCTATCAAAGGCAAGCAACACTTGCCCTCTGACCTGCAATTAATTATAAATTATAATGAATTATCTCTTTTAGTGATGATAGTGACTTTCAGTTTTTATCATATGAATAAATAAACTGTTTGTGTATGTTTTTATTGGCATGTATTCGTATCGTAGGTCTGTATTGTTTTCTGATGTAGGTACGAGTAAGAACCACTTTTTCAAAATAACATGGTACCTAATTGCACAATCGAAGATTATTAAATGATCAGAGCCATGGATGTATAAAATACCTACTCCAAAGAGCGTGGAATTTACTTGCAAGTTGCAACTCGCTCCAGCAATTCTACTTATTCTATAAACAGTATAAACGGCAGCGAGATGTGCAATAACTACTGATTATTATATTTTAAGTGCCTACTCTTAAATGACTTTTAACCGCTACGGAAATTATTGTAATTTCCGTATAGTAGGTATAATATGGCCACTATATTATTTCCTTCCTTCCCATGTTTCGTTTATCATAGGTAGAGCAAAGAATGAAAGTGTCAAAAAAGCATAGAAAAAATGTAGATAAGAGAGGTAATGTAATAGACAATATCACTTTTCGGGATATGAAAGTCAGACAGCACGGAATATTTGCCTTGTACCTACCAGCGAGGTTACCTACAAGGAAAGCATAGGTATTAAAGAGTTGTGTACATTTTATTTGGAAAATCTCCAAGCAGTAGAGTCTTATTTGAAATAGGTATATTTCAATGAAAACGAATTGCATGTGGATACTATCTTATGGGTTTCAATGAGTAAGTAAATAGAAACAGAGTATCCTTTCACGTTGATTTTTCTCGACAACAAAGGATAGTACAATAAAGATCATAATAACACCTATTCATTGCTTTTCTCCTAGTACACTTGGCCGGTTTTTTAGAGGTGTAATTTCTCTTCGGTGTCCCATCCGAAGAGAAATCGACTTATTACCTAAGTAGGTGCTAATTCTATACCTATTGCTGATTTCCTAATAGAGATTTCCTAGAACAGTTAATCCTAGTTGATCGCTTACTGTGCATACTGCTGGAGAGAACTCTCTCTCTCCACTAGCTCCACTCCGTAGCGACAAGAGCTATCAAAGAAAAACTCATTGGAAGTTCAGAAGAAGGAAGGAACGCCATTGGAAGTTGAAAGTTTCCCGGGAGTTATGCAAATTGGTGGTTTTATAGATTTCGCCGTGCTCTTTCCGAATTTTCATTTTGCCACCTCGTATCTTTGTCGCTCGCGTCGCCATCTTGGAAAGCGTAGCGTCCAAAAACAGTTTTTGACGATAACTTTTTTCCGACTCATTTAACGATAAATGAGTCGGATAATGGTTATGTAACAAATAAGATATTAGTTTCTAGTTACTAGTTTGGTTGCTTAATATTCAAATGAAATGGGAACTACGATTGTATGAAGTAAGTGACGGAGAGAGCCCTGTTAAAAAGAAATATTTTATTTACCCATGAAACATTAAGTGCCGGTGGCAGACAAAAATTTCCTTCACGGCAACCATGACTGTATTCTTGCTGAAAAAGTGAAAATGCGTTTATTGTCACGGCAATACGGCGCGGCGACGTCCGGCGTTCCCCTTTGATCCGCCATGTGGTTCCGGCGAACGCACGTGCCAACATTGAGATGGTCAGTTATTGCTTTTCCGAATACATCATGTTTGTATTGTTGCAACATTAAAAATACACATGCGACCTTACACTCTATTACTCTAATAATAAGAATGAAAATAGCGTGCATCTATTACGGTATTGGGACTAGTGTACAACGATTTGATATGTAAAATCTGCACACGCTGAAATAATTCATGATACATAACACATAAGAGTTATAATGGCATGCATCACTCTTGAAACAAACAGTATAGGTATGTAAGCAAATTTATATCGTATACCTTGGAGTTAAAGTCTATTTCAGCTTGTGGTTGGAGATCGATTCGGTATCCATTTGGAGCCGTTTAACTATCAATGAGTTGCAGGTTATGAATGCGTCGACAAGGCACGCCATTGAGTAGAGAATACGTTAGAGACAATAAATATGGATAAGGAGCTTTACCTCGAGCGTTGTAAACATTTTCGTTTGATGTTCGAACACAGAGGTGATAGAAACCTGTTTAGTAGCAGCTTTTATCAGCAATACCTACATAATACCTACTTATATATTATTATCAATGAATCATTCTTTAGGATTCAGACTTCAGTAGTTGGTGTAGTATTCAGGTAACACAAGGAACTTACTTATAGTTTTATCCAGTCTTTCTTTATGTCTTCTGTCCATATGTCTGTGACATACTTATAGTTTTATCAAGTCTTTCTTTATGTCTTCTGTCTGTATGTCTGTGAGTCACATCCATTTTAAAAATAAATAATCCTAAAGCTGTAAGAAGTGACACAGAAACCTATTACCGCTACAAAAAAGGATATTAAAACTTTCAAATTTTTTTTGGAAAAAAAACCTAATTAAAAACGCGACTGCCATGCCAGAAAACTAAAAAATTTAAAAAATCACATCAGAAAATGGCGCCAACATTTTGAATTTGTTAAAAAATTGGATAGCCAGTGACACTCAGGTGATGTAAGGATTCTAACGATAGTAAGTACATCCAAATCTGTTCAGGCATTTAAAATTCACGGTGGAAGAAAGAAAACTCACATACTACACGGACCCTAAAAACTTTGACACCCCTTTTTGGGGCATTCTACATAAATACAACCTTTCTCTGTATGACGGCCTTTATCACAAAATCTTACACTTATCTTCCAAAATACTTTGCAACCAACAAGTGATTGACCTCTTAAAAGCTTAATATAAATTTTTACATGTGCAAACAATCATAAAATGAATTGTTAACCAAACATGTGTACTCAGATCAAAGTGGAGGAAGCCGTCGATTGATCGAGTTAAAATTCTTTCATAAACATTCCTCATCGCGAATCCGAAACGTGTTTCCACTCGGGATCGAAAAGGCGGCGAATTAATTCTCGGTAAAATTAAATCGATATGTTACAAAGGCAACAAAGCACCTGTGTAAAGTTGCCATTTCACCGGGAATGAACGAGCATGTTAAGCGAGAGATGGGAACTGACTCAGCAATGAGATTACTTCGTTTTATCGATACAAAAATTAATTGGTATCAAAAACAGTCTATCTATACTAATATTATAAAGAGGAAACCTTTGTATTTTTGTATGCTTGTATTGAATAGGCTCAAAAACTACTGGACCGATTTCAAAATTTCTTTTACCATTACTTAGAGGCATTCTTCCGAATCCGTATAGGCTATATTTTATCCCGGAAAATAGAAAAAATAAATGTACACCCGTGCGAAGCCGGGGCGGGTCGTGAGAAATAAAGCGAATACGATGCTTTTTAACCAACTTCAAAATAGATTGCCAAAATCATAACCCTTCCTTTTGGCTTTGCCGTTAGACGGGTTAAAAGAAGAGATTCTCAATTCGTCGGAATCTTTTTTTTTTAATGTATGTTCCCCGATTACTCGAAGACGCCTTCATTGATTTTTGAAAAATCTTTTTTGTTTTAAAGGGTATACTTGTCAGGCTGTCGCATAAAAATTTGGTGAAGATCTGATGAAATTTTCAAAGATAGATAATGGAACTCCTCAACGGATGAGAGTAAATTGCTCGCGATTAGTGTAATAGCTCAATACACAGTACGTTTTTAACCAGACATTGCATAAACATGTTAAAAGAAAGGATTTGTATAAAAATAATTGCAATTTGTAAATCTTTTCACTTACAATCCTTCGCTATAGTTTTTTCAAGGAATTCAAAGTCAGTCTTTTATTCAAATTGGACATTATTTGTACACTTTTGGAATGTCATTAACAGGGATCTCTCCGTCACTTACTCTATACAATCGTAGTTCCAATTTCATGAATATTAAGCAACTAAAGTCCATGAAATTTTGCAGACATATTCTAGAAACTAATCTAATCTGTGTCTGTGGATTTTTAGATTTTTCTAAAAATATGTAGTTTTAAAATAACAGGGGCTCAAAGATTTGTCTGTGCATTTTTAAGACCGCATAACTTTGAAACCGAATATTTTAACGGAAATCTGGAAAACCACAGGCATATATTAGTTCCCGGTACGTTTCTACAAAATCCCATTTAGTATGATTTGTTAGTATTTCAATGAGAGACGAACTACGGTTGTATGGAGCGAGTGGAGGATGACCCCTCTTTGTTTGTTAGACACAATATAATTCATTAGATTTCTAGTGAGAGGTTTCCAACAAAATGTACAACAAAAACAAAATTACAACTAATTACAATTACAATTAATTTGTTAAACTAAATGTCCTGGTCTTAGAAGAAGTACACAAGAAATTCAGCCGGGCATTTTTCGTTTTCCTGGTGGAAAGGCAGCGTAGGTAGTCTCGTAATGCTAAGTACAGACTATCGTCAATGTGTATTGTCTCATGCAGGCGAAGCGAGCGGTGACTAATCGCGAATATTCATCTATGACTGACTGACTAGTATTGGAGCTAGTTTCGCACAGTGTAAATACTGTGGTAAGTATATATTTATACTAGCTGATGCCCGCGACTTCGTTCGCGTGGATATAGGTTTTTTAAAAATCCCGTTGCATATCTTTAATTTTCTTGGATAAAAAGTAGCCTATGTGTTAATCCAGGGTATAATCTACATCCTTTCTTTTCAGCCAAATCCGTCCAGTAGTTTTTGCGTGAAAAAGTAACAAACATACACAGAGACGCACGATCTTTCGCCTTTATAATATTAGTTTGAAGTTTTATGTGAAGTGTGATAGTGTGATTCTGATTATATTTATCGATAAAATAGCTAGGTAGTTTGCACAACCACCTATGGGCGTTAATGACGTCACATCAACTGAAGTTGTTTAATTTAATTAACCCCCGACCCAAAAAGAAGGGTGTTATAAAGACGTGTGTATCTGTGGCGTCGTAGCTCCTAAACGAATGAACCGATTTTAATTTAGTTTTTTTTTTTGTTTGAAAGGTGGCTTGATCGAGAGTGTTCTTAGCTATAATCGAAGAAAATCGGTTCAGCTGTTTGAAAGTTATCAGCTCTTTTCTAGTAACTGTAACCTGCACTTGTCGGGGGTGTTATAAATTTTTAATTTACACTTGTTACGCATTATATCTACTTTCTCCAAATATTTTAAAATTATCAAAACTGCATCAAAATAATATAGTGTACTTACTACATAAGTATTATAATCTCGTTTGCAGTCAGTGTTGCATTGCATCGTATGACATAACCCTCTAAACACTAGAGGGGTCTGCACTTAATCGTCTATCAGAACAGTCCGTGTGACAATAATAGCCTGGGGTTAGAATGGGGTGCATTTGATCGTGGTTAGGGTGTATTGATAAGGTCTCAAAGAGGCATAAACTGGGATGATGGATAGATACGAGTAGGTAGATACCTACGTGGTCAAAGCGAACTAACGGTTCACCGTCATGATTCATGAAGTAGAGAATCGCTATTTAGTGTTTATTTTACTGAATGTAGATAGTAAAGTAGAGCTTGTCTATTTTGAAATGTCGCGCCCCACCACCGCAATTGATACATCACTATTAGGTACACAAAATTATGTAGTGGGGCGCGTCATTTCAAAATAGACAAGCCCTACATTAAGTTAGTGCCTACATCATCATATCTTCCAAAATAACAATACCTAATACCTACCTAGTACCTACTGTAGGTATCTTAAGACATCAACAGATTTTTACGAAATCATCAGTATAATCTCAGAATAAGAGGGGTGGCTTTTTCAAAATCAATTCCTATAATATTGTAGTCTTAGACCATAGTGTGTGAATTACAAGCGTAAATTAAAAATTTATAACACCCCCCCCAAGTGACGGTTACAGTAACTAGAAAAGAGCTAATAACTTTCAAACGGCTGAACCGATATTCTTGGATTAAGTATATAGCTAAGAACACTCGATCTTACCTTTCAAACAAAAAACTAAATTAAAATCGGTTCATTAGTTCATTATCGGTTAATCGGATGCCACAGACAGATACACAGATACACACGTCATACTTATAACACCCCTTTTTGGGTCGGGGGTTAAAAAATAAAATTCAAAACGATTTTTGGACGCGTTATGACAGCGCCACCTGTTGTAAGTTTGAACATAATAAGACGCACGATGCTTTGACGTAGTTTGGTAGTGTGCCGCTTGGTGGCAGTACTTACACGAATCTAAAGTAGTTTTAAGTGGTATAACTAGATGGCGCTGCATTGAAACGAACACAAAAATTGCATAATTTAAATAAACTAAAAAAAATCTACCCAACTATAAAATTGAAAAAAGATAAGAATTTATGATAATATAATTTTTTAACCATACTTAGGTACTATAATATCCACTAGGTACCTAGGAACATGTAAAGTTAGATGCCTAGACATTGCACTAACTTGTTCTAAGACATAAATCTAGCCAGGGCCAATCCTCCTACAAACACCGTAACTACACGAATCCTTTACAAAGGCACTATCTACGTAGGGGTCAATAAATTAGACGAAGGTATTGTTCTAAGCACAAAAGGTTCTTACTCACGTATTACACCATAGATATTGTATTACACGTAGTAGGTACCTACGTGTACCTCTGTAGCTGATACTAAGTAGGTACCTACTGATCTTCCATGCACTTAGCTCTACAATTCAGATTATGTAGGTAAAGTCTATTTAGCAACATAATGTCGCTACCTACCTTGTGTTTGTTCCTTATATTCGTATTAAAATACAATAACCATAACAATAATACAGTAGTTACTGATTTTATTAAATATTATTTTATTTATGATATATACTTACCGTTTTGCTCATATTCATGTCTACATTCGTCTTAAGGTCTGGTGACTTATTCCTACATTTTTTTCATAATTCGCCTAAAAGAAAAATCCTTTGTAATCCAGAGCGTTACAACAAAATACTAGAGAAATTGAAAATGAGGGACGACTAACTGGAAAAGAAACTTCAAAGAACACTTAATCTTAAGCCTCAATAGCTCAACGGTTATAGGAGCGGACTGAAATCCGAAAGGTCGCCGGTTCAAACCCCACCCGTTGCACTATTGTCGTATCCACTCCTAGCACAAGCTTAACGCTTAGTTGGAGGGGAAAGGGGAATGTTAGTCATGATTAAAAATGGCTAATATTCTTTTTAAAAAAAAAAAAAAAAAAAAAAAAAAAAAAAAAAAAAAAAAAAAAAAAAATCTTCGTTGAACGAAAATGAAGAAATTATTCTTTCGTGAAAGTAAGTAAGGTACCTAATACTCTGTAATCTCTGAGATTAGACGAATTAAAAATAGGATGGTAAGTAATAGAATGAATGCTTGCTGCGGAATAAAACTTCTATCTACTTGTCATTGTTAGTCTATGTACCTACGTAGTTTTGGGTAGGTGTAAAAGTACGGATAGCTGTTGTAACTTGTAAATGTTTCTCCTCCAAATAATTCAGTTTCTTTAGAATTCACTACAATGCGTTGCAAACTTGCAAGGTTTTGTGTTCAAAGTTTGCATGTTAGGAAAATTCAACTTGTCTGTGTTCACGCTGTGTGCAAATCTATTGTACCTACCTATCTTATATAAGTAGGTACTTGCTTAGTGTGCCTTATTAAAAGATCGCTGATGCAAGACGAAATAACTGAGAAAAAATCGGCACAAGGCAAAATAAGACTTCTCATTTTTTTTTTTACATAAAAATATTTTTCCCGCAGAAATTACCTACCTACTCTATTTTTACGTTAATAAATTGAAAAATATTTGTCGCTTAATGCCTTGTGATGTAATTGATCGCTTTCCATACAACGTGACGTTAATAATAGATAATTATGTTAAAAATAAATAAAAGTCATGAATTTAATTAAATTAATGAATTCTAGCCCCATAAACTACCACTATACAAAACGGCACATCGTTTTATTACTACAGTCCAAGACTCTCTTACTATTATTGGAATCAGCTGAAAAATCTGTTACAGGACGGAGTCACAAACGAGGTATCCTAATAATATAATAAAACTAGTGTTTTGCTCGGTGCGCGAGCTGCTAAAGCAGCTCGCGTGACGTGGTTAGGTTGATAAGTATTAAAACGAATTTACTTATTAAGATTCAAAATTCACCCCAAAAACACCATAAAACGACACCCATATCGATTTTTTTCTTAAAAAAAGCATGACCGCCATCTTGGATTTCAAAATAAATGTCGTTATCAAAATCAGTACCCTGGGAAACTCTGAAAACGACATCCATATCATTTTTTATAAAAACGGGGTAGTTGAGGTTAATAAAGTAGGGTGCGTGGGTGCGCGGACCACTAAAGTGGTCCGCGAGCATGCAGAGTTTGTTCCATTGAGTACACCTCCGGACCCTGATCATCTTTTGCGAAGAAACCACTCTTCCATCTTTTATAGCCTCCGAGATAGACAACGACGAAATTTGTACGGCGGCCATCTTGTTTTTTCAAAATTTTCCACTTTTTCTATTAATCGTTTACTACATTCTTCAAAGATTGCGAGTTTCAACGAAATCGGTTGGAAAACAAAAGAGTTGCAAAAATCACGTCGGCCGCCATCTTGTTTTTCTGAAATATCATAATTTTTCCCTACTCATATCGTGCACCCGAACATATCTCCCAAACATCATCGTATCGTTGATTGTTTCTTTCTAGGAGAGTAAAACAAAAAATATTCGCCATACAAAATGTATGGAAAAATAAATTCCGCCATTTTGAATTTTTTTTCTATTCATCGAGTAGACCTTTGGATCCTGATCCTCTTTTGCCAAGAAACCACACTTCCATCTTTTATACCCTCCGAGCTGGACGCCGGCGAAATTTGTATGGCGGCCATCTTTTCTTCGCCATTTTGAATTTTTTTTCAGCTTTTTGGCAATTGGATGACGTCATGAATGACATTTGGTCGAGCACCCCCCACCTATCTTCAATACCTTGAGCGGACCCTTCACCCGTCTCCGACATCCTCGATCATCAGCTGTCTCCATAATTTTGGCTTACTAAGTTTTTGTTTTCTATACGACACCATCAGTGAAAAAAAAATTTTTCATACAAAATTTTATAGGAGTTTCTTAGTTGAAAATCTCGAAAATCTCCCTAAAAGTGGCAACACCGGTTGCATATCTCCATACTGCCAGCCGAGATACACAATCGATTCATACATATTGACTTTCCGAAATGTTGCCAACTGCCTCAAAAACGTGATCAAAATTTCGAAAAATTCAAAAAAATTACAAAATGGCCGCCAACTCGTTTTGCAGAAATAAATTTCATCGTTGTACAACTTTTCCAATAACTACAGGATATACCGCTCCCGATGACGTTTCAATCTCTCATCTCGCTCGCACCCACGCGAAACGATCGCCCCTGAAAAAAGACCACGTCGAAAATCACTTTTTCTTTGATAAATTCCAGTGTTGCCAGTCTCCGACGACAAAAATACCCAAATGTCATTTGTACAATCAAAACACATAATCGCTCATACTCGGATTTTGCGAAAAGTCCGTATTTCGATTTTTTACAATTTCCCGAAAATCTCAAAATTTCCCGAAAAATGGGGTAATTTTTTTCCTTCAATCTACACCTCGAGCCTATACGTACAATCGCTTGATAGAAGCCGAAACGCTCTGACGTCGTCAACTGGGAAAAATTTGAATTTCAAAATTGCATTTTTTCGTACCTCTAACATAATGGCCGCCACGACAGCCGCCATCTTGAATTTTTAAAAATCACTCCCTTTCCGTCAAAATTCAGGATATTCGTAGACGAACCCAGAAAAAATAATTATCCTCGATTACCCCGTTTCGGATCTGTGGCGCCGCGGTTCGGGGTCGAAAAATCAAAATTTTGAAAACGCTACGGCTCGGCCGCCATCTTGTTTTTCCAATTTTTTCTACATTTTCTGTTAATCATTTACTACTTTCTTCAAAGTTTGCAAAATTCAACAAAATCGGTTGGAAAACAACGGAGCTGCAAAAATCTCCTCGGCCGCCATCTTGTTTTTCCGAAATGTCATAATTTTTCCCCAGAGGGTTCCCGAATCCGAACACAACTCCCCTACATCATTATATCATTTTCCGTCTCTTTCTAGGAGAACAATTATGTCAATGAGTGAGTCAGTGAGTCAGTGGTAATCGAGCTATATATAGTATATACTAGTGTTTTGCTCGGTGCGCGAGCTGCTAAAGCAGCTCGCGTGACGTGGTAAGGTTAACTTTTTATTATATAAAACCAAATTGATTTATTAAGATACATAATTCACCCCGAAATTCACCATAAAAAGACACCCATATCGATTTTTTTCTTAAAAAATGCATGTCCGCCATCTTGGATTTCAAAATAAATGTCGTTATCAAAATCAGCACCCTGGACAACCCTGAAAACGACATCCATATCATTTTTTGTAAAAATGGGGTAGTTGAGGTTAATAAAGTAGGGTGCGTGGGTGCGCGGACCACTAAAGTGGTCCGCGAGCATGTAGAGTTTGTTCCACCGAGTAGACCTTCGGACCCTGATCATCTTTTGCCAAGAAACCACTCTTCCATCTTTTATAGCCTCCGAGATAGACACCGACGAAATTTGTACGGCGGCCATCTTGTTTTTCCAAAAAATTCCACTTTTTCTATCAATCGTTTACTACTTTCTTCAAAGATTGTGAGTTTCAACGAAATCGGTTGGAAAACAAAAGAGTTGCAAAAATCACGTCGGTCGCCATCTTGTTTTTCTGAAATGTCATAATTTTCCCCTACTTGCTTCCACCAGCCAAACACATCTGTCCTACATTATCGTATCGTTTTCCGTCTCTTTCTAGGAGAATGAGACATTCAATATTCGCCATACATTTTCTATGGGAAAATAAATTCCGCCATTTTGAATTTTTTTTCTATTCATCGATTAGACCTTTGGATCCTGATCCTCTTTTGCCAAGAAACCGCACCTCCATCTTTTATACCCTCCGAGCTGGACGCCGGCGAAATTTGTATGGCGGCCATCTTTTCTTCGCCATTTTGAATTTTTTTTCAGCTTTTTGGCAATTGGATGACGTCATGAATGACATTTGCTCGAGCACCCCCCACCTATCTTCAATACCTTAAGCGGGCCCTTCACCCGTCTCCGATATCCTCAATCATCAGCTCTCTCCATAATTTTGGCTTACTAAGTTTTTGTTTTCTATATGACACCATCAATGAAAAAAAAAATTTTCATACAAAATTTTACAGGAGTTTCTTAGTTGAAATTCTCGAAAATCTCCCTAAAAGTGGCAACACTGGTTGCATATCTCCATACTGCCAGCCGAGATACACAATCGATTCGTACATATTGACTTTCCAAAATGTCGCCAACTGCCTCAAAAACGTGATCAAAATTTCGAAAAATTCAAAAAATTACAAAATGGCCGCCAACTTGTTTCGCAGAAATAAATTACATCGTTGTACAACTTTTCTAATAACTACAGGATATACCGCTCCCGATGACGTTTCAATCTCTCATCTCGCTCGCACCCACGCGAAATGATCGTCCCTGAAAAAGACAAATGTCGAAAATCACTTTTGCTTCGATAAATTCCAGTGTTGCCAGTCCTCGGCGACGAAAATACCTAAATGTCATTTGCACGAGCAAAACACGTAATCGCTCATACTCGAATTTTGCTAAAAGTGCGTATTTCGATTTTTTACAATTTCCCGAAAATCTTGAAATTTCCCCAAAAAATAGGGTAATTTTTTTTCTTCAATCTATACCTCGAGTCTATACGTACAATCGCTTCATAAAAGCCGAATCGCTCCGATGTTGCCAACTTTGAGATATTTAACTTTTAAAATTGCGTTTTTTCGTATCTCTAACATAATGGCCGCCACGACAGCCGCCATCTTGAATTTTTAAAAACCACTCCCATTCCGTCAAAATTCAGGATAATCGTAGACGAAACCAGAAAAAAATTATTAGTTTCAATTTCCCGTTTCGGATCCGTGGCGCCGCGGTTTGGGGTCGAAAAATCAAAATTTTGAAAACGCTACGGCTCGGCCGCCATCTTGTTTTTCCAATTTTTTCTACTTTTTTTATTAATCTTTAACCAGTTTCTTTAAAGATTGCAAAATTCAACGAAATCGGTTGGAAAACAACGAAGCTGCAAAAATCACCTCGGCCGCCATCTTGTTTTTCTGAAATGTCATAATTTTTCCCCAGAGGGTTCCCAAAACCGAACACAACTCCCCAACATCATTATATCATTTTCCGTCTCTTTCTAGGAGAACAATTATGTCAATGAGTCAGTGGTAATTGAGCTATATATAGTATAATAAATATATAGTATAATAACTAGTGTTTTGCTCGGTGCGCGAGCTGCTAAAGCAGCTCGCGTGACGTGGTAATGTTTAGCTTTATTGTATTAAACCGAATCGAGTTATTAAGATGCAAAATTCACCGCGAAAACACCATAAAACGACACCCATATCGATTTTTTTCTTAAAAAAGACATGTCCGCCATTTTGGATTTCAAAATAAATGTCGTTATCAAAATCAGCCCCTGGAAAACTCTGAAAACGACATCCATATCATTTTTTGTAAAAACGGGGTAGTTGAGGGTAATAAAGTAGGGTGCGTGGGTGCGCGGACCACTAAAGTGGTCCGCGAGCATGCAGAGTTTGTTCCACCGAGTAGACCTTCGGACCCTGATCATCTTTTGCCAAGAAACCATTCTTCCATCTTTTATAGCCTCCGAGATAGACACCGACGAAATTTGTACGGCGGCCATCTTGTTTTTCCAAAATTTTCCACTTTTTCTATTAATCGTTTACTACATTCTTCTAAGATTGCGAGTTTCAACGAAATCGGTTGGAAAACAAAAGAGTTGCAAAAATCACGTCGGTCGCCATCTTGTTTTTCTGAAATGTCATAATTTTTCCCTTCTCATATCGCGCTTCAAAACATATCTCCCCTACATTATCGTATCGTTTTCCGTCTCTTTCTAGGAGAATGAGACATTCAATATTCGCCATACAAAATGTATGGGAAAATAAATTCCGCCATTTTGAATTTTTTTTCTATTCATCGAGTAGACCTTTGGATCCTGATCCTCTTTTGCCAAGAAACCACACCTCCATCTTTTATACCCTCCGAGCTGGACGCCGGCGAAATTTGTATGGCGGCCATCTTTTCTTCGCCATTTTGAATTTTTTTTCAGCTTTTTGGCAATTGGATGATGTCATGAATGACATTTGGTCGAGCACCCCCCACCTATCTTCAATACCTTGAGCGGACCCTTCACCCGTCTCCGAAACCCTCAATCATCAGCTCTCTCCATAATTTTGGCTTACTAAGTTTTTGTTTTCTATACGACACCGTCAGTGAAAAAAAAATTTTTCATACAAAATTTTACAGGAGTTTTCTAGTTGAAAATCTCGAAAATCTCCCCAAAAGTGGCAACACCGGTTGCATATCTTCATACTGCCAGCCGAGATACACAATCGATTCATACATACTGACTTTCCAAAATGTTGCCAACTGCCTCAAAAACGTGATCAAAATTTCGAAAAATTAAAAAAAATACAAAATGGCCGCCAACTCGTTTCACAGAAAGATTTTACACGGTTTCATAATTTTCCTATTAACTACAGGATATACCGCGCCCGATGACGTTTCAATCTTTCCTCTCGCTCGCACCCACGCGAAAGGGGATACCGTGAAAAAGACCGTGTCGAAAATCACTTTTACTTTGATAAATTCCAGTGTTGCCAGTCTCCGGTGACAAAAATACCCAAATGTCATTTGTACGAGCAAAACACGTAATCACTCATACTCGGATTTTGCTAAAAGTGCGTATTTCGATTTTTTACAATTTCCCGAAAATCTTGAAATTTCCCTAAAAATGGGGTAATTTTTTCCCACCGATCTATACCTCGAGCCTATACGTACAACCGCTTCATAGAAGCCGAATCGCTCCGATGTTGCCAACTTTGAGATATTTAACTTTTAAAATTGCGTTTTTTCGTACCTCGAACAAAACGGCCGCCATGACAGCCGCCATCTTGAATTTTTTAAAACCACTCCCGTTCTGTCAAAATACAGGATAATCGTGGGCGAAACACGAAAAAATAGTTATCCTCGACTACCCCGTCTTGGATCTGTGGCGCCGCGGTTCGGGGTCGAAAATTCAAAATTTTCAAAACGCTACGGTTCGGCCGCCATCTTGTTTTTCCATTTTTTTTCACATTTTCTATTAACCGTTTACTACTTTCTTTAAAGATTGTAAAATTCGATAAAATCGGTTGGAAAACAACGGAGCTGCAAAAATCACGACGGCCGCCATCTTGTTTTTCTGAAATGTCATAATTTTTCCCCAGTCGAATCCCGCATCCAAACACAATTTCCCTACATTATTATATCATTTTCCGTCTCTTTCTAGGAGAACAATTATGTCAATGAGTGAGTGAGTGGTAATTGAGCTATATATAGTATAACTAGTTTTTGCTCGGTGCGCGAGCTGCTAAAGCAGCTCACGTGACGTGGTAAGGTAAACTTTATTATATAAAACCAAATTGATTTATTAAGATACATAATTCACCCCGAAAAACCCCACAAAATGACAGGCATTTCTATTTTTTGTAGAAAATGTAAGTCCGCCATCTTGGATTTGAAAATAAATGTCATTATCAAAATCAGCACCCTGAAAAACCCTGAAAACGATATCCATATTATTTTTTGTAAATTAGGATAATAATTTAGTAGGGTGCGTGGGTGCGCGGACCACTAAAGTGGTCCACGAGCATGCAGAGTTTGTTTCACCGAGTAGACCTTCGGATCCTGATCATCTTTTGCCATGAAACCACTCTTCCATCTTTTATAGCCTCCGAGATAGACACCGACGAAATTTGTACGGCGGCCATCTTGTTTTTCCAAAAAATTCAACTTTTTCTATCAATCGTTTACTACTTTCTTCAAAGATTGTGAGTTTCAACGAAATCGGTTGGAAAACAAAGGAGTTGCAAAAATCATATAGGCCGCCATCTTGTTTTTCTGAAATGTCATAATTTTTCCCTACTCATATCGCGCACCAAAACATATCTCCCATATATCAATGTATCGTTTTCTGTCTCTTTCTAGGAGAATGAGACATTCAATATTCGCCATACAAAATGTATGTAAAAATAAATTCCGCCATTTTGAATTTTTTTTCTATTCATCGAGTAGACCTTCGGACCCTGATCATCTCTTGCCAAGAAACCACACTTCCATCTTTTATACCCTCCGAGCTGGACACCGGCGAAATTTGTATGGCGGCCATCTTTTCTTCGCCATTTTGATTTTTTTTCAGCTTTTTGGCAATTGGATGACGTCATGAATGACATTTGCTCGAGCACCCCCCACTTATCTTCAATACCTTAAGCGGGCCCTTCACCCGTCTCGGACATCCTCAATCATCAGCTCTCTCCATAATTTTGGCTTACTAAGTTTTTGTTTTCTATACGACACCATCAGTGAAAAAAAAATTTTTCATACAAAATTTTACAGGAGTTTTCTAGTTGAAAATCTCGAAAATCTCCCCAAAAGTGGCAACACCGGTTGCATATCTCCATACTGCAAGCCGAGATACACAATCGATTCATACATTCTGACTTTCCAAAATGTTGCCAACTGCCTCAAAAACGTGATCAAAATTTCGAAAAATTAAAAAAAATACAAATGGCCGCCAACTCGTTTCACAGAAAGATTTTACACGGTTTCATAATTTTCCTATTAACTACAGGATATACCGCTCCCGATGACGTTTCAATCTTTCCTCTCGCTCGCACCCACGCGAAAGGGGATTCCGTGAAAAAGACCACGTCGGAAATCACTTTTTCTTTGATAAATTCCAGTGTTACCAGTCTCCGGCGACAAAAATACCCAAATGTCATTTGTACAATCAAAACACGTAATCGTTCATACTCGGATTTTGCGAAAAGTCCGTATTTCGATTTTTTACAATTTCCCGAAAATCTTGAAATTTCCCTAAAAATGGGGTAATTTTTTTCCTCCAATCTATACCTCGAGCCTATACGTACAATCGTTTCATGGAAACCAAAACGGTCCGATGTTGCCAACTTTGAGATATTTAACTTTTAAAATTGCGTTTTTTCGTACCTCTAACATAATGGCCGCCACGACAGCCGCCATCTTGAATTTTTAAAAATCACTCCCATTTTGTCAAAATAGAGGATAATCGTCGGCGAAACCAAAAAAAAATATTATCCTCGATTACCCCGTCTCGGATCTGTGGCGCCGCGGTTCGGGGTCGAAAAATCAAAATTTTCAAAACGCTGCGGCTCGGCCGCCATCTTGTTTTTCCAATTTTTTCTACATTTTCTATTAACCGTTTACTACTTTCTTTAAAGATTGCAAAACTCAACGAAATCGGTTGGAAAACAACGGAGCTGCAAAAATCACCTCGGCCGCCATCTTGTTTTTCTGAAATGTCATAATTTTTCCCCAGAGGGTTCCCGAAACCGAACACATCTCCCCTACATCATTATATCATTTTCTGTCTCTTTCTAGGAGAACAATTATGTCAATGAGTCAGTGAGTGAGTGGTAATCGAGCTATATATAGTATAACTAGTATTTCGCTCGGTGCGCGAGCTGCTAAAGCAGCTCGCGTGACGTGGTCAGGTTAACTTTATTACATTAAACCAAATTTATTTATTAAGACACACAATTCACCCCGAAAACCCCATGATACGACACCCATACCATTTTTTTCTTAAAAAGTGCATGTCCACCATCTTGGATTTCAAAATAAATGTCGTTATCAAAATCAGCACCCTAGAGAACCCTGAAAACGACATCCAAATAGTTTTTTGTAAAAATGGGGTAGTTGAGGTTAATAAAGTAGGGTGCGTGGGTGCGCGGACCACTAAAGTGGTCCGCGAGCATGCAGAGTTTGTTCCACCGAGTAGACCTTCGGTCCCTGATCATCTTTTGCCAAGAAACCACTCTTCCATCTTTTATAGCCTCCGAGATAGACACCGACGAAATTTGTACGGCGGCCATCTTGTTTTTCCAAAATTTTCCACTTTTTCTATTAAGCGTTTACTATATTCTTCAAGGGTTGCGAGTTTCAACGACATCGGTTGGAAAACAAAAGAGTTGTAAAAATCATATAGGCCGCCATCTTGTTTTTCTGAAATGTCATAATTTTCCCCTACTCATATTGCGCATCCGAACATATCTCCCATACATCAATGTATCGTTATCCGTCTCTTTCTAGGAGAATGAGACATTCATAATCGCCATACAAAATGTATGGAAAAATAAATTCCGCCATATTGAATTTTTTTTCTATTCATCGAGTAGACCTTCGGATCCTGATTCTCTTTTGCCAAGAAACCACACCTCCATCTTTTATACCCTCCGAGCTTGACACCGGCGAAATTTGTATGGCGGCCATCTTTTCTTCGCCATTTTGAATTTTTTTTCAGCTTTTTGGCAATTGGATGACGTCATGAATGACATTTGCTCGAGCACCCCCCACCTATCTTCAATACCTTAAGCGGGCCCTTCACCCGTCTCCGATATCCTCAATCATCAGCTCTCTCCATAATTTTGGCTTACTAACTTTTTGTTTTCTATACGACACCATCAGCGAAAAAAAAAATTTCATACAAAATTTTACAGGAGTTTCTTAGTTGAAAATCTCGAAAATCTCCCCAAAAGTGGCAACACCGGTTGTATATCTCCACACTGCCAGCAGAGATACACAATCGATTCATACATGTTAACTTTCCAAAATGTTGCCAACTGCCTCAAAAACGCGATCAAAATTTCGAAAAATTAAAAAAAATACAAAATGGCCGCCAACTCGTTTCACAGAAAGATTTTACACGGTTTCATAATTTTCCTATAAACTACAGGATATACCGCTCCCGATGACGTTTCAATCTCTCATCTCGCTCGCACCCAGGCGAACCGATCGCCCCTAAAAAAGACCATGTCGAAAATCACTTTTGCTTTGATAAATTCTAGTGTTGCCAGTCGCCGGCGACAAAAGTACCTAAATATCATTTGCACGAGCAAAACACGTAATCGCTCATACTCGGATTTTGCTAAAAGTGCGTATTTCGATTTTTTACAATTTCCCGAAAATCTTGAAATTTCCCTGAAAATGGGGTAATTTTTTTCCTCCAATCTATACCTCGAGCCTATACGTACAATCGCTTCATAAAAACCGAATCGCTCCGATGTTGCCAACTTTGAGATATTTAACTTTTAAAATTGCGTTTTTTCGTACCTCGAACAAAACGGCCGCCATGACAGCCGCCATCTTGAATTTTTAAAAACCACTCCCGTTCTGTCAAAATACAGGATAATCGTGGGCGAAACCAAAAAAAATAATTATCCTCGATTACCCCGTCTCGGATCTGTGGCGCCGCGGTTCGGGGTCGAAAAATCAAAAATTTTAAAACGCTACGGCTCGGCCGCCATTTTGTTTTTCCAATTTTTTCCACATTTTCTTTTAGTCATTTACTACTTTCTTCAAAGTTTGCAAAATTCAACAAAATCGGTTGAAAAACAACGGAGCTGCAAAAATCCATTCGGCCGCCATCTTGTTTTTCCGAAATGTCATAATTTTTCCCCAGAGGGTTCCCGAAACCGAACACAACTCCCCTACATCACTATATCATTTTCCTTCTCTTTCTAGGAGAACAATTATGTCAATGAGTGAGTCAGTCAGTGAGTGGTAATCGAGCTATATATAGTATAACTAGCTTTTGCTCGGTGCGCGAGCTGCTAAAGCAGCTCGCGTGACGTGGTAAGGTTAACTTTATTATATAAAACCAAATTGATTTATTAAGATACATAATTCACCCCAAAAAAACCCATAAAATGACAGTAATTTCTATTTGTTGTAGAAAATGTAAGTCCGCCATCTTGGATTTGAAAATAAATGTCATTATCAAAATCAGCACCCTGGAAAACCCTGAAAACGACATCCATATTATTTTTTGTAGATTAGGATAATAATTTAGTAGGGTGCGTGGGTGCGCGGACCACTAAAGTGGTCCGCGAGCATGCAGAGTTTGTTTCACCGAGTAGACCTTCGGACCCTGATCATCTTTTGCCAAGAAACCACTCTTCCATCTTTTATAGCCTCCGAGATAGACATCGATGAAATTTATACGGCGGCCATCTTGTTTTTCCAAAATTTTCCACTTTTTATATTAATCGTTTACTACATTCTTCAAAGATTGCGAATTTCAACGAAATCGGTCGGAAAACAAAAGAGTTGCAAAAATCACGTCGGTCGCCATCTTGTTTTTCTGAAATGTCATAATTTTTCCCTACTCGCCTCCCCCACCCGAACACATCTCCCCTACATTATCGTATCGTTTTCCGTCTCTTTCTAGGAGAATGAGACATTCAATATTCGCCATACAAAATGTATGGGAAAAAATGGTGCGTGGGTGCGCGGACCACTAAAGTGGTCCGCGAGCATGCAGAGTTTGTTCCACTGAGTAGACCTTCGGACCCTAATCATCTTTTGCCAAGAAACCACTCTTCCATCTTTTATATTCTCCGAGATAGACACCGACGAAATTTGTACGGCGGCCATCTTGTTTTTCCAAAATTTTCCACTTTTTCTATTAATCGTTTACTACATTCTTCAAAGATTGCGAGTTTGAACGAAATCGGTTGGAAAACAAAAGAGTTGCAAAAATCATATAGGCCGCCATCTTGTTTTTCTGAAATGTCATAATTTTTCCCTACTCATATCGCGCACCAAAACATATCTCCCGAATATCATTGTATCGTTTTCCGTCTCTTTCTAGGAGAATGAGACATTCAATATTCGCCATACAAAATGTATGGGCAAAAAAAAATCCGCCATTTTGAATTTTTTTTCTATTCATCGAGTAGACCTTCGGATCCTGATCACCTTTTGCCAAGAAACCGCACCTCCATCTTTTATACCCTCCGAGCTGGACGCCGGCGAAATTTGTATGGCGGCCATCTTTTCTTCGCCATTTTGAATTTTTTTTCAGCTTTTTGGCAATTGGATGACGTCATGAATGACATTTGGTCGAGCACCCCCTACCTATCTTCAATACCTTGAGCGGACCCTTCACCCGTCTCCGACATCCTCGATCATCAGCTATTTCCAAATTTTTCCTCGATTTTTTTTTTGTTTTCTATACGAAACCATCAGTGAAAAAAAATAATTTCATACAAAATTTTACAGGAGGAGTTTTTGGGGAAAATCTCGAAAATCTCCCCAAAAGTGGCAACACTGTTTACATATTTCGATACTGCTGGTTGAGTCACACAATCGATTGATATATGTCGACTTTCCAAAATGTTGCCAACTGCCTCAAAAACGTGGTCAAAATTTCGAAAAATAAAAAAAAATACAAAATGGCCGCCAACTCGTTTCACAGAAAAATTTTACACGGTTTCATAATTTTCCTATTAACTACAGGATATACCGCTACCGATGACGTTTCAATCTTTCCTCTCGCTCGCACCCACGCGAAAGGGGATACCGTGAAAAAGACCGTGTCGAAAATCACTTTTACTTTGATAAATTCCAGTGTTGCCAGTCTCCGGCAACAAAAATACCCAAATGTCATTTGCACAAGCAAAACACGTAATCGCTCATACTCGGATTTTTCAAAAAGCCCGTATTTCGATTTTTTACAATTTCCCGAAAATCTTGAAATTTCCCTAAAAATGGGGTAATTTTATCCCACCGATCTATACCTCAAGTCTATACGTACAACCGCTTCATAGAAGCCGAATCGCTCCGATGTTGCCAACTTTGAGATATTTAACTTTTAAAATTGCGTTTTTTCGTACCTCGAACATAACGGCCGCCATGACAGCCGCCATCTTGAATTTTTAAAAACCACTCCCGTTCTGTCAAAATACAGGATAATCGTGGGCGAAACCAGAAAAAATAATTATCCTCGATTACCCCGTTTCGGATCTGTGGCGCCGCGGTTCGGGGTCGAAAAATCAAAATTTTGAAAACGCTACGGTTCGGCCGCCATCTTGTTTTTTCAATTTTTTCGACATTTCCCATTAATCGTTTACTACTTTCTTCAGAGTTTCCAAAATTCGACGAAATCGGTTGGAAAACAACGGAGCTGCAAAAATCACGTCGGCCGCCATCTTGTTTTTCTGAAATGTCATAATTTTTCCCCAGAGGGTTCCCGAAACCGAACACAACTCCCCCACATCACTATATCATTTTCCGTCTCCTTCTAGGAGAACAATTATGTCAATGAGTCAGTGAGTCAGTGAGTGGTAATCGAGCTATATATAGTATAACTAGTGTTTTGCTCGGTGCGCGAGCTGCTAAAGCAGCTCGCGTGACGTGGTTAGGTTTATGAGTTGTATTAAACCGATTTTTTTTATTAAGATACACAAATTACCCCGAAAACCCCATAAAACGACACCTATATCAATTTTTTTCTTAAAAAGTGCACGCCTGCCATCTTGGATTTCAAAATAAATGTCATTATCAAAATCAGCACGCTGGAAAACTCTGAAAACGATATCCATATCATTTTTTGTAAAAACGGGGTAGTTGAGGTTAATAAAGTAGGGTGCGTGGGTGCGCGGACCACTAAAGTGGCCCGCGAGCATGCAGAATTTATTCCGCCGAGTAGACCTTTGGACCCTGATCATCTTTTGCCAAGAAACCACTCATCCATCTTTTATAGCCTCCGAGATAGACACCGACGAAATTTGTACGGCGGCCATCTTGTTTTTCCAAAATTTTCCACTTTTTCTATTAATCGTTTACTACTTTCTTCTAAGATTGCGAGTTTCAACGAAATCGGTTGGAAAACAAAAGAGTTGCAAAAATCACGTCGGTCGCCATCTTGTTTTTCTGAAATGTCATAATTTTTCCCTACTCGCCTCCCCCACCCAAACACATCTCCCATACATCAATGTATCGTTTTCCGTCTCTTTCTAGTAGAATGAGACATTCAATATTCGCCATACATTTTGTATGGGAAAATAATTTCCGCCATTTTGAATTTTTTTTCTATTCATCGAGTAGACCTTCGGACCCTGATCATCTCTTGCCACGAAACCACACTTCCATCTTTTATACCCTCCGAGCTGGACACCGGCGAAATTTGTATGGCGGCCATCTTTTCTTCGCCATTTTGAATTTTTTTTCAGCTTTTTGGCAATTGGATGACGTCATGAATAACATTTGCTCGAGCACCCCCCACCTATCTTCAATACCTTAAGCGGGCCCTCCACCCGTCTCCGAAACCCTCAATCATCAGCTCTCTCCATAATTTTGGCTTACTAAGTTTTTGTTCTCTATACGACACCATCAGTGAAAAAAAATTTTTTCATACAAAATTTTACAGGAGTTTCTTAGTTGAAATTCTCGAAAATCTCCCCAAAAGTGGCAACACCGGTTGCATATCTCCATACTGCCAGCCGAGATACACAATCGATTCATACATATTGACTTTCCAAAATGTTGCCAACTGCCTCAAAAACGTGATCAAAATTTCGAAAAATTCAAAAAATTACAAAATGGCCGCCAACTCGTTTTGCAGAAATAAATTACATCGTTGTACAACTTTTCCAATAACTACAGGATATACCGCTCCCGATGACGTTTCAATCTCTCATCTCGCTCGCACCCACGCGAAACGATCGCCCCTAAAAAAAGACCACGTCGAAAATCACTTTTTCTTTGATAAATTCCAGTGTTGCCAGTCTCCGGCGACAAAAATATCCAAATGTCATTGTTACGAGCAAAACACATAATCGCTCATACTCGGATTTTGCAAAAAGTCCTTATTTCGTTTTTTTACAATTTCCCGAAAATCTTGAAATTTCCCTAAAAATGGGGTAATTTTTTCCCACCGATCTATACCTCGAGTCTATACGTACAACCGCTTCATAGAAGCCGAATCGCTCCGATGTTGCCAATTTTGAGATATTTAACTTTTAAAATTGCGTTTTTTCGTACCTCGAACAAAACGGCCGCCATGACAGCCGCCATCTTGAATTTTTAAAAATCACTCCCGTTCTGTCAAAATACAGGATAATTGTGGGCGAAACACGAAAAAATAATTATCCTCGACTACCCCGTCTCGGATCTGTGGCGCCGCGGTTCGGGGTCGAAAAATCAAAATTTTGAAAACGCTACGGTTTGGCCGCCATCTTGTTTTTTCAATTTTTTCGACATTTCCCATTAATCGTTTACTACTTTCTTTGAAGTTTACAAAATTCAACAAAATCGGTTGGAATACAAAAGAGCTGCAAAAATCACGTCGGCCGCCATCTTGTTTTTCCGAAATGTCATAATTTTTCCCCAGTCGAATCCCCCACCCGAACACATTTCCCCTACATCATTATATCATTTTCCGTCTCCTTCTAGGAGAACAATTATGTCAATGAGTCAGTGAGTGAGTGAGTGGTAATCGAGCTATATATAGTATATACTAGTTTTTGCTCGGTGCGCGAGCTGCTAAAGCAGCTCACGTGACGTGGTAAGGTTAACTTTATTATATAAAACCAAATTGATTTATTAAGATACATAATTCACCCCGAAAAACCCCATAAAATGACAGACATTTCTATTTTTTGTAGAAAATGTAAGTCCGCCATCTTGGATTTGAAAATAAATGTCGTTATCAAAATCAGCACCCTAGAAAACTCTGAAAAAGACATCCATATCATTTTTTGTAAAAACGGGGTAGGTGAGGTTAATAAAGTAGGGTGCGTGGGTGCGCGGACCACTAAAGTGGTCCGCGAGCATGCAGAGTTTGTTCCACCGAGTAGACCTTCGGACCCTGATCATCTTTTGCCAAGAAACCACTCTTCCATCTTTTATAGCCTCTGAGATAGACACAGACGAAATTTGTACGGCGGCCATCTTGTTTTTCCAAAATTTTCCACTTTTTCTATAAATGGTTTACTACATTCTTCAAAGATTGCGAGTTTCAACGAAATCGGTTGGAAAACAAAAGAGTTGCAAAAATCACGTCGGTCGCCATCTTGTTTTTCTGAAATGTCATAATTTTTCCCTACTTGCTTTCACCAGCCAAACACATCTGTCCTACATTATCGTATCGTTTTCCGTCTCTTTCTAGGAGAATGAGACATTCAATATTCGCCATACATTTTCTATGGGGAAAAAAAATCCGCCATTTTGAATTTTTTTTCTATTCATCGAGTAGACCTTCGGACCCTGATCATCTCTTGCCAAGAAACCACACTTCCATCTTTTATACCCTCCGAGCTGGACACCGGCGAAATTTGTATGGCGGCCATCTTTTCTTCGCCATTTTGATTTTTTTTTCAGCTTTTTGGCAATTGGATGACGTCATGAATGACATTTGCTCGAGCACCCCCCACCTATCTTCAATACCTTAAGCGGGCCCTCCACCCGTCTCCGAAACCCTCAATCATCAGCTCTCTCCATAATTTTGGCTTACTAACTTTTTGTTTTCTATACGACACCATCAGTGAAAAAAAAAATTTTCATACAAAATTTTACAGGAGTTTCTTAGTTAAAAATCTCGAAAATCTCCCCAAAAGTGGCAACACCGGTTGCATATCTCCATACTGCCAGCCGAGATACACAATCGATTCATACATGTTAACTTTCCAAAATGTTGCCAACTGCCTCAAAAACGCGATCAAAATTTCGAAAAATTAAAAAAAATACAAAATGGCCGCCAACTCGTTTCACAGAAAGATTTTACACGGTTTCATAATTTTCCTATTAACTACAGGATATACCGCTCCCGATGACGTTTCAATCTCTCATCTCGCTCGCACCCAGGCGAACCGATCGCCCCTAAAACAGACCATGTCGAAAATCACTTTTGCTTTGATAAATTCTAGTGTTGCCAGTCGCCGGCGACAAAAGTACCTAAATGTCATTTGCACGAGCAAAACACGTAATCGCTCATACTCGGATTTTGCTAAAAGTGCGTATTTCGATTTTTTACAATTTCCCGAAAATCTTGAAATTTCCCTAAAAATGGGGTAATTTTTTTCCTCCAATCTATACCTCGAGCCTATACGTACAATCGCTTCATAAAAACCGAATCGCTCCGATGTTGCCTACTTTGAGATATTTAACATTTAAAATTGCGTTTTTTCGTACCTCGAACAAAACGGCCGCCATGACAGCCGCCATCTTGAATTTTTAAAAACCACTCCCGTTCTGTCAAAATTAAGGATAATCGTGGGCGAAACCAAAAAAAATAATTATCCTCGATTACCCCGTTTCGGATCTGTGGCAACGCGGTTCGGGGTCGAAAAATCAAAATTTTGAAAACGCTACGGCTCGGCCGCCATCTTGTTTTTCCAATTTTTTCCACATTTTCTGTTAATCATTTACTACTTTCTACAAAGTTTGCAAAATTCAACAAAATCGGTTGGAAAACAACGGAGCTGCAAAAATCACCTCGGCCGCCATCTTGTTTTTCCGAAATGTCATAATTTTTCCCCAGTCGAATCCCCCACCCGAACACATTTCCCCTACATCATTATATCATTTTCCGTCTCTTTCTAGGAGAACAATTATGTCAATGAGTCAGTGAGTGAGTGAGTGGTAATCGAGCTATATATAGTATAACTAGTGTTTTGCTCGGTGCGCGAGCTGCTAAAGCAGCTCGCGTGACGTGGTTAGGTTTTACTATATTGTATTAAACCGAATTTATTTATTAATTTACACAATTCACCACAAAAACCCACAAAACGACACCCATATCAATTTTTTTCTTAAAAAGTGCATGTCCGCCATCTTGGATTTCAAAATAAATATCGTTATCAAAATCAGCGCCCTGGAAAACTCCGAAAACGACATCCATATCATTTTTTTGAAAATTAGGATAATAATTTAGTAGGGTGCGTGGGTGCGCGGACCACTAAAGTGGTCCGCGAGCATGCAGAGTTTGTTTCACCGAGTAGACCTTCGGACCCTGATCATCTTTTGCCAAGAAACCACTCTTCCATCTTTTATAGCCTCCGAGATAGACATCAACGAAATTTATACGGCGGCCATCTTGTTTTTCCAAAATTTTCCACTTTTTCTATTAATCGTTTACTACATTCTTCAAAGATTGCGAGTTTCAACGAAATCGGTTGGAAAACAAAAGAGTTACAAAAATCATATAGGCCGCCATCTTGTTTTTTTGAAATGTCATAATTTTTCCCGATTTCCATCCCACACCCGAACATATCTCCCATACATCAATGTATCGTTTTCCGTCTCTTTCTAGGAGAATGAGACATTGAATATTCGCCATACATTTTCTATGGGAAAATAAATTCCGCCATTTTGAATTTTTTTTCTATTCATCGAGTAGACCTTCGGACCCTGATCATCTCTTGCCAAGAAACCACACTTCCATCTTTTATACCCTCCGAGCTGGACACCGGCGAAATTTGTATGGCGGCCATCTTTTCTTCACCATTTTGAATTTTTTTTCAGCTTTTTGGCAATTGGATGACGTCACGAATGACATTTGCTCGAGCACCCCCCACCTATCTTCAATACCTTAAGCGGGCCCTCCACCCGTCTCCGAAACCCTCAATCATCAGCTCTCTCCATAATTTTGGCTTACTAAGTTTTTGTTCTCTATACGACACCATCAGTGAAAAAAAAATTTTTCATACAAAATTTTACAGGAGTTTCTTAGTTGAAAATCTCGAAAATCTCCCCAAAAGTGGCAACACCGGTTGCATATCTCCATACTGCCAGCCGAGATACACAATCGATTCATACATATTGACTTTCCAAAATGTTGCCAACTGCCTCAAAAACGTGATCAAAATTTCGAAAAATTCAAAAAATTACAAAATGGCCGCCAACTCGTTTTGCAGAAATAAATTACATCGTTGTACAACTTTCCCATTAACTACAGGATATACCGCTCCCGATGACGTTTCAATCTTTCATCTCGCTCGCACCCACGCGAAATGATCGTCCCTGAAAAAAGACAATGTCGAAAATCACTTTTGCTTCGATAACTTCCAGTGTTGCCAGTCCTCGGCGACGAAAATACCTAAATGTCATTTGCACGAGCAAAACACGTAATCGCTCATACTCGAATTTTGCTAAAAGTGCGTATTTCGATTTTTTATAATTTCCCGAAAATCTTGAAATTTCCCCAAAAAATGGGGTAATTTTTTTCCTTCAATCTATACCTCGAAACTATACGTACAATCGCTTCATAGAAGCCGAATCGCTCCGATGTTGCCAACTTTGAGATATTTAACTTTTAAAATTGCGTTTTTTCGTACCTCTAACATAATGGCCGCCACAACAGCCGCCATCTTGAATTTTTAAAAACCACTCCCATTCCGTCAAAATTCAGGATAATCGTAGACAAAACCAGAAAAAAATTATTAGTTTCAATTTCCCGTTTTGGATCTGTGGCGCCGCGGTTCGGGGTCGAAAAATCGAAATTTTCAAAACGCTACGGCTCGGCCGCCATCTTGTTTTTCCAATTTTTTCCACATTTCCCATTAATCGTTTACTATTTTCTTCAAAGATTGTAAAATTCAACGAAATCGGTTGGAAAACAACGGAGCTGCAAAAATCACCTCGGCCGCCATCTTGTTTTTCCGAAATGTCATAATTTTTCCCCAGAGGGTTCCCGAAACCGAACACAACTCCCCCACATCATTATATCATTTTCCGTCTTCTTCTAGGAGAACAATTATGTCAATGAGTGAGTGAGTCAGTCAGTGGTAATCGAGCTATATATAGTATAACTAGTGTTTTGCTCGGTGCGCGAGCTGCTAAAGCAGCTCGCGTGACGTGGTAATGTTTAGCTTTATTGTATTAAACCGAATCGAGTTATTAAGATGCAAAATTCACCGCGAAAACACCATAAAACGACACCCATATCGATTTTTTTCTTAAAAAAGACATGTCCGCCATTTTGGATTTCAAAATAAATGTCGTTATCAAAATCAGCCCCTGGAAAACTCTGAAAACGACATCCATATCATTTTTTGTAAAAACGGGGTAGTTGAGGGTAATAAAGTAGGGTGCGTGGGTGCGCGGACCACTAAAGTGGTCCGCGAGCATGCAGAGTTTGTTCCACCGAGTAGACCTTCGGACCCTGATCATCTTTTGCCAAGAAACCATTCTTCCATCTTTTATAGCCTCCGAGATAGACACCGACGAAATTTGTACGGCGGCCATCTTGTTTTTCCAAAATTTTCCACTTTTTCTATTAATCGTTTACTACATTCTTCTAAGATTGCGAGTTTCAACGAAATCGGTTGGAAAACAAAAGAG
Organism: Maniola jurtina; assembly: GCF_905333055.1. NCBI lineage: Eukaryota > Metazoa > Arthropoda > Insecta > Lepidoptera > Nymphalidae > Maniola > Maniola jurtina. Next base: position 12,365,945 of record NC_060039.1, read on the forward strand.
TTGCAAAAATCACGTCGGTCGCCATCTTGTTTTTCTGAAATGTCATAATTTTTCCCTTCTCATATCGCGCTTCAAAACATATCTCCCCTACATTATCGTATCGTTTTCCGTCTCTTTCTAGGAGAATGAGACATTCAATATTCGCCATACAAAATGTATGGGAAAATAAATTCCGCCATTTTGAATTTTTTTTCTATTCATCGAGTAGACCTTTGGATCCTGATCCTCTTTTGCCAAGAAACCACACCTCCATCTTTTATACCCTCCGAGCTGGACGCCGGCGAAATTTGTATGGCGGCCATCTTTTCTTCGCCATTTTGAATTTTTTTTCAGCTTTTTGGCAATTGGATGATGTCATGAATGACATTTGGTCGAGCACCCCCCACCTATCTTCAATACCTTGAGCGGACCCTTCACCCGTCTCCGAAACCCTCAATCATCAGCTCTCTCCATAATTTTGGCTTACTAAGTTTTTGTTTTCTATACGACACCGTCAGTGAAAAAAAAATTTTTCATACAAAATTTTACAGGAGTTTTCTAGTTGAAAATCTCGAAAATCTCCCCAAAAGTGGCAACACCGGTTGCATATCTTCATACTGCCAGCCGAGATACACAATCGATTCATACATACTGACTTTCCAAAATGTTGCCAACTGCCTCAAAAACGTGATCAAAATTTCGAAAAATTAAAAAAAATACAAAATGGCCGCCAACTCGTTTCACAGAAAGATTTTACACGGTTTCATAATTTTCCTATTAACTACAGGATATACCGCGCCCGATGACGTTTCAATCTTTCCTCTCGCTCGCACCCACGCGAAAGGGGATACCGTGAAAAAGACCGTGTCGAAAATCACTTTTACTTTGATAAATTCCAGTGTTGCCAGTCTCCGGTGACAAAAATACCCAAATGTCATTTGTACGAGCAAAACACGTAATCACTCATACTCGGATTTTGCTAAAAGTGCGTATTTCGATTTTTTACAATTTCCCGAAAATCTTGAAATTTCCCTAAAAATGGGGTAATTTTTTCCCACCGATCTATACCTCGAGCCTATACGTACAACCGCTTCATAGAAGCCGAATCGCTCCGATGTTGCCAACTTTGAGATATTTAACTTTTAAAATTGCGTTTTTTCGTACCTCGAACAAAACGGCCGCCATGACAGCCGCCATCTTGAATTTTTTAAAACCACTCCCGTTCTGTCAAAATACAGGATAATCGTGGGCGAAACACGAAAAAATAGTTATCCTCGACTACCCCGTCTTGGATCTGTGGCGCCGCGGTTCGGGGTCGAAAATTCAAAATTTTCAAAACGCTACGGTTCGGCCGCCATCTTGTTTTTCCATTTTTTTTCACATTTTCTATTAACCGTTTACTACTTTCTTTAAAGATTGTAAAATTCGATAAAATCGGTTGGAAAACAACGGAGCTGCAAAAATCACGACGGCCGCCATCTTGTTTTTCTGAAATGTCATAATTTTTCCCCAGTCGAATCCCGCATCCAAACACAATTTCCCTACATTATTATATCATTTTCCGTCTCTTTCTAGGAGAACAATTATGTCAATGAGTGAGTGAGTGGTAATTGAGCTATATATAGTATAACTAGTTTTTGCTCGGTGCGCGAGCTGCTAAAGCAGCTCACGTGACGTGGTAAGGTAAACTTTATTATATAAAACCAAATTGATTTATTAAGATACATAATTCACCCCGAAAAACCCCACAAAATGACAGGCATTTCTATTTTTTGTAGAAAATGTAAGTCCGCCATCTTGGATTTGAAAATAAATGTCATTATCAAAATCAGCACCCTGAAAAACCCTGAAAACGATATCCATATTATTTTTTGTAAATTAGGATAATAATTTAGTAGGGTGCGTGGGTGCGCGGACCACTAAAGTGGTCCACGAGCATGCAGAGTTTGTTTCACCGAGTAGACCTTCGGATCCTGATCATCTTTTGCCATGAAACCACTCTTCCATCTTTTATAGCCTCCGAGATAGACACCGACGAAATTTGTACGGCGGCCATCTTGTTTTTCCAAAAAATTCAACTTTTTCTATCAATCGTTTACTACTTTCTTCAAAGATTGTGAGTTTCAACGAAATCGGTTGGAAAACAAAGGAGTTGCAAAAATCATATAGGCCGCCATCTTGTTTTTCTGAAATGTCATAATTTTTCCCTACTCATATCGCGCACCAAAACATATCTCCCATATATCAATGTATCGTTTTCTGTCTCTTTCTAGGAGAATGAGACATTCAATATTCGCCATACAAAATGTATGTAAAAATAAATTCCGCCATTTTGAATTTTTTTTCTATTCATCGAGTAGACCTTCGGACCCTGATCATCTCTTGCCAAGAAACCACACTTCCATCTTTTATACCCTCCGAGCTGGACACCGGCGAAATTTGTATGGCGGCCATCTTTTCTTCGCCATTTTGATTTTTTTTCAGCTTTTTGGCAATTGGATGACGTCATGAATGACATTTGCTCGAGCACCCCCCACTTATCTTCAATACCTTAAGCGGGCCCTTCACCCGTCTCGGACATCCTCAATCATCAGCTCTCTCCATAATTTTGGCTTACTAAGTTTTTGTTTTCTATACGACACCATCAGTGAAAAAAAAATTTTTCATACAAAATTTTACAGGAGTTTTCTAGTTGAAAATCTCGAAAATCTCCCCAAAAGTGGCAACACCGGTTGCATATCTCCATACTGCAAGCCGAGATACACAATCGATTCATACATTCTGACTTTCCAAAATGTTGCCAACTGCCTCAAAAACGTGATCAAAATTTCGAAAAATTAAAAAAAATACAAATGGCCGCCAACTCGTTTCACAGAAAGATTTTACACGGTTTCATAATTTTCCTATTAACTACAGGATATACCGCTCCCGATGACGTTTCAATCTTTCCTCTCGCTCGCACCCACGCGAAAGGGGATTCCGTGAAAAAGACCACGTCGGAAATCACTTTTTCTTTGATAAATTCCAGTGTTACCAGTCTCCGGCGACAAAAATACCCAAATGTCATTTGTACAATCAAAACACGTAATCGTTCATACTCGGATTTTGCGAAAAGTCCGTATTTCGATTTTTTACAATTTCCCGAAAATCTTGAAATTTCCCTAAAAATGGGGTAATTTTTTTCCTCCAATCTATACCTCGAGCCTATACGTACAATCGTTTCATGGAAACCAAAACGGTCCGATGTTGCCAACTTTGAGATATTTAACTTTTAAAATTGCGTTTTTTCGTACCTCTAACATAATGGCCGCCACGACAGCCGCCATCTTGAATTTTTAAAAATCACTCCCATTTTGTCAAAATAGAGGATAATCGTCGGCGAAACCAAAAAAAAATATTATCCTCGATTACCCCGTCTCGGATCTGTGGCGCCGCGGTTCGGGGTCGAAAAATCAAAATTTTCAAAACGCTGCGGCTCGGCCGCCATCTTGTTTTTCCAATTTTTTCTACATTTTCTATTAACCGTTTACTACTTTCTTTAAAGATTGCAAAACTCAACGAAATCGGTTGGAAAACAACGGAGCTGCAAAAATCACCTCGGCCGCCATCTTGTTTTTCTGAAATGTCATAATTTTTCCCCAGAGGGTTCCCGAAACCGAACACATCTCCCCTACATCATTATATCATTTTCTGTCTCTTTCTAGGAGAACAATTATGTCAATGAGTCAGTGAGTGAGTGGTAATCGAGCTATATATAGTATAACTAGTATTTCGCTCGGTGCGCGAGCTGCTAAAGCAGCTCGCGTGACGTGGTCAGGTTAACTTTATTACATTAAACCAAATTTATTTATTAAGACACACAATTCACCCCGAAAACCCCATGATACGACACCCATACCATTTTTTTCTTAAAAAGTGCATGTCCACCATCTTGGATTTCAAAATAAATGTCGTTATCAAAATCAGCACCCTAGAGAACCCTGAAAACGACATCCAAATAGTTTTTTGTAAAAATGGGGTAGTTGAGGTTAATAAAGTAGGGTGCGTGGGTGCGCGGACCACTAAAGTGGTCCGCGAGCATGCAGAGTTTGTTCCACCGAGTAGACCTTCGGTCCCTGATCATCTTTTGCCAAGAAACCACTCTTCCATCTTTTATAGCCTCCGAGATAGACACCGACGAAATTTGTACGGCGGCCATCTTGTTTTTCCAAAATTTTCCACTTTTACTATTAAGCGTTTACTATATTCTTCAAGGGTTGCGAGTTTCAACGACATCGGTTGGAAAACAAAAGAGTTGTAAAAATCATATAGGCCGCCATCTTGTTTTTCTGAAATGTCATAATTTTCCCCTACTCATATTGCGCATCCGAACATATCTCCCATACATCAATGTATCGTTATCCGTCTCTTTCTAGGAGAATGAGACATTCATAATCGCCATACAAAATGTATGGAAAAATAAATTCCGCCATATTGAATTTTTTTTCTATTCATCGAGTAGACCTTCGGATCCTGATTCTCTTTTGCCAAGAAACCACACCTCCATCTTTTATACCCTCCGAGCTTGACACCGGCGAAATTTGTATGGCGGCCATCTTTTCTTCGCCATTTTGAATTTTTTTTCAGCTTTTTGGCAATTGGATGACGTCATGAATGACATTTGCTCGAGCACCCCCCACCTATCTTCAATACCTTAAGCGGGCCCTTCACCCGTCTCCGATATCCTCAATCATCAGCTCTCTCCATAATTTTGGCTTACTAACTTTTTGTTTTCTATACGACACCATCAGCGAAAAAAAAAATTTCATACAAAATTTTACAGGAGTTTCTTAGTTGAAAATCTCGAAAATCTCCCCAAAAGTGGCAACACCGGTTGTATATCTCCACACTGCCAGCAGAGATACACAATCGATTCATACATGTTAACTTTCCAAAATGTTGCCAACTGCCTCAAAAACGCGATCAAAATTTCGAAAAATTAAAAAAAATACAAAATGGCCGCCAACTCGTTTCACAGAAAGATTTTACACGGTTTCATAATTTTCCTATAAACTACAGGATATACCGCTCCCGATGACGTTTCAATCTCTCATCTCGCTCGCACCCAGGCGAACCGATCGCCCCTAAAAAAGACCATGTCGAAAATCACTTTTGCTTTGATAAATTCTAGTGTTGCCAGTCGCCGGCGACAAAAGTACCTAAATATCATTTGCACGAGCAAAACACGTAATCGCTCATACTCGGATTTTGCTAAAAGTGCGTATTTCGATTTTTTACAATTTCCCGAAAATCTTGAAATTTCCCTGAAAATGGGGTAATTTTTTTCCTCCAATCTATACCTCGAGCCTATACGTACAATCGCTTCATAAAAACCGAATCGCTCCGATGTTGCCAACTTTGAGATATTTAACTTTTAAAATTGCGTTTTTTCGTACCTCGAACAAAACGGCCGCCATGACAGCCGCCATCTTGAATTTTTAAAAACCACTCCCGTTCTGTCAAAATACAGGATAATCGTGGGCGAAACCAAAAAAAATAATTATCCTCGATTACCCCGTCTCGGATCTGTGGCGCCGCGGTTCGGGGTCGAAAAATCAAAAATTTTAAAACGCTACGGCTCGGCCGCCATTTTGTTTTTCCAATTTTTTCCACATTTTCTTTTAGTCATTTACTACTTTCTTCAAAGTTTGCAAAATTCAACAAAATCGGTTGAAAAACAACGGAGCTGCAAAAATCCATTCGGCCGCCATCTTGTTTTTCCGAAATGTCATAATTTTTCCCCAGAGGGTTCCCGAAACCGAACACAACTCCCCTACATCACTATATCATTTTCCTTCTCTTTCTAGGAGAACAATTATGTCAATGAGTGAGTCAGTCAGTGAGTGGTAATCGAGCTATATATAGTATAACTAGTGTTTTGCTCGGTGCGCGAGCTGCTAAAGCAGCTCACGTGACGTGGTTATGTTAAATTTATTATATTTAACCAAATTTATTTATTAAAGATACACAATTCACCACAAAAACCCACAAAACGACACCCATATCAATTTTTTTCTTAAAAAGTGCATGTCCGCCATCTTGGATTTCAAAATAAATGTCGTTATCAAAATCAGCACGCCGGAAAACTCTGAAAACGACATCCATATCATATTTTGTAAAAACGGGGTAGTTGAGGTTAATAAAGTAGGGTGCGTGGGTGCGCGGACCACTAAAGTGGTCCGCGAGCATGCAGAGTTTGTTCCACCGAGTAGACCTTCGGATCCTGATCATCTTTTGTCGAGAAACCAGTCTTCCATCTTTTATACCCTCCGAGATAGACACCGACGAAGTTTGTGTGGCGGCCATCTTGTTTTTCCAAATTTTTCCACTATTTCCATTAATCGTTTACTACTTTCTTCCAAGATTGCGAGTTTCAACGAAATCGGTCGAAAAACAATAGAGTTGCAAAAATCATATAGGCCGCCATCTTGTTTTTCTGAAATATCATAATTTTCCCCTACTCATATCGCGCATCCGAACATATCTCCCATACATCAATGTATCGTTTTCTGTCTCTTTCTAGGAGAATGAGGCATTCAATATTCGCCATACAAAATGTATGGAAAAAAAAATTCCGCCATTTTGGATTTTTTTTCTATTCATCGAGTAGACCTTGGGATCCTGATCATCTCTTGCCAAGAAACCTCACTTCTATCTTTTATACCCTCCGAGCTGGACACCAGCGAAATTTGTATGGCGGCCATCTTTTCTTCGCCATTTTGAATTTTTTTTCAGCTTTTTGGCAATTGGATGACGTCATGAATGACATTTGCTCGAGCACCCCCCACCTATCTTCAATACCTTAAGCGGGCCCTCCACCCGTCTCCGAAACCCTCAATCATCAGCTCTCTCCATAATTTTGGCTTACTAACTTTTTGTTTTCTATACGACACCATCAGTGAAAAAAAAAATTTTCATACAAAATTTTACAGGAGTTTCTTAGTTGAAAATCTCGAAAATCTCCCCAAAACTGGCAACACCGGTTGCATATCTCTATACTGCCAGCCGAGATACACAATCGATTCATACATTCTGACTTTCCAAAATGTTGCCAACTGCCTCAAAAACTTGATCAAAATTTCGAAAAGTTAAAAAAAATACAAAATGGCCGCCAGCTCGTTTCACAGACAGATTTTACACGGTTTCATAATTTTCCTATTAACTACAGGATATACCGCTCCCGATGACGTTTCAATCTTGCCTCTCGCTCGCACCCACGCGAAAGGGGATACCGTGAAAAAGACCGTGTCGAAAATCACTTTTTCTTTGATGAATTCCAGTGTTGCCAGTCTCCGGCGACGAAAATACCCAAATGTCATTTTTACGAGCAAAACACGTAATCGCTCATACTCGAATTTTGCTAAAAGTGCGTATTTCGATTTTTTACAATTTCCCGAAAATCTTGAAATTTCCCTAAAAATGGGGTAATTTTTTCCCACCAATCTATACCCCGAGTCTATACGTACAACCGCTTCATAGAAGCCGAATCGCTCCGATGTTGCCAACTTTGAGATATTTAACTTTTAAAATTGCGATTTTGCGTACCTCTAACATAACGGCCGCCACGACAGGCGCCATCTTGAATTTTTAAAAACCACTCCCGTTCTGTCAAAATACAGGATAATCGTAGGCGAATCACGAAAAAATAATTATCCTCGACTACCCCGTTTTGGATCTGTGGCGCCGCGGTTCGGGGTCGAAAAATGAAAATTTTCAAAACGCTGCGGCTCGGCCGCCATCTTGTTTTTCCAATTTTTTTCACATTTTCTGTTAACCGTTTACTACATTCTATAATAGTTGCGAGTTTGAACGGAGTCCCTTAAAAAACAAAGGAGCTGCAAAAATTACGACGGCCGCCATCTTGTTTTTCTGAAATGTCATAATTTTTCCCCAGAGGGTTCCCGAAACCGAACACATCTCCCCTACATCATTATATCATTTTCCGTCTCTTTCTAGGAGAACAATTATGTCAATGAGTGAGTGAGTGAGTGAGTGGTAATTGAGCTATATATAGTATAATATAATAATATATAAAGCCAATGTTGAACAAAACGACAAAGAGACACCACTTTCAAATATTATGAAACCAGAATAATAGGATTTCTTCAGTAGGTATTGTTTTCCAAAAGTGCTTAAATCGCTGAAAGCTTGCAGACAATTTTCGACCGCCCTGAAGCTAGGCTAACTCGTGAACTAGAGATAAAATAAAAATAAATGACTAATCTAAAGTTCAACGTGATATCGATAACGCTTGGTTTGGCGGTGGACCCACATCGAGGTCCAATAATAACACTGCTGTTTTATGTAGTATAAATTATATTTAGCTTTACTAATTACTAAGGTTAGACCGAAAATGTATTTCGCATTAGTCAACGTTCGAAGAGCGGCAAAAGTCTCTCTGTGACAGTGTGTGTCAGACGTGTGAAACGTCAGTTGTTGTGAATGACGGCTGCGTTCAGAAATTGTTGCAGTCGCCACAATGGTGACAATTTTTCTTTTTTTGGGTGCCGTAAGATAAAGAAGGAACCCTTACAGTTTCGTTCAGTCTGTCTGTCTATGTTTCACAGCTATTTTAAAAATAAGCTATAAGTGCTGTAACTATATTATTATACTATACTTATTAGACTTAAATGCCTGTGTGTCTGTGCTAACTTTTTACGATCCATCCGTTTAACCAATTTTGACAAGTTTGGAATAGAGATTGCTTGCTTCCCGAGGATGGACTACAGGCTACTTTTTGTCACGGAAAATTAAAGGATTCCCACGGGATTTTTACAAATTCCTACTGTACCTGGATGAAGTCGTGGGCATCATCTGTTTGTTACAAAAATATCTTGCACCCTGTATAGTGTATACGGATAAAAGTTACTTTTTATCCGAGAAAATTGAAGAGTTTTCTTACAATTTTTTAAAACCTAGATTCTCGCGGACAAAGTCGCAGGCAACGTCTAGAAACCAAAAAAACTTAATTACCATAGATAGGTACCCACTTAAACCTAGGTAGGTTAGGTAGGTTAACGTCTCGCTGAAAATATTAGAATTTTCCAAATTCCGAAAAGGAAGAAAAACGCCTTAGATTACTCGTTGTTTTAACTAAAGCGCTGGGGATAAAGTTTAATTAAAGTATTTAAAGTTCCTTTAAAAATCTACGTCAAGAATCGGAAATACTTAGCTCCAGTAGCACGAAAGACGGTTAACGTTACGTTTGAACTTTGGTCAATAAACCAAATGGGTTACGTAAGGTCTGGATTTGTTTTTGCATCAAAATTACATGTTTATCCTTTATTATGGAAAAATTAATACTTTAGTACAACACACTCGTTTTTATTGGTGGTCAAAGTTTAACGCTAAACGTTACTTAACTTTAACCACCGGTCATGCAACTAGATCATGGTGTTGTGTTACTAGCAAAGTTGTTCGGGAAACGTAAATTAAAAAAGTGCCTAGTATCTACTCGTAATGTTAATTAAAGGAAAAGACGGATTCAAGCTTGAAACTTTTAAGTAAATCAATTTGATTACATTTATAACGTTGTGTTTACATTGTGAAATGATTACACTATTTTTAACCCCCGACCCAAAAAGAGGGGTGTTATAAGTTTGACGTGTGTATCTGTGTATCTGTCTGTGGCATCGTAGCGCCTAAACTTATGAACCGATTTTAATTTAGTTTTTTTTTGTTTGAAAGGTGGCTTGATCGAGAGTGTTCTTAGCTATAATCCAAGAAAATCGGTTCAGCCGTTTGAAAGTTATCAGCTCTTTTCTAGTTACTGTAACCTTCACTTGTCGGGGGTGTTATAAATTTTTAATTTACACTTGTCATTAAACTAAGTTGAAGATGATTTAGAAATATCGATATTTCAAAATGTTATTTACATTAAAATAAGGCTAAGTTTTGTTTAGACTCCTGTAAAGTTTAGAAATTGTGTAAAGAAGACTAGCACAAACATAGTACCTTAGTACTTAAAGTTTTCTCGCAGTTTTTTCATCGAGAAATCATTGCAAAAACCGTGAGAGAAATATCTCGCATTGATTATGCTAGAGCTGCTGGATATATCTAAGAATCTATAGGTCCCTTAAATCTCGTTGACAGCTAATTTTGTGTATAAATATGCACAAACAGACCGACAAGAGTGCCAGACGGCGTTTAGTATGGAAATATTGTGACAGATGTTCTGAGAGTTATTTTTATTACTTAGGGTGGGAACTGTACCAGCATCCCTCATCACTTATAAAGAGCAAAATCTCTTCGATGAGCAGACGCCATACGCAAAGTTTCCCTGTAGCATAGTACCGGACCATTTGGTCCAGAAATATACATACCGTGTTTGCGTTTACAATAAATTTTAATTTCTCTCCACTATATTATTACCCTATTCAAGTGCTCGCAGGTATGGCAAGTTGAGAGAGCAGTTAGCTGAAGGCTCATAATCTGTTAGCATTTTTAACTATAGTATAGTTAAGTATTAGTTAGTATAGATAACACAGTTCAAAACCAAACTCTTCAATTGAGTGCTTGTCTGCCAGTTTGCAGTCATTTAACGTCTACTATGATTTTTTGTACTTAACTGGAACTTTTTGTGCTTACTTGAAATTTCTGAAAATCCTCTTAGTGGAGGTCTACGTTTTAGAGAAAATCTGCATGAAAAAAATATCAAGTTTCTAAGCACTAGAATTATCAGCCATATATAGGTACGTTGATAATAATGCCAGTCAGATAGTTTCTGTTTTTACATACAGTAATTTTATTATTCCTTATGGCCGTAAGTCGTTTAGCACCTTAATGAACATATTCGCGTGACAGGGTTATTCACATGCGTTAGGTGTGTGTGGCGTGATTATAGAAAAAGGTCATAAGTCCGATAGTTTTTTGATGCATAAGTTTCGCGGAATTGCTGCTCGAATTCTGAGGTCGACCGGTACATATATTTGAAATGAGCCCAATAATGTCTATACATAGGTGTGTTACTTGACGAACTTTTACCAATCAGCAGACGTTGTCAATTAGTGATTAGACTGAGGAAATGACGGTAATTTTGAGTAATCTTTACTTACTGCATTACTCAAAATTGTACCTTCTTGAGTGATTGGCGAATTTGTCGAATTAACGCTTTGTTAATTGGTGTCTTCTGTTTTAGACTCCAGACGGATTTTTAATTGCTTAGCAGATATCTTTACACTGGGATTCATAGCATAGGTAAGACAGGGTATTCTTTAGGGGACCATTCAGATGACATGTGTCATATTAAACCTTCCTGATGCAGTGGTAAGCGTCGTGGTCATGGACGTATTATAACTATGGACCGATAATAAACTGAAAATGCGTGTCAATTATTTTTGTGTGCGTAAGTCATTTTGTCACTGTGTGCACCATCTAGGGCTGGGACGGCGAATTTGGGTATATCGATACCACATCAAAATTAATTTTCTATGTTACTACGACGGACTACGTACAATATATACTTATCCATACTAATATTATAAATACGAAAGTGTATCTCAGTCTGTCTGTTAGCTTTTCACGGCCCAGTAGTTTAACCGATTTTGATGAAATTTGGTACAGAGTTAGTTTACACTCTAAGAGTGGGCATAACTAGGCTACTTTTATCCCGAAAAAATCAAAGAGTTCCCATGGGATTCTTAAAAGCCCATCCGTTGTACCGATTTGTATGTACAGAGATAGCTTACGTTCTGGAAATTGACAACTTTTTACTTCAGAAAATTAAAGATTACTCACGGGATTTTTAAAAACCTAAATCCACGCGGACGATTATATATTCAGTAAAAACAAAAGTAAAATGAAACACTTTTCAAATAATTTAAATCAATTTATTACGTATTATTACTATTAACGTAGACATATTTTATGTACTTGCAATGTTATTTTTTGAGACGGAAAGTTTCTGGCAGCATTGAATATTAATTATTTACAATCTTCTGTAAAATATACATACATAAAATCTACACTCAGATGTTTTAATTATGTACCTTTAGCAGCTGATACCTGTAAATTGGCCATTTCTCAGAAAATAAGTAAATTCGTTCTGGTGCTTCTGGGATCTTGCTCTATTATAAAATAGAAAGCTCTTTAAACGTCAAGAATTCTAGGTCAACAAAATTATAGAGAGCTAGACATTGAAAACTGACTGAGGAAAATGTTCAAAACCTTTCTTTTGTTTTATTATTAGCCAGCTCTCGAAGTGGTTTTCGTTTTTGTATAACCTGAAATTAAATGAATTTATTTATGTCTTGCTGTTACTAGTTAAAAATGCAAAATTCCTTACGATGATAATAAAATTTAAGAAAACATCAGTAAAACATGAGAAATTATTTAAACTCACTTGTACCTCAATCCTGAAAAATAATTGTTGGTCCCTTTTTGTTTAACCATTGTCAAATAAAGAAAAGTGTAATATTACTATATATTTATTAGTAGATAGGTACCTACATACAATTTGAAAGTGCTTACGGCTTACTGGTTGATGGTATATAAGATATCCTTCAAATAACTACAGTTGGTATTGCATCTGATTTCAATTTATTTATTTTTAAACCAGAAACCTAACAAGACTCTTCCAAATGTTTGGAGCATAGACGAGAATATACCTTTCACTTCCAGATTTTCGTTTTATTGTCGAAATCCACGCAGTTCTAATTTCAGGACATTTTGGAAATCTACAAAAGTAAGCAAATGTTATTTATACGATAAAAGACAACATTGATTTTATCGATAAAGTGTGTACACATCACTACAAATGATGCCTAAAATAATTCATAAATTAAAATTAAATTGCGCTGTAAAACGTGATTTTTGTCAGTATTACACGAGATAATTACACTTATAACATGTAAATCTTTAATTTTTAGCGATTTTCGGAATAAAAGTCGCGGTTGGTATCGATGAAATAGTTATTAAAGACTTACCTATGAAAAGGCAATTCAGGAACTTGGACGCCTTCTTTCTTATATCTGGAGGCACAAAACACAGCGTCACACATTTGGTTTTTAGTTTTTATCTTAATTTTAACCCAGACTTTTGTGATTTTTAAAATTTTATAAAAACGCTGCATCAAATCCCAATGTTTTGTCTCCAAATGCTGACAACTACTGTCACCAGTTACACATACAGTGCGTTGTTGCCAGACTTATATGAGCTATCGCTTTTACCCGAACGGAGGTTCCCTGAAATAGACCGAGATAACAATACCTAGTTGACACATGGATGTACAAGAGCGGCAACAACCTATGACTACCTCTATTGTTTATATAATATCTCTATGGTCGTGGTCTTTTTGTGAAAGGTCCTGGGTTCGATTCCCGACAGGGTTTTGGAATTTTATAATTTCTAAAAATCTCTGGTCTGGTCTGGTGGGAGGTTTTGGGCGTGGCTAGTTATCACCCTACCGGTAAAGCCTTGCCGCCAAGCGATTTAGCGTTCCGATACGATCCCGTGTAGAAACCAAACTGATATGGGTTTCCATAGCCCTTCCAGGTTAGCCTGCTTCCATCTTAGGTTGCATTATTACTTACCACCAGGTGAGATTGCAGTCAAGGGCTAACTTGTATATCTGAATAACATAAAATAAAACCTTTATGCAATGCATTATGGTGGTTTCTATATCTAGAATGCAAACTATCTCTTTAGGTAGGTACTTGTCAAAATCAGTTAAGCCGATGGACGTGAATAGCTTATAGACAGACAGATAGACATACACATTTTAGTGTGAAAAATATGGATTAGTAATTCATAATTATTTTAAAAGAATTATGAATATAACTTAAACTTTATTAGGTATGTGTATCAAGATGAAATCAAGTATTGTATTCCTAGTACCACCAGTACTAAGCAAGGTGGTTCTTTAGTTTCAATTTTGTTCTTAGCACCTTCGTGGTTTGTAACACCCACATAATAGTATACTTATGTTAATAATTTAACGTAATTTCACACGTCAAAACATATTGTACGTAACTCCTAAACGTATGGTTAGGCTCGCAACGACCCAGTAATAAAATTACTCACAGCAATTTGAGTAATTTAGAGTAACTAGTTTGAGTAATCTTCCCATGCGAGAGAAAATTTAACCGCCTGTTTCCAGGTAAGTATAATATTTAAGAGTATCTACTCCATATGGGTTATCACATGAAAGGGCTTCACCTCTACATTCTAAAACCGTTTTTTACTATCATAGTTTTTTTTGATATTAACAATAAACCAATAAATTAGTTTGCGGTTTGTTAACAATAGTGATTATTACCGTTTTACTTATTCTGTAGTACGGAACCCTCGGTGCGCGAGTCTCCACTCGCACTTGGCTAGTTTTTTATCCCGGCAAATCGAATGGTTCCCACGGGATATTTAAAAACCTAAAATACACGCGAACAATAATAGGCATCAGCTTTTTAGTATATAATCGTCATTCTTAGTAGTATCACGTAGTATGTTATGTTTTTAACCCCCGACCCAAAAAGAGGGATGTTATAAGTTTGACATGTGTGTCTGTGTATCAGTCTGTGGCATCGTAGCTTCTAAACTGATCAACCGATTTTAATTTAGTTTTTTTTTTGTTTGAAAGGAGGCTTGAACGAGAGTGTTCTTAGCTATAATCCAAGATAAACGGTCCAGCCGTTTGAAAGTTATTAGTTCTTTTCTAGTTACTGTACTTAAATAAATTTTAAAACACTTGTTATTAGACAGTTAATGTACCTAATTCGTGTTCAAAGTTCAAACCGATCATCGGATCAAAATGGTCGTGACTGTGACACCGATACCTTACTGCAAACAAACTATATCGGCGGATATAGATAGGGACTCTATGACGCGAGGCGATCCTGAGACTGTTTACTTTACAAGTAAAAAAAAAAAACAAGTAGTTACTATTGAATCGTCAAAAGCATCTACCACTGGTTCGGAATGCCTTTTCTACCGAGAAGAACCAGCAAGAAACTGGGCGGTTGCTCTTTTCAAAGATTTGGCATACAATGCTATGCCCTGTATTAAAGTAATTCATCGTAGAATTAAGTAAACCGTTATCATCATAATCAGCCTTTCACTGACTCACTACTGATCTCGGGTCTCCTTTCAGAATGAGAAGGGTTTGAACATTGTCCACCAGGCTGGTCAAGTGCGGATTAGCAGACTTCACACACCTTTGAGAATATTATGGGGAACTCTCAGGCATGCAGGTTTCCTCACGGTGTTTTCCTTCGCCGTTAAAGCAAGTGATTTAATTGCATAGAAAGCACATAACGCTGGAAACCTTTTTTTTATTTGATTTTACGATTGCTTACTTCAATTTTTATTTATGTGTTAATAAGACAACAAAATGAAAGCAAATTAAGATAAAAGAACTATTATATTAAAGCACTGTTTATTCGTACGAAGGCATTGTTTAATAAAGGAAAAGAAAATGTAGAGAGAAACTTTTAAATATTCAACAATTTAAATGTAATATAGTCACCCTACATAACACGTGTTCAATGTTTACCTTTGAAAACCAACTTTGCCGACTTCGATCACCGATGCCCTTTTGCTTTTACAGCGTAAATCTAACTCTATTTTCGTCGAAATAAAGTTTAGTTTCCTATGCACTTAATTATGAAAGTTATTGTTAAAACTGTACCACGGCATGCCTCTTCATTGTTTTTGTAGAAGACATGCTCTAAATGTCGTGTAAGTATTTAGTTTCGTAAGCGAATACCAATACATATGACTTAACTATGTGACCTCTTAACGGTACATGATGTCTAGGTGTAATACTTAGGTCGGTTATGCACTGCATCCGATCCGAATCCGGCAAAATACGTTCCGAAGTAGTCATAAAACTATTTGTATGGTAGCTTACACACTAGATCCGCCTTCTTCATCCGACTTCTGTCCGTCATTCGTGAGAATATTTCGGATGTGCCTTGGATTCAAGTTTTGACGTAGATATGTCAAAGATGCCCACTGAATAGCTTGGATTTGGATTAGACATCGGATTAGTGCGTAAGCAATATCCGGACTCAGTCCGATTTTTTTTTTATATCCGCATTTTCACCGATTTTAATCGGATTAGTGCGTAACCACCCAAATTGGTCGATAAAGAGTCATGTTTACTTAAGAATGCTCTCCATGGCCACTCTCAACACGGCCTTAACCATAGAATCTATAGTTAAGCCAGACCATGTAGCGCATCTATGGCAAAGATTGTGTCGCGTATCAATGTCGCGCGTCGCGGTCGCGTAGCTACCTTCCTAAAATCTACCTTTGGGTAAGTAGGTACTGTACCTAATTGTTTAACGGGTAAGGTTCTAACCTATTTAACCTTCGGAATTCCATCCCCCACGTAGTCTACTAAGTGTCTCGAACCTTTACTTGAGAATATTAATAAGAGCGCGCAGACAGCCTCGGGCTCTCGTCTCAGGCCCCATGTGACCGCAAGGGCCCCTACCATTTCAATTCTTGCAGTATAAAATAAAATAAAAGCTAAGTGAGCTCCTAGTGGTTAAAGACTTACGCTGGTATTCATAGTCAAGAGAGGGGCTTTTTAGGGGACCATTTCTGACAACATGACTGTGTCATAATCAACCTTGCAATTTACACTGGAACTCATAGTCAAGATTGGGGGCATATTTATTGGACCATTTCAAACGACGTTAAGACTGTCATAATAATCAACCTTGCAATTTACACTGGAATTCGTAGGCAAGATAGGGGCATCTTTCTAGGGGACCATTTCAGACGACAGGATTGTGTCATATTCATCCTTGTAATTTACACTGGAATTCATAGGCAAGATAGGGGCATCTTTAGTGGACCATTTCAGACATGACAGGTTACAAAAAAGAAAACTTAAAAAGATTTGTATTTTAGATCTTTATTTTTTCTCGTTTTATAAACGAGTTTCCATAGTAACATCTTATAGAAAGTTGCAACCAAAAGCCGGCAAAATTCAACTATCCTTCCCGTCTAACAAAGTTACCACACGCCTCCCGGGGGCGCGCCTCACTACCTTGTTTCACTTTATATCTCTTAATTTAGATTACTTCTGTAAAGATAGTAAGATAGACTAGACAATACAGCATTGTAAAGTCGAAATCTCCTGAGGATGCTCCGGTGTCGGGGCGAAACGTGCGTCGAGAGTAGTGGAAAAGTCTTGTGTGGTGGTGCATGTGAGTGGTGGTGGCAGTGCTTGCTTGGGAACTTGGCTTTATTGCTTGGTTGGGGAGGTAAGCGGTGCTTAGCTTGTAACTGCATGTTTGACCATACAGATTTTTTCTGTTGGCGGATTATAGCTAAATAATTTTTAACTGTTTCTTGCTAAACATACTCTATTGCTATTTCTTTTTATTATTCACAAGTTAATGCTCACGACTTCGTCCGCTGTTTAGACTTTCGAAAATCCTAAGGAAACTCTTTGATTTCCCAGAAAAAAAGCCTATATCCATTCCCGCGATGCAAGCTATTTCTGTACTAATTAGACGACATATTCTGTTACTTTGTCCACGCGGGATGATTAGATTATTTTATCCTGTGGAAACTTTCATTTTCTGCGACAAATAGTAGCATATGCTCATTGACCATCCCCAGTCAAAATCGGTGAAATATAATGTTAAAAATAGTATAGAAACTAAAGCTACCAACATGCAAATTGGACTTACTTTAAAAACGATCAACTTTTGAACTTTTTTGTGCTTTTGCACGATACAATTAAATAGAGGGCACTTACATTTTAAAACAATAAAGCTCTAGAAATAAAAAATCTAAAAATAAAGTTGTGATTATTGTTGTTTGTGATTCAGAAAAATCTCTGGTTTTCAGACCCCGTCTCCCAGGATCAGAGAGGTGCCACTATTTTTACAGGTAGAAAGTTCCGTAAATGACTGAATACTTGCGTGAGTAAAACTTACAGGTGTAATGCGGCCTAAAGTCACATCTCTGTGATTGTAACTCAATGCCCACGATCAGATCTCAGCTAAGAAAAGGAATGAGAGTTGAATTTAATACCTAAGTACGTGAGTAAAACTTACAGGTGTAATGTGGCCGAAAGTCATATCGCTGTGATTGTAACTCAATACCCGCGATCAGATCTCAGCTAAGAAGGAATTAAAGTTGAATTAAGTACTTACGTGAGTAAAACTTACAGGTGTAATGTGGCCGAAAGTCACATCTCCGTGATTGTAACTCAATGCCCGCGATCAGATCTCGGCTAAGAAAAGGAATGAAAGTTGAATTCGTTAGCGCATAAGCGTCATAAATATAACAAAGCGGGCAAACTTTGCGCTATCCGCCTTCTGAGGTCACAGTAACCTTATTCTGGTGGGCAAAATTAATGAAAAACTATTCACTTTTTAACATCCAAAAGAAGAATTATTAGGGACAAAATCCGAAATAACTATGGTGACTCGGATACCTACGTCGTGTGCAATGTCTCGAATCTCGATATCCTATATTTATTTTTGTTAATATTATTGTAAACTTATAACATTTTTTAGTTATAATAAAAACTAATGTACTTATTTAGAACTAGATGATGCCCGCGATTCGTCCGCATGGATTTAGTTTTTTTAAAAAACCCGTGCGAACTTTATGACTTTCTGGCTCAAAAAGTAGCTGATGCCTGTCTCCAAGATGCAAGCTGTCTCTGTACTGAATATCTTCTTGTATGTCAGTTGTCCAGTTTGAAATCACAAGATTCTATTTCGCGGTGAAATATTTTGATTTTAGAAAGGAGTCGGCCAGAAGAAAATAGAGTAGAGTAGAAGAGAATAAGTATTTATTCTAATAAACTTTTACAAGTTCTTTTTTAGAACAACCAGCAAGAAACTCGGCATTCTGTAAACACAGGAAGTCCAGAATAAGTGTTCGGCGCCGCAATTTGTCGGCTTGGACGTTTGGGCGCGCTCCGCAGGAAATGAGCGTATTTGTCTTACCTGCAGCGAGGTGCGGCCGTGGTTGTAGCTATTAACTTTTTTTTTTTGTTTTTCATAAAGTACTTTCTCTATTGATAACAATAATAATTAGTTAATCCGCCTGGCGTAGTAATCTTAAATTGTGAAAATGCATTTGTAGAGGCGATCTATTATACCTATATGTCACAGTGAAATGGCATAAGCCGGGAGTTATATACCGGGAGTATATTATACCATATTCTAGCAAATAAACACTTCTTATTCTTATTCTTAGCTTAACTCCCGGCTTATGTGTAAATCCAGGGTATGATCTATCTCTAGTAGTTTTTGCGTGATTGAGTAACAAACATCCAAACATCCAAACATCCAAACATCCATACTTTCATATTTATAATATTATTAGGATAATCATGAATTTGGCTCAAAGTAAAAACTGCATAGCCAACTTTGTAGACCAAAAATATTTTCACTTGACTTTTCTCTCAGTCGCTCGCATTCCTACCACGCCCTTACCTCCGAGAAAGATTCATACTCATACCCACTAAAGTAAGAGTGTTAATTATTATTATGAAAAGATTATATTGGCGATGAATGCTCATTGCTCATACGCCATACCTACAAAGATGCAGTATATTTATATGTATAAATATACGTGTCTGTCTGTCTGTCTTAGTTAATTCGAATACAAAATTGGTACCTAGGTAATTATGGGGCATGTTTTCCAATACTTATGATAATATTGAATGAATGAATAACAAGTAATTTAGTAAGCAAGTAAACAAATATTATTAATAAGCAAGTAAGTGTTATTTTATTATGTTCAAAATCAGCTAATCAATTTTACCGTTTTTTACACACCAGCGTAAAAAAGATTAATTTAATTAAAATCAAAATAATTTAAGTAGGTAACTAAATTTATCTTTGAATCGTCAAATACATCCATTACCACTGGTTCCGAATGCCTGCCCTAGCTTGCCATTATACCTACCTAAAGCAGGTTTTATCTATTTCAGGTCCGCTCTTAGATTGGTCGGTTCGGAGGCTTCATACAAATTAAGTCCATATGAAAAGGAAGCAATTAATGCGGTAAGTCATAATATTCCTATAAAGCGGAATTTACATTACGAAATTAGTCGCACGAAATTAGTGACACAATAATTTCACTATTCGTGCCACTATCACATAACGAAAATGCCATATTTTGTGCCACTAATTTCGTAATGTAAATTCCGCTTAAGGTTTATAACGCTTTCGCTATGCGCGTCGGTCGCATCGCCGCGAAGGCTTTGCTTTGGTTGGAAAGACACATTGTTTGATATTAATTTTACATGACTCATGATAATATTAGTATACTAGACCTACCTACGTAGTTTCATATAATTTGCACATCACATACCTAATCTACATATTACTTCCACGAAATTTCTATGATGGTTATTAGGCATTAAACTTACTTCGAACTTCAGCTACATAATCATTTCAGTTTGACATCTCTGACTCATCTTAAAACCTCAATACCTATACCTAAACAAATAGACGTAATGATATATTATTATGTGAACAGGATTGATGTATTATAATAAGTCAGGATTAGTTCAGAAGTGGGATCAGATTAGATGAGGAGCAAACATAGTTATCTCGAGGGATCCGACGAAAACAAATAGTGTGTGCTTATGAAGGGACTGTAGGGTATCCATACGACCCTGGATTATATGGAGCTGTACTTATTTGCGATGTTTCTAAGGGGTTTAGTGAAATATTGCCTGAGATTCATTTTTAACTGACAATCGACTTCAACAAGTTAGGGTTCTGAAAATGAACAACGGCCAAGTGCGGGTCGAGCTCGCGCGTGAAAGGTTACGTACCATCGTACAAGAAATTACACTTTTTAATTTTTTTTTAATTTTCATAGCGGCCATTTTGAATTTTTTATTATTTGTTCTCATAGTGGCAATAGAAACTGTGACATTATGTGACATCTCTCTAGACTCTACCTATTACGGTTCATGTGATACAGGTTGCTAATAGACGGATAGACGGACGGATAACGGAGGCTTAGTAGTTGGGTCCCGCTGGCATCTTTCGGGTAAACCTTATAGAAGCAAATACTCAGCCCAATTTTTTTACAAAAATAAAGGATTTATCATTATTACTCAACTAGCTGATGCCCGCGGCTCCGTTCGCGTGGATGTAGATTTTTTAAAATTCCCGTGGGAACTCTTTGATTTTCCGGGATAAAAAGTAGCCTATGTGCTAATCCAGTGTATAATCTATCTCCATTCTAAGTTTCAGCCCAATCCGTCTAGTAGTTTTTGCGTGAAGGAGTAGCAAACATACACACACACACACACACACACACACACATACAAACTTTCGCCTTTATAATATTAGTGTGATAATTTTCAAAGATTGATTGTTTGATGAATATCATCCGTCTGAAATATCACGCACCATGGGAAGAAAGTTGCCTTGTGCCGGGTTGCGCAGCTGTCAACGCTTGTCAATGGTGCGCGATAATCCGCAAAATCACGCGTCGTGGGAAGCCAGTCTAAATAATACTGTCAAAATGTCAAATATACATATCAACCTACCATAGCTAACTAGAACTTCAGCAGTCTGTAGACGTTGGCTATCTGTATCAGATATGGTCTGGCGCCAGTCTAGAAGCGAATCCCCTTAATTGCGCACAATGGATTCACGCCCTACATGAAGCGGCTCATTGTGTAATTTGCACGCTCCTTAGCAAGGTGATAGTCGTGACTAGGCGTTACTAACGTAAAGGTTACTTACATTTCTGCAGTAAGAAAGCTTCGTTTTACTTAAAGGTCGCTCTAAGTTATGTAACTTTTCACGCCAAGTATTCAAATCTTCTAGGGTTGAAAATCAAGGCAGACGTGTTCTGGAGTGGAGACCGCGTGCCGGTAAGCGCAGTGTGGGACGACCTCCAGCCCGCTGGACCGATGACCTAAAGAAGGTGGCGGGGACTGGGTGGATGAGGAAGGCGGAGGACCGTGTTTGGTGGCGCGCTCTTGGAAAGGCCTATGTCCAGCTGTGGACGCATACAGGCTGATGGATGGCCTACTTACGCAACGTTCGTTGACCTCTAGCGTCAGCGTTTAATTTGCAATGTATTGTGAACTTTTAAAAAAATACAGAAGTTTTTTTTTTTGCGTTTTTTTTTTGTAGTATCTTTTCAGTAATCATGAGTATTATCACCTGTCTTCGTTTTTGCCTAGCGTTCTGGTTTACACCCTGTATACTATTACAGTTTAATCAACTATTTTTACAGAGTCACCGTTCAAGTCAAAGAGCTCTTCAATATCCTATTTATTGACACTGATTCAATCCGGCATAAGCTTTTCCTTTATAAGTTTAAAAGAAAATGTCATGATGATCATTCATTGCGCGCATAAATCATATTCCAAGTCGATTTACACTGCCGGTATATTTCTTTTCGAGACTTTTACACCCTCTCACACTTCTACACCCCTACCATTTGCTTTGATTAAGCTCGATCGAACATTTCTTTTAACTATCGAGTATTATGAAAAAGAAGGCTTTCTGGCAACTTTTATGTCTCTTTTCCTATGTCACGGTCTACTAGCTAAACCGTACCTGTCACTGCGCTAAAAAGCATGTTGCATGTAAGTATAGAGAAACGAAATAGAAGTTAGAATTTTTATATTCAGTTAATACAATTTGACTTGGTAAATCTGTGGCGAAATAAAATAAAATAACTTTTATAAGAATATAGGATAATTTTTGCCACTTATGTATTGTCAGGAGTCTAACACCGGTCTTGAACGCAGTGTCTACTGAGAAGATGTGAATTATAGCAAAGCTGCATTCAGAATTCGTAGTTACCTTTTTAAATATATACATATTAACCTATTTACTAAGGCCACGATCACTTCTTGCTTCTATTTGCCTGCAAAATTATCCAAATTGGTACAGCTGTTTCGAAAATTATAGTATAGATAAATAGAAGTACAGGTATTCTATGGGACTGTAGTGTGGTAGAATATTCGATCAAATAAAAATATAGGGAGGAGTTATAGAAAACAGAAGAACATTCTTCACCTACTCCCCCAGGCTGAAAACAGTTTCCTCGATAATCAAACTCATACAAAACTCGATCGAATTTACTACTTTTACAGCAGACCGGTCGTTAGAGCGTCGAATTTATTTCCCCCTACACAAACTTCCGACACCATTTGAAATTCATTCTTTACGAAACGTGTGATGTAATAAAAATAGCGTTAGATCCAAGGTAGTGGGTGCATGATAAATTATGCACCCCTCGATTTAAAGATTGCTCGCTGCATTAGGGGCCCACTTTTGATGTATTTTTTAAAGGAAAATGGGAGTCAAACGTGTATTATAGGGTAATCGAGTGATATAATTATTCTATTAGGCGATAGAATGTGTTTATTGTAATTATTTTGGCGCATATATTTTGGGGGTCTTTTATACTTTCATTAGATTCGACGGGCATCTAAAACATTCGTGGTTACTCAAATAAAGCGACAATAATATTATGTATGTATGTCCGTATGTATATATTTTATTGCACCACAAAACACAAATGATAGGTTACAAAAAGAAAACTTATACAAACAAACAAACAGGCACACAAGTGTAAATTAATTTATAACACCCCCGACAAGTGAAGGTTACAGTAACTAGAAAAGAGCCGATAACTTTCAAACGCCTGAACCGATTTTCTTGGATTATAAATGAGAACACTCTCGATCAAGCCACCTTTCAAACAAAAAAAACTAAATTAAAATCGGTTCATTAGTGTAGGAGCTACGATGCCATAGACAGATACATAGATACACACGTCCGCTCTTTTTGGGTCGGTGGTTAAAAATGCTCATATGCATATATGCTCATATATTCTGCATCAGTCAAATGCGTCAATCACAAGTGCCTATAGGTTCTAAGGTTGAATATCATTGATGGCAACTTTGTCCGCGCAGATTTACATTAGAACCAAAAACGTAAGATAGGTAGGTACCTACTTGCCGTCCCCTCTTCATCAGTAGGTATTTGCTGAATCATTACAGACTAATAAAGTTTGCTGAGAATTATCTTGGTGTAGACTCCATGGGAGCACAACACTCCCACTAATGTTTTGATTTTGCAATTTAAATTAGAGATACGCAGATAATTGCAAGGTCATGTAATTTGTTACCTACTGCAAAGGCCGCTAGATTAGATTAGATGGAACCGATTTCGAAAATTCTTTCACTAATAGAAAGCTACATTATTCTTGAGTGACATAGGATATGTTCCATTTTCAAAAAAATTAGAGATCCGTACGAAAATTGTAAGAAGCTACCCGTACGAAGTAGTAGTTTTTTTTAAATATTCTTTATTTGAGGAGTTTTTTCCTTGGGAAATATGACACTTCGTAAGACATCTGAATTTATGGGAACATCTATTTACGTAAGACCTTTTTGTATAACTGTAACAGAGCCCCAAAATTAATTCAACCACTTTAACTTGTTGCACTAATGAAGGTTTTATCTTTATGAGTAAAATATATCAAACAGAATTTACCTGAAATTGATTGGTCAAACTTGGGAACCGAGGAACTTTAAACATTAACTACACATATAATATAAAGTAAAAGTTATTCATACTCATTATAACATCCATTCAAGGCAGGTGTAGTGGAAAGCAAAGGGGATAGGATGAGTAGAGTAATCTTCACTCGAGACACCTCATTGCCCTGGCTCGAGATGCGGGTGATCACTGAGCGAGTTAATTCACTGTGAATTGCTTCTTTTGTGATCCTCTCTGCGGAGTTGTCATTAGCCAAAGTTTTGTAGTCGACATACTTGGTATTTTTGCCTCTGACAATAACAAAGTTATAACATAAGTATTATCTGACCCGTCGCGCCTTCAATCTGTTTTAATTTCTGAAAATAATAGAATATAATAGAATAGATTTTATTCAAGTAGACTTTTACAAGTGCTTTTGAATCGTCAAAGTAATTTACCATAATATTTTCTTTGTGGCTCTATGTTTAGCAAAATCTTAGGTCTGATGGAAGGCTTTGACTGAGACTTGTTAAAGCGGTGATAGCCCAGTGGTTAAGACGTCGGCTACCTATTCGGGTGATTCAGGGTTTGTTCCCGGGCACGCATCTCTAAATTTTCGGAGTTTCAGGCAAAAAACTTTATTATGTGCAATTGAAGCCATTAAATATCACCTTTAATAGGAATTCATCGAGAGGAAACCTGCAAGTCTGTTCTTTACCTATACTGTCCGCACTTGACCATCATGGTGGACTTAGCCTAAACCTTTTCTCGTTCTTGAGAGGAAAGCCATGCTTAGTAATGACAATCTTCGTACCACTATTGATAATAATATAACTCAATATTAAAAAAACCCCCAACACAAAAACCTCTATAAGAAAACTAGAAAATACCTGATAACTTTCAAACGGCCGAACCGATTTTCTTCGGTTATATCTAAGAACACTCTCGATCAAGCCACCTTTCAAACAAAAAAACTAAATTAAAATCGGTTCATTCGTTTAGGAGTACGGTACTATGCCTCTTTTTGGGTGGGTTAAAGATGGAAAAAAGGAAAATATTGAATTTTTAGGTTCATGACTGTTGGTTGGCAATGATTCTACGTCTCTACCATCTGTTCACGCTAAGATAGATTAAGTAAAAAAAACATCACCCATCTTGAAAGTAATTTTAGTCAAAAAGACCGCCAAAATCTCATCTTCAGAAGATGAGTACATAATCGACACTCATCCTAAAGATCAAAAGAATACGAAAGTCTCATTTGGTTCTCTCTTCGCACTTCAGGCCGATGGACCAATTACATACTTTGAAATATCAAAGCATTCGCTACAATCAACCCGCAAAAGGGAAGGTCTACCTATGTGAGTGTTGCTGAAATTATCACTTACTAACCGATGCCCGCGACTTTGCCCGCGT
Organism: Maniola jurtina; assembly: GCF_905333055.1. Classification (NCBI taxonomy): domain Eukaryota; kingdom Metazoa; phylum Arthropoda; class Insecta; order Lepidoptera; family Nymphalidae; genus Maniola; species Maniola jurtina. The sequence goes on from NC_060039.1 coordinate 12,391,816, forward strand.
GGATTTAGGTTTTTCGAAATCCCGTGGGAACTCTTTGATTTTCCGGGATAAAAGTAGCCTATGTGCTAATTCTGGATATTATCTATCTCCATTCCAAATTTCAGCCAAATCCGTCAAGTAGTTTTCGCGTGAAGGAGTAACAAACATACACACAGACACACACAAACTTTAAAGTAAAAAACAATTATGAGTGATAAATAATTGTTTTTTTACTTAATTGCTTTTCATCATATTAATAAAAATGCATAAAATATGAAGATATGCAAAAAAACTCTTGAAATACTACAATTCTTTTGAGTAATAGATACAATGACTTGGATTTTATGTGGATTGGATGTGGATGGATTATAAATAAAACCCGTGAGATATGAGAACCCTTTATAATTACCGGGATAAAAAGTATCCTACAGGTACGCGTCTCCAGGACACAATTTTTCTCTGCCTTAATTTAAAATTAATTCATATTTCAGAGTCCTGAAAACAAACAGACATACTCTCACTTTTCCACGCGGACGAAGTCGCGAGCATCTTCTAGTTATAAATATGCGTCTTTTACAAAATTTCGTAGCAACCCTTTTAGACTACAGGCCCATGTTCAAAAATGGATGGGTCATATGAACCACCAGGTGACGTATACAGGACGATATAAGAGCATAAAATAATAAGATTCAGCACTATGCCGTCACTTGTAAGCTGTCCAACAGAGTGCTGGTGAGAATTCAAAAGTGCAGGTAGAGTGAGTACATTTTGGTCATATATTTTTGTACGGCATTTTTACCATCGATAGATCCATGAAAAATAATAAGAAAGCGCGCAGTGCCGTAAAAAAATGGTGCGCCACAAAGTCAGTAAATTGTTTGATTTTCTGACCTTTTCCGGGGTAAATTTGGTCATTTAATTCTGTACGGCACTAGTTTCATACTGTTTCAATACAGCCTCTAATCCATTATTCCGCAACGCCGTACAAAAATCATGCGACAAGGGGAAAAAATTGAGGGTAGCAACCCCCTCTCTTTCCGTGGTCCGGGGGGTAATTTAAAAAAGTACGGCTTTGATTCCAAAACATTATCTAGCACTCAAAAGTACTATTAAAAATAATGCCGTCAAAAAATTAGTGTTCATTTGAATGTGTATCAATAATTATCTTAATTTCATGGTATACTTGATTTTTAAAGCTGTAAAATCATTTGACTCTGTACGGCAACTTTTTTTTTAACATGATAGTGTAAAATACTATTGTTGTATAGTATTGCCGTTCAAAAAAAACTGTTCTAAAAAAAATTATAGAGAAATACAAAAACTGAAATTTTTCAAATTATTGCAAAAGTTTAAATATTCATAGATTAATAAAATATAGCAATTTTCTACGCTTTTCCCTTGTTTTAAATAGTATTAAGATAAATAAATTAGGAAAAAAATATGCCGTACATTTTAATGCAGACCATATCTTTTAGGCTGATGAAAATGACGCTACCATTTTAAGGTGTAGTACTTTATGGCCATCTGATACTGTACGGCATTAACATATTTTTGAAGAGAACAATTGATAATATGATAAAATCACTATGCCGTCTAACTGAAGTGAACGGGTGTGTATATAATATCCACATCCCCTACAAACCTTTGGACCAACGAAAATGTACGGCATGTAAAAAAATATTATCTATGCATAAAACACTTTCAAAATAAATTAATTTTATGTTGTTTCAAATCATCCCCCGGACCACGGAAAAAGAGGGGGTTGCTACCCTCAATTTTTTCCCCTTGTCGCATGATTTTTGTACGGCGTTGCGGAATAATGGATTGGAGGCTGTATTGAAACAGTATGAAACTAGTGCCGTACAGAATTAAATGACCAAATTTACCCCGGAAAAGGTCAGAAAATCAAACAATTTACTGACTTTGTGGCGCACCATTTTTTTACGGCACTGCGCGCTTTCTTATTATTTTTCATGGATCTATCGATGGTAAAAATGCCGTACAAAAATATATGACCAAAATGTACTCACTCTACCTGCACTTTTGAATTCTCACCAGCACTCTGTTGGACAGCTTACAAGTGACGGCATAGTGCTGAATCTTATTATTTTATGCTCTTATATCGTCCTGTATACGTCACCTGGTGGTTCATATGACCCATCCATTTTTGAACATGGGCCTGTAGTCTATTTGATTTGCCGAGCTAAAAGTAGCCTTTGTCATTAATTATATCCATACAAAAAATCACGTTGCTCCGTTGCGAAGTGATTGCAGGAAAAAACTAACAAACGGACAAACAATCACACTTGCGTATTATATAATACTAGAGGATGCCCGCGACTTCGATCGCGTGTATTTTGATTTTTATAGATCCCGTGGGAACTGTTTGATTTTCCGGGATAAAAAGTAGTCTATGTCCGTCCCCGGGATATACCAAACTAACCTAACCCTGTACCAAATTTCGACAGAAGTTGGGGCGTGAAAAGGCAGCAGACAGACAGATAGACAGACAGACATACAGACACACTTTCACATTTATAATATTAAGTATGGATGTGTAGTAATAATTACAGCGGATGATTTCCTCGTATTCATTCGATCCAACTAAAAATGTAGCTTTTCTGAATTTTTTTCGTAATTTCTCCCAGGTTTCCCTAATACGCATAATCACAGCGCGAAATTACAAACGAGCGAACTTTTCCGCAATTCCCGATGTATTTCCGGATTTTTTGGTGCGGAATTGGTGAATTACCACAATTTGTGACACGTTCGCCTCACAGCCACCAGCGTAGAGTGACGCGATCGTTCTAAACGCTCGTTCTATTTGCGCCTGAAATAAATAATCAATCTATCTAAGTATAAATTATCTGTCGGAACTGTTCTTTCTCAAAAATTGTATTTAGGTATTGATCATTTATAACAGAGCAGCAATTCGTCCTACCATGCAATCATTTTGCCAAAACTGACAACAAACCCCGTTGTCTAATCGACGCTGTAGAACGGGATAGGTTTTCGCAACAGTGGAACTTCTGCCAGGGAAGTTGATCAAATGATCAATTTGAATATGCGAAAATATTATATTGAGCTAACGTGGATTGTTACAATTTCCTAATTTCCTATGTATTGTACCGTATTAAAATTAACATAATAAAAGTCCATAATGCTTGGCCAATCCGCACTTGGCCAAGCCTTATGGCCTCTGGGCCTTCTTATTCTGAGAGGACACCCGTGCTTTTAGTGTTTTTGATAAGCACTAAAAGCGCGTTCACACAGGCTACGCAAGCGTGGACGTAGCGCGTACCATTGAGTTGTAATGTTTGAAACTGTATGGAACATGGCACACCGCTTGCGTAACCCGCTGTGTCGTTTACGTTTACGCGCATGTGGGTTTACGCGCGTCACTATGCACGTGTCACATGTACGCAATTGGTGTGAATCGGCCTTAATGGTCATCGCCGGCCCACTGACGATACACCTGATCATGGTGATGATGATGATAAAATACCTACTAATGATAAAAGTCTAGAAGTTTTGAAAATATTTTTTGTGATGTCGCAATCGCACGATTTCATCTCGGGGCGGGTTGAGGAGCCATACTGGTAGTCGAAGGCCACCGCATATCCCCTAAAATCGATAGAACATCTATCAATATCGTAAATTTGACTATAACAACGTGCTTCCTGCGTGCCGGTGGCGTAGGGAGCAAAAATTAATAAGGGGAAACGCGATTTTAACGACTCCGAGACAAATTGATGTCGAATGTCGACCGATCATTTGTTGTTGTACCTACCTACTACCTACCTACCTTCTACCTACCTATCTACCTTCATGTGACGGTTGCGTATTCTTAATTTAGGTTTGTGTGAAGTGGGAATCATAAATTACATTATTATTATAGCCTCAATAGCTCAACGGTTATTATAGGAGCGGACTGAAATCAGAAAGGTCGGCGGTTCAAATCCCACCCGTTTAACTATTGTCGTACCCACTCCTAGCACAAGCTTTACGCTTAGTTGGAGGGGAAATGGGAATGTTAGTCATGATTTAAAAATGACTAATATTCTTTAAAAAAAAAATAGATTCGAGTGCCTCGAGTACCTATACCTCGAGTGTAATATTTTTGTGCGATATTCATTAATATAAAACTCAGAAAGGGTCTGGAAGGCCACAATGGAAGACCACAAGTTTTAACAAGGAACTATAATGTGGCGGGGACCTTAATGGATCGGGAACGGTCGGCATCAAAGCACCTGCATAGCCCCAAAAAATAGGAAGAAGAATTGTTTTGAAGCCCACCGCATTATCCTAAGAAAACCCATATATTTTATTATCAAAGGAAAGGGGTTACGATCCTTAGCAATGAGGACACAGTAGGTACCTACATATAAAAGACTTGTCTGATCTGACAGATCGAATGTCTCAACGCAAAGCCTAAACCGCTAGGGTTAGAAAATTGTTAGAAACTTGAAATTTTGACAGTAGGTTTCTGTTAGGACTCACAAAGAAATATTTTTTTGAAATTCTGAGAGGTTCAAAATAGGGGTAATAATTGGTATGAAAGTCAGTTATCTATAACCTTACCTAGTGTAAGAATTTGTCTTAACTTTTTAAAATACGAATGTATGAGTTTTGCCTCTCTGGAGTTTTATAATTTTGCCTAAAGGCCTACAGTCTTCCTACAGTATGAAAAAAAAAATCTATAACAACATTCTGACACGAAAAATATCACATCCCATATTTTTATCCCATACTAATACCTATTTACAATAATAATTGGCACTTGGCATCAGCACCTGAGCCTCAATTAAGCCGCGCCACTGTATCAATAAGGGCGTGTTCACATTGATCAACATGTCAGCGGAGAATCATGCGTGAGTGCATTGTGTACACAGCCTAGCAATCTTGAATGGTATAAATTGTGTGCGTCGATCATTATTTTACACAACATTCGAGATTCTATTCTTGTCCTATCCTGCTAATATTATAAACGCGAAAGTTTGTATGTATGGATGGATGTATGCATGTTTGTTACTCTTTCACGCAAAAGTAGGTGGACGGATTTGGGTGAAATTTGGAGTGGAGATAGATTAGGTATACCCTGGATTAACACATAGGCCACTTTTCATCCCGCAAATTCAAAGAGTTTCCACAGGATTTCAAAAACTATATCCACGCGAACGAAGTCGTGGACATCAGCTTGTAAGATAATACCTAATATATTATTTTGGTAGCTATGTATGTAGCTATGATCCCTTGCTGAGTCGTGACTTGTGTTTTCAACCAGTCAGATTATTGTCAGATGACGTGATGAAATGATCACGTCATCTAACAATAACCTGATTGGTCTCCCCCGGCTTCAATGGAAACACATCCTCAAATCACACACAGCCAAAGCGCAATCAAAGTTCAAGATTGCGAGTTCAAAGACTTTCAAGTTTCAAGTGAAGATGTCTTTGTTACTTGCAAGATTTTAAGGAGTAATCACGCTTGTCGTTTGCTTGTATGAAGAAACAAGACAGGACAGTTTTTTCACCTTTGTCTTTAGAATGCCGCCTGCGTCTTGACTCTTTGCAACGTGATTCTTAGTACCACTAGCTAGATACATATAAACCACACAATATTATAGAACGTTAGCTACACATTTCAATTTAGGCGCAATGGACATCGGCGGAATAGAATGGTCTACGTGCAGAGGCCATTATAGATGGTAATATGCTAATATACCCACCATCTAAAATGTCGGTAAAAAATCGGCCATGTACAGCTATCTACGACCGCACCAAACGCTACCGCAAGCAATTTCGCCATAGATAAAAGAAGGAAGCTTTTCTCTCTTTTATCTGTGAATTTCACCCTCACTACCTGGATGCCTGATGCACTTCAACCGCCCATTGTACAGATCCTTTCTTCCACATGCAAACTATGGAATCAACTCCCATCGGCGGTGTTCCCATTAGATTACAACATCGGGTTATTCAAGGGGTTTACCAACAAAGTCCCGAAAAGCCGGCAACGCATTGGTGGTTCCTCCGGTACTGCAAATGTTCATGGGCGGCGGTATTCACTTAACATCAAGTGACCCGCCTGCTCGTTTGCTCGCTATTTTTATTTAAAGAAAACCTACCACGTGTCAGTAACATAATATGTCTTACTAGCGAAGCCTGCCGACGACTCTTGTTAATGTCTTGTATTGACGTAAGCTTTTGATCTACATTGTTGCAGGTAGAATACACAATCCTTACAAGCTTTGAAGTCACGTTTGTACAACTTTTAATTGCAAGGCGATTACACCAGAAACTGGAACAGAGATGAAACAGTCTTATTTAAGCCTTTATCATAGCCCTAAAATGTAATTTCCCGTAAAGAAAACTATGTAGGCAGATGCATCAAACTCGAGTGTTTTCAAGCATTTGCATACATGCAGGCGGGAATTATTCCTGAAACTGAAGAGGCCTCGAATTGTGCCCGGCATCGATGTAACCACCCCCGGTACTGGTGAAAACCAAAACACGAGATCAAAGCGACAATGCGGGAGGGTGAATTTGTCTAGGTGATTGTCTGTGCACCGCATAGAGCCTCTAGATGTGGCATCGATTTAATGTGAATAATACAGAAAGTAACCAGAACGCTAGCAAGAACTAAGACAGGTGATATTACTGATGGTTACTGATAAGATGCCATAAGAAAAACTGCGAAAAAAAATTTCGAAAAATCTTGTATTTTTTAAAAGTGCACAATATATTGCAAATACAACAACTCATTGACGCTAGAGGTCAACGAACGTTCCGTAAATAGGCCAGTTAAAGTCAATGCCGCATAGTAGGTGGGGCAGTGATCCGAGTTGTATACGTTATAAAATGCGGGTTTGAAAAATACTGAATCACTAACACTACAAGATAAGGCAAATGGTTATTGGATTGTGTTATGGTGGTATAATAATATCGTTAAGTTTTTGCTAGAGTTCTGGTTACACCCAGTATGAAGTCAAGTTGTATAAGCGTCATAGTCTAGTGGTTAGGACATCCGGTTTCTAATGCGGAGATCGGGGGTTTGATTCCGGTTACGCACCTCTAACTTTTCAGAGTTATGTGCTTTTTAAGTAATTAAAAATATCACTTGTTTTAACGGCGAAGGAAAATATCGCGAGGAAACTTGCATGCTTGAGAGTTCGCCATAATGTTCTCAAAAGGTGTGTGAAGTGTGCCAATCCGCATTTGGCTGGCGTGGCGTGAAAAAAAAACATAGATAAAATGATGCAATTTTATAGTACCCAGTAGAGATAAAAATCACTTAAAAATAATATTCTTGCGATATCTAGGATTCTTATATCCACTTATACTTACGCAAATAATAATTGCGAAGAGTGTTACAGTGCACGTCATTAAATACGCAACAAAACTTACACCCTCTGTGAATGTGATTCACGATTATAAGAATAAGCGGAGCTAGAAAATAAAACAAAAAATGTGTAATAACCACGCACCCACTGCATGTAATATAAATCTGAAGTGCGATGATTTTATGTACGATATCCTTTATATTATAAGAGATAAAAGTTTATACCTTTTATTCTGTCATATACTTGAATCAAGTTGGATAATAATGATCTGTAGAATATGACACAATGCTAAGATTTTGTTAAGTTGATATCTGCAGAAACTAATATAATTGCATATTTATCAACGATTGTAATTAAAATTTTCTTTGAAATATTGTGCGTAATAAATTCATCTACATACCTAACTTAATGATAGATGGAAAGCCAAAAAAAAAAATACTTACTTGTACATTTTATTTGTTTAACAGTTCTGACTATATGCGATAAAGCGTACATCATTATGCCGCAAAGGGCCACTCCGCCGTGGAATGCTTTGTATCGACTCTTTGTCAGGTCTGTTACATCTAGTGACTCTAAGGTGTAACACTGTGTCTCTAATAAGTAAAGCTGGCAATACAACGTACGTCATTACGACGCAAAGAGCCACACCGCTTTGTATCGAAACTTTGTCAGGTTTGTCGCATCCAGTCGCTCTAAAGTCTCTGTCTCTAATAAGTGCGGCTGGCAACACAGCGTACGTCATTACGCCGCAAAGGGCCACACCGCTTTGTATCGAAACTTTGTCAGGATTGTCGCATCCAGTAGCTCAAAAGTCCCTGTCTCTAATAAGTGCGGCTGGCGATACAGCGTACGTCATTACGCCGCAAAGGGTCACACCGCTTTGTATCGAATCTTTGTCAGGTTTGTCGCATCCAGTTGCTTCAAAGTCCCTGTCTCTAATAAGTACGGCTGGCGATACAGCGTACGTCATTACGACGCAAAGGGCCACACCGCTTTGTATCGAAACTTTGTCAGGTTTGTCACATCCAGTGGCTTCAAAGTCCCTGTTTCTAATAAGTGCGGCTGGCGATACAGCGTACATCATTATGCTGCAAGGGGCCACACCACTTTGTATCGAAACTTTGTCAGGTTTGTCACATCCAGTGGCTTCAAAGTCCCTGTCTCTAATAAGTGCGGCTGGCGATACAGCGTACGTCATTACGCCGCAAAGGGCCACACCGCCGTGGAATGCTTTGTATCGAATCTTTATCGGCTTTTTATCTCGCACCTTCCGTGTGATGTTTGTCACTCTTCACTTTTTACGACTTTTTTATATGCCTACAAAACCTTGGTATACCGAAAGAATGATTGAGACGAAATGCGTAAACGAAATCTAATTCGGGGTATTCTACATTCACGTTTTTTGTTGTCGTTTCTATCAAAATTAACTTTATGAATAAGTAAATTATTTAATAAATATTTTATAAATTAAATTCATTTAAATTAATTTATAAGTAAATTATTTAATATATATTTTATTTAATAAATAATTTACAAACAAAATAAAATTATTTGTTAGTGAATTATTTTGTAAAAAAAAACTGAACCAGTTCTGGTTACTTCACAACTATATCTGCTAAATGAGATTATTACTGGACTGCGTGACTCACTCTGGCTTCATTATCATCATCATCAACCAATAGATGTCCAGAGTGGACATAGGTATCTTGTAAGGACTTCCATCATGCCACGGTCTTGCGCCGCCTGAATCCAGCGGCTCCCTGCAACTCGTTTGATATTGTCTATCCATCTAGTGAGGGGTCTTCCAACGCTGCGTTTTCCGGCACGAGGTCGTCATTCTAACACCTTGGTCCCTACACCTATCAGTTTTTCGAATAATGCGCCCTGCCCATTGCCACTTTAGCTCCGCAACCCGTTAGCCTATTTCGGTTCCATTCCATTCCCATCAGTCTGTATGCGTCCACTGCTGGACATAGGCCTTTCCAAGAGCGCGCCACCAAACACGGTCCTCCGCCTTCCTCTTCCACCCGCTGCCCGCTACCTTCTTCAGGTCCAGCGGGCTGGAGGTCGTTCGCGGTCGTTCTGGAGGTCGATATGTGAACGATTTCAGTTACAAAAAATATTTCTAGTTTAATTTATTTCTTTTGTTCAGTGGCACTAAATAGCGGTTCAATATGGCAGATGGTATCCACCCTATTTGGGACATGGTGTGCAATATGCAGAATACAGGCACCACATCTGTTGAACACGGAAACAATTTACCGCAACTGGTCCCTCAGGTGACGTTGCTATTATTGGCACCACTTTTAAATATTTCTAGAAAGCTATTTTTAAAGTAATGAAATATTTTACATTCTAGACAACTGGTCTTCAAATAAACAAAATAAATAATTTGTTAATAGGATAGGAATGAGTGTTCTTGTACTGGTCGATCTATTTTATCGTAGGAATTCAAGACTAGAAAAGCAAATAATAATATGAAAATATAGCTAGTTGGCTAGATGGAAGAGCAATGATAGCCTAATGGCACTGAATTGGCAATTGACTTTGACCTCTTATAAATTCAGGAGTAAAAACAAAAATAGGTCAAGTGCGAGACGGATTCACGCATGAAGGGTTCCGTATCATCGTACAAGAAATAACACTTGAAATTTTTATCATTTGTTGTTTGTACTATACGAGTAGAGGTAATAGAACTACACATTCTGTAAAAATTTCAACTCTCTACCTTTTACGGTTGACGAGATACAGTCCACTGATAGACAAACGGACGGACCGCGGAGGCATAATAAGTAATAGGGTCTCCTTGGCACCCTTCGGGTACGCAACCCTAAAAATTAAAGCTACTTTATTTGAAGCGAACAAAACTGTTTATTTATTTGTGTACAACATTGTTATACAACATAATTTCACTTCAAAGTCATTTCAGTAGGTTAAGTAATTAATAATAATGGTAACAACGAATTGCCTCAATTATTCATACGCAACCCGGATGATGGGTTAACTGTTTTACATCACGATCAAGTCAGCAACACGCCAATCTCAGTAAACGTGTACCCAGAGAGAAATACCCTTTGTTTATGGTATACTAGACTAGTGAACCGTACCGGCTTCGCACGGGTGCAATGTAAATACTAATGTGGAGAGATGCCGAGTGAAAAGGAAAAACCAGCCAAGTGCGAGTCAGATTCGCGCACCGAGGGTTCCGTACTCAAGAATTTTTTCCAACATTTTGCACAATAAATCAAAAACTATTATTTATACAAATAAATAAAAATCTGTTTTAGAATGTACCGGTAAAGCCCTTTCATATGATACCCTACTTGGTATAGTTTTCATACTTTGAAAATTTAAACACATTTTAATTTTTTTAATGATGTAACCACAAATTCACTGTTTTCGAATTTATTTCTTTATTTGTGCTATAAGACCTACCTACCTGCCTAATTTCATGATTTTAGGTCAACGGGAAGTACCCTATAGGTTTTCTTGACAGACACGACGGACGGACAGACAGACAGACAGACAACAAAGTGATTCTATAAGGGTTCCGTTTTCCCTTTTGAGGTACGGAACCCTAAAAGCGGAACCCTTATAGAATCATTTTTTTGTCCGTCTGTCTGTCAGTCTGTGTGTCTGTTCGTCTGTCCCCCGAGTCCTTAGAATGCATCATCATTCATCACTTACCATGCTTATCATTAAGAAAGATCGCAGTCAAGGGCTAACTTGAAATCGATAAAAAAATTAGGTACAATCGACCACATTTACATTGTGATACTCATAAAATAATATAAAATCGAGCGCTGAATGTTTTCACGAATGGATTGACAGAAATAAAAGCCTGCCCGTGTAAACGAAACGACTGGTAATGAAAACATTTTTTTTTGTTTTTCCGTTTTTCATACGTTAACATCGTATGGATACGCCTTCTCATTGAATGAGCTTATTTTGTAACGCAACTCTGCTGGAAAATAATGTATGACGAACTTGCCATGACATTCTAATAGGATTTTTTCAATACGGGTATAGGTACCTGATTGAAATCACATTGTTACGAGACCATACAAGAGTGGGTACATCAAGCCTAGCTCGATTCTTTTAATTCCAACTTGCATACAATCTGTGAGTGCAATCCATTAACAAATTCGACTTTATTGAGATAAAGTACTCATATGTACATACTTTACAACTCATATGTACATACTTTACTAAACTAGACATAAATGATTGTATTATTGTTAGGATATGTTCAGTGAGACTATCTATTCAAATGTTACTAAGTAATACGTACCAGGTTATTTCAATCGGTCTACGTTTCATTTATGAAGGCACTTTTCAATCAAATTTTACAAAAGCTTTTTTAAATTATTTTTTTAAGAAAAAAGAATATTAGCCATGTTAAATGACTAATATTCCCCTTTCCTCTCCAACTAAGCGTCAGGCTTGTGCTAGGAGTAGGTACGACAATAGTGCAACGGGCGGGGTTTGAACCGTCGACCTTTCGGTTTTCAGTCCACTCCTTTACCGGTTGAGCTATTGAGGCTCTAAAATATTTTTACGATAAATACTTTAGCGTAACGAATGTTGTTTGTATTGGACCTACTTATAATCTTTTTGTTTTTTTTTTTGAAAAGTTGAAGAATCTATAAAATTTAAAAAGGTATAAAGGCATGTCCACACGGTCGTACGTCACGCATATCGGCGCGCGTTTTCATCGCGTAATAATCGCTCGCACCTGTCATCCGCGCAACGCCGCTCGCTCCGTCACTGTCTGCCGCCGCACGAAACACGGACGTAAACAAATATACTTACCTACTTCTATGTATTTTTACCAGTTACTCATGAAAGCGGCTAATTAATACATTTCGGTACTTATATATTTTCATAAAAAATTATATGGAAAACGAAAAAGGAACTAGATGATACCCGCGACTTCATCCGCGTGGATTCAACGTTTTAAAGACCTCGTTTAAACTGTTTGATTTTCCGGGATAAAAAGTTGCATAGGTCAATTACAGGGATGCAAGCTACCTCAGTACCAAATTTCATACAAATCGGTTAAACGGATGGGTCTAGGAATCCCCCGGGAACTCTTTGATTTTCCGGGATAAGAAGCCTACGCCTATGTCGATTTCCAGGATGTAAGCTGACTCTATACCAAATTTCATCAAAATTGGTTAAACTGTTGGACCGGGAAAAGCTAGCAGACAGACAGACACACTTTCGCATCTTATAGCGTAATGTTCTGAAAACATCTAAATGCCCCGAATTAAATACATCACAATACAAATAAAATTATGACGTCGTAAAAAATCCATTTTTATATGAACGAAAGACAATAAAATTTCCATAACTCGCTGACCAGTGGATAAAGTCCGTCCAAAACGCCAATCTCAACCCCCAATTTACCATTCTGTTCAATTATTGGTATAATCCAGCGCTCTTTAAAAGCAATTAATATTCCATTGATCCTGGCCAGCCCCGCCACCGTGCCGTGTGTGCCACCTGAGATACATTGATTTTAATACCGATCTCTCCTCGTTCAATCATTCGGACATATCCCAATTTGTATTGACGGGTAGGGTTGGGTTGTGTTGAGTACTTTAATTTTAATGTTTATTTTTCAAGAAAGGAGGACTTTTAAACCCCGACCCATAAAGAGGGGTGTTATAAGTTTGCCGTGTGTATCTGTGTATCTGAGTACCTGTGTAGCTGTGTATCTGTCTGTGGCATCGTAGCTCCTAAACCGATTTTAGTTTAGTTTTTTTTTGTTTGAAAGGTGGCATGTCGAGAGTGTTCTTAGCTATATAAATATAATCCAAGAAAATCGGTCCAGCCGTTTGAAAGTTATCAGCTCTTTTCTAGTTTAATAAACCAACTAGCGACCCGCCCCGGCTTCGCACGTTTAGCTTATTATAATTTTCGTAGGGATCTCTAATTTTTTGAAAATAAAATATAGCCTATGCCATTCAGGAATAATGGTTTCTACTGGCGAAAGAATTTCCAAAACCGGTTCAGTAGTTCCAGAGATTACCCCCTACAAATAAATTTACAAACTTTACCTCTTTATAATATTAGTATAAATATAGAGATTTCTCCGGGTTTTCTGGGCCAATTTTGGGTATCTTTTTTGAAGTTTTTGATATTATCCAGTACTCTTTCAGGAGGTATCATTGAGATGTTCTTTTCAGTTTATACCTTCAACAGCTTCTGAAGAAAACCATTTAAAAATTACATATATTAAAATGCTAACCTAAGGCGTGTGTCATCGCTGAGATTGCAAGTTAACAAATCATAGTGAGCTGGGGTGCAGCAGCAGGCAGACCAGATTATATTAGTTGCCGCGGCACCGACGCGCACGCGGGAAATGAATTCACTTTCTCAGGGACCTACCCCTACTAAGGGAATATCTAAATATCACAAGTTCGCGTTTGACTGTGAAGCGGAATTCTCATTACGAAATTAGTGGCACGAAATTAGTTTCATTATTAATCGCACGTGTAAACATCTTAATTTCGTAATACATGTACTCTACATGTCTACTCTATACACGTCTAATTGCGTAATGTAATAGACGTTTACACGTGCAATTGATAACGAAATTAATGTCGTGAAACTAATTTCGTGCCACTAATTTCGTAATGTAAATACCGCTCTTTACACGGATGCGTGTTAACCTGAAGAAGTAAGTATAGTCTAAAGCTACGGTCACATCTGCGCGTCATGAACTTGGGATGCGGGAGCGTCCACGACACGAACCTATACGTGCGGGTGTAGTGGCGCGTAGGTGCGCATGGCACCATTAAATATCATGGGAGGCAGCCGCCGCGCGGCTGACGTTCCTGCTTCGTAGTCCCTTTTGTCGCAGAGGTTTTGGATGATACTTAAGAAGTAGGTAGTGGTTATAATTACACTAAGGGTCACAATTAAAATGTATAAGCAATCGCATGTTTGTGCTTCTATTTTCTTTTTTTAAAGCGAATATTTTTCGTTGAAGGAGCAAGATGATGAGACATATTTAGGAAAAAATTTGCAACTGGTGTACGCACTAGAACCGTTTGTTGAGTTGAGTGTAAACACTACGTTCTTGTTTTCTTTTAATTATATGCCATGCAGTAGGAAATTAATAGGAGAATTATAGAAAAACATTTTAGTGTGATGCCAAACTCCGTGGTTAGGGTAAAGCAAACCCTCGAATAAATTTACTGCAGGGCGGAGAGTTGTAGACTCTGCACTCGAGTGGACCGCGATATTAACATCTATCGTCGTCCTTTGGTTTTGCTCGATAAACCCCAGTATGTCCAGTATGTCCTACAGCAGCTATATCCAACTATTGGCAACGCTGGTCGAACGACAGGAAACAGGGAGCATGTTGAACAACGCGGATGTCAAGTGACAACGATTCTAATTACTGGGAGTAACAAGTTTAAATTAAAAAATTTCAACACCCCCGACAAATCATTTTCAAATAAATAATTATGTATATCTAGGCAACGTCCATCTTGACAGCTTGACATTTGTCAATTGACACTTGAATATTATGAACCTAAGGGTTATCTAACCTTCTTTTCTACAAGAAAACTAGAAAATAGCTGATAACTAACTTTTAAACGGCTGAACCAATTTTTTTGGATTATAGTTAAGAACACTCTCGATCAAACAAAACACACCTTTGAAACAAAAAAATCTAAATTAAAATCGTTTCATTAGTTTAGGAGCTACGATGCCACAGACAGATACACAGATACACAGACACACAGATACACAGATACACACGTCAAACTTATAACACCCCTCTTTTTGGGTCGGGGGTTAAAAACGGGGTTTTGGTAAGGATTTGCAATAATTATTGGATAGTAACTAAGTACGTGCTAAGTACCTAATTATGTGAGTGAGGAGTTCCACACCATAGCCGTTCGTATCAGAAACATTAAGCAAAAAGTTCTGTCTAAACATTTTTAGATAAACTTTTTATTTTCTCAGCAGTTCTTGACTATCGTGAGATCATTTAGGTCCAGGAACGAGGGTCGGAGGGTGCAGGAACGCTAACTCGATATCGCCCCCTACGCCAGAGATTTATTAATCCGACTCCTTAACGCGCTTTAACTGGGCAAATTGAAAAATTATGTGCCGACGTCTTAATCCCCTCGTCTGATCTGGGGAACTACTGCGACAAACAGTTTGAAAATTTAATACAATATGTGACCCCTTATGAAAAATAAAATTCAGGAACTAGGACGCCCTTTATTTCATTTCACTAAGGGTGCGTTTCCACTGACGTAAAGTTGGGCGAAGTGGAGTGGAGAAAATCAGTGAAAAGTGGCAAGTGTTTCCATTGAAGCAGAGCGACCGAACCGTTTTACGAATTTCCTCGTTTGTCAAGAAATTATGTACTTACCTAGGTCCTACTATCAAAATAGGAATAGCTTATGAAATTTCCTAAGAAAATGTATTATGATGACTTTAGTTATCATAGTTTAGGAATTCCAAACTCACGTAAAACTACCATTTGAACGAGACCAACGAGGCAAACAAAGAATGATTCGACTTTCATAAATAGAAAACCTTGTATTCCCACCAAACAGTAAGAAGAATAACAAATATATTAGCACCCCAAAGTTATCCCCTACTCGCTATGCCGACTAATCTCCCGGTCGTCAATCAATTACTAATATAGTTTTTACCCCATTTCTCCCCAATTTCTGAGAGTTCCGTATTATTAATGTATGTCTGTGACTATGTTAAATCACTACCCATATCACTACTCATAATATTATAAATGCGAAAATGTGTTTGTACCCAATAGTTTGTTGGTTTGTCCTTCAATCACGCCGCAATGAAGCGGAAACGGATTGACGTGTGATATAGGGATCCAATATGAGGTATATGAACTGCAAAAGACCCATGAACTCACTATAGATGTTAAGTACATACGAGTATGCCTACTTGGCGTAATACCACCGTTCGCCTGTCTGATGAAAATTGATCATCTCCTATTTATATTAATTAAGATTTGAGGTAGACTAGGCATTAGCTAATTAATCTATTGCAATAGAAATCTGCCACCATATTATACAGCTGTAGTAGGTAATAACGGTATTAACTATCTCGTTAGTCTGTGTGGCTGGGTTATTCGGCTGTGTATCACGAAATTCTAAGTTCGAGTCCCGAGTCAAGCCAAAAAATATTTTTTTTTGGGTTTTTCTGCCGCAGAAGGCCACTCACAAGACCGTGCAAGTACAAAATCATACCTCATGCTTCATAACTAGAACAATCCTAATAACTTAATATTTTTCTTGGGCAAAGTAATTAGTGAAGGGGTCCGTCTTTAGTTTGCTAAGAAAGGAAGAAACTCGCTAACAACTCGGAATAAGTGATAAATGGTGGTTAATGGCCGAGGGGGAGACTTTGTCTTTTAGTAGACTTCAAGAATATTATATGGTCCTATCGAAGAACTTACTGTTATCTTTATGACATTTTTATATTACATCCGCTAAGCCTTCCACTTATCTATAAGGCTTTCTATACAATGACCTCTTCGTGCCTCGGAGAGCACGTAAAGCCGTTGGTCCTGCACCTGATCTTTCTCCGGTCGTGTCGGATTCCGTCCCATCGGGCTATGAGAGTGAGGGAATAGAGAGTGCACCTGTGTTTGCGCATGCACTATGATATAAGCTCTACATCTCCTGAGGATGCTCTGGTGGGAGCGAAACGTGCGTCGAGTGTGTTCTGGTGGATTTATGTGGTGATGTGTGGTGGTAGTTGGGGCTTGCTTGGTGGCCGCTAGCTTTTCCTGCATGATAAACTGTCACTCCTGGATGTTGTCACTAATATCTGACAATAAAAACTTTTTTATTTTATTTATTTATTTATTCGTAATAATTTAACATGTCTTTTACATTTTGTGGCTCGCCAAACTGGTGGACCAGTGGTGGTCCAAAGTGGTGGCGAGGTGGCGCTCTTAATTTTATGTACATAACTTACTAACTACTATATTTTTTAACTATCCATTACACCTTAATCTATACTTATAATAAACTATACTAAATATTTATTTAAACCTACCTACTTTACTAAACAAATACAAATGAGCACATTATTATAAAAATCATCAAAGAAAACACAAAAATATTAACTATGAAGCACTTAAGAATTACTTAAGAAGCTGTTAATAGATATACTCATCCATCTGCTCTAAAAATGCTTAAACATGTCATCCAATTGAAGGGCTCAACGTCATAACAAATCAACGTCACGCGCACGCGAAGTTATAATTGGCGAACACAATCAACAAGACAAACTGGGATTAATTAAACACTGTCGCCGTTTAAACAAAAAGAGGGTGCAAGGGGGTAGGGACTGAAATACAGCCTCACCTATGTAAAAAGACTTATCAATCGACGCACCGCCTGAAACGTTAGGATATTTTGACAGTAGGTTTAAAATATAAGCACTCACTAAGAAAAGATTTTTGGAAATTTAACCATTATGGGGGTTAATTATAGGGGTTCAAAGTTTGTATGAAAGTCCGACATCTTTTTTCAACTTAGGTATACTTTATCCATTAATAATGGCTTTTGAGCTTTCGTTAGAAATAAAAAGTCGCGTTTCAGGATTTTTGGGAAATTCTCACTGATATTTAAAAATTCTACATGTGAGCCAGCTAATATTAGATACGGCGTGTAGCAACAAATTTTAGACAAATTAATCACTTAATGCAGCTTTAAAGTTAAACGTCTAAAGCGCATCTCAACATCTCTTGCCTCAAGTCGGTTACTGCATGGGTGACTGAATTTGAAAGAATCAAAGCTTTTTCGAGTTCTTTTTGATCCTGGTAATCTTATTTGGTTTTAACAACTACTAATAATAGTCGTTAAACTATCTATATTTAGTTTTAACGACTGTTAATAATCCTATTGGTTAAAACTAAGTTCAGTAGATGTCCTCACGATGTTTTTCTTTGCTGTTAAATCGAATGATATGTAAATACCTGATTGCTTAAGATGTAAAACGTGCATAATTTTGAAAGTGGTAGAGTCTTGAGTCGTGACATATTATATTATCATAAGTGGCATCTCATAATTTTGCAAATTCAACATTATAAGAATTCAATGTTTTAGGTATTCAACATTTTGGCCTTGAAGGCTGTCTACCATGACATATAAAATTCATTTTAAAAATAGATGCGTAGAAAAGTTGGGTATTCGTCCCCGGGTTCCAATCCCAGACCCTTTTAGGTACCTAATTATCGCTTCACTTAGAACTTATTCTATGTGTGACAATTAAGTCTTATATACAGTCCGAAATATTTTTTTTTAAGTAAAAGACTAGCGCTTGGCTGCAATCAGACCTGCTAGCAAGTGATGATGCAGCCTAAGATGGAGCGCGCTTGCTTATAAGTTACCTATTTACTCTTGTCTTGTACCCATATTAAAAGTGGAAGGGAAACCTGATGCCGGAAGGGCGTTCCATATCCTAGCGGTCCATAAAAAATGTATATCTTTTCTAAAACCAAAGTACAACGAAATGACATCCAGGAAGTAGAATGGTTACCTTTCTTAATATTTTTAAATCCGGCTTAACAGGGCTCTCTCCGTCACTTACTCCATACAATCGTAGTTCCCATTTCATTTGAATATTAAGCAACCAAAGTCCATGAAATTTTGCAGACATAGTCTAGAAACTAATATCTGTGTCTGTGGTGTTTTAGATTTTTCTAAAAATATGTAGTTTTAAAATTACAGGGGTTCAAAGATTTGTATTTTTCTTTAAAAAAAGGCCCAACTTTGTGCTCGTTTTTCTAGACAACGAAGCAATTTAATGAAATTTGGAAAAACCACAGACCTAGAAAATTTAATGAATATCATGCAGTAAAAAAATTATCGTTATATATTTTATATTGTTATAATTATGTTGGAACTACGAAAACCAGAAATTACACCCAGAAATCTTGAAAATTTCGTGCTGTCTCGATTTCTGCAAGAGGGGTGGTGAGGTGCGGGGGACGACCAACCCCCGACGGTGACGGGGGGCGGAAACTGACAGTCTAAACTGGTCTAAACACACGGGCCACATTTAAACTACACCCGACTCTAAACTTGTCGATAGGTCTAACTAAATACACTGGTACATTTCAACTTGCGTTAGACGTATGCGTTACCTACTCAGACGTTGCCTGTAGATAAAAATATGTCTCATGTTTGCTGGCAATAGCGCATGCATCAAACCCTGCAAGTTGCACCTATTCCTCACGCAATACGCAATTCCTCACGCAATACGCACAGCTTTAATATTATAATTTTTGACAATGTATACTATATGTAATGCCATATCACAGGTCACTCTCTGATTTATTGCTAACAATTTACTTCCAAATCAATTCCAAATGCAAAGAAATCTAAGTGTGTTCAATTCACACTGCCCAATACCAGGACCTTAAATGACATAAATTCATTGATTAATAATCATATGTTAAAATAAAGGAGAACCCCGTGTTTCTCGGTATAATGTTAGATGCAAAGCTTCTATGGAACACCCATATATCAACACTTGATGGTAAACTCAACTCTGCTGCTTACACTGTTAGAAAAATTCGACAGGTACTGACGTGGAAACTGCAAAAATTGTATATTTTGCCTATATTCACTGTATTATGTCTTACGGACTCTTGCTATGAGATAAAGCGATAGATATTGAGAAAAAATGTATTACAGAAAAGGACAGGACGTGCAATTTATAATTTAAAACCGCGCGCTGCCATACAATAAAAATATAAGGAAATAAGTACCTTATTTATTATCTTATAGTAGCTTTTAAATATATTTACAACTAGCTAATGCCCACAGCTTTGCTCGCGTGGATTTAGGTTTTTGAAAATCCCGATCCTTTCATTTCCCAGAACAAAAGTTGCCTCTCCGTAATAGCCCGTCCCCGGGATGCAACTTGTTTCTGTATCACGTAAGAACATTTAAACGGATGATCCTTTTCAAATCCCGAGGGATCACCAGGATTTAGGAATGCAATTTCTTACAGCATCAGGGTTGAGGTCAACGACAAAGTATTTACTTGGTATAGATACCTTCAATATCAATTAATAATCGACACTTTTTAAATCCCATTAGCTTTAGTAGTCAGGTCCCCTGCAACATCAGGATTGAGGAGTTGGAATCCAAATTTTTTATTGAACAATGTCGCAAACTTTCTTTATCGATTAAAAAAACTAGCCAAAATTACGCAGTTAGGTTACCTGCCAAATTTCATGGTTTTGAGTCAACGGGAAGTACCCTAGAGGTTTTCTTGACACACACAACAGACAGACAGATAGACAACAAAGTGATCCTATAAGAGTTCTGTTTTTCGTTTTGAGGTACGAAACCCTAGAAATCGTAGGAATGGCATTCCGAACCAGTGGTAAATTTTTCTGACCATTCAAAAACAGTTTGAAGTTTACCTAAAAGTTTACAGGAATAAAAATTTATCATTGTATTCCATTCCATTTCATTCTATTCCATTCTGTTCAAAGATAAATAGATTATAAAAATATTTGTCACCGAAACAATAATTTACGATACATCAACCAATATCAATTTTACTGATGACAATCTGACTATTACCAAAGTGAACGACTACTATAATATCTATTATATACGACTAACATAATATGTATTATAAATTGTGTGCCGTTTGCATTCTCACTAAGTTCTCATTAAGTTTGTTTTATTTGGTTAAACTTTCTGGCATTTATATTGTTATGACGTTTAATTGGCAAACAGTCTGTTTATTGGCTGAAACTCAAAAATTCAGCCAATCACAACAAATAAAATATTGTAATAATGATTGATGCAGCTTTCTGTAATCGAAAACAAAATATTTGACATTAACTTGAATGTGACAGTGATTTCCGAGTAGGGTTGCCAGAGGCCCCGTATTTTACTGGTTACTGGTTGGTATTTCAGGATACAGAAACCCGTAATTATGAAAATAAAATATGGGGCAAATAAAACTAAATATTTTTAGGGTTCCGTACCTCAAAAGCAAAAAGGAAATAGGATCAATTCGCTGTCTGTCTGTCTGTCCGTCTGTCTGTCTTTCCGTCTGTCCGTCTGTCTGTCTGTCTGTCCATCTGTCCGTCTCTTCGTCTGTCATGTGTTCATGAACAAATATTAGTATTTTCAATTTTCAAAGTAACTAAATATTAAATCAAGTGGGTTATTATATGAAAGGACTTTACCAGTACATTCTAAGACAGATTTTTATTTATTTTTATGCTTATTTTTTTAATGCATAACAGTTTTGATTTCTTGTGTAAAATGTCGAAAAAAAATACCCGAATACGGAACCCTCGGTGCGTGAGTCTGACTCGCACTTGGCCGGTTTTTTACAAATTCAGCCGGGCTGGCTTGCGAAACCAAACGCTGACGTTATGTCCAGTAGAAAGAATACATATTTTCCTTGTGCGACAATGCGTAGAATAATACCTGCGTAGCCGAAACCCACTCGATTTTGATCATGGCCGTAGCCAAAGAGGCGGAGGTTGGTTTTAGGATCTAAGCCTTTTTTTATACAAGTTAGCCCTTGACTTTAATCTCTCCTAGTGGTAATAGTGCAGTCTAATTTCTTGGCCGGTAGGGCCATACTAACCATATAACTAGCCATGACCTAAGCCTCCCACCAGACCAGAAATTTAGAAATGGCCACTGCGCCTGGGAGACCGTCAAAAACCTAAACCTAAAATAATACCTTACACTATTTCTTGCATTTGCTTACCAATTTTTTTTGGAAATATATCAAACATTTCGCGCTCGCTTCACTCGCGTTTTGAATTTGTATTACTTGGTGTATGCCCCGCAATTTCGTCTGCATGAATTTAGGTTTTTAAAAATTCCGTGGGGGATTTTCCGGGATAAAAAGCTTATGTTCGTTTCTGGGGTGCAAGTTACCTCTGAATAGTAAGTATCAAAATTTTGGTAAAGAAGTATCTTGCTATGGCTAAACTCGTTTCCCTTTCACTTAATTTTTTCTGTATTGAACCAAAAACACTTACGCTCACTGCGCTGCGCTTTTTCATTGTTGTAAGTATTTTATTCCACTATCAAATTGAAAGGCGAAATTCAACTAACCAGGTAATTAGCCCATAAAGTTGAGCGAACGTGTTTTTCCTCATGACAGGATTCAGTTCCGGCCCTGATAAAACCTCTCCCGAAATCAATTCCTGGCTACGGCCATGGTATTGATACTTTGAAGGTGGAATTACAAGTTAAATGTAATTTTAAGTTAACATGCAAAGATTGTATGCATGAAATGTATAACATTTTGTTTTACAAAATGAAGAGTTTTTAAAAGCTATTGAAATAAATAAATAATCTTTTATTTAAAACCACATTGCAAACACAGT
Source organism: Maniola jurtina (assembly GCF_905333055.1). Lineage (NCBI taxonomy): Eukaryota > Metazoa > Arthropoda > Insecta > Lepidoptera > Nymphalidae > Maniola > Maniola jurtina. The sequence continues at coordinate 12,414,528 of NC_060039.1, forward strand.
TCACCAATCAAGACCCGGCAACATACAGAGAAAAAATACAAAACATACAAATAAACTGAAATATCTTAATAAGCTTTCAGAGAGAACCACCGCCTATTTCTTCAAATACAATAATAAACAATACAATAATACAACAATAAATAAGAAACAATGTCTCCCGTAAACAAATCTAAACCCCGTATTTTTGATGGTGGTAGCTTGTAAATCAAAAAGAGGCAGGTGGCAACCCTACTTCCTAGACAGAATGAAAAATTAATTGTTTTCATTACTCGGCAGGCCTACTGCCAAAGTTTGACAGAAAGTGTGGCGGTAGTTGTGACCTCTGATTGGCCGACTCTCTTTCACTATTTGCTAAAATTGATGATTGCAACAACAATTTTTGCTTTTTTGTAATCGAAAACAGAACACGGACGTCAAACAGGTTGACTAATTGCAATCATTTCTGACCGGCTAACATTGTTCCGCTAGTGGCTCAAACTCACTGTCGCAGCAAGAACATGGTAAATTCAGCCAATCACAGCAATTTGAATTGGTTATCACAAAAGTACCGATCTAGGAACCGAGAATGCACGAACCAGGGCAGATAGAGATAAGAACAATAATATCATACGTAGGAAATCGACGGGGGCTCGTTGACAAGTCTCCTCTTAAGTAGACGTCGCGTCGCTTCCCAGACAGGAAAAGCCGTCCAACCCTCTCTGGTGCATTCCGACAACATTATTTCACGTACTTTTGTGACCACAAAGGGCAAAAGTGGTTTAGCCAAGAAGATACGACTGCGATACGATTAGCCTATAAGATGATGCCCGTGGCTTCGTCCGCATGGCGGTCATTATGAAATTTTTATTATTTGTTATTATAGCGGCAATAGAAATACACATTCTGTCCTTTCAACTTTTTAACTATTTCGGTTCACGAGATATAGCTGACACACAGACGGAGGACTGACGGATAAGGAGTCTTAGTAATAAGCACCCGTTGGCACCCTTCGAGTATGATACACTCAAGACACGCACTTAGAAAAACTTATTAAATAGACCATAAGTTTTTAAGTATCAAATTTACGTCACTAGTTAAATAATTAATTACCGATTTAAATCCATCAAGGTTCAGTTTCATGAGCAGTTATTAAACGTAATCGCAATTTTGACCATCAATAAAAAGCAAAGTTTGTTGCATAGGTATTCATATCTCTAATTTTGATCTAAAGTTAACAAGTCTTGACTCAAGTGTAGCCCATTTTGTTTTTATTAGCGGTCAAAGTTTAACAGTATGTTTAACTTAACTTCAATCGCCTGTTATGCAACCACAAGTTAACAACAGCTTACAAAGTAATATTGATAGCTCATAGCTACCGCTACAAGCAAATTGCCAGTAAAACTAACAGTAAGCTTTCAAGAGATTGCTCATAAACGGTCAGATAAAATTGCGGTGTACTATGACACTTACCTTTGCTATATAGTATCCATAAACCAGAACCTTAGAATATGTAAGTGCAGATGCATCGGAAAAGTTTATTTTAATGATTATAAAGTAATAGTGACTGACCCGGCTTCACACGGGTGCAATATACTAATGGATAAAATGAGAAGAGGATTGAGATTTTCACTCAAAAATACTATCCAAATTCCGTCTTTTTCAGTGGATTATCCCAAAAACTTACAGCCTTGTACTAACAAGTACGAGAATAACAAAAAAATCTGCCGATTAGCACCAGGGCTCAGGAAAAACTTGTGACGGTTGGACCGAGCTGAAGAGGAGCTGAGCTCAGTTAAAGGAGTGAGATGAAAGGGTTGAAAGCTGAAAGCATGGCAGACTTCACACACCTTTTTGAGAACTATTTATCAGATATCCTCACGATTATAAATATATAAATGCGAGAATTTTGAGTTGCGTGCACAGTCTCGGATTTCCCGAAAGACTGACATTTTATATACGAGTATATACTTGTATGTTTTGTATAAAGTTTTAAGAAAATAATATTGTACGTATTGAAAAACTCTCATATGAGGACTCTTTACTTCATCTTTGATGGCCGGCCAAGGGAAGCATTAATCCAATCATCCACCTTTCACCACGCCATAAACTTGCTCGTAAAACTGCACTTTCCACTCGCCGTGAATTTTTCATATTGGTTTTTTCACGTCCGTGCTTAGTAATAAAAGAAATCACTTAAAAATTGCAGCTGGGTGCGGACGGAGGGATGATTTCTTACGATTCATGCTACACACGGTTGGAAAGTCCAACAATCAATAGTTATTTGTTATGCAAGGCTGCAAAGTTGTTATTTGTGCCAGTGTTTGTATTGAATTCCGAGCAAGCAAAGGATTCCAAAGTTGGACCCTGAGTGAAGCGAGTGGTTCAAAAATAGAATCCTGAGCGTAACGAGGAATACAAAGGCACAAACGCAATTAATTTTGCGGCCGGATGAAACACGGAACTTTTCATCGCACTACAGCGAGGAAAATTCTAGATAAAAGAAAAACAATTCAATAATAATTTACTTAACCTACATAGAAGAAAATATTTTCGGCTGCGTTCTGAATTCAAATTAGAGAGCAAAAACTAAAATGTTATATTAATTTATTTATATTTTTATAATTTTACGAACTTGACTATATAATATTGTCTATTCAATAAAACTGAAGCGGAGTAGGTATAATATTTTTAATTCTATGGTATAAAAAATTATGGTAAAGTTTTCTGACGGCTTACTAATAACTAAAAGTATAGTAGTAATAAAGACTGCAAGGGTAAACCGCATTTATAAACGTTTCACTATATGGTATTTTTAACCCCCGACCCAAAAAGAGAGGTGTTATAAGTTTCACGTGTACGTATCTGTGTATCTGTCTGTGGCATCGTAGCTCCTAAACTAATGAACCGATTTTAATTTAGTTTTTTTTTTGTTTGAAAGGTGGCTTGATCGAGAGTGTTCTAAGCCAAGAAAATCGGTTCAGCCGTTTGAAAGTTATCAGCTCTTGTCTAGTTACTGTAACCTTCACTTGTCGGGGGTGTTATACATTTTTAATTTACACTTGTTAATAGATAAAAAATAAGTTAGGTACGTCAATAGACCACAGCAGAGTGAACCATGAACATAATTTGTCACGTTCGAATTTCGAATGACTTTTCCATGCTATCGGTTAAAATGGACTTCTCCACGCTGATTTCGAACGATAAAAACCAAAAGCTAGTGAGATGAAAAAGCTCGACTCTTACAGCTTCCGCATGTCCCCAACCACTGGGGTGAAAACAACAGGGTGCTACCATTGAATAAAATCTGGAGGCACACTCCAGGGGTCGCCACTCGCCGGTTCAGCTCGAGCAATAGAAGATTAATACTTGTTTCCTTTGTGTTTCCTTGACAAATAACGCAGGGACGTCCTCCCTTGACATTAGTCTATGATGCATCATTTGGGATTATGCACACAACCTTCCCATACAGACAGTTTAAAGATTACCAATGGCAGATCACGGTAAGGCTTTTAAAGAAAATAAGCTGTAAGAAAAGTATAGTTTTTATCATGAAAGATAAAAAACCCTCATTCTCGTAGTTTTGTCTATTCGTTCATTCGTCAGATGTTTGTTACAGGTGAACGAGATAAAGTTGAAAACTAAAACCCGACTCGATCGTCTTAATAAACGCTGAAATATTATAGTAAAATTGTTTTTCTGTCGCTTGGTATATTTTAATGTTGTAGTACATTTACATTTATGAACTCAGTATTTTTGACGTGACAACGTCTTATAATTCGATAGAGCCGGCTGCACGCACGAAAAAACATGACTCATGCGGCGTTACCTCGCTCTGAGGCGTTCCATGTAAGGATTGAAGTGCAAGCGAGAGCGCGGAACGAGCGACAAAGAAGTACAATCGGCCTTTGTTGTCACGTTCAACTATCGTCAGTAAACCGACTTTACAGACAACCAATTTTTTTTTCTCTTTCATTTGACATCCCAGTCAATACAATAACAATAATAGCAAAAAAAAATTTTTGGAGACCCCCACTTTTTTTCATGTAACATCCGTTAGGTCAATAGGTTTTCCTTTCCACCCGGACTTTTACGACGAATCGATTGACACCTCATTCATCAAAATCGGCCTAGTAGTTTAGGCGCGACGGTGGAGCACACAGAATCTGGATACAAAATACATACCACATACGTACATACATACCCACATACATACATACATACATAGACTGCTAAAATCATAACCCTTCCTTTTACCTTTGCCGCAGTCGGGTAAAAATTCCTATAGATTCTTTTGTGTTTTCTTGACAAATTACTGCTTTATTAAATTTTTACCTGAAAACCCGATCTACTGAAAAACTTAAATGCAGTTTTTCTTTTCTTCAAAATCGACTCAATAACTCCTTAGACCAAATTGTTTTTTCTACGGACTTCCAAATAGGAGGAGGTTCCCAAGTCGGCCCGTTTTTTGCATGTGCCCTATGTTTTAATATTATACTTCAAGTTTTCACTCATAGACCGGTTTTGAGAAATAAAAATGGAAAGATTTTTAGGGTTCTGTATCCGAAGGGCGCCAGCAAAGCCCTATTCCTAAGACTCTGTTGTCCGTCCGTTCGTCCATCCGTCCGTCCATCCGTACGTCTGTCCGTCCGTCGGTCTGTCAGTCGGCTGTATCTCCTGAGGTAGCGACCTGAAATTTTCACAGAATATGTATTTCTATTCACTAGGTATACTAACAATAAATACCTACTAATAAATTCGAAATTGCCGCTCTGAAAATTAAAAAGTTTTATTCCTTTACGATGGTACGGAACTCTTCGTGTGGGCGTCTGACTCGCACTTGACCGGCTTTTTATGAAAATAAACTTTTACAAGTGCTTTTGAATCGTCTTAGGAATCTACCACAAGTAACTCTGTATACTTATGAATATATTTTTCCATAAATATTATAAACATTATAATATGGGCGTATAAGGTGGGTGTATCTAATTACTGAGTGGCGGTAATGAGGTTATACGGATCGTGCCAGAGCTGATTCTGTTGGGAAAGACTGATTGCTTTAATGAATAATCCAATTACAGGGCTTCTTTCGTCAACTACCCACCTATACTTTATCTACTGAGAAAAGTCAGTATAGGGCTCTCTCTGTTACGTAATCCCATATAAATGATAAAGACAAAAAGTCAGTGGGTATTGACCATTTTATGTAACCAACCGTTACAAACGAGCCTATGTCTGCCTACTCCTCTTCTGGAGCATTCCCAGCTATGGGCAAACGCAACTGACTGCAGGCAAGCCAAAGAGGCTTTCCCTAACATAGATCAACGACAAACTAACAAACTACTCCGCCTGGACAAAGGTAAACTTAGAAAGGTGGTGGGACTCATAACAGGGCATAGCCCACTAAAAAAAAAACACCTCTTCGTTATAGGTGTTACCGCCAGTCCTTTGTACAGGGCCTGCATGGAGGTCGATGAAACACCGACGCACGTGCTCCTGGAGTGCATGGGCGTGGCAGAACAATGAGAACGCCATCTGAGATCCCCAACCTCACTTCATGAAGCCTGCAGCAACCTGGGCGGTCTACTCGGCTTGTGGAGCGAGCTTGGATGGCTGGAGTGAAGACTTCGGCGGGGAGGGGCAACTCACGCACAACAGACGAAACGTTTAAGTGCGGAAACCAGCCCAGAGAGAAGAAAGAAATTAAGAAAGATGTCTGCCTACTACTGGAGAATCGGGGGTTCAATCCCGGACATGTACCTCTAACTTTAATGAAGTCATGTGCGTGCTTTAAATAACATTTGCTTTAACAGCTTTGCTTTTGCTTGGCCAGCGTGGTGGACTGTGGCCCGTCTCTTGTCATTCTGAGATCAGACCTGTGGTCAGTAGTAGGCCAGGGATAGGTTGAGACGATGAGGTGTACCATGTACCTTGTAATTTTTGTGTAAACATTTTTATTTTATTTTTTTAATAGAGGATGCCCGCAACTTAGTCCGCGTGGATTTAGGTTTTTAAAGATCCCGTGGGAACTCTTTGATTTTTCGGGATAAAAAATAGCCTATGTCCGTCCCCGGGATATAAGCTAACCCTGTACCAAATTTCGTCAGAATCGGTTAAACTGTTGGCTCGTGAAAAGGTAGCAGACAGACAGACAGACAGACGGACACACTTTCGCATTTATAATATTAGTATGGATTACCTACATTTTAAAAACCTGGTCGGGTTTATCTGTGCACCGAAATTTCTTATTTTATGATGAGATGAGAGAAATGAGATTGAGTTTTCAAATCTATTGTGTCTATCGAAGCCTTGAAGGCCGTGGCCTTCCTTCAGGTACTATGGCATATTATATTATGATATTGCGGGGAAAATGCCCAAAGGGCGTATAGCCAATAAATTGTAGTTTATATTGCTTTAGCACCTAATAATTTATGTCTCGGTATTCCCTCATCTAATCATTATTCACCGTATCTGGTGCCGCCCTTGCATTGTACCACTTAACCAAAACTCCCTTCGCCTTGAGGTTAGAAGAGCTAATCTTTTCATTAACATGCCGGCTCCAAGGGTACTTATCTCCCATAGATACACCAGTATAAGGCAAAGTACACAACGTTATCTTCGGCTTCTTAAATATATGTATAAAAGGATAAGGTGACTGACTGACTGACTGATCTACCAATCAACCTCAGTAGCTCAACGGTTATAGGAGCGGACTGAAATCCGAAAGGTCGGCGGTTCAAACCTCACCCGTTGCACTATAATATTGTCGTACCCACTCCTAGCACAAGCTTTACGCTTAGTTGGAGGGGAAAAGGGAATGTTAGTCATGATTAAAATGACTGACATTTAAAAAAAAAATAGTTTGTAAGTTACAGAATTGAATAGAAAAATCGCGCGGGAAATTTCACAGTGCTGGTTTATCCTAACAGAGCAAAAGAAATAAAAAAAAAGGCGCAATCTTAGAGACAGTGATTAGAAACCTTAGCTTACTGTATGTGTTTACAGTAATAATTAAAATGCTAAATTATGCCATAGACATATTATGTAGTTGTATTATTAAGATGTGCCTAAGTACTTAATACAGAACGAATAAAAATATTTTCTTTATTTCTTCTTTCTTCAATTTTTATGTATGATCCTTAGATTTAAAATGTCGTAAACACGATCTCAACATACACGTGTATGAATTTCTATGAAAGTCGAAAGCTCTCTTTTATAAGTATTTGCACATTAGAGTGCTTATCAAAGCGTTTAAGGACGCAGCAAAATCTTTTGCGAGTGCTTTTTGAAAAGCAGATAGGCAGGTACTCAAAATATTTTCACTTATTCAAGAAACAGAGATTATTAAAACAAAAGTGTTGATAAATCTTGTGCTTTTAGGGTCCTGTATTAATTATTATTATGGTTAGTTTTTAATGGTTTTAATCACAGAAATCCAAATAATACTACTGTTGTTGTTGAAAATCTAGAAACAGAAACAGATTTTTTATTCAAATGGGTAAACCTTTAATATTTTATTACTCATCTGTGAAGTAAACTTTTTGACTTACGCACTATTAGAACTTCATTGACGAAACGTCTCCTGTTTCATGTGCAGAACGCCGAAAAATTGTATTTTAAAGCTGAACACGATAAGTATATTATATGCCGTGATATAAAATATATAATAACACTTGTTAAACTTAAACCTAATTGCTCCGATCTGTAAGAACAGCACGCGAATAACGCATTAACATAATGCTACTAGCTGGGGAAAATGCACCTGTTAATTGATTACCTTCCACATCGTTCATAACGATATCTAGCGCGAGGGAGGTAAAGACTGTAATTAGTAATTAAGTAGTCTTGAAATTTCTTAGCTTTCTAAGAGCTTTCACACACTCTAGAGCGTTAAAAACGCGCGTCAACAGTAACGCTGAAAACTTATCAGCGTATCTGCAGTAATTTTGTCTATAAATGATCTAGGTTTGAGGTACCGTTGGGTATCATTATCATCATCGTCAACCGATAGATCAGTCAATCAATTTATTGCAGGGTTGTATACATTGGTCTTAATCTAAGCTTATAATAAGTACAGCCAAATTTAGCCATACGGCATGCAATATTTTACACATTTACAGTGATAAAAAGAATAAATGAAATATAATGTCGTTACCTAAATCCAGCGGCTTGTTCGATGTCGTCAGTGTAAGGTTGCCATTCTAGCACCTTGAAACCCCGACGTCTATCTTGTTTTCTTGTATGGACTTCCATGCGCCACGATCATACGCTACCTGAATTCAGCGGCTCCCTAGTCCCTACGATTCGTTTGATGTTGTCTGTCCATCTAGATTCTAGTGAGGTGTCTTTCAACGCTGTGCTTTCCAATACGTGGTCGCCATTTTTGACCCCTCGGAACCCCAACATCTGTCAGTTTTTCGAAGAGCTATTTGCCCTGACTATTGCCACTTCAGCTTCGCAACCCGCTGAACTATATCAGTTACTCACGTTCTCCTACGGATCTTCTCATTTTTGATTTGATCTAGTATAATATGTGAGTGACTCTTAGCTTTTTATGAGGCCCGTAGCTCTTACTTCATCAGTCACACCTGACGCGTATAAACGCATGATAATATCGTGTGTAAAGGCTCTAAGAAACTTGTTCGAGAAACTTAATTTATTAATGTGGAAGCTCTTTCAAGGTAGGTAAGCTTCTAAAGTAGGTAAGATACAGTTTCAAAGTGAACTTCGGCACGGTATGTTTAATATGACAAAAATTAAAAACATTTTTAATATTCAAGAATTTCTTTCATACAAACTTTCATACTTTAGTCCTAGGTGGAATTCCGAAAAAGATTTTTTAGTCATAAAAGAAACTGTCTTAGCAAAATTCCAAATTCCCAGGTGGTTTAGGCTGTGTTGATAGATCAGTCAATTCAAATTCAAATTCAAATTCAAAATGTTTTTATTCAATTAGACTTTTACAAGTTCTTTCGAATCGTCAAAAGCATCTACCACTGGTTCGGAATGCCTTTCCTACCGAGAAGAACCAGCAAGAAACTCGGCGGTTGCTCTTTTCAAAGATTTCAATCTGTCAGTCAGTCAGTCAGTCAAGACGAGCTTTTTATATCGTCATAGTATTATTCGTTGTTATCGTTTTAGGTACATTATTAGGTAAAACTATTTCGAAAATATAAGTCTATGGTATATTTGAACTGAACAACAAGCATATCAAAAGGGCCCCGTATGTCAATATTTGGTGTTGCCGGAACAAGCAGCAACAATTTAGAACAAAGATGCCTTAGATGAAACAGATAAATTCGCATGCAGGTGCGTTTGATCCCAGGTCTGTTTCCGTTGAACTACGGAAGTCGGAACTCAAACATTTATGCTTATCTCTTTTCTTTGCGTTAGTCTATATATAGTAGGTATAAGAATTAGGTTCAAAACACAAAACTGCGATGCGAGGTCGCACGATGCTGTTTTTAGGGTTCCGTGCCTCAAAAGAAGTTGTCTGTCTGTCTGTCAGTCTATCTGTCTGTCCGTCTATCCGTCTGTCCGTCTGTCGGTCTGTCGTATCTGTCAAGAAAACCTATAAGATACTTCCCGTTGACTTAGAATCATGAAATTTGGCAGGTACGAGTAGGTAGGTCCTATAGCACAAGTAAAGGAATAAATCCGAAAACCGTGAATTTGTGGTGTGGTTTTATGGACAATAGTTTTTGATTTATCGTGCAAAATGTCGAAAAAAATACCCTCGTCAACCGAATACCCGAGTAATCTGTAGCAAATTCTGTCCCCTGACTGGCTGTGAAAAAATGTAAGCAACGAATCAACCAATCAAAGGGTAGAATATTTTGCTGTCGATTACGATAACGATGAATACATTTTTCTTACAAAATCAGGGGGCAGGTCTGCCTAGGAGAAGCAATTCGCAAGAACTTACAATTGATTTGCATCGCATATTCTTTTAATGAAAAACTAAGTAAGTACAAGATGCTTTTTTTGATCCATGGATTGGACAGAAAATATGTCCAGAACCATACTTACTGCATACTATCCCTGAATATTTAGGATGGTTGTCCGAACCATGACAGCAAAACTAGCCAAGCCCAACCAAGCGCTAACTTTTAGAAAGAAAAGAACTTTTTTAACTTATAGAAAGTTAAGAAAAACCACTATGTGGCGTATGCAGTGACGGATTAAGACTACATGATGCCCTAAGCAATCCATGCCTGTGGGCCCCCCTATCCGTATGTCAACTAGAATCGCTCTTTAAACCTTTACCGCCTAAAAAAAATAAGATGATGAGATGATGATGATGTACTTTAGAAGTGGAGTAGGTGCGACAACAATAAAAACCAAAGCATAATTTATTTATTTATTGAAATGCGCCTTGCGGCTTTCGGAGGCATTCGAATTGTCGAATGCACAAGCGGGCAGCGAGTGGGCAAGCGGGAGTGGGGTTATGACTCTAGGTCGGACTCTATGTCAACTTAGAACGCGCGAATTTTCAAATTAGTCCTAGAAACTTTTTTTGGTGTGGTTTTTGGTGACGTGAGAGTGAGACGTGATGCCCTAAGGACAAATTTTTTTTGTGCTACTTCTGGTGCCCCCTCAGACGTGATGCCCTAGGCAATTGCTTAATTTGATTAAGGGTTAATCCGTCACTGGGCGTATGTGGCATAGAAATCGCATCACATTGCAGTTTTTTGTTTCGGTTCTAAAGCTGTCTTATCCGTCTCTACCGGATATACCGCCCTACAGCGCGGTTGCTACCTACATACCCAATAATAAATTGATCCATCCATCATTCATAATCTTCGATTTTAGGAAAGCATTACCAAAAACTTTTGATTATAATATGGAAGTAGGAACCCGTTTCACTGTTATATTAATAAAGGACCGGCTATGTGCGAGTCGGACTCACACATGAAGGGTTCTATGCTATCGTATAAGAAATAACACTTTTTTTTTTCATGGCAGCCATTTTTATTTTTTATTATTTATTGTTATAGCGGCAATAGAAATACAAATTCGGTGAAAATTTTAACTCTTCGCCTATTAGGTACGGTTCAGGAGATACAGACCGCTGATAGACAGACGGACGGACGGGCAGCGGAGGCTGAATACACATATAGTAATAATATAATAGAGTCTTGTTGGCACCCTTAGGTTACGGAACCCTAAAAATGTTCAATTAAATATTCCTACAAGAAACAAATGTGAGTCCATTGTTTATCCCCACGGGTCCTCTCCTCCTTAAAGATTAGGTTCCGGTCAGTTTACCTTTGTGCTTTGGACCCTTGCTTGCGCCCACTTTGAGTGGTTTAGCTTAAACACGCACTGTAGTATAGATTTGGTCATCAAAGGAAATAAAACTTTATAACTCTAGTGTAGAGTCAAAAATAACTTGCCCCATGTTCTGGAAAATATACAGAAATATACGATTTCTTTATGCAGTAGAGTATATTATTATAAATTATACCTCATTGCTTCGTCCTTTGAGATTAGGTATACATTGTAGTAATACGTCTAAGTATTGCCTTTCTAACCACTTATTTGAAAGCAGAAAATCTGCAGTTCTATTTTTTGTATTTTTTGTTGGTATCACTGGAGCGTTCCCATCTCATTCGCGTTTTAGTGCCTCGCCGATCACCACGTTATTCAAGTTTTAAAAAACGTTACAAAAGCGTAGTCACCAAAACGATAGTGATTTATTTATTTATTTATTTGTTACATATTTTTATGTTATAAGGTTTTATTATAATAGTGTCTGGTGATATGATATCACTATGCAATTAATGTTTTGTACATTGCGATGTTACCTTGACATATGACAACATGGCGATGTTACTTTCACGTGATTTGGAATTCCGGACCATAAGGTATTTCAGTGAAGACGTGTTACCTAATTCTAAACATATTATGAATAGCTTCTGGGACTGTTTACGAATCAAACTAGTGATATGATATATATGATACGTCACTTGGAATCCCGAAATAAAAAGGTATTTACAGTGAAATGTTGCCTACTTCTAAGGATATTGTGAAAATTTGCTAGGATTATTTCCATATCACACTAATAAAATACGACATTACTTTCCTATTGTGTTGTGTACATCTTGTGGGGATGTGACCTTCACATCAATTAGAATCCCGGAACATGAAGGTGTTTACAGTGAAATGTTATTTATTTCTTGGGATATTGTGAATAGTTGCAAGGACTATTTCCGTATCACACTGAGAATATGACATCACTTTCCTATTGTGTTGTGTACATCTTGTGGGGATGTGACCTTCACGTTAATTGGAATCCCGGAACATGAAGGTATTTAACAGTGAAATGCTGATATTGTGAATAGTTGCTAGAACTATTTCCGTATCACACTGGTGATGATATGACATCACTTTCCAATAGTGCTGTGTACATCTCATGGGGATGTAACCTTCACGTCATTTGGAAGCCCAGACCATGAAGGTATTTACAGTAAAACGTTACCTATCAGACTAATGGAATGATATCAATTTCCAATCGGTGTTGTGTACATCTCATGGGGATGTTACCTTCACATCATTTGGAATTCCGAAAGCTTTGAAAATATTATCGTGATGGAATACATTTAAAAAGGAATATTATTACCTTTACTTTGATTATTATTTGTGAATGAAATGTGTCTACATGAATCATGAGATATCAAGTGCTATTATCGAGTAAAAATGAGATCATTTGAGATTTACGCATATTAAATACCTTCTTCATACCTTCATATAGTTTATACATTTATGTTGCGGTCTTCTAATAAGGATGTACCCTTTCGCTACTGATAGAAAAGTTAAGGGTAGATGGTTTAAAATACCTACACTTTTTTGTTTATAAATTATTATAATACCATTGTACAGACGGATTACAACTCGAACCCGAGTTAGTGCCAATGATTGTTGTCGAAACGCAGCCAAGCACGTCAACCATAAAATTAAGCCATCGTCAAGAAAAAACTAGTCTTCGCTTCGCTTTATCGGATATGCTCATGAGGAAGCTCTCACTCATTTTTTCTCTTTAGAATAAAGTGATCAGTCCGTAAATTAATTATTATTAAAGATCCAGCCAGACTGATGTGCGATACCCAGCACAACGAATCTATGACAAGAAAAAACTTCATATTCTTTTTTAATAAAGAAAAATATTAAAGATCAGCTCATACAGAAATAGACTGTGTCTTATACAGCGTGAAGCTAGCCGATACATTCGGGCTTGTAATATTATGATCCGGTGCCAAGATATGAATAATCCCACCCGCAAGAAAACCTCCTGCAACGCAGAAGCCGACACCGGCTCCTATCCAGACTTTAAACCAGGAGCATCCGCTCCCGGCAATACAACAAGCGGGAGCAACGATTATATACGAAGTACGAACCCACGAAGTCACCGCGCTCACGGCAGCTGTGACAGTCGCCGCGCCGCTGGCTCTGGCAGTGTCACCGGGGACCCTCGTCGCTGCACCCGGTACGTTCCGCAGGAACGTTCATTCTACTTTTAGGACTAATGGCAATTAATTAATGACCCAGTCATACTATTGTGGGTAAGAGGATACGGGATTCCATTTCTAAAACCAGTATCTTAATCTCACGACCCAGCATGCCTCCTATCATCTGAATATAATATCATAGACTTTATGTTTAGTGAAGTTATACTTATCACAATGTGATTCGTGTGAAGGATCGTTTCCTTCTTTTCATTTTTTATTATAAATCCAATGGAAATAACAGACTTATAATAAGTCTAAAATTCTTAAACGAGTGGGTGCTTACATAACAACATTAAGGTCAATTACAACTACATCAATGAATAGTTGGATGGCCACGTTAGATTTATTTCTTAGGAGTTATAAAAGATTTTACTACCTATCTATAGAAAGTATCTACGATTTAAAATGAACGAGAATTATTCCAATTTAATGGTTTACTATTATTGGCGTCACTCAGAAAAGCAGGTATTATTTAAATATTTTTATCGAATAATTGGTATGTCTCTCAAAACCAACACAAAAAACACCAGGTTTAATGTGTAAGGTTATCCGAGAGTTTTAATCTAAACAAACTAATGCCAAAATAAATAATTTAATTAGAGCGTGATTGCTATCACAACATCTAATTATTCAGTTCACAATCCAAATACCGAAAATATGCGATATCGCTCCGAATCTCAGAAGGAGACTGAACTAAAACCTTCGAAACACCCGTATTTATGCAAGTTCAATCTTGTTGGCCTCCTAGCAACAGATTGTATGACATCGAATGAGCCAAATATCGATTTTATCAATCTACCTGCATTAGATAAATTAATAATTTTATATTATTTTTGACGACTCAAATCAATTTTTAAAAATAACCTTACAGTTCGGCCGTCCTGAATTTAACACGTCCTCGTGTTTCTAATCAATCTTGTCATGTCAGTCGCGGGCTTCCTTGCCCTAAGTCAAATCCAAATCATGGGCTATCCTGCCCTCCGTCAAATCATTAAAACCTACCCTTGAACTGCCGAACTCTCAGTTTTAATATCAAGTCAACAATAAATCCAAACGACTAACTTCCCATTCGATGTATACAATATCTGAACCACTTATTGCAAGTTACTTTCCACTTCACAAAAGACTAAATTATTAAAAAAAAACTAAAAATTTTAATCACCAAATCAAACTCAATAAAAATTTTAATTAAATGTGGGTTGTTTACAAAAAGATACCAAAGCGAAATTAAGACAACGTGAGACACGTCCCGCTTCTGAATTATTGGCGTCACTCAGAAAAGCAGGTATTATTTAAATATTTTTATCGAATAATTGGTATGTCTCTCAAAACCAACACAAAAAACACCAGGTTTAATGTGTAAGGTTATCCGAGAGTTTTAATCTAAACAAACTAATGCCAAAATAAATAATTTAATTAGAGCGTGATTGCTATCACAACATCTAATTATTCAGTTCACAATCCAAATACCGAAAATATGCGATATCGCTCCGAATCTCAGAAGGAGACTGAACTAAAACCTTCGAAACACCCGTATTTATGCAAGTTCAATCTTGTTGGCCTCCTAGCAACAGATTGTATGACATCGAATGAGCCAAATATCGATTTTATCAATCTACCTGCATTAGATAAATTAATAATTTTATATTATTTTTGACGACTCAAATCAATTTTTAAAAATAACCTTACACTATTTTGGTCTGAATATACTTTCCGCCTCTCGTCTTTACAAAACTACGAGTACTAAAGCCGGTGATTTATGTATTTACTCAGATTTTTGGGTTACTTGTCAACTAGGTATATACATAACATATATTTACAAGATATAGTTGATTTTTAAAATTTATCAGGGTTTTCTAAAATTATTTTACAAACAATAAATACTTTAGAGTTCTTAAGATTTATCATCAATGTAAAAAAGAGCTGTACAGCCCGAGTACCTACTGTGCGCAAATATTGCAATTACCTGATTTAAAAAAAAAAAAAAAAAAAAAATACGTTGACCCGTCTGAAGAAAAATGATATTTAATCAATCAAGAGCTAAATTTACATACAAAACTCGTTGTTAATGACTTACTGCGACTTGCCCGCGATTTAGTAAGTAGATACGGTACACCTACAAAAACGGACAGAAAGATGTTTTAAATATCTTGTTGTGTAATGCAAATCACTAAGATAGCTCAGCATTGACACATCAGCATTCAGCACAGTCTTTGCAGGAATATTTACATAATGGTAAAAATCTATCGAAGTGACAGTCAATCCTATTTGACAAAATAGACTGTCTAGAATTATTTTTTTTTTTTTCGGATCCTAACGATATAGGGTAGGGGCGACACGCTGTGAGAAGACCACCGATGGCCAGTGGATTCTGAGTTTAGTTTTGAATCTGTCAAACATATGAAGTAGCTAAAATTACTGACTGTTTTTTTTGGACTTTCAGGTTTTCAGAAAATGGAATCTATAAAAAAAAAAAAAAAAGGCATTTTATTGCGTACGACAATAAAGTGCTCTCTTTCCTATTTAACTATATAGATGGAGTTAGATGTCCACTTCTTACGAGAATATCAAAATCTATAATTATGCTGTGAAGCTCACAGGAGATTTGTGTTCGCTTCATACATTAGTTTAAAAAACAACGGGAAACGGGAACTAGAAGAACATGTATTTAAATAAATAGTACCAGCCTTAGGGCAACCACATGTTGGTTTTTTTTTTTTTGCATCAAAAAAAAAAAAAAAAAAACCCCTGGTTTCCACCATTTCAGAGCCTTCTCTTTTCGGTTCTAAATTCAATTTAGACATAATGATAATGCATTATCTGTTTCAGCCACCCTGTTGATTGCATATTATGTTGGTTGCATGGAAGTTATCAAGACGGTACTACTAGGTAGAGAGGAGCGTAGCACCGTCATCTTTGTATATATTATGATCAACTTCGCAAGATGGTGTTGGGTTAGTTTTTTGTAAAAAAAAAAAAAAAAAAATATAGGCGCACACGACAGAACGAACTCTGTGTCCTGAAATAAAGGTATATTGTATATTATGAAGCGTCAACTCCGATGAAAATGTCTATCTGAATTAGCCGGTCAGGCTATAAGCTTGATGGGTTCAGAAAACACAGCCATGGCTCAGCTCTATCGTTGATCCTAGGTTCGAGAGTAACGTCTGTTTTTTCATCGTCCTCCAGTCCCAAGATTTGATGTTGTTACACCATGAGATCTGTCCATAGTTTTAGAATTTTTGTTAATTGGAATCCAAATAACAATTTGAATTTAGAATATTTGATCAACGTCACATTACTCATGCTGGTATAATTACACATAAGGTGCAAACCATATTTTGAAAATTAATTTAGATACGTAGTGTAATTGTTAATAATAATATTAATTTAACAAACATCAGTCGAAATACATGACCTAACAAGATCGTCATACCCAGATTCAGCTCAACCTTGCCTAAATGTTCCTTTCTAATAAACATTCACCGAAGATAACTTTATCCAGCAGAAAAATTGTTAGAATACATCGATAGAATGTAACCCCTACGAAAAAAAAAAAAAAAAAAAATGCCCCATTACAATAGTAAGATTTAAGAGTCCGCATAAATCGGTATCTACGAACAGTATCAGTCAGTGGATAAAAATATAATACTTCTATATATTTTTTTTTCGCTTATTCCGTCAGGCATGCAGCTACCTCCGCAGCTCACAGTAAAGGTATCAATATTGATATACCTAATACGAAATACAGCGGCCTTAGCGTGGGCAACTCTATGCTGTGTGCCAGAGTTTATCGTAGAGGTATTCAATGTGATCAATCTAATCAGATTGCTCTATCACTCCTATTATTTATTATTATTTATTATTCATAAATCAATCTGGAACACTGAGCAGCTGATTAAAATTTATTTTAAGTAAAATAAATTTGAATCAGCAGCTTTAAAAGTATTTTATTTTTACTTATAATACAGTGATTATAAAAATCACTAAGTATCTACTTAAATACGGATGAAGTAACCGTAATTATGATAATATCTTTTATTTATTTTTGGCTTTATTTTGCTTGTCAAAATTGATAATATAAATACAATATTATTACACCTAGAAGTGTTTTAATATTTCACTATCTTTCAAAATCTACAATGTATACCTAATCTCAAAGGACGAAGCAATGAGGTATAATTGATGATTAAACGAACTTACCTGAAGTGAAGTTCTATCCCAATTATACGAGTTGCTTCGTCCGAAGAGATTAGGTCCCTCCCAGCCCTAGGACCCCTGATAAGTGAAATATTAATGTTCCAGGCAGGCTTTCAACTAAATGAGATGGGAACGCTCCAGTGATACCAACAAAAAATACAAAAAATAGAACTGCAGATTTTCTGCTTTCAAATAAGTGGTTAGAAAGGCAATACTTAGACGTATTACTACAATGTATACCTAATCTCTTCGGACGAAGCAACTCGTATAATTGGGATAGAACTTCACTTCAGGTAAGTTCGTTTAATCATCAATAACAATCAATGTTAAAATATAGGCAACTAGATGATGCCCGCCACTTCGTCATAAATATTGTGTTATTATTCGTCTACATAATAAAAGAAAAAACTGACTGACATATTAACGTACATAAATATTTTGCATGTAAAGTATGTAATAGGCGGAGACCCACCAATCCTGAAAGCTCCGTGATCACGGATTCTAATATTTTTAATAAAAAATAAAAGTTAACATTTAGACGAACAAGATTTGCTTGGTCGGCGTGGATTTGATTGGCCGGAAATATTTTAATTAAATTATTTATTATTAAATTTCCATAATTTTTTCCTTCATCAGGGATTTTGATCAATCTTATATAGAATTTTGTGTGAAATATTATGTTCAACAAGAAAAAATCCGGCCGACCAATGATTTTTAGCCGGAAAAGTCAAGCATGTCTATTTGAATGGTGTGATAAGGGGTAAAATTTATCCATTATTACGGAAACCTTTTTTTTTTAATTCACGCGTTTTTATGTCACATTTATAATTATCTTGTTATACGTGCTTACAAACTGCCGAAAGAATGTCATTATGAAAGGATATTCAGAAATTCCACTGGAGCGATGCTAGTAAGCTAATATTGATTATTTATCATTATATTACATATTTATTCCTAATGGTATTAGTACCTATCTTGATGCCATTATTTTTTCATTACCGTAACTGTTTTTGGTTCTAAAAGTGGATATAATTCACGTAAAACACATACCACGCACCTTTTGTTTGACCCTTTATCAAAGTCAAATAAAGAGTATGAAACGGTATGCAAACGGTGAAGGGAAACAACCCCGGGCAGTCTGGTATCAAAGTAGGGATCAGTCAGACGTGTGTTGCTACTGAGCGAGCAGTTAGCATTCAGAAAGACGCCGTGAGCCACTGCGATAACATCAGCGCAGCGTTGACGAATGCCGCGAATGAATGACCAAGATTAGCCAGCATCAAGACGTGCGTGGAAGGATTTAGAACTAGGACACGGAAACTAATATGCCAACATTTAAACAGGAGAAAAATATTCTATCCATCCATCCATCCATCAGCCTGTAAGCGTCCACTGCTGGACATAGGCCTTTCCAAGAGCGCGCCACCAAACACTCTATACTTATTCTATAACTAACAAAATTCTATACTTATATAATAACTAGCTGATGCCCGCAGCTTCGCCCGCGTGGATTGGTCAGATCCCCTGCAGCATCAGGATTGAGGAGTTGGACTCCAAATTTTTTATGAAACAATGTCGCAAAGTTCCTCTATCGATTAAAAAAGAAATGATGCAAATCGGTTCAGAAATCTCGGAGATTTCGGTGTACATAGGTAGAAAAACACAACTCCCTTTTTGAAAGTCGGTTAAAAAAGTAGCCTATGTTACTCCCTAGTCAATTCTCTACTTGTCTGTGAAAATCCCGTCAAAATCGGTTCAGCCGTTCCCAAGATTAGCCTTTTCAAACAGACAGACAGACAGACAGACAGACAAAAATTTTAAAAACGTGTGATTCAGTGTTGGTATCGTTCAAATAACCATATGAGCTTAATATGAGGTAGTTATTTCGAAATTACAGACAGACACTCCAATTTTATTTATTAGTATAGATATTCATTCTTAACTCTGTACTTTTATGCACTTTTTTATTACAAAAAAAAAGATCATGCCCACGATTTTGTCTGTTTGAATAAAGACTTTTTGAAACTCTCGCGGGAACTCTTCTTTTTTTTCTCTTTATTTTTCTGGATAAAAAGTAGCCAATGGTTAAAGGTAGGTTCCTATCAAATTTAAGTTCAGTTCACCTCCTTTTCAGTCGTTGTGGCGTTAAGGAGTAACAAACATCCAAATTTTTGCATTTTAAATATTCACGGTTCCTCTCTGTTCTATGGCAGAACTCAGACAAAAAATTAAATTTTACAAAATCCTAAAGATTTCAGTACTTTTAAAAGGCGCTCAAGTAATAAACTCAATATATACAGCGTTGCATTGACGAGAAGACTTCGATTTTCCTCGCAAATCCGATTAGTCTACTAACTCCATGGTAGCTGGCTTGCAAAACAAAACCTAAACGCAGGTGCAAAAATATTTTTGACGAAAATATCGCTCAGTTTAAAACGCGGTGAGCTTATATTTTCGGAAGAGTTTCCGAAATACAACGCGTAATGTTCAGCCAATATTATTCACCCCTAACTAACCAGCCTACTTACTCATCGATCATCCATCGCGTGAAACTCAGTTACCGCGGCGTTCGCCTACATTATCTTTAATACAAACTAGCTGATGCCCGCAGCTTCGCCCTCGTGGATTGGTCAGATCCCCTGCAGCATCAGGATTGAGGAGTTGGAATCCAATTTTTTTATGAAACAATGTCGCAAAGTTCCTCTATCGATTAAAAAAGAAATGACGCAAATCGGTTCAGAAATCTCGGAGATTTCGGTGTATATAGGTAGAAAAACACAACTCCCTTCTTGAAAGTCGGTTAAAAAAGTAGCCTATGTTACACCCTGATCAATCCTCTACTTGTATGTGAAAATCCCGTTAAAATCGGTTCAGCCGTTCCGAAGATTAGCCTTTTCAAACAGACAGACAGACAGACAGACAAAAATTTTAAAAACGTGTGATTCAGTTATAGTATCGTTCAAATGACCATATGAGCTTAATATGTGGTAGTTATTTCGAAATTACAGACAGACACTCCAATTTTATTTATTAGTATAGATACATCGAACAAAATGGCAATGTATGTAAACAAAGAGGGAATCCACAAAATAGACAAGGTGAAATCAAAAACCAAAAATATTATTACAGGAATATAACATTAGAGCCTCAATAGCTCAACCGGTAAAGGACTGGACTTAAAACCGAAAGGTCGACGGGTTCAAACTTCGCCCGTTGCACTATTGTCGTACCTACTCCTAGCACAAGCCTGTCGTTTAGTTGGAGAGGAAAGAAGAATATTAGTCATTTAACATGGCTAATATTCTTTTTTTTTAAAAAAAAAAACATAAAAAATAATCTATACTTTTAATATTATAAATGCTTTGTACATCTATCATTTAGGTATATATTTATCTGTTACCTTCTCCTGGATAGACATTGAGATTATTTAGTATCTTTAAAACGGTCATAATATATAATATATTTCTTATGTACCTACTTTATAAAGAAGCCGTGAGAAAACATTATCGCACTGATAGTGTTAGAAGTATTAATTTTTTATTTGTAAAATTACTAGACAAGTGTAAATTAAAAATTTATAACACCCCCCCGAAAAGTGAAGGTTACAATAACTAGCTTGACATTTGTCAATTGACATAATATTATGAACCTAACGGTTATCTAGCCTTCTTTTCTACAAGAAAACTAGAAAAGATCTGATAACTTCCAAACGGCTGAACCGATTTTCTTGGATTATAGCTAAGAAAACTCTCGATAAAGCCAGCCACCTTTCAAACAAAAAAAAACTAAATTAAAATCGGTTCATTCGTTTAGGAGCTACGATACCACATACAGATACACAGATACACACGTCAAACTTATAACATTTATCTTTTTAACCGACTTCCAAAAAAGGAGGAGGTTCTCAATTCGTCGGAATCTTTTTTTTTTTTTTTTTTTTTTTTTTTTTTTATGTATGTTCCCCGATTACTCAAAGACCCCTGGACCGATTTGAAAATTTTTTTTTTTGTTTGAAAGGGTATACTGTGCAGGTGGTCCCATATAAATTTGGTGAAGATCTGATGAATATCTTCGGAGATGGAGAACAGAACTCCTCATTAGATAGGAGCAAATTGCTCGCGATCACTGTAATAGCTTAGTAAACAGTAGGGTTTTAACTGGGCATAGCATATTATAGTACAGTGGGGCCACTAAAAATTGTGAAATAAAAAATTTTCAAAAGAAAAATAAAACCGACTTCAAAAACCACAAACACTAAAAAGTAAAAAATAACTTTTATTTAGCTACACATGTAATGTACCTAGGTATGAAGTCGGGCGAGCTTCATTCTTGGATTTCTAATTTTGTTTTAATATGCTCGCTCGACTTCATACCTAGGTACATTACATGTGTAGCTAAATAAAAGTTATTTTTTACTTTTTAGTGTTTGTGGTTTTTGAAGTCGGTTTTATTTTTCTTTTTAACTCATTATATTAACTGTATTTGCACTTACACAAATCCACTTTTAGAAGATTATGTGAATAAAAATTTTTCTGTTTCTATTAATTAGTTTATTTTTAATCATGTTTAAAAGTCTTATTTATTTCTCTTGTCAGGATTATGATTAAAAATGCAGGTAAACTTACAAACCTCTGAGTTCCTCCCATAAAATCTCAGCCTCGTAATCTAGAACGATACACCCACATAAATAGTGTATTTGTAGTCTCGCCTAGTTCTTTAATTTATTTATGGAAAAGGTAAAACCACAAGCGCAAACTAGAGTTACGGTTGAATACTGAAACACCATCTAATAAATATTTGAAAGCACCTGAAAATTTCCCACCAAGATGCGTTCCGGTATTCGAGTGTTTTTCACTAGAGCTGAACTGTACTTTAAGTGGTGACGAAGTTAAAGTTAAGCTACAAAATTAAGTGTCTATTTCCACCAAAGCTTAGTGGTGTAGCAAGAGGGCACTTTTATTCTCGCAAATTTTATTCGCGCGATTTATTTTCCGCGTACGGAATTTCGCCTGCACGCACCGCGAATGCCGTGTGCACCATACAACTCCATATTGCACAAAATATATACTCGAATTTAATATCGCAATTTGTATGAAATCACAGATTTCTCTCCCGCGTGAATTTTAAATCGCAGTGTGGAAATCTCTAGGCATATGATTGCAAGTGCTACAGAATTGCGCAAAATTTTTTTTTGTGATTTTTATTCGCTCTCTGGGCTAACTCTAAGATACACAATGCGAGCTAAAATGCATTTAATCAATGGCTGTGTTCTATATTATTTTGTTGTAAATTATTTTGACGATTCAAAAGCACTTGTAAAAGTTTAATTTAATAAAAATATTTTGAATTTTGGTTTTTTTTTTTAATACTTCCCATAGCAAATCAACTCGCGTATCTCAAGCTCGCATCTTGAGTCCCGATCTTTCTCGCATTCAAAGCTTCAAATAGTATGTAATATAAAAACTTAATTAAACCCCTTTCCACCCGTGCTAAGCTATGCTATGAAAATCAAGCGATCCTATTGGTAGGCTTGACCTTCGTAGTTTAGCAACGTAGCGCATAATATCTAGTGGAAAGGTAGCCTTAGAGCCACACAATAACATTGGCATACCAAAACTTTGCCAATAGGAAATTCGGAGCCAATGAAACGGTACCGGAATTCTAAAAACAGTTTGAATAGTCAAAAACGTTTGCAAAAGTCAATAAAACGCAGCCTCACAAAAGGTATTGTACTGCGATACAAAGGTTTTTCTCTGAATACCACTGTCAATCGACCATCGGAATTGAAAACTTGATTCTCTTACGGCTGAAACATTTATAAAGCCTGTGAGTTTGATCTACCTAGGTAGAAAATGTTTGAAATAAAAGACTACATATTATTACTCGTTAAAGTCTTCACCAAATGCACAAGGTGGTTAATACAATTATTATGATTTAATACCTACTAATAAGCTCAGTAAATTATTATAACGGGTCGGCGATGGGTTGAGATGATGATGATAATGTTGATTAAACTCTACTTAGTTAAAGTCAAAGTCATTTATTTCAATCGGGTACTATTGTACACTGTCTGATTGTCAAACAATGATGCAGTTAGTGGTGGTAATTAATTACGTTAACTTTAAACAAGCTACAAGGGTTCCAAAATAATTATTGTCCTCAAATACTTATTTTTAAATATTTGAGGACAATTATTACTTATTATATACTTATTTTTAAATAAGTATTTGCTGTCAAGCACTAGCTTGCTACCTAATAGCTACCCAAAGGCTCCAACTTAATGGTAAGTTACAGAAAAAAAAGTTGTTCTAAAACGGAAATTTGTAAAAGTCATCAGCACATCTGAAAAATAGAGTGCTCCATAGTTTACCTACTCCGAAAAAGTTGTTTATTTTGTATCGGATATTGAAAGGACATCAATATTTTAATATCAGTGGAACGTTTAGGTAGATAACAGCTTTGTCGGCAGCGCAAGCGGACAGTTTGGCGAAAATAAAGGAAAATTTATAGAAAATTCCAGATAAGTATGTGTACGTAAAGATGGCAGCTGTCTTGGAGGAAATATATCTCAGAATTTGCATTGAATATTATAAATGCTGGAATAAATAAGTCATGTTCAGTGTCCACTGTCCAGCTTTACAAGTTTTTGCATATTGATTGATTTGATGACATAATATTATGTATTTATATGAAGGCGAGATGAGATGCTGACTAAATTCAATAAATTTTGTACGCTTAGGCTGCAGCATCACTTACCAGCAGGTGTGATTGCAACTTGAAAAAATTATGTAATAATTTAGTAATCAGAAGATGATTTAAGAATATTTACTTATTAATTTTATTTATATTTGTCATGCCTAATATATTTTTTTAACAAGCTAGGAAGATATGGCAGGAAAAGTCCCGTTATTTGCATGTCATCCACCATAACTCCATAATAGATGATTGTTCAAGGAACTACTATGAGAATTGTTCATAACATTTCATTCATTAAAGTCCTACGTTGATGATATAATGACGCTCACTTGACTCTACTATGACCATAAGTGTAGCGTCTACGGTAGTACCTGTTTACCACAAAGGATATAAGTTTGATTACCGGACGCGACAATTATAGTGTATTTCTGTTTTACATAAAATATAATTTTTTCTTCCATTTTCTTTTCCTTTTGCCTATTTATTTAAAAAAATCCGTTCCTACTCTATTTATATTGTACGAGTATATAATAAACCTCAATAGCTCAACGGTTATAAGAGCGGACTGAATTGTGAAGGGTCGGTGGTTCAAACCCCACCCGTTGCACTATTGTCGTGCCTACTCCTAGCACAAACTTTACACTTAGTTGGAGGGGAAAGGAGAATATTAGTCATGATGAACTGAACGTGGATAATATTCTTTACTTATAAAAATACAAAATAAAAATACAAATGTAGCATCATTGTTCCGTTATAAAACATTAAGATTGTCTGTAGCGTCCTACTTCCAGACTTAGTTAACAAATTTTATACAAATTTTCATGATAAACATCTAGATATGTATTAGTGAAACATTTCGAAATAGAGATCAGATACGCTCAACAGTAATGTAAAGCGATCTTGATGTATGTAGAACTTACAAAGTTCAAAATTTGTTCATTCGATGTCAATTTGGTGCTTCCAGTCTAAGTTGAAAACAGACTTACCTGCAAGGAGTTTGGTTTTATCAAACACATACATCGATTTGCATGCGACATTGTACAGGATCGCTTAGCGTTATATCGTTACCGGTAGCCATCTATGTCATAAGGTCATAGCTGAAACCAGCCATCGGACTAGACCAGAGAGGAATATTTAGCAATTGAAAGTTACCGAATTGCTTCTTACGAGTTACCTAAGTAAATAATTAAATAGTACAGTAGAACCTATCACAGGTATCACCATTACCTTACTTCGATAATTGTAAGTGTCCAGATTGGAAAAGTTACTTCTGAAGAAGCGATAGATAGTTGATAAGTCTTTATTTTGTCCCCAGGTCAAAGCAACGACCCCAAAAATGGACCGTAACGGCTACTTCTTCTACGTGGCCTCTACAGCGAAGAAGAAAAAGATAAGCCTGATGCAGCCTAAGCCCCCGCGGATGGCTTTCGAGGAAAAGCGGCGGCCAGGGGTGGCTGAGAGGTTGCATAGCTCCCCATTTACCCACAGTGTGGCTTCAGCGGCCACAGAGAAAGGACGCGGGGATTCTATGTCGCAAAGGCTCGGAACAGACGCGCCACGCGCGCGTTTATATACGCAACTCGAAAGTTATCAACCTCGATATCATACGATACGTGAGAATAGTGATAAGAGAGTGGAGAGTGAGTGTAAAAAACGGAGAAATGAGCAGAGGAGAGCTGGATACCAGAGTGTCAGGTGGGTTTTGGTTTGTTTGTCACTTGTTGATTGTTTTTGTTATTGTTTGCAGATGTTTTGTTTTATTAGTTGTCTTTGTTTATTTACTACTCTTATCAATTGAAATAATATTCACATTGCTATTTTTATTACTAGCCGATGCCCGCGACTTCGCCCGCGTGGATTTAGGTTTTTCGAAATTCCGTGGGAACTCTTTGATTTTTCGGGATAAAAAGAAGCCTATGTGCTAATCCAGGATATTATCTATCTTCATTCCAAATTTCAGCCAAATCCGTTCCGTAGTTTTTGCGTGAAGGAGTAACGAACATACACACACACACACATACAAACTTTCGCCTTTATAATATTACTAGCTGATGCCCGCGACTTCGTTCGCGTGGATGTAGGTTTTTTAAAATTCCCGTGGGAACTCTTTGATTTTCCGGGATAAAAAGTAGCCTATGTGCTAATCCAGGGTATAATCTATCTCCATTCTAAATTTCAGCCCAATCCGTCCAGTAGTTTTTGCGTGAAGGAGTAACAAACATACACACACACACACACACACACACACATACAAACTTTCAGCTTTATAATATTAGTGTGAAGTGTGATTAGTGTGATGTGATACTACGAGATGATGTCCACGAATGCGTCCGCGTGGTTTTTAAAAATCCCGTGGGAACTCTTGGCTTTTCTGAGATATAAAGTTACATAGGTATGTCCTTCCCTGAGATGTAAGCTAGCTCAGTTCGTTTCATAAAATTCAGATTCAGGATCAAAACCGAGATTTTCCTCACTCTAGCTAACTCTACCTCCGTTCCAATCTATGAACTTAGTTTAGTTTTTATAACCAAATTCAAACATATTTTTTACATGGGGCCTTGGGAAGAGATTATATGGAGAGAAATAAATAAACTCTCTTTTTATTGCTTCTTTTGGTAAATAACGAAACCAGATACTGACATGGCATTTCGCACTGATTATTTTGTACTGTTTGTATTGCGTTAACATCGACGGCAAATCCGTCATTGTTAATCCTCAAATCACATCGCTGTTTGTGTTTATATGCAAATGCAATGAAACATTTGATATTAGAATATTTAATGGATAATCGCTTTCAACGAGTCAGTGTATGAAATGAATATAAATTAACTCATTTGTCGATCCGGATTTATCTAGTTTAATACCTAGATTTGGTTACGTTAATTTGTCTAATCTGGATTTCTATGTTTGTATTATCTTTTACTCAATCATAATAGTAGGTATAGTTCACGACAGGTTGAGATGGCAACCGGGATGGAAACGCCCCGCACACCCGCAAAGCCCCCGTGCTAACCCGCTGCTGGTGAGCGCGGGAGACGTGCCTCATACGCCGATTGTCATCTTAACCTGTCACCTACTCGTTCCTGTTCATCACGTTCAACCCCTTGCTGGCCCACTACTGAGGATGGGTCTCTTCTCAGAGTGAGAAGAATTTAGGCCCAATGCGGATTGGCAGACTTCACACACCTTTGAGCATATTATATTATGGAGAACTCTCAGACATGCAGGTTTCCTCACGATGTTTTCCTTCACCGTTAAAGCAAGTAATATTTAATTTCTTAAAATGCACATAACTGAAAAGTTAGAAGTGCGTGCCCGGAATCGAACCCCCGACTTCCGATTAGGAGTCGGGCGTTCTAACCACTAGGCTATCACAGCTTTCGCGTTCCTACTGCAAATTAATTAAGTGGCCTTCACGATTAGCCAAAATAGGAGTGTAATGTTTTCAGTGTTCATGTATGTACTCGTATGTATGCATGTACGAGTATGTATGTGTTGGAACTGGCTGTAAACTAAATTGTTTATATTTAAATATATTCTTATTCTTTTTCTAAAATCCTTTTTTTTTACGTTCGATGACTTTTTAACTCACTTCAATACATCGATGCTTCAAATATATATCTCAAACAAGACGTCCAAGCTTTTCTTTTTACTGATATTTTCCTATAAATTCAAAATATCCCAACAGTATGTATGTATGTGAGTCTCTGTTCCACCATAACTCATAAATGCCTTACCAGATTTGGATGCTATTCTATGGGGTACCATTAGAATATCATCCTGAATGACACTGGTCCGATCCTACTAATATTATAAACGTAAAAGTTTTTGTTTGTATATTTATTAGTTACCTACTCCTTCACGGCGCAATGACTGCACCGATTTTGCTGAAATTTGGAATGGAGATAGCTTATACCCGAAATGGATTTATAATAAATAATAATATCGAAATACATTGGCCACTTTTTATGTTGGAAAATTAAAGAGATCCCGCGGGATTTTTAAAAACCCTACATCTAAGCTGACCAAGACGCCGGCATCATATAATAATAGCAAAATATCCCCACTTCACTTTATTCTCGCCAAAAGAACCTATCATAACAATTCATATCATTTCGTGAGCCATTCACAACTCTGTTTTCATTCCATTTTTCCTCACACCACTGCACTGCTTTTTCCAGTTAAATCTAACGGTAAAATGAGTTTTATTCAAATTTGAACCAAACCCCATTCTAATTAGACACATGAACAGGTTTTGGAATGACTTTTAAAGTTGTCGCGAAAGTTTCTGCCCATAAGTATAGAGTCTCTGTATTATAATATTTTGAATTACAACAAAATTGTTATTATGTGTTGAAAGAAAAATACACAGCGTCGCTATGAAGATCATTTTGTGTGGTGTGCACTCTTCCTTAATTTTCTATGTGTACTCACCTTTTAATCCTGCTATGTTGGTATTTTACCTGTCTGTCACCGGCGAGGGCGCTCATCTCTACTAAGTTGGTCAGCCCTCTTTACTGTCATAGTGTCTTCACCAGGAAGACATTCCTGCGACGCTGTGTATTTTTCTTTCAACACATAATAACAATTTTGTTGTAATTCAAAATATTATATTATGTGTTTGCTAAAAATACACAGCGTCGCTATGAAGACTTGTTTGTTTTCTGCTGGTGACAAACACAAAACGCTATGTGACAAATATAATTGTTTATTAATGGCCCAAAAAATCACTTACAAAATCCCAGAATAGTACTGAAAAACAAAGTATTATAATACTTCTAGCTAAATAGAAATAATTAAATCGTTCACTCATAAATTCAACCTAAGAATATCCTTTCACAAAAATCAACACATAATATTGTAACATAACATAAATAATCATTCTGATTTAAAATTATTAAAAAGTAATTGAGATCCTCTAGTTTTTCTCTCTATTTCTTTACAATAGAATCTTTGGAATGTTTGCTCACTTTTCCAGTTTCCCCTGGCTAATATGTCTTCTATAGGATGGTTCTCTACCCAACTTGCAGATGCCACTGCCGATCGAAATGATCCAGGAGTTGCAGACACTCCTGACTCCCTCAAAACTGATTTTAACCATCCTCCAATCACTGTCCGAGAGGCTGGCCGTGGTTTACCAATTATAGTAATGAATAAGTGGTTCAGCCCTTCTTCCCGGTATCTCCTCTCTGCCGTCAGTGAAATTAGCTGTTTGACCCATCTCACCGGGCAAATTTGTGGATCTGGGTGTTTTAATAGTAACCATCCTGACTGTCTATGTTGCCCTGAATCCGTCTTTGAGCCAAACACTGGCCACAGAACTATTCTATCATCTGAGATACATATATGAGAATCAGTTATTCTTAGCAATGTTAAATCATGTACCCGTCTTCCAGACGCTAACAGAAGGATAGTTGCAGTTCTGCGTGACACCTCAAAGAGTGTAATTTTGTCATTTGGTGTAGACAACCAACCTAATACCACTTGAGCATCCCACACTGGTGGTTTTGGCTTAGCTGGGTGTGCCGTAGCTATTGCCTTGAGAATTTGCCTTACAAGCAATTGCTCTTCATCCTGTTCTGAATTGATCTTACAAAATGTGAATATGGCAGATTTATGGATTAAGATTGTATTATAAGCAAGATGCAATTGTAAATGCAGATAGGCAAGAAATCTAGCTACCTGTTGTAACTGCGGTTTATAACTATTCACTCTATTCTCATCACACCATTTAAACCATCTTCTAATAGCTGGATAATAAGTTTGTATTGTTGACTGTCTCCAACTAGTCTTTAACAACTGTCTTTCTCTTTCAGACCAGCTGCAGGTCTGTTGCCCCCACCTCCAACTAACCAAGCCTGAAGGATCAGTTGGTCTACTTGCGCTGGAGCTAGGCCCGTTGCAGTATCGATTAGACATTCCGAAAGTCCCTCTATCGTTATTGGTGGTTCCAGGGCTCGTGATTTCAGATCCGCTAACCAAAAGGTCTTTTCCCAGAGTGGTGCTATGATAATATAAAGACCTTTTGCCCTGTTTAGCTGCGCCAAAACCCGAGGAATGAGATTGGGTGGAGGAAATATCCATCCCAGCTGATAGTCCCAATCTTGACTGAAGGCATTTGAGAATAGTGCTGAGTGATCTTTGCAGTCCAGAGAGACGTATCTGTTGACCACGGCTGTTTCTGCTGACGCGAACAGGTCGACATCTGGTTTTCCCCAACGATGAAATAATTGGTTTGTTGCTGTGGGCAATAGATGCCACTCTGAAAGCCTTCGCCCCCTTGATAGGCGATCGGCTGTGCAGTTGTACCTCCCCGGGAGGTAATGAGCTGATAAGAGTATGTTCCTCTCTTCTGTCAGCCTCAACAACTTGCGTGTCAGTTTGAGTAAACTCAGGGAATGAGTTCCTCCCTCGTTCCGTATGTACGAGACCAGTGTCTGATTGTCTGACTGGACTAGAATATGAGCATCCTTCAGTGTATGAGATCGATTCCGAATCGACACATATACTGCGAACAGCTCTTTCCAGTTCGAGTGCCATCTCATCTGTTCTTCTGTCCACATTCCCGACATCAGAGTTTCGTTTAGCTGGGCTCCCCAGCCTGCATCCGCTGCGTCGGTTGTCAGGAAGTGAGTGTATGGACGTTGATGTAGAAGTGAATCGGCTTGGATAGCGCGAATCCACCATCTGAGATCGTCCATTACCTGTGGTGGCAGCTTCCGTTTCATTTTGTGGTTTCGTCTGAATCGTCTCAGAAATATTTGTAGGTACCGGCAGTGAAGGCGGCCTCTTGGAACCACAAAATTGGCGAAATTTAACTGACCTAGCAATCTTTCCACCTGTTTTAGAGTGCAATGTCTCTTGTTCAATGTCATCTTTACTGCCACTCCTATTTTCCTTCTTTTCTCTGTGGATAACGATATTCTGTTTGCTTCGGTATCCCATGTTATCCCCAGGTACTCCAATTGGCGTATTGGTGTTAGCACTGACTTTGGATAATTTATTTGCCATCCCAGAGACTCTAAGATCTTCACGACTTCCGCAGTCTGAGATCTCAACTTGGACTGGTCCTGGTGGACCAAGAGGAAATCGTCCAGATAGACTAGAACTCGAATTCCTCTGGAACGAAGGATTTCCGCAATCCAATTCGTTAGAGCTGCAAATGTCCGAGGTGCAGATGATAGGCCGAAAGGCAGGGATGTCATTTGCAGCAACTCGTCTTGGTAAACCAACCTGAGGTAGCAACGATGGGACTCTGCTATTGGCACGTGAAAATAAGCATTGGAAATATCTATCTTGACCATCCAATCCTGAGCCTGTAAGAACTCTGGTACTGATGCATGGGATATTAGTTGAAAATGTTTGGCCTGCACATATTTGTTTAGCCCCCTCAGGTCGAACACAGGACGAAGGCTGCCATTGCTCTTTGGAACTAAAAACATTTTTGATAGGAAGCTTGGTGTTAACTGCTTTGGTTTCTCTAAAATTTGTTGCTCTTTTAAATCCTTTATTATGCATGTCAAGTCCGGTGTAACCTTTGTACTGTATCGGTTCATCAAATTTCTGTAAGGATATATCAGAGGGGGTTTCCTCATGAAAGGTATGC
Organism: Maniola jurtina; assembly: GCF_905333055.1. Taxonomy (NCBI): domain Eukaryota; kingdom Metazoa; phylum Arthropoda; class Insecta; order Lepidoptera; family Nymphalidae; genus Maniola; species Maniola jurtina. The sequence continues at coordinate 12,446,514 of NC_060039.1, forward strand.
GAGCCCCGGAAATAATTTTCATAATAAAGCTGTTGGCTCCTAGAGCTCTCCAGGCTGGCAAGAAGTTTCTTAGATGACCCCCCCTGAATCTTACATGGCTGTCATTTTTTATCTTTCCCTCGAAAGGACTTATTCTTATTATTATTTGGTCTTGTTTCCTTCTTTAAATTCTTATGAAAAGTCTTATTCCTTCCAGGACGGAAGGTTGAGCTACGATATCCCTGATCCACATGCCTTGATGTGGAAGCAATAGGTTCACCCTCTGATTTGTTTTTATTTTTGAAAGATTTACCTTCCTTCAAATATGTAGGTACATTCAGCCACGAACCTGATCCCCCCAAAGATTGAATCACCGGCGTTAATGCCTTAGGATCAAAAAGGTGATCGGCACTTGGAGGAACATTCTTCAACGTAGCTTGCAAATTCTTATTCTGCACCTCTCCTATAAGTCTGTCCCTTCGCACTTCAATACACTCGGCCCTCTTCCCACATACCACTTGTAGGATCTGATCCATTTTCTTGTGGCCCTGGGACTCCGGACCAAAGAGGGCCAAGACTTTCTTAAATAAATTTTCTGGAGTCAACTCGCCTCTCGAATTGCTTGCCCAATTTACTATTTCCTGTAAATTGTTCCGCATTAGCTCTCTATGCTCCAACAGTCCATTCGTGAGCCCCGCCAGCACTCTCTCCGTGCTCATTAAAAAATCCTTGCCTTTATTCAAGTGGCAGAGTTCATCATTAACCTTCAAATCTGCAAAGCCCGGTCTCGCCAGTAACGTCTGCAGACTTTTCGAATACTTAACATCCTTCCACTGATTTGTGTGGAATCTCTGCAGTCTACAAAGAGCCTGCACCCGTTCTGCCGGAGCATCTTTTATAATCTTTGCTACATCTATTACCGTCTCATTTTCACCTAGATCCAGCTGTCCAGCTCTAGGATTTACTAAAAATTCTGTAGAGGAGCATGATGGTATCTCCCCACTCGCCGTCGCAGGCAACTCAGCTCTCGCTCTCACATTATATGGCATATACAATTGAAGATAATTCGATAGCTGACTCACATGGTCCATTAAGAGGTCTATTCGTGGGGGGACCCACGAATAGACCTCTTTCTTCTCCTTTACTCTTCTTGTTCTTTTATTCGGGGGACGCGCACAATCGCGTTCCGATTCAGACTCGGATTTCCCGCTGCTTTCATCTGATGATGATGAGTCGTGACTTCTTTTCTCTCCATGAGACTGAGAATATGTCTCACTTACATCCACTGCACTTTGCGAGTCTTTATCACTGTTTTTACTCATTTTGCCTCTGTGGCATTAAATTGTCACTTTCGAACACGAAATATCCGTCTAAAAGTCCATGAAAACTTTTTAAAATCAACTTTTTTCCGAAAAAAGAAAGTTTTCGTCCGTTATTGCAGGAATTCACAAAACGCTATGACAGTAAAGAGGGCTGACCAACTTAGTAGAGATGAGCGCCCTCGCCGGTGACAGACAGGTAAAATACCAACATAGCAGGATTAAAAGGTGAGTACACATAGAAAATTAAGGAAGAGTGCACACCACACAAAATGATCTTCATAGCGACGCTGTGTATTTTTAGCAAACACATAATGCATTATTAATCATGTACAGTTGACGTCAGATATTATGTCTGAACTGTTAAGGATGTATATTATTTAAAAACTAGAGAATGCCCGTTGTCTATGTCTGTGGTTTTCCAGATTTCTGTTAAAATATTCGGTTTCAAAGTTACGCGGTCTTAAAAAATTTCATACAAATCTTTGAGCCCCTGTAATTTTAAAACTACATATTTTTAGAAAAATCTAAAACACCGAAGACACAGATATTAGTTTCTAGAATATGTCTGCAAAATTTCATGGACTTTGGTTGCTTAATATTCAAATGAAATTGGAACTACGATTGTATGAAACGAGTGACGGAGAGAGCCCTGTTAAGAGAGATTTGAGAAAGGATACCAAACGAGTCGTGGTGAACAATGTATATATAAAAATAATATATATATAAATAGAGCTTTAATTTAAATGGCATTAACTATAACCTACTTGGTACTTTTAAACCGTTGATAAAAGCAGTCTTAAAACAGCTGTTCTTTTTGGTGGCTACTGCAGGTACCGAAAACATTTAAATTACACTCAATTCACGCCTAAAGAAGTTTTACTTCAAAAAATTTACAATTCCTGTGAACATATTTCTGTAGCTAACTGTACTCTCCCTTTTAGGTAAAGAGGATTATAATAAAGCCCAGTACGGAAATCTTTTATCAAAGGCCAGTAGTAATTTGATATTATATCTAGATTAATCATTCGAGTTAACGCAGACAACCGATTTTTGGCTGAAACCGATTTTTATCCATCAACGGCCGATTCACCTAAGAAGATGGCAGTAGTGTTAAGGAGAGCACCCACCACGACTTTTTACAGCAAAGCAGAAACGATACAGCTGCAAAAAGGTCACGATACAGTAGTGATGCGTTGTTGGCCCGTGCAACTTATTTATTCAAAGTAGGTAACATTGTATACTTTTTGATTCCCACTTGTTGAACTCGTAAGATAATGAGCGTAATACTGATATAAAATTACGCAAACTTAAAACTAAAGCTACGAGGGTTCCAAGCGCGCCCAGATTTGAGAAGAATTGTTACAACCTTATTGCATGTTCAATCGTATTTATGCAAACACCTATCAATCCTATTCTGAACGTCAAAAATCGTTTTCAAGCGGTGATTTATAATAAGTGACTGATTTTAGTAAGACTATTTTATTTGTAGAACAACGTAAAATGTTTTCTATTTTCATCAAATTTTATCGGATCAAATATTATCGACCGTCTGCGTTAGGCGCACTACTTAGTTGAATACACATTGAAAAATGATACTTATTGTATTGGATTAGATGCTATAATGTGACACTAATTTTCTGTATAAGATGACCTTTTAAATCTGATCAATGACATTTATGGGTCTAATTCGCAGTGTTACTCATACCTGATAGAGAGTCACGTATGAGTGTTACCATGTTCTAAGCTTGATGATGCCGACTTTACCCTATGGATATAGGATTTTTTTTAAAACTATGAGGTGGGTATTTTGGGAACCTTACGCAAATTTTATAAAACCAGCCAAGTGCGACTCAGACTCACGCACTGAGGGTTCCGTACTCGGGTATTTCATATGATACCCCACTTGGTATAGTTATCTTATTTTGAAAATTGAAACACATTTTATTTATTTTTTAATGATGTAACCACAAATTCGTGGTTTTCAGATTTATTCCTGTACTTGTGCTATAAGACCTACCTACCTACCAAATTTCATGATTCTAGGTCAACGGGAAGTACCCTATAGGTTTCTTGACAGACACGACGACGGACAGGCAGACAGACAGACAGACAGACAGACAGCAAAGTGATCCTATTAGGGTTGCGTTTTTCCTTTTGAGGTACGGAACCCTAAAAATCGTAAAAACGTGGGGAAATATCAAATAGGTACCTCGCAAGTTTGAACATTATCAAAATAAATCTAAAAGTAAGTATCTATATTCATCTGTCGTCCTTCCGAAAAAGTTTCTTAATTTTAAACGAGTCAACTTCTTAAGGTAACACCTACAGAATAGATACAAAGGCTTACAAAAAATCCTCCTGCGCCCCTCATTAAACTCGCGAACTCTTCGAATGCCCTCACAAAAGTTGCTGTAGATAATACGGGGAGCAAAAAACGCATCGAATTGAGAAACTTCCCCTTTTTAGAAGTCGGTTAAAATTATTTAGACTGAACTCATCTTAGGCACACATAAATTGCTCATTACTTTTTTAAATATTTTTTTGTAAGTACTAAAAACCTAACAACTAAAATATAAACATTTAAAAGGACATGCACAAAGGACCACTTACCTTTTTAATTCCTAAATATCAGTCTATAGTTTTTAAGTGCCACTGACTTTGACTTTTAATATTTGAAACGAAAAATGTGGGGTGGCACGCAATAGATGTTTAAAAAAAAAATAATAACTTAAAATTAAAAAAAACCCCGACACAAAAACCTCTATAAGAAAACTAGCAAAGAGCTGATAACTTTTAAACGGCTGAGCCGATTTTATTCGATTAATATCTAAGAACACTTTCGAGTGCTTTCGATCAAGCCACCTTTCAAGCTACGATGCCACGACAGATACACAGATACACACGTCAAACTTATAACACCCCTCTTTTTGGGTCGGGGGATAATAAAAAATAACCATATGTAAATATACAGGAGTAGATTTCGACTTTGTGCTTCGCTAAAAAGCAAACAAAAGAGGCAAATAGTAAGTAATTCATTAACTTAGTTTGTACACAAATAGATATACCTACCTACACACCTGCTGAAAGCGATATTGTTCGTGACTGGTATAACCTCGAGTGTACATGTGTCAGGCTTTGTTACACCAAAGGTTCTACCGCTAATTAAATGCGGTGCTTTTCACTTGAACAATGAAAAATTAAAAAAAAAATGATTTATTTTTATAAATTTTAATTTTAGAATTAGGTATTATAATAATAGACGATTCTATAAAATAAACTTAAATCTATATTAACAAGTGTAAATTAAAAATTTATAACACCCTCGACGATCCAAAGTATCTGAGTTTTCCAAAACATCATTTTCAAATAAATAATTATGTATTTAGGCAACGTGCATCTTGACAGCTTGACATTTGTCAATTGACATAATATTATGAACCTAACGGATATCTAACCTTCTTTTCTACAAGAAAACTAGAAAAGAGCTGATAACTCTTAAACGGCTGAACCAATTTTTTTAGATTATAGCTAAGAACACTCTCGATCAAGCTACCTTTCAAACAAAAAAAACTAAATTAAAATCGGTTCATTCGTTTAGGCGCTACGATGCCACAGACAGATACACAGATACACAGATACACAGACACACAGATACACAGATACACACGTCAAACTTATAACACCCCTCTTTTTGGGTCGGGGGTTAAAAACTAAAAAAATGTTAAATTAAAAACAAATATTTTTTCAATAGTTTTTTCACCGCACATGTAAATCGTGGAATCAACTCTCTTCGGCGGTGTTCTCACTTTTCAACATGGGGCTATTCAAGGGATCAACAAATTCTTGAAAGGCCGGCTTCCATTGGCGATTCCTCCGGTGCTGGTTTTCATGGGCGGCGGTAATCACTTAGCATCAGGTGACCCGCTTGCTCGTTTGCTCGCTATTTTTATAAAAAAATCTTTAAATAGTATAATGATTAATGGGGCAAAAAACAATATGATTTAGAGACATGGTTATCTTCTTCTTGTCCTGTATCCCATAATATGTAGGGTCGGCATAACATGTATTTTTCTTCCACTTACTTTTGTCATACGTCAACGCATTTTGCACCCTTTTTAACCCCCGACCCAAAAAGAGGTGTGATATAAGTTTGACGTGTGTATCTGTGTATCTGTCTGTGGCATCGTAGCTCCTAAATTAATGAACCGATTTTAATTAAGTTTTTTTTTTGTTTGGCTTGATCGAGAGTGTTCTTAGCTATAATCCAAGAAAATCGGTTCAGCCGTTTGAAAGTTATCAGCTCTTTTCTAGTTACTGAAACCTTCACTTGTCGGGGGTGTTATAAATTTTTAATTTACACTTGTAACACACATATCCTCTTTCAAGCAATCTATCTACCTTTTCTTTGGTCTTACTCTCCTCTGTTTTCCTACCACAAAGCGTGCCTAGGTATATCATTTGAATATAACGTGTAAGGTGGTTGAATTTGGGAGGTCTGTGTTTGAGCGATGGGTGGCCGAACTTTGGAGAACCGCGTTCCAGACGTGCGTGATGGTTTGATAAGCTGTCGGATGCTGCTCCCGGTTATCAGCACTGACATGACATGATAATACATAACATCCAAGAGTTTTATTACAAAACTCGTTCCCGTCCCGGCTGTGCCCGGTCTATTAGATTTTATTTTTACCTTATTATAGTTTTTTTTTAATTCAGATGCAAGCCCTTGATTGTAATCTCACCTGGTGGTAAGTGATGATGCAGTCTAAGATGGAAGCGGGCTAACCTCAAAAAGGTATGGCAGTTTAAACCCTTTGGTTTCTACACGGCATCGTACCGGAACGCTAAATCGCTTGGCGGCACGGCTTTGCAGGTAGAGTGGTAACTAGCAACGGCCGAAGCCAACAGAAAATTCCTACTTTAACAACTTACACTCAGGATACAGATTCTTATCGCAAAATTCCTGGTACTGTTAAAGTAGCGGCTAAAAAAAATTAATATCCAAAATGGCGCACAATAAATCGTTTTGTCGTAATAAATCGCATATACCTAATCACAACACAAGCGTCAATTGATGTCGCCGGGAGGTCATTTCACATAATTCTTAAGATTTCACAGGGATAATTTGCCATCCTGATGCCATAAATTTTCCGTAATAATATGTCTGGCGTCCTACTCTCTGGGCAGAGGATCTTGGCGGTGATTTTAGGGTTCCGTACCTATAAAATAACTAATACTCTAATGACTAGAGCCGTGATAGTGGTTATGACATCCGCCTCCTATTCTGGAGATCGGACCTCGGGGGTTTGATACTGGGCACGCATCTTTAACTTCACGGAGCAATGAAATATCACTTGCTTTAACGGTGAAGGAAAACATCGTAAGGAAACCTACATGCCTTTGAGAACTTTGAGAGACTTTGAGAACATTATGGAGAACTCTCCTCCATGATGTTAAATCAAAGTCTGTCGACTCGCACTGGGCCAGCGCAGACTAATAGCCTAAACCCTTCTTGTTCTGAAAGGAGACCTGTGGTCAGTAGTGGGCCAGCGATGAGTTGATCATGATGATGATCACTCTGTCCGGCATTCACTACTGTCACAACTGGTTTTCTCGGAACCTTCTAGATATAGACTATTTTGATAATTTTTTTTTTGTTTTTTTCAAAAGTTGCAGTGTGTGATCTTATGAGCTCCCTTATTCAATTAATTTTGGGATGGGTAGAAACATCAAGGTCGCGCTAACAACATGTTAATGTTAATAGTGCTTGGAATGCCAGTAGATGTAAAAACTAAACCAATGTTAGTAAAAAAAGAAGTACGTAGTGTTATATCGTGTACGATCGTACGGAACCCTTCGTGTACGAGGCCAAGTCGCACTTGACCGGTTTTTTTAAAGATGCCGCAATTTATGAAAGCGACTGTCAAATTATTTTCATACTTGGGAGGTTAATAAAGTAGAGCTCCGGGGAGTTTATAAGAATTTTTATTAAATTGATGCCTTATGAAGACTTAAACGAGCTCTCGTGAGATTCAAGAGCCATTTACCACGCCACACCACTTTACAGTGTGATCGTATATTATAATTTACTTCCTTGATAGCTTTATTCTGTAAGGCGCAACGCACACCTTCTTGATAACCGCTAGACAACGTCATCCGTCGTGGGACAGAACACCATCAGCTCCGCTTGCCTAGATTACGGTGACGGGGCCAGCGATGAAGATCTAAGCCTTATTAACTTTGGGATAATGTACGCATAGCGCCCATGAGTTGTGCCCATCCTCCATTTTCTATGTTCAGTATGCCAATTTGAAAAGTAGGTATAAGAAAGTATAAATCCTCTTTATTCCCTATCCCATAGGAATTTCAAAAATACTGGCCTTATTCCTTGTCTAATGTCTACCTAAAGCAAACCTCTGTGAAAAAAACAGCTTTCTAGGTCCAAAGGTTTCGACTGGGCGTTGATAAATCAGTCAGTAAGTCAAAACTTTTCCTGCTATATTTTGTTCCGATATGTTTTGTTTGCAGGAAAAGTTAGTTAAGTTACCAACTTACTACTACAATAATTGTAGTATAATTATTATATAACTATAAATCAGTAATAAGATAAGATGAAAATCTCAGCAAATTTTGGAGATAATCCAGCCATGTCCATAATGTAATTAAAAAGTTAAATTGAATGCCAACGAAATTGTAGCTGTGGAATTAATTAATCGAAAATGCCTTCTCATTGACGAAGTCCTATGGTTCACTAGCTATTTATTCGGGTTTACTTGTGATAATCCATACTAATCACACTTATATTATGAAGGCGAAAGTTTGTGTGTGTGTGTATGTGTGTATGTTTGCTATTTTTGAAATTAGAACTACGATTGTATGAAGCGAGTGACGGAGAGAGCCCTGTTAACCGATTTTGGCACTCTCACGGGATTTCTTAAAAACCAAAATCGTTTACCCAATAACTAGATTTTTTGACCTGAACCGAGATTTAAACTTTGCTACCATATGCAGCAGAATAAGGTAGCCACTAAAGCAATTAGGCCGTTTAAGATCAAAGTGGTTACACACAATGTCACACATTAGCTGCTCTAATCGAATCAGACTAAATACTGCGGATCATGCAGGCCGTACTAATTAATTAGCTCCATAGATGGCTGCCTCGTCCTTTGACTGACGTGACAATGTGTGAACAAGACATTGAATTGACTTTAATGGATTATGATCTCCTGGTACTTATGTCTCTACGTATCTCGAACATAGATATGTAATCTCGAATAACCCACTTATATTGTACTTGCGTACTCATTACTTTAATAGCCTGGGTATTTATTTATGAAGGCTCACAGGTTCAAATCCAGACCAGGCCACTATTTATGCTGAAAAAAAATGTAATGCTAAGTACATAAGCACTTTTTCATTCATTCTTTCTTTTACAATATAAACTATTTACAAGATAAAGTTGAAAAATAAAACCCGACTGCGATCGGATTTTCTCCTCTTTCATTTGACACCCCACTCGATACAATTGCAAAAAATATAATTTTGGAGACCGCCACTTTTTTCATGTAACATCCGTTAGGTCAATTTTTTTCTTACAAAATGTAGCCTAAGTCACCCAGACCTTTACGACAAATCGACTGACACCTCATTCATCAAAATCGTCCCAGTAGTTTATTCGCTACGGTGGAACACACAGAATCTGGATACAAACATACACACCCACATACATAGACTGCTAAAATCATAACCCTTCCTTTTGGCATTGCCGCAGTTGGGTAAAAACACCATCTAATTGTTTTTTTTTTAAGTTCAAGATAGACTTGCCGACAATCATGAAAGAGCGCTTGACTAGAAGAGGCCTATTCATTCTTGCCGTGAAAATAAGCCGTAAGTAATAATGCCGTAAGTATTTAGGTTATACGTGGCACTTGGCAGACATCTGACTAAATACTGCGGATCAAGCAAGTTGTACTAATTAACTCGCTCCATACATAGCTGCCTCGTCCTCTGACTGACGTGACAATGTGTGAACAAGACATTGAGTTCTATGCTCTCCTCTTGATATCTGACGTATTTAGGTTAACATATTACTAGTGGTAGTTAGTGGTAAAGCCGCCGGCGGCGGAGGGGATAGGTTCAACTCCTGTGCCATGAAAAGGTAGCAGACAGACAGACAGACAGACAGACACACTTTCGCGTTTATAATATTAAGTATGGATTCTCAGGCAGGCAGATTTCCTCACGATGTGAAAGCATGGTAATTGATTATAACTTCGATAACTTAGAAAAGTTATAACTTAGAAGTGCGTGTCCGGGAGCGAACTCTAGACCCCTGGATTTGGAGGCTGACGTTTTAACCACTAGGCTATCATCGCTAAGTCAGATAATTAAGTCGAAATCATATTTACGTCACTAAAATAGGTCATGACCTGAAAATAAAATTCATTTTGAATCGCAAATTATCTTAGGGGCTAATTAGGTAAAATAGGCCTCAGGCTTGAAAGACAAAGTGTTCGAGCGACTACCTTAATAAACTAGGTAGACTGTAGACCCAATTTTATACAATATTATTCGTAGCAATTTTATTTTTTAAAAACTCCAATATTTCTCGTGTCAGCACGGAAACGAACATAATAAATTATGTATTGTATAATGTCTTACCTATAGTAATTGTACAGTACGATGGTGTCCATAACATCTCTATCACTACCCATTTTATAAATGCTAAAGTCTGTTGGTTTGTTGGTTTGTCTATCAATCACGTCCTAACGGAGCAACGGATTGACATGATAATATTTAGCATGGGTATTGTTGAACACCTGGGAGAGTGACATAGGTTAGTTTTTATCTCGGAAAATCAAGTAGTTCCGATAGGATTTTTATGAGATCTAAATCCACGCGAACGAAGTCGCGGGCATCAGCTAGTCAATAATATATTTGTTATTTGTCTGGGTTCAATTTCTGAAAGGGACAATTTAGGAATTTATAAATTCTAAATTGTCTTTGGTCAGGTTTGGCAGAAGGTTTTGGTCGTGGTTAGTTACCCTTACCACCCACCGGCAAACATTCTGGCACGATATCGCGTAGAAATTGATTAGGGGTTTCATTTTTTTGTATAAAACAGCTTATCCTTTTTTAAATTTCATTAAAAGTTAACTGCGCTCTCACCTTGTGGTAAGTGGTGATGGGTATAAAAGGTGAATTTTATAATATTCTACTTACTTGTGTGCTTTGGTCATTTCACTAAAATTAATCATTCCAAACTAAAATATTACAAAGTAACTTTGCCCAAACACAAGTTGGGGCCGAAACTTTCCCATTCGAATTGCGGAGTCAATTTTAAAACGAATGCCAACATTTGTATGTCAGGAGGATTGAAGTCCTGAAGTAGGTTCGGCAACTTTGTCGTTTCCAATAAAACTTGCGCCTGTAATCTCGTACATGACATGAATACACTTGGGAAATTAGTTCTTAATGCTTTTAACATAATGACTAAAATTCTAAGTAAGAAATTGGATGTGATTTTGCTTGATAATCTCATTGATTGCATTGAGATTAGGGTATGGCTCTTATAATGAAGAGGTGGGTCAAAATAATATGCTGATTATTATCGTAGGTATCGATTCTTTAAACCCCCGACCAAAAAGAGGGGTGTTATAAGTTTGACGTGTGTATATGTGTATCTGTCTATGGCATCGTAGCTCCTAAACTAATGAACCGATTTTAATTTAGTTTTTTTTGGTACCTTGATCGAGAGTGTTCTTAGCTATAATCCAAGAAAATCGGTTCAGCTGTTTGAAAGTTATCAGCTCTTTTCTAGTTTCTGTAACCTTTACTTGTCGGGGGTGTTATAAATTTTTAATTTACACTCGTTATTCTAATAAAAACAGTTTATAATAAATAAATACACTTAGGTTCATGACACATTAGCGCAAAACCGAATCGAAGCAGATTATTTAGAGCAACTGATAGTTTAAGTAGTAGCTAAATAGAAACAAAACCGGTCAAATGCGATTCAGACTCGCGGACGAAGTGTTCCGTGCCATCGTACAAAAATAACACTTTTTTTTATTTACATGGCAGCCATTTTGAAATTTTTATTATTTATTGTTATTGCGGCAATAGAAATACACATTCTGTGAAAATTACAACTCTCTACCTATTACGGGTCATGAGATACAGCCTATTTACAGACAGACGACGGACGGACGGACTGTGGAGTCTTAGTTATAGGGTTCACTTGGCATCCTTCAGGCGCGAACCCCAAAAATTATCTACGGAAAATGTATGAGAAAAATGGAAAATACCTGTAAAAATAATGCAAATGAAGTTCTTACGTGAATGCATTACTAAAATATTACCATTGTGGATATTATTCTTGTTTCACTAAAAGTAGGACTCTATTTACAGTATTGTGCATTTCATTAAGGTATGGTGGAAAATGGCGTTAAGTAATTTCTTTTACATTACACTTCTAGAAAACAACAGCCAGACACTTTTGCATTTATAATATTAGTATGGATTAAATATAGAAGTATTGATATGAATTTGGCATAACGACAGCATCCTTTGAGTCTCCTCAATATTTTAAGTTCAATACTTGTACTAATTTGAACTTAATGTCAAAGTAGTTGAAACTAATTTTTGGTTATCACCATGCTCGGCTCTATTCCACTCCGTCTGTGTGCGTCGGACCCTTAGGAATTAGGGATCCGTTAAACAAGAGAGTATGTATCATTCAAAAAATTCTGTATGACGATATAATAAAAGTACACATTTTTTGTGAAATGGCAAAGTATGTAAAAAAAACACAGCAAATAATTAAAACGTATACTTACATATTATAATTAGGTAAAATATTATTTCTAATTAAAACAAAAAAAAAAATAGTAACGTATTTGAAAACAAAGCGGTCAGCAGACATAAATACTTCAAAATGTAAATTAAAAGAATAAAATATTAATTACAGGCTTGCCTACGAAGCCCAAGTCCCGTCAAAGTGTATAAAAAAACCTTTCTACCCGCATACATGGTAAACAATGTTAGTAACGGAACGGTTTCAATTTGAAAATATTTTTAATTTACCACCGCACTTTCATTACAGTAAGTACCTTTGAAGTCGGCACACGTAACCGCCGTAATGTATAACCAAGTATACCTACGCCGGCGTTTCCCTATGCTTTATTAAAAGTTAAAGCTTGATCTGCCGGTAAGATTTTCGGTTAAAGTTTCTTCCTTATAAGCTTTTGTAGCAATGCCCTTGTATAAGGTTACCGGTTCGCTTAATCGGAGTGTAAACCTTTTTTAAAATAAAAATAGCGAGTAAACGAGCAGGCGATGATGTTAAGTGATTACCGCCGCCCATGAACATTTGCAGCACCAGAGGAACCACCGATGCGTTGCCGGCCTTTCAGGACTTGTTGTAATCTAGTTGTAGTAGTAAGACACCCTTAAACTTTAAAACTTTAAGGGCGCTTGTCAGAGGGTTACCAAGACACTAAGTGTCTGGCAATGTATGGAGTGATTTCTATCACATGCTATTCGAAGAAAAAAAATACACTTCAAAGACGTAAGATTTTTTGCACCTATATTACCTGTTATCTCCCAAAGCCACTATGATCCAAACACCATAGTCGCTGATCGTTCTTCCCTGTTGTTGAGAAACTTTCAGTTTTTATAAAATAAAGAAGATCTGGCACGTACTGGCTCTCTCTAAATATAGTCCGACCAAATTAACAAAATCCTAATATTCATAGAAAAGATAATGTTTAATTTACATTAAAAAAAAAAAACAGATTATATACCCTTTTCAAGACTTCGATTCGAATAAAAGAGTCGATCGTATTCCCTTTCAAAGCCTTCCATTAACAGGGCTCTCTCCGTCACTCGCTTCATACAATCGTAGTTCCAATTTCATTTGAATATTAAGCAACCAAAATCCATGAAATTTTGCAGACATATTCTAGAAACTAATATCTGTGTCTGTGGTGTTTTAGATTTTTTAAAAATATGTAGTTTTAAAATTACAGGGGCTCAAAGATTTGTATTAACTTTGAAACCGAATATTTTAACAGAAATCTGGAAAACCACAGACATAAATATTAGTTTCTAGAACATGTCTGCAAAATTTCATGGACTTTGGTTGCTTAGTATTCAAATGAAATTGGAACTACGTTTGTATGAAGCGAGTGACAGAGAGACCCCTCTTAAGTTGGGTAACAACAAGAAATTTGCAATTAAATGCATCGAGCGTGCCTCGAAACTTCTGATAATTCTACTTGGTCCGGGAAACTTAAGTAATAGTGTCTTAGGAAAGAAAAACACCGAACTCTATATCAAACGTCGCTACACGGTACCTAGGGATACAAGAAGTGGCCGTATCTTCGGATTAACTTAAGTTTTTAGGCAAGCGCGCTCCACCTATGAGGTCTTGGTTTGATAAGGTCTAGATCTAGGTAGATTGCTTTTTTTAATTAACCCCCGACCCAAAAAGAGGCGTGTTATAAGTTTGACGTGTGTATCTGTGTATCTGTCTGTGGCATCGTAGCGCCTAAACGAATGAACCGATTTTAATTAAGTTTTTTTTGTTTGAAAGGTGGCTTGATCGAGAGTGTTCTTAGCTATAATCCAAGAAAAACGGTTCAGCCGTTTGAAAATTATCAGCTCTTTTCTAGTTACTGTACAACCTTCACTTGTCGGGGGTGTTATAAATTTTTAATTTACACTTGTTATTTTCATAATTGTCATCAAACGCAAGCCTATCAAGCAATAAGAAACTCAGCGGTAAATGAAACCATAAAACTTGTTTTACTATGAGGATAAGTGCGTGTTCACAGTCATTATATCTTAAAGCTTATCCAGACCAGCTTTAATTCCTTGATAAGCAATTTATTTGGCCTTTGCCTCTGGTTTTTCATTTTGTGGCTAGCCTGGCCAGCTCATAATGGAATATTAAATTGATGGAAAAGTGATTCCCAGAGGTAAGGTCTGGTCACACAAAAAGCACAGCGACAGGGGTGAGAACTGCCAACGGCTTCTAGAAATTGTAATACTATAGGGAACTGTAGATTCTACTTTGTGTATCACTGCATAACAGTGCGGTCCGTAATGTGGCGAAACGCTACTACTGGCCAAAAAGGAAATCTGATTTCCCTCGAAAACGTCTTATGTATTTCTAGAGAACGCTATATCTGCGCGGACGAAATATTGAAGAGAATTCTTGCGTTGGAAGTATCTACCACGTACAATATTTCACTACATAATATTATAGTAAGAAATGCAAAGAAAAGGAAGAAAATGCATTTATTTGTTGTTGATGTCACAGATAAAAACAAAGCATACAAATGTACATTTTCATCTGTGACACCATCCCAAATGGGTATACCTACAGCTTAGAAATGCAGGACAGTAATTTTCAACAGTCACGCGTATACAGTCACTTGTTCATTGTGATAGGACTTCGCAAAGACTGCGTTAATGCTGCTGCCTCAGGAATCTGTGTCGCTGCGCGTTGTGTTTGACCAAGACTTTAATTCACAGAAATACCGAGTATACTTGATTATTTAATGTCTACTCGGGAATTGGAATGTGGTTTTCGTTTCATTTATTTCGGTACTTGTAATTAGCGACCTAGTTGTAATTACAGTTGTAACCGGAACCTTGGACTGAATATCGAACTTTATCCGTTGTCGACTTATACTTTTGTTTTATCCCCGCAAGCAAAAAGAGGGCTGTTATAAATAGCATTCTATCTGTATGTCTGTGACATTGTACTGCTCAAACGATGTGGCTAATGGGGATAGTTCTTAGCACTGTTTTATCAAAATCAATACAGCCCTTTAAGATTTATCAGCTTTTTTCAGCTTTTTTTTATGGGCCTACAGTAGATAAAAATTATATCCCCCGATTATATCACTTATGTCATAGAAATCAGTGGTATAATCGGGGATATAATTTTTATCTACTGTCCATGCTAGCTGGTGGTGTCGGGCTGGTGTAGAAATCTTATTCATAGATATTTTTATATTTCTTTCGCTTGTCTCTCTATGCGCCGTATTTTGATTACTGAGGGGCATGATCCCTTACCGTTAATCACATAAAGGCGTTTTCTTGGAATAATAATGCGGTGAAGTCTTAAATAACCATTTCAGCTGGGCACATCGCAGCGGCTTACAATATACTGAATCATTTTCTTTCGCACACACACACGCACACAAACCCACACACACACACACACACACACACAGCCTTGCTGGGTAGGTACTATCCCATAAAATACATTAAGTTCCGAGATTATTATAATTTAAGTAATAAGAACTTCAATATTAATAAAGTTCCACTATATTATGTCTAGTTATTATGACGCTATCTTGCCCCCAAGAAAAACGTTAGAAAGCCCCGGAGAAACGTAATCGACCTTTTTCTGATTTATTGGCGAGTTTCCTATAGTTCGCAAGTTTTATTATGCGACCGGGCTGAAGGAAATCCGGCGTTTTCACTGCGAGTTAACTTTATGGCGCGTGTGCACGTGCCTTTAGCTTTACTTTTTCTTTGTCGATGGCAGGTTAGCCCTTGACTGCTATTTCACCTGAGCTGCGGTACCCCAATCTGTGTCGTGATTTTTGTCAATGTATAGCCGGCTCTACACTCGCACGTGAAGTCGCGCCGTTATTTCACGCCGTGAATGTATGCCGCGATCCACGCGTGATCTGTGTCCCTCCACACTCACAAATCTTCACTATCGTGACTATGGACGAAACCCTTTGTCGCGGACAAAAAAAAACCGACACTGATCGGGGAAAGGCGCGAAGCGCGAACGCGAAGGCGTGAACAACATCTACACTCGTGAGTCGCAGTTGTCGCGGGCTTTCGCGGCCGTTCGCGCCGCGAGTGTAGAGCCCACTTAAAAGGCGCGACAAAGCATTGTGGCAATGATTGTGCTTGGACCGCTTGGAAGTAACTCACTTTACCAACGAAAACAAAAACTATACTTACCTACATATTACCCTTGCTTTTATGCTGTTATGCTGTGTGAGCGCTCATCTTTACCGGAGATTGGATAGATCTCAGGTGGAATTTTTAGAGTTCCGTACCCGAACGATGCTAACCGAAAACGTAATCTTTGTACTTATAATAAGCAGGCAGTGATGTGATCTTTTGAATTTGAATGTTTCTGTTTTATTAATATTCCTTTGTTGACTGACATAAATGTAATAAAATTTACTCGACCCATATTATAAACCGTGCAATATCATTTCTCTCCGTCCCTTTTATCTTCTTGGAAAAATAATTGCGGTTAGGTGAAAGACGGTGTGTTATAGCCGTGATGGCCTGATCGTTATATCTTATAACGTGTGGAGCTTCGGAAATGGGTAATGGGTATGGATCCTGACTAAAAACATTTAGTTATTCCTATTAGGTATAATAGTAAAATAGATACCCACCTACTTAATACAATTTATCACAACTTTAGGTTTAAGAAAACACCATTATCATAATCGGTAAATACATCTCTAAAATAAATTTAAAGCAGACGGAGCTCATCTTAGAGTAACAATAGGCCAGCCTGCCGGAGCTAAAGTTTAAAAGCTACAGTGTGATGATCTTACTTTTAGGTTTACATACCTCAAAAGGAAAACCAGAACCCTAATAGGATCACTTTGTTGTCTGTCTGTCCGTCTGTCGTGTCTGTCAAAAAAACTTATTGGGTACTTCCCGTTAACGTGGACTCATGAAATTTGGCAGTTAGGTATTTCTTACAGTATTGAATCTCTTATATATTGAATATATTGAATCTTATAGTGAATTTGTGGTTACATCACAAAAAATAAATTAAAATGTCTTCATGAACAAAGAATTAGTTTTAGTAGTAATTATTTTTATGCATAATAGTTTTTGATTTATCGTGCAAAATGTCGGAAAACTACCCGATTACGGAACCCGCGGTGCGCGAGTCTGCCTTGCACTTTGCTGGTTTTTTACTATACCTTAGCAGCTAACATCTAATATTAAAATATAGATCAGTCCCAATTAGTTGGTCACATATTACGACGTGGTGACATCTTGCTGACAGTGCGCTGGACTTGTGACCTAGTGCCTTAGCCTTCGAGGCAGGTTTGCTGCGCGAGTGATTTCAACTATGTCTGTGTATTGCAATATGTAACACATTAACAGGCTACATAAACAAACCTATTCAAAAAAACACCTAACTTGTTTACGAGCGAGGATCAGACGTATTAATCAAATTTTGTCATAAACGAAACGTGCGTCGTGAAATATCGTGACAAAAAAACGGTATTCCGAAGCCAATTTGTGGATTTATTGCGTTCAAATCAACAAGCAACGCGCTTAAGAGAAGACTTCTTTATACTAAGTCAATAGCACTTCGTACGTGGTATAATTGCAATTGTACGAGTGCATAAATTGTGATCTGGTGATATGACGCGAAAGATAGAAAATAAAAAAAGTCTTCAATTAAATTGGCGTTGCAGATCTTTGTCGGCCCTACTGCAGTCGAATTCTCCATCTATCTCTATCTTGTACGTAACTCTTCCAGTTAGCAACACTTCATATTTTTTATTAATATGATGTACATAACGTTACTATTGATTAGACTACATATCTGACATAAGGACCCACTTGCACAAGGACAGTTAAATTGATTTATTAATAAATTTTTAAATGCTGTCACTTTTTGGCAAGAGGACAATGCAGTTGCAAAAAATGTTCATGTATAAATGTTAAAATATAATTTTAGTGTAGATTCAAGTATTCGTCGCTACGAAGAAATATTATAATAATTGTCACCGCCTAGATATTTTTGGATCCAACGGGCCAGTATTTTGGCAAAAAGGGACGTTGCGCATTGCGTCCTCCCTTCGTAGAGAGGATGCTTTTTGGTTGAAACTCGAAAACAGCTGTCGTCGCAAAAACTTGCCGGATTGTTAATAGCGGCCTCACCATTTGTGGTAGGGGTCAATTGAGTCATATATTATGTCAAATTAGTCCTTATTACGTTCACCTACGTGTCAAAACTGCGTGAATAATATGCGCAATTAGTGTTATGTAATCAGTAGGTATGTAATAGTATCACTGTTTAAATAATGCCGAGGCCGGATCGGAGAGAGCGATTTAAATAATTTAATTTTAAAGGTTTATTAATTCATCCCTAATTGGGTTAAATAGAGGGTGGAAAATTTGTTTGTCACCCTACCGGCAAGGCCGTGCCGCCAAGCGATTTAGCGTTCCGGTACGATGCCGTGTAGAAACCAAGGAGTATGGGTTTAATGAAAACTGACATACCTCTTCCAGGTTAGCCCGCTAACATCTTAGACTGCATCATCACTTACCACTAGGTAAGATTGCAGTCAAGGGCTAATTGTAAAAGATTGCTAAAGATTGTACCTATCTCAATAAAAAAAATGTTTCAAATTAAATTGAAAACTGGTATTTGACTTATTTTTGGAAATCTCTCACCGATTTTCGAAAACTCCACCCGAGCACAGCCGTCGTCAACTAGTAGGTATATTATATCTACATTTTGTTGAGCAAATACTTTTGTTCGTTCTCAGGACTCATTTATTATATTGGAAAGGTTAGCTCCCAGTGCTATCTCAGTGCATCACGTATTTCTAGTCGGGTAATTTGTCAGAGAACAATGAGAGATTTTTAGTTCTGAACCAAACTATTGTCGGTAAAGACCGGTAAGTCAAGCATTTGTGCAATTTTGTGTGGTTCAAGTTATAGGCGATCGCGTTTCAAATCATTATCGAGTAGAGTCACTCTGCTATTGTTGGTAATCGTTCATTATTATGCGTGATTTAGGTTAAATCGCTATATTTTGTGACGTGAACCATATTTCTTAGATAGTAATATTCCGCGTCGCTGGTAATTGCTGCTGATAGAACTGATTGAATTGTTAGCGAACTGAGCTGTGAAGTTCCCTCGTCAGATTAGTAATTTTCCATTTTAAAGCAAGGATAGCCAATGCCACGCTATCTCTTGTGACTTGGCCCATATTTCTGAGATAGCATCATTCCACTATCGCTGGTGATCGTCCATTGTGAAGCGATAGAGATCTAAGCTATGACTCTTCTTCTTCTTCTTCCAGACCTTATCCCATGCTACGTGGGGTCTTCCCCTTCCACTCTCTTCTATCATCCATCAACGTATCATGTACCCCTTTTTTTTGAGCTATGACGTTCCCACGTAATGCATCAGATCGGTCATCTTTCATGTAATCCTGTAATTTATAGCAAGAATAGCTACGTTTACCATTACAGAAGCATGCATGCATTATTATGCATGACCAGTGACGTCCGCAGCTTCACTACCTTGAGATTTGAAAAACATCCGGCCTTATTCCTTGTCTACATTATAAAGGAATCTCTGTGCAAAATTTCAGCTTCCCGTTTTTAGCTTGATGTTGATTATATCGCTATCTCTTGTAACTTGGACCAAATTTCTGAGATAGGATCATTCCGCAATCGCTGGTAATCGTTCACTCTGGACCATAGCGATGTGAGCTGTGACGTTCCCACGTAAAGCATCATTCTTTAATATCTTATCATATCTTTCATATAAGCCGCTAATTTGTAGCAAGTACAGCGTTTGCCGTTTTCCATATCATTATTACGTTTGATTTACTTAAGTCGCTATCTCTTGTGACTTGAGCCATATTCCTGAGATAGGATCATTCCGCTATCGCTGGTAATCGTCCATTGTGGACCGATAGCGATCTGAGCTGTGACGTTCCCACGTAACGCATCCGATCAGTCATCTTCCATATAATCTCCGGTAAGCTCCGTTTGACTTATTGTTACGAGTGGTATTTAAGTAATCGGTAATGGACGATCTTGAGTAATGGCCGAGATGAGAGGAGAAAGGAGGTATAATTTAATTCCAAAGCTATTTATGTTAGTTTTGTATCTACACTCTACAGCGTCCTGAATGGAAATTTTTAGATGCAAATGATTTAATATACTAAGATAGTAATCAGAAAAGGATAAAAAAAAAATTATAATAGGTAAGTATTAATACCTACAGTTAAACTTTCGGGATTTACACTTGTTTTGAGTTATTAAAATATGTCACTTGCTTTGACGGTGAAGGAAACCATCGTGAGGAAACCTGCATGCCTGAGAGGCTTCCATAATGTTCTCAAAGGTGTGTGAAGTCTACCACCGCATTCTTACTTACTTACTTGACCAGCGTGGTGGACAATAACCTAAGCTCTTGTCATTCTAAGAGAGATATGGATAGGTAACTACATGAAAGAGGATTTTTTCCGAACAAGAAACTGGTTACCGGTACTTATTACACATACTCGTAAATGCGTTTTGTAATAATGTTAGCATGCTACATGTACCCACACGATGTACCTAGATAAGCAATAAAAGCAATTTTATTCCATTTTCGCTCGCTTTTCTCGCAAATAACAATGTAAACTCGCTGTGAGCAAGTAAAGAGAAACATTTTCATACGACTTAATGTAGTCGTGCGCTAATAAATATACTAACACTTGCATTTCTGCCCGGCATTCATTTTACAAGCAAATGTTCTGTACTTTTGTTTATCTTTTTACCACTCCTCTGTTTTTGGGTAAGTATTTAACATTATTTCGAAATTTAGTATAAAAATATACATTCAATCATAAATGGACTTATTCTAATTTCAGTGCTTACAACAAAGGTGTGTAGAAATAGATAAAGATAGAATTGATTAGATTATGTAGATGGATACATTTTGGATTTTGTGGATGGATTTGTATGTGTTTTTTCATTCATTCATGGATACAAAGTACCTTTTCACATGACTACAATATTTTAAAAACCGGCCAAGTACGAATCAGACTCGCTCACGAAGGGTTCCATACCATCATTCAAGATAATGTACTTTTAATTTTTTTTACATGGTGGCCATGTGAAATTTTTACTTTTTTTAGTTAACAGGGCTCTCTCCGTCACTCGTTTCATACAATCGTAGTTCCAATTTCATTTGAATATTAAGCAACCAAAGTCCATGAAATTTTGCAGACATATTCTAGAAACTAATATCTGTGTCTGTGGTGTTTTAGATTTTTCTAAAAATATTAAGTTTTAAAATTACAGGGCCTCAAAGATTTGTATGAAAATTTTTAAAACCGCGTTACTTTTAAACCAAATATTTTAACAGAAATCTGGAAAACCACAGACATAGATATTAGTTTCTAGAATATGTCTGCAAAATTTCATAGACTTCGGTTGCTTAATATTCAAATGAAATTGGAACTACGATTGTATGAAATGAGTGACGGAGAGAGCCCTCTTAAAATGCACATTCTGTGATTTCAACACTGCCTATTTATGTTTCTGAGATAGAACCCGCTGACAGACAGACAGGCAGGAACTTTGGAAAACTTACAATCGGCCGCCTCCTAATTTTGCGCGGTATTTTTAATTTATCGTCAAAAAATTATCATCGTTCTCAGAGCATTCTTTTCTAAATATAATAAATTAAAGTTAAAAAAGTTTTATAAAAAAAATCAGAAACGCTATACGGTACTATTCGTATAAAACTTTGACTTGAGCAAAATACCCGGTATATGTATAAAGATTTGAATTGGGCAAAATAACTAGCAGCACCTACATTAGAATGCAGGTGTCAGAACATTCTTAACACCCACATTTTCCCAGTTCATGAATTTTAAAACAATGTTCTAGTACTGTAATACATGTGGTACCTACTCCGTACTTGTATGCAGCCTGCATGCACTTTTTCACACCCATTTTAATCCGTGAGCCATTTTCACAAGTTTAAATTTAAAATGGTAAGTTTAATTTTCTTTATTGTAGACTAGAAGATGCCCGCGGCTTCGCCCGCGTGGATTTCGGTTTTTTAAATCCCGTAGGAATTCTTTGATTTTCTGGGATAAAAAGTAGCCTATGTGCTAATCCAGGATATTATCTATCTCCATTCCAAATTTCAGCCAAATCCATTCAGTAGTTATTACATGAAAGAGTAACAAACACACACACACACACACACACACACACACACACACACACACACACACACACACACACACATACAAACAAACTTTCGCCTTTATAATATTAGTGTGATTGTACTTATAGGTTTTTGTCAGCCCTAGCACAGACTACGGTCTATTTGGGCTGCAAATTGCAAACATCAGTCTCAGTTTATATCTAACGATTTGGTCTACAAAATGTGGTGATGTTCACTTATCATTAAGTCTGTCAAAAAAATATGACTGAGGGACTAGGTTTCTAGGAAACCACCGCAATATTATCCCAACCCCTACTATTATGTTACTTGAGGATGCCCGCGACTTCGTCCGCGTGAATTTAGATTTCTATTGATCCCGTGGGAACTGTTTGATTTTCCGGGATAAAAAGTAGCCTATGTCCGTCCCCGGGATATAAGCTAACCTTGTACCAAATTTCGTCAGAACCAGTTACATTGTTGGGCCGTGAAAAGGTAGCAGATAGACAGACAGATAGACAGACAGACAGACACACTTTCGCAATTATAATATTAGTATGGATATTAGTATGGGTTAATGGAATACCCTTTAGGAATGAGGAAATAAAATCAACGTCATTTATTTCATCACAAAAACCACAAAGCAAAAATTAACTGTCGCATTTTTATATTGCCAGTTCAAAGAATCTGGTCTGGACGAAGTTATTTTAGTTCAAAACTAACGAAGGTACTCATGGTTTATAAAATAATACCTTAATTACTTTTACGGTGTATTAGTAATTACATTTTCCAGTAAAATTAGTGTCAGATGTGAAATAAAAGGCGTTTTATATCGTTATTCGTCTGTCGTAACCATTAGCTATGCTGTTCTTGGTAATTATGTTTACATCTTCCGATACGACTTCGACGCCATATTTGGAATCCATATACACTAAGTAAGAGGGCAAATATAATCTATTATCTGAGTATGATAGTAATTATCTGATTATGATAATAATTATAATAGGATAGAAGAAAGGGGCTATTGTTATAAAATGCTAGAACCAGATAATTACGTTCACTTGACCGAATCTCAGCTACACTGGCGTTTCTTCACGACTGCCCTTTGTGTATTGTAGAGTCAATATTTTTATTTAGTGAAACGTGTATGTTTTAGAGGCTTTGTGTGGTGGTGTGTATTTTTAGCTCAGTTGCTTGCTCTTCCTGCAGGAGTAGTAGCGAAACCACGAGTGGTTCATAGCGTATGCTGCACGTTGTGCCTTACAAATTTATCTGATTAAGCAGCTTATGTATATCAAAATGAACTCTTTTAACTAAAAATAGATATCAGATGTTAAGAATGTAAATTATCTAAGTAATCAAGCTTTTAACCGACTTCCAAAAAGGAGGTGGTTCGCAATAATTCAGCCGGTTTTTTCTAAAATAACGTTTCTATTTTATTTCGTAGTGTTCTGAAAAAATAACCTAATTTATAAAATAAAGTATACTAGTCTGAGAGAAATATCTTAAAACCTCTAATCGGATTTTGATCACGTTTTTATAAGTAGATGGAGTATGTGTCAGATTAGATGAACTACTTATTATGTTTAAAATCAGGGTGAGTCAGTTTAGTCAGAGGAGAATTTCTTGCATCGTAAGGGAGCTATTCTACGACACCCGACTTCCCTAAAAATCGCACTATATAAAAGTCTTATCAAATGACAATTCAGTCTCTTTTAACATCGTATTTAATGCCGGGCCACGCATTAAAGCCGCCGTTTGGAGCTGTAAACCTCTGCCCCAAGGCTAAATGAACGACGATAAAGGGTCTCTCCGTCACTCGCTCCATACAAACGTAGTTCCAATTTCATTTGAATATTAAGCAACCAAAGTCCATGAAATTTTGCAGAGATATTCTAGAAACTAATATCTATGCCTGTGGTTTTCCAGATTACTGTTAAAATATTCGGTTTCAAAGTTACGCGGTCTAAAAATTCACATACAAATCTTTGAGCCCCTGTAATTTTAAAACTACATATTTTTAGAAAAATCTAAAACTCCACAGGCAAATATTAGTTTCTAGAATATGTCTGCAAAATTTCATGGACTTTGGTTGCTTAATATTCAAATGAAATTGGGACTACGATTGTATGGAGTAAGTGACGGAGAGAGCCCTGTAAAATGAACTTCTATAATTGTTTCACTTTACGATCGCACTGCTGATGTCTTGAGAGACTTGTCAATTAAAGTAACAGGCTCGCACAGCGTTATTTTGTCTTTACTTCTCGGCTATAAAATATTTTCCATTAGGCGTTGAAGCAGTGCATGATTACTTTTAAGTTCTACCGTAATAAATACTTTAAGGTGCTTTAAGGCCAGCTTGTCTAGAGCTAAACTTTAAAAGCTACAGTGTGATGATCATACTTTTAGGGTTCCGTAGCTCAAAAGGAAAAAAGGAACCCTTATTAGTATCACTTTGTTGTCTGTCTGTCTGTCCGTCCGTCCGTCGTGTCTGTCAAGAAACCTATAGGATACTTCCCGTTGACCTTGAATTATGAAATTTGGCAGGTAGGTAGGTCTTATAACACAAGTAAAAGAATAAATCCGAAAACCGTGAATTTGTGGTCACATCATTAAAAAAAATTAAAATGTGTTTCAATTTTCAAAGTAAGATAACTATACCAAGTGGGATATGATATGATAGTGCTTTATCTTTATATTCTAAAACAGATTTTTTTTATGCATAAGTTTTTGATTTATCGTGCAAAATGTCGGAGAAATTACCCGAGTACGGAACCCTCGGTGCGCGAGTCTGACTCGCACTTGGCCGGTTTTTATTTTAAAGAATACAGGAACTCTAAAATATTAGTAATCCATTAATACATCATTGGCCTGCTGAGTTGTCGGTAGACCCTCCATAGTATGGATCAATCTCTGAGCAATCTTTTTTCTTAACTCGTTTTCTTGTCGGTCTGTCTGATTGTTTATTTTACTGGTACTTATAACCGCCTTACGTAAAATAATAAAAGAATTTTCCAAGTAGGTAAGTACGTACACTGGAAATTATTTTGAGACATAATTTTCCACGGAAGCAATAACCTCGGGCCAGGAGCATGAGCAGTAGATTAGGTTTTGCACCAACACTTTTATCGCAAACAGTAAGAGGCAGGCATCAGCCATTCGCTGGATATTATTTTATATTTCCTGCACGGAGGGAATTTGAGTAATGCTTTCATATTCTAGGTGCAAGTGCCTTGAGTCTTATGCAAAGATGGCGCTTACCCCCATCTTGGAGGGTGCATCTTGATTCTTGATAAAATATTACGTTTTTAAAAACCACCTTATAGTTAGACGACCTCCTTGGCGCTGTGGTAATCGCTGTGGTCTTATTAGTCGGAGGTCCCGAGTTCGATTTCCGGCAGGGGTTTGGAATTTTATAATTTCTAAATCTCTGGTATGGTCTGGTGGGAGGCTTCCGCCGTGGCTAGTTACCACCTTATCGGCAAAGCTGTGCCGCCAAGCGATTAAGCGTTCCGGCACGATACCGTGTAGAAACCAAAGGCGTAATATGCATTTAATAAGAACTACCATACAAACTACCATAAAAAAAGGGTTTCGTACCCGAAGGCTCTATTAAGCCTCCGCTATCCGTCTGTCTGACCGTTTTTAACCCCCGACCCAAAAATAGGGGTGTTATAAGTTTGACGTGTGTATCTGTGTATCTGTCTGTGGCATCGTAGCTCCTAAACTAATGAATCGATTTTAATTTAGTTTTTTTTTGAAAGGTGGCTTGATCGAGAGTGTTCTTAGCTACAATCCAAGAAAATCGGTTCAGCCGTTTGAAAGATATCACCTCTTTTCTAGTTACTGTAACCTTCACTTGTCGGGGGTGTTATAAATTTTTAATTTACGCTTGTGATTTTAAGAATTAATATCGCAGTTTTGCTTTAAAATGCTCTCCTAAAAAGATCACGTTTTTAACCTGCAGAAAACAAGAAAGGACCTTTATTTTTGAGAACAGTTCGTTCTTTACGGCTAGTCTGTGGAGATGTCTTTGGGTTAAAATCCTTGCTATAATAGATACATCGTCATGTCACAGACAGCGCGTCTTGGCAAATTTGCCATCTAATGACGTGTACACACTAGGTAAGCTCTGACTCGGTTACGGAACCCAATCAGGCGTGCTCGCCTAATTGGTGGCGTTCGCCTTCGCTGCACCGTGCCATTCCTTTGGTACTGTACTTTCCTGTTTATACAACTGCTATTAAACCACTTTCTCTTTATTATAATCGTATTCCTCATTCATTGCTGAGAGTCGTTCATACTTCATGCTTTCATGCCCCCTTTCCATGAATAATCCACGCTAATATTAAAAAATTGGCCAAGTGTGAGTTGGATTCACACACGAAGGGTTGCGTACGCGTACAAAAAATAACTTGAATTTTTCATTATAGTATGCTGTTATAGCAGCAATAGTCATTCTGTAAAGAATTATCTCTCTACTTATTACGGTTCACGAGACACAGCTCGCTGACAGACAGACAGACATACAGACAGACGGACGGACAACGGACGCTTAGTACCTATTAGGGTCCCATTTGCAACCTTTGGGTACGGAACCCTAAGAAGGCGTTGAAAATGTTGTTAGTCTGACGGTATAGAATATTATTACCTCAGTAATTACGTATTTGTTGTAATATTTTTACAGACCACTCCAGCTGAAATTCTAATGAATAGTTACACCATCCATTTTATTAAAGCCTTATCAAGAAAACTTCAAGCACCCTCGCCAAATAGAAAAGCAGGCATTACGTAAACTTCCACAAAAGTTTATGTATGAAAAGGGGTTGTAAAAAAAGGAAAAAGTTGTCATTTTATTAAATTTCTAAAGTGTGTAGGAGAATGTCTTTCCTGAATCATCCCGGAGTCAATTAGAGCATGCTGGAGGGTCGCCTTATTATTTAATAATTAAATTAACATCCACTAGTGTTCTTATTAAAATTCAGGAGCCGGGCGGAACGAGACACTTTATTCCTTTTAATGAGTACAGCGCTGTTCTATGAACTATTTTTGTATAATATTATGCTTTATCTTGGTCTGGATTAAAAAATTATCACTTCAAAAACAGCTCTGATTTTACTCGTTATCGTAGATGCTAAACCAAAAAGGAAAAAAATATTAATAGAAAACGAGTTTTGCCCCGACATCAAAAACTACCTACAGTAAAAGTGTTGTTTTTGCCCGTGACTTCGTCCGCGTGGATTTAGGTTTTTTTAAATCCATGGAAACTCTTTGCTTTTCTGAAATAAACAGTTACCTATGTTGCCTATGTCAATGATTTCTGTACAATTACCAAATAACATATAAATCGGTTAAATGGATGGGCCTTTAAGAATCCCGTGGGTTTAAGAATCCCGTTCGAACTCTTAGATTTTCTGGGATAAAAAGTAGCCTATATCCGGTCCGGGGTTGTAAGGCAAGCATCCTCTATCTTGGGCTGCATCATCACTTGCCAGCAGGTCTGATTGCAGCCAAGCGCTAGTCAATAAATTAAAAAAAAATCCGTATGCATTTTTACTATGTACACATTAGGTATTACAAGATTACCCTTGGGCCTAGATTCCATTGAGTACGAAAGCTCCACTCCAGTGCTCTTGAAAAGCTAATCACGACCTAGCTACCCGAGTGAGTGGAGAATTTAATATGGGTTAGAAGCTCTTACATATTTTATTTGAGGGCAAAATTGCTGTAGACTGTGCTAATGTTTTATCAAATGAGATTGTATAGTTATTCTTACAAAAATAAGGATCATGTTCCAAAGCTTATGTGATCTATATAAACATGTAAAATAAAAGTCGTATTTAAGACTACCGTTTTACAGCGATTTTGTCCGGTAATTTATAGACTACGTTACTTCTGCATAAAGTATAGCTTTCAAACTAATAAACAAATCTTTCATCTTTATAATAGTATAGATATTAAGAATTTACATCTATAAATCTGTACAATGATCTTGGACTGTACTTAGTAATAAAATGATGTAGTGTTTTGTATAGCGATAGTTTATGGGGCTAGAATACATGAGGATTGGAGAAAATAATTAAAAAAAAATAGTTCTTTTGAAATTTTTAACATAATAATTAATTATTGACCTCACGCTGTACGAAACGCGATCACTGATGTCACAAGGCGTAAACGACAAAATCATTTATCAATTTTTTTACATAAAAACGTTTTTCCGCAAAAAAATAACTATAGGTACTTACCGCTATACATAACATCACATCATTTTATTATTGCAGTCCAAGATAGACATAATTTGCGTATCCCGCCTTTTTATAATCAAGTTTTTATATTGCACTGAACTTAAGTTAAGGAGTCAAATGTTTTAGACGTGATCTTTACTAGAAATATGTTTAAATCAGAATAAAGAATTTCACCTAAGACACGCATACCCAGTAAAACAAATCACAGGTTTAAAACCTACTAAACAATTTGATGCATACGTTTTGAAGTTCAAGATATCCTGTGGGATCGAAGCCAAACATTACATAAGACTGCACTGGAGTTTTTGGCATATGAAAATATAACTCGGAAGTCGCTTAGGATATGAAATATAAATTATTATCGTACGAATAGCTAATGCCCGCCTCTCTCTGTTTCAGGTACATGCTCGGAAATTTTAATCTAAGGCTTTAAAGCTTCACCTGGGCTCAGACTGTTTAGGTATTTATGCTTTTCGGTAGAGTTTTTGTAATGTAGCATGCTTTTAGAAACATATCACAGGTTTCCATACCTCAAAAGGAAAAAGGAACCGTTATAGAATCACTTCGTTGTCTGTCTGTCGTGTCTGTCAATACACCAAAGCGTACTTCCCGTTAAGTAGGTCTTACAATGGTCTTATAGCATACGTAAGGGGAAAAAATCCGAAAACCGTGAATTTGTGGTTACATCACAAAAAAAAAATATGTTCATTAACAAATATTAGTATTTTCAACTTTTTTACTATACCAATTGGGTATCATATATTAGAGCTTTACCGGTACATTATAAAACAGATTTTTATTTATTTTTCTGCGTAATAGTTTTTAGTTTATAGTGCAAAATGTCGAAAAAATACGAATCTAATAAAGAGCCCTCGGTGCGCGATTCTTGACCGGTTTTTTATGTACAACTAGCCGATGCCCGCGACTTCGCCCGCGTGGATTTAGGTTTTTCGAAATCCCATGGGAACTCTTTGATTTTCCGGGACAAAAAGTAGCCTATGTGCTAATTCAGGATATTATCTATCTCCATTCCAAATTTCAGCGAAATCCGTCCAGTAGTTTTTGCGTGAAGGAGTAACAAACATACACACACACACACACACACACATACAAACTTTCGCCTTTATAATATTAGTGTGATTATGTACCTACTTATAAAAAGATTATTCAAAGCTTCTTTTGGATACTCAGGGGAAGTCAAATATCTCAAAGCAGCATAATATTAAAATCGTCATAATGTAGTATTAGATTCGCTTAGAATGTTAACCTCTCAAGTTCAAAGTTTTCCTTTGTACTCCACGACGTAACTTGTAAGTTTGTGTAATGCGCTTCTCGCGTTCATTAGTCGCGTTGAGCACATTTTATTTTATGATTTGATTATACGGTGTGTGTTATCATGTGAATAATTTGTTTTACGATATAGTTGATGAAGAAATACTGGATTTAAAAATTCAGTATGAATTTCTGTAAACTCTGACTCATGTTGGCCAGAGATAACTTAATATTATACCATTATCATGTACCATCAAGTGTGATTGCAATCAAGGGCTAACTTGTAATGGAAAATAATGTTAAGTTAGTATATAATTATATGTACCTGCTTATGTGAAGAAAAAAAAATAGTTATGTATAAATTAGGTACCTATTATCTTATTTTGACTGTATACAAGTAAACTATAAGTGAAAGCTGAGCTTGCCGGCTTTGGTCGACTGGAATTTTTGAAAATTAATGAGGGGGGGGGGGGTCATTTTATATTTATACATTACTAATAATTACATAATATAGTATGTAATTATACCATTGTTATAGGTACAACTGTATCAAAAAGTCATGTTACAGCATGCACTTGTTGAAACTGCTTTGGTTTTCAGAGTTTCAGACATGGCATTTTCCTATTCAACCGACTATAAAGGTAGGACTCGTAGATATAAGGAGAGAATTTTAGGCAGCTACTTTTCGGGTCTCAAGTTAACCTCTTACCAGTTGAATTTTGAGGCTTTTAAAGTCGAAATGTTCCCTCACAAAGTAACTTATACTT
Source organism: Maniola jurtina (assembly GCF_905333055.1). Classification (NCBI taxonomy): domain Eukaryota; kingdom Metazoa; phylum Arthropoda; class Insecta; order Lepidoptera; family Nymphalidae; genus Maniola; species Maniola jurtina. The sequence goes on from NC_060039.1 coordinate 12,477,078, forward strand.
GTGCCAATGTTAAGTCTTTCAACTCTACCTAGACGTGAAAAGACGAGAATGTAAATAGGTGGACTAGTTTTGCCTGCGACTTCATCTGAGTCACAGACGACTGCCTAAAAACAGGTGTAATGTTTTCTGGTTTTATGTACAGTCAAAGACCGTAAATAGTTTAGCACCTTAATGATCATATTCGCGTGGCACGGTTATGCACATGCGTTAGGTGTGTGTGGCGTGTTTATAGAAAAGCTCACAAGTGCGACAGGTTTTGGATGCAATAGTTTTGCTGAATTGCTACTCGAATTCTGAGGCCAACCATATGTATATGAGTTTCTGTATTACACCATAGCTTAAAAACACTTGAACAGATTCGGATGCATATCGTTAAAAACCTTACATCATTCCGAGTGACACTTACTATCAATGACGCCAAGAAAAATAAAGGGTGGCAACTTGCCATGACCGAAGACATCTCATGTGGCCGAAGCTTCCCTCTAGACTTGACCAGAGACAACATTGTTAGGAATACTTCAGGTAAAAACACAGTCAAGGAATATAGTACTGTGTAACGAGAGATCACAGTGAAATGATAACAAGTTATTATAATATAATTGTCAATTAAACGAAGATTACTTAAAACTATGATTATCATCAAAGGCCACCCTTACTTTTTCAGAATTTATTTTGCAGTTTTCTTGCAGATATTATTCTCTGACATTATTCACAGTTATTCACACTTGGGTCGATCTACACATAAAGTAGAGAAAGGCCCTATTTCAAAAATAGATAAGTAGGGCGATAGGATAACTATAGATAGGAAAAATGTAGGGACCTCTGCATACCGTCGTATTTCAGTTTATTAATATCTAGGGCCTTTATACTTGAAGAGATGGCGATCATTTTGACGGGGTGACTTCATAAAAGCAAGTTTGTAATAAATAATACCTACGTATATTATATTCTTCAAGTAAAAACGTTATTGCATATTAAAGTTGAATCTCTTGCATCCCGGAGACGGAAAATAACATAGGGGTGTTTTTTATCCCGGTATATCAGAGAGTTCCCTCGGGATTCTTAAAGGTCCATCTGTTTAACCGATTCATATGAAATTCGCTACAGAAGTAGGCACCTTGCATCCCGGAAATTTACATAGGTAAGTAACTTTTATCCCGCAAAATCAAAGAGTTCCCACGGGATTTAATTAAAATCAAAATCCACACAGACGAAGTCGAAGGCATCGTCTAGTTTGGTATATGCCCGATGGCTATAGTCAATAACCCTATATAACAAACAGTTTTTTTTTCAGGATAGGCTTGCGCTTAGCGTAGAAAGCAAATGATGAGATCTAGGTTGGAGTGCGCTTGCCTAGAGTAAGACCAATCCATACTTAATATTATAAATGCGAAAGTGTGTCTGTCTGTCTGCTACGTTTTCACGGCCCAACCGCTGAACCAATTTTAATGAAATTTGGTACAGACTTGGGATACATCCCGGGGAAGGACATAGGCTACTTTTTATCCCGGAAAATCAAAGAGTTCCCACGGGATTTAAAAAAAACGAAATCCACGCGGGCGAAGCCGCGGGCATCATAAGAAGGTGCCTCCTCCTAGTTTCCACCCGCTCTCGCACCACAATATCAGCCGAACGTGGGGATACGCTGAATATTTCATTACAAAAGGTAAAGAGGACAAAGAAATGCGAGTTAGATCGCGGCCTAAATAAACGATGGTTTTACCAATGGTTCTCGATAGTCGGTCAGCGGTGAAAGAAAACATCCAGAGAGTTTTCCATAATCTTCTCAAAGGTGTGTCAACTGTGACGTGGTCCACACTCATTTTGAAAGGAGACCCGTGCTCAATAGTGGGTTGAAATGATGACAATTTGAGCGACAAAATATGCTGGATACAAGTGTAAATTAAAAATTTATAACACCCCCGACAAGTGAAGGTTAAGTAACTAGAAATGAGCTGATAACTTTCAAACGGCTGAACCTATTTTCTTGAATTATCGTAGCTAAGAACACTCTCGATCAAGCCATCTTTCAAACAAAAAAAACCGAATTAAAATCGTATGGGTTTCTTAATTCCACAATGTCTTCTAAATTCTTGAACAGATTTTGGTGTAGGTAGGTATATGACATCGTTACATCATCCCACGTGACACTGGCTGTAATTTTTTTGAAATTCAATGTGGTGGCTGTATGGTGTCATTTTCAAAATAAATGGAATAGATTAATTTTCTTCAATTATTTGTTGACCCATGTACCCATTTGTACCCATGACACTCATGAGATAGCAGTGCAAACCGAGGCGAGTTTTTTGAAACAAGTTTGATATAAAGATGATTCCTGACGGTGGATCCACATATGCCACCGGGTCCAACTCGCTGATATGTGTGATCCACCATGAAGATAAATAGTCAATGGCCTTATTATAATAATCATCTAGAAATTAGATCCTTAGTAGCGGTCACGAAATACTAACCGAATCCACCCGAAGGTGCCCGAAGTACAGACATTATTTATTTAATACACTCAAAGGCTACAGTCAGATAATTGTTTCTCTCCAATTTCGCACGAAAACACGCTGATACTTCAGAAACATCCCACTCAAATGGATTTCATACGGATAACAAAATAAATATTTATGTGTATCACTCTATATTTCAATGTCACAGCTATGTTTTTCAGTGATGGTTTCCCTAACAAAGTTTCACTTATAACTATTGATGTAATTTTGTGCTATGGCCATCGGTTTACATAGTATTTATTTGTGAAGTTTAAGTGATTATAGGTGATTATGATACCTAAATAATTTAGATGTATCAGGCTCTAATAGACTAACAAACGGACAGACGGAAGGACAAAGGGCAAATTCTCCTCAGGGAACTTGGAGATAGCGGGTATCATCTAGTTATTAATAAAAAGTTACTAGTTTACTCAATACTCAAACCTGGTGATGACCTATTCAGATAACTTGGACCAAAAAATTGGCCTGCCCTATTGAAATGTGATATAATCAAATGCTGACAGACAGTCGGACGGACGGACGGACAGCGGAGGTTTAGTCATAGGGTCCGTTGGCACCCTTCGGGTACGGATCCGTACGGAACCCTAAAGATAGTTTCCTTTATTATTTAATCAAGAAAAGAACCCACCTAAACAAACTATTGAGTAAATTAAAAAATGATTTAAAGTCTGATTTTCAAATCGGTGGAATTCTGACTGATCATTGTATTACCTACATTGAGCGGGTTATTTATGATATGAAGAACAAGGTTACCAGCTGAAAAAGTTACTAGTTTACTCCACAGGGATCTAACAGAGTTCCAAATCCTTCCTTACCAACTCAATCGTTGGAGGGTAAAGACAAAGGCAACAATTATCCACAGAACAGAACAATCAGAGATCGCTTCCAATGCGGGCAGTATTGTGGCGACGCTCCAATTTATACGTTTTAAACTGATAATGACCCATTCAGATTACTTGGACCAAAGAATTGGCCTGTTCTATTGAAATGTGATAAAGTGGCACGGTTCGGATTTGGTCTGGTGGAAGGCTTAAGTCGTAGCTTTTACAACCCTGCTGGCAAAACAAACTATAGGTGAGGGGGGTGTGGTTTTGTATGTCCCCGGCTGAGACAGTCTTTAGTTAAGTTGTGTTTAGTTTTGTATGCTTCTGCGCAGTCGGGTTTCTTTTTTAATATTTGATTATAATACTCATAACAGTAGTGACATTGGCTACTAATATTAGAAAGAGATAAAGTTTGTAAGTTTGGATATAGGGGGTAATCATCCGATTCTGAAAATTTCATCACTGATAGATTATCGATTAATCACGCGAACAAAGTCACGGACAAAAGCTAGTTTATTAAAAACTAGAGGATGCCCCCGACTTCGTCCGCGTGGATTTAGGTTTTTGAAGATCCCGTGGGGACTCTTTGATTTTCCGGTATATAAATAGCCTATGTCCGTCCCTGGGATATAAGCTAACCCTGTACCAAATTTCGCCAAAATTGGTTAAACTGTTGGGCCGTGAAACGGTAGCAGACAAACAGACAGACACACTTTCGCATTTATAATATTAGCATGGATAAATGGTGATATTTTTTGAAAGTCAGAACTGGAATATTTTGCAAATGACAAAATCAAAGATGGCGTTGTATTGTTATCTGCTTCAGTGGCAAAAATTTGTAATTTGGAAGTTAATATCAAAATCATACATTCGGGGTAATCTAAAATTGTCGGGCCTCCACAAAGGGTGAATTTTAAGCGAGCTCTATTATACAAATTTAATTATTCGTCTGGAAAATGGAGTTTGTCTTTCGTTTTCAACGCCTTTGTACCTTTGCGTGATTGTTTTTGGTTATCTTTTTGTGCCGGGGTCAAGTTTTGTGACGTTAAAGATAAGGGATTAGTTGAATAACTAATTATTTTCTAATTTGGCTTTGTTTGTGTTATTAATTGGAAGCTTTTACTGTGTGAGCATTAGGTATAATGTTTGACTTCCGTAAAATGTACGTTTTGTTTTATAATATCGACGCACGCACGCAGAATTGAACATGCAATGGTTACAAAAAAATTGCATTGATCCTTTTAAGCTTTAATTAAGGACAGAATTAAAGGATAACTCATGGCCACCATGCCAAGAGTGAACGAATGAGAAGAATTTTAAGCTGTGGAGTCTCTTGTCTTAAGATCTTGAATCTCTGAAACTAGAAGCAACTATTTGGTTTTGCCATTTTTTTTAAATTCATATACAAGTTAGCCCTTAACTAAAATCTCACCTGGTGGTAAGTGATGATCCATTCTAAGATGGGAGTGGGCTAACCTGGTAGGGGTATGGCAGCTTTCATTAAACCCATACCCCTTTCTACACGGCATCGTACCGGAATGCAAAATCGGTCTACAGAACGGCTTTGCCGGTAGGGTGGTAACTAGCCACGGCCGGAGCCTCCACCAGACCAGACCAGAAATTTAGAAATTATGAAATTCCGAACCCCTGTCGGGAATCGAACCCGGGACCTCCCACTAATAATACCATAGCGCTTACCTACCACTGCGTTAGGGAGGGCGTCAAAAAAACCGTTTTTTAACCCCCGACCCAAAAAGAGGGGTGTTATAAGTTTGACGTGTGTATCTGTGTATCTGTGTATCTGTGTGTCTGTGTATCTGTGTATCTGTGTATCTGTGTATCTGTGTATCTGTCTGTGGCATCGTAGCGCCTAAACGAATGAACCGATTTTAATTTAGTTTTTTTTGTTTGAAAGGTGGCTTGATCGAGAGTGTTCTTAGCTATAATCTAAAAAAATTGGTTCAGCCGTTTAAGAGTTATCAGCTCTTTTCTAGTTTTCTTGTAGAAAAGAAGGTTAGATAACCGTTAGGTTCATAATATTATGTCAATAGACAAATGTCAAGCTGTCAAGATGGACGTTGCCTAAATACTTAATTATTTATTTGAAAATGATGTTTTGGAAAACTCAAATACTTTGGATCGTCGGGGGTGTTATAAATTTTTAATTTACACTTGTAGTATAATAGCGATATTATAATAAATAATTGTATAACGAAGAATACCTGAGCTTGTTCGCGTGATGCGAGCCTTGTTAATGGGAATTTCAAACACATTCCTGCCCTAGAGACACTGTTTATGCTTTCAAAATGACGTTAAAGAAAAACGTTGTCCTATTGTTGTGGGACTTATGGTAATGGCCGATTTCATTATAATAGAGGCACTTATTTTCCCTTAGGGACAGAATTTTTAATATACTTTCTTGTCAAGTCCACATATAAAACTAGCTGACCCACCCCGGCTTCGCTCGAGCAGATAACGTATATACTTTTTCATTTTTAGGGTTCCGTAGGTACCTCATAGTATGAGTACGTACGAGCATAGTACCGTGTAGTTACTGTGTGTAGTGAGTAGTAGTACCGTGGCGTGTGGAAATTTCTACAGGAAACCTTTGTCGAGCAGTGGATGTCTATTGGTTGACGACGAGGGGACTTGATAACAAGATTTTTTGGATGTAGCATCCGTCAGGTCGATTTATTTGTATAAAATGTAGCCTACGTCACCCGGACCGTATTATTAAAGATTTGATTGACAACTCATTCATCAAAATCGGCTCAGTAGTTTAGGCGCTACGGTGGAACACACATAAGTACAAAACTCCATACATACATATGCTAAAAAAATCAGAACCCTTCCTTTTGGCTTTGCCGTAGTTGGGTAAAAAACGCTTCATGATACATAGCTACAGACTGTATTTTTCAAAATTTGTTAGGGACAAGTTATATGTCTCAAAATTTACGACATTTTTTAACCCCCGACCCAAAAAGAGGGGTGTTATAAGTTTGACGTGTGTATCTGTGTATCTGTTTGTGACATCGTGGCTCCTAAGCTAATGTACCGATTTTAATTTAGTTTTTTTTTTATTTGAAAGGTGGCTTGATCGAGAGTGTTCTTAGCTATAATCCAAGAAAATCGGTTCAGCCGTTTGAAAGTTATCAGCTCTTTTCTAGTTACTGTAACCTTCTCTTGTCGGGGGTGTTATAAATTTTTAATTTACACTTGTTATCTATCATTTTATAGCTATGTGTTATAAATTGTTATGAAAATATAACGGTGTTATATAACCTTGTCAGTTTGACGTCGATTGCACCAATAAGAATTACAGCCAGGTTATAGCGCATGTAAACATTAACATAATAAGGCTCTAACCATAAAAACTCATAAACAACTCGAAAGCATATCACATTAATCATACCGGGCCTCATTAACCATCCTTATCGCTAAACATTTTAATGATACTTTAGTTTAAATAGGGCGTTACTGTTACCTTTCTTTGACTTTTATCAAGTGCCGTGTTTCATAGAAAGAAGTAATGTGTGGCCGCACGCTACATTATAAAAATTAATAAAATTAGTATTTTTAGGGATCTATGGTAAAATACGGAATTCTTATAGAGTTTCGTCCACTCTGTCTAATAGGTAGGTACCTACATGGATTTAGTAGAGCGAGCGAAGAGAGCATTTTTTTCAGTAGGTATCACAGAACACGTTTGCAAAGTAAAACAATTGATGTGAGCGAAGCGAGCTCTTTTTAGGGTTATTTTAGGGTTCTATAGTAAAACAAGGAACCCTTATACTTACCTAATTTCGTCAAGGTCATCTGTGCGTCTACCTATATGGCACAGCCATTTTAAAAATTACCGAAGTACATATTAGGCATAAGGTTTTTTGTACCTACAGTTAGAGAAATCTTTTACCATTATACAGAAATAAAAATTTGAAATGCTGAAAAAAAATTTTGGGGAACCAACCTCCACACGCGAGCATGGAAAAATATTTGGTTCTGGTGATATTTTGTTAAATAGGTAAGTATTTTAAAATCATCGAAACAAATAAGTTCAAACAAATAATGGCCGTCAAAGTTTTCTGCAACTAGCATGGCTACGGAACCCTACGTTATGCGCGTTGGAACTCGCACTTGACCTTTTTTTTTTTTGGATTTTTGTGCCGGTATGCTGTAAATATACCAGTTTTCGTTATAGCGTGTAACTTGTAAGTTACGGGGAAATATTTTAAGTAATCTATGTAAAATAGATTTATTACATGGAAGGTATTTCAATGCATTTTGAAAGTAACAAAATGTTTCATGCATTAGTGAAGGTATTGTGATTTGTGGCAGTTTGCAATAACTGCATTATGGCGTGTGAAATACAAAGAATGGGCAATATTATGTACCTATGTAATGCTATCACACGCCGGCAACAGCGGAATTAGACAAGGGCTCTCCTATATAGTGCTGCAAAATTGTTCATGGGTGGTGGTAATCACTTAACATCAGGTGGCCCACCTACTCAGTTGCTCGCTAGTTTTTGTTAAAAAAAAACCGGCCAAGTGCGAGTCAGACTCGCGCACCGAGGGTTCCGTAGTCGAATATTTTTTCCGACATTATGCACGATAAATCAAAAACTATTATGCAAAAAAAAAAGTCTATTTTTAACCCCCGACCCAAAACGAGGGGTGTTATAAGTTCGACGTGTGTATCTGTGTAATACTGTGAATAATAATGTCAAGATAATACTAGTTAACTATTGATTACAAGTGTAAATTAAAAATTTATAACAACCCCGACAAGTGAAGGTTACATACTCGTACAGTAACTAGAAAAGAACTGATAACTTTCAAACGTTTGAACCGATTTTCTTGGATGATAGCTAAGAACACTCTTGATCAAACCACCTTTCAAAACAAAAAAAAACTAAATTAAAATCGGTTCATTAGTTTAGGAGCTACGATGCCACAGACAGATACACAGATACACACGTCAAACTTATAACACCCCTCTTTTTGGGTCGGGGGTTAAAAATGTCATAAAACTTAATAAGTTACCTTAATTTATGTTTTAGGTTGTATAATAAAGGAAAAATCAGAACAATAATTTCCGATAGGTGAGCAATATAGGTCGGGTGTAGAATGTAGGATCATTATTCAAATAAAACTAATAGCCTTTTTGTAGCCTGCATGGTGCAGCCAATATTGGCAAAGCACTACAATATGAACGATTAAAGCTAATCCTGCTTAGCGTATTTGCTTTTTGTTTAGAAATCCGTACAAATATATCATTATATGCTATTTATTTATTAATAGCTGAACTTTTTTCGCGTGGATATAGATTCTTTTTAAATCCCTTGGAAACTGGGGTAAACAGTAGCCCATATGTTTCTTCAGAATATAAACTTTCTCCATTCTTTGCCAAATCGGTTTAGTAATTGTGGCCTGAAGGAATAACAAACCTCAAAACATCTAGACTCTCTTCTGTCTCTTCTCATCTTTATAATATTACTAGCTGATACCCGAGACTCTGTCCGTATGAACAACATCAAATCCAATCAATTCGAAAATCATTTCTTAGCGAATGTACCTAAATCTTCTTAAAGAAAAGAGGAGACCAAGTCCTTTTGACTTTTACAGATAAGATAAGGTAATGTATTAAATATGCTGTGATAACAATATAATATAACATAGTAAGTATAACATAGTCATCTCCGGAATGCTCGTCTCTCAATTTTCGCATATGATTAAAGGTGGCACCACACCAGCGAGCTGTCACTGTGTTTAACCAGCAGCATCAGTAGCACACATAAACAATGGGCGAGCTAAGCCGAGGGGATATTTTAATGTGATTGGTGGACAGCTTCCCCGTCTCGTCGCGTCGCTGCATTATAAATGCATCCTTTATCGCGATCCACTGACGCGTATATCGGTCAGCAGCACGATATTTTATTCCATTCTATTCCATCAGCCTGTATGTGTCCACTGCTGGACATAGGCCTTTCCAAGAGCGCGCCACCCAACACGGTCCTCCGCGTTCCTCATCCACCCACTCCCCGCCACCTTCTTCAGGTCATCGGTCCAGCGGGCTGGAGATCGTCCCACACAACACTTATCGGTACGTGGTCTCCACTCCAGAACACGTCTGCGCCATCAGCCGTCGGTTCTGCGACAGACATGACCTGCCTAATGCCACTTCAGCTTGCTAATCCTTTGAGCTATGTCGGTCGCTTTTATTCTTCTGTGAATTTCCTCGATTCGTATTTTATCTCTGAGAGTGATACCCAACATAGCTCGTTGCATAGCGCGGTGTTATACATGCGATATTTTACTATGTGGCTTGAAATATATATAACTTCTAAATAATAAATAAACAATTGGACTAAAAGGACCATTTTGTAAGTAAAGACAAATACATAAAAACTAAGTTAATATCATGCTTCTGAAAAAAGCGTATTACACAATCGAAGATTATCTATTAGCTCCAGCGTGGGACTTCAATTAGTTTTATACATGGCATACCTATTGTTACTCAAATCTTTGAAAAAAGCGACTACCAAGTTTTTTGCGGGTTTTTCTCAGTTGATTCACGTCTTTATGATTCGAAAGTATTTGTACAGAGATAGCTAGTATCCCCGGATTGGACATAGGCTACTTTTTGACTCTGAAAATCAAAGAGTTCGCACGGGTTTTTTGGAAAATCTAAACCAGATCTAGACAAAGTCACATGCATGAAATTCAAATGTGATTGATATTTGAAAACGCTCTATACTTTGGTGAACAGTTGAAGAAAACTCTAATATCCTTGTTCGCATGTCTCCACGACCGTGTGTATCTCGAACTTTCACGTTCGCTTCGTAACTAATTATTTCCATGCATTTTGGTATTCCCTTTGCACCGTCAAAGTGTATGAAATATTAAAAATAAGTCTATGCGCTTAGGTTTATGAAATTTCAGCTTTTGTTCAACATCAAACTGAATTCAAAATTGTATCTCATGAGATGTTTTATTAACTTTTCTCTCATTTATTCAGAATATACTAATTACAATCATATTTTGAAAAAATGTTTGCAAAAATAGAATAACAGAAACATTTATTAAAAATATGATACCGGGTCATGATTAAATGGTATTTATTATCTTAGTACGGTAGAATTATTTAAATGCCATATCATTAGTATAGTACGCGAAAGGTCGAGATGGCAATCGGAATGGGGACGCCGCGCTCACCCGCATAGCCCCCGCGCTAAACCAGAGCAGAAAAGCCGGGTGACGTACGAGTGTGCGGGGCGTCCCCCGAGTCATGCCCCGATTGCCATCTCGACCTGTCGCGTGCTATAAGTATAGGTATCTATAGATAGGTGCGAGGAACTCATATTTTAGCGGTTTTAACGACAAAAATTTATTGTAAATTGAATATGTACTTGAAAAGAGCAACCGCCGAGTTTCTTGCTGGTTCTTCTCGGTAGGAACGGCATTCCGAACCAGTGGTAGATTTTTTTGACGATTCAAAAGCACTTGTAAAAGTTTAATTGAATAAAAACATTTTGAATTTTGAATTTTTGAAAAACTGTATCTGAAGGTACAATGTATTGTATTTTTTTTTAATCTTGATTTTTGGCAGTTTTTTCCATTTGGAAAATGCCACTCCGTAAGGCCACATTATATACTTAACAACTTAATGTATTGTATTGGCATAGCAGAGGGTTCTTATAAGGTATCCCTACTTTATCTACGTAGACGATGTCGCGGGCAACAACTAATAAGTTTTAGAAAGCCGCTAAGTACTTCAATGGCTCGGTGATTCTTACAGATTAGGGATTTATAATGTAATTATGTTTCATATATCTTTTATTTAAGTACCTACTTGTATGTATCTATTATATCTGTTAAGTCTATTGTAATATAAAGTTTACTGGCGCTCTACAAAAATGTTGTGGACGCTAGTTATTGATATACATATCGGTCATGTAATAGTATGTAAGTAGTATATAAAATGTTAAATATGTATATTGTTAGCGTCCCTTAAAAAATAAATAAATAAATAAATAAATAAATAAATCCTGCTTAAAAAGACATTAAAAGTTAGAGCACCACAGCGGGACCACCGATGCAAGTCGTTTTAAATTCAAGTCACAGTGTTCCGTAGAGTTGTAAGGCACGTGGCGGTGGATGCTTTGACGCTGTATGTCACGAATCCGTCACCGAATGAATTCTAATTAAGTTCCAAACGCACTGTGAATACATTGACAGGAACTAAAATGACAGTGTAATGCAGGTGTATAGTGGACGCATACCTTTAACGATGTTACCGGATTCAGCATGTATTTGTCTTATGGCGCACAATATACAACTGTCATTTTAATCTTACCAGTTTTAAGAGGAGTCTCTCCGTCACTCGCTCCATACAAACGTAGTTCGTCTCTCATTGGAATACTAACCAATCATAATCAATGGATTTTTGTAGAAACGTTCCGGGAACTAATATTGCCTGTGGTTTTCCAGATTTCCGTTAAAATATTCGGTTTAAAAATTCACGTACAAATCTTTGAGCCCCTGTAATTTTAAAACTACATATTTTTAGAAAAATCTATAACACCACAGGCACAGATATTAGTTTTTAGAATATGTCTGCAAAATTTCATGGACTTTGGTTGCTTAATATTCAAATGAAATTGGAACTACGAATGTATGGAGTAAGTGACGGAGAGAGCCCTGTTAACGCATAGTGAATAGCTTTGGTCTAAAATGAATGGTTCATAGCAGATAATATATTTACCTTTAATATAGACGTGACTTTCGTTGTAATTTTTTTCGCCATAGGTACTAACTGACCGAATTAAAACAATATCTACTTAATACCTAATAATTTCTATGAAAAGTTCAGAGGTAGCTTGCATTACGGCAATTGGCATAGGCAACTTTTGATCCCGGAAATCAAAGACGGGATTTTATGAAAACTTAATTCCACGCGGACAAAGTCACAGGCATCACCTAGATTTGGATAACTGTTCGAGACAATAAGTTAGTGAGTAGAGACCTTTACCCTCATATTGTGAAATAATAGCTATCCCGTTTCATCACGAATTCAACCCGAATTAATAAATAATTATATGAAAGCGATATCGCGTGAATTTGTCATGAATAGCAATAGCTATGTAAGCCCTGGTATTAACTAATCAGGTACCTATGTAATACCTATTAATACCATTCAATGTATTTATGACCTCGTTATGTTAGATAGGCCACCATATCGACTGAAAAAAGGTTAAATTGAACGAATTGAACGATTTGAAATGCAGATTCTACTGAGGAGAGTCGACAAGAAACTCAGCAGTTGCTCTTAATCATAAAAGTTATAAGTTTTTAATTTACATTTGTTATAAGAAAGTGAATAAAAAAGAAAAATAATGCTGAAATAACCAGATGAAAAATCACTGTCACATTATTTCTAGTTTCAATGGAACCCTAAAAATAATATCCAAGAGAAATCCACCACGAGCGGAAGTAGTTTCCTCTAATGAGCTTATATAAGCACAACAAAGAGTTCCGATTTAGCCTATTTTCTTCTGTTATCTGTGCTCATTTAGGATTTTTCTTTGCGAAATCGAGATACTTATTTCAAAAGGGGAGGAAGAAAATTGTTAGTATTCTCTCTGTAGTTATAGGTATCTAACATCTATACCTAATATATCGCAAATATTTTTTTTAAATAATAAAATAGCAAGCGATGAACAGGCGGGTCACCTGATGTTAAGTGATTACCGCCGCCCATGAAAATCTGCAGCACCAGAGGTACCGCCGATGCGTAGCTGGCCTTTCAAGAATTTGTTGGTCTGCCCTTATGTTATAAAAGCCGTGATAAAAGACGCTTTAACCTTTTTTTATCTATTTATTTTATTTTAAAACAAACATACATTTTAAATATACCCCTCATGTAATTATAATCTACGCGGCTTCGTACCGAAACGCTTCGGCTAATAGCTTGGGCTACCTACTGGTAGGGTGATAATTAGCCACGGCCGAAGCCTCCAGACCAGGCCAGAACGTACTTACTAGTTCTGTTCCATCTGGCTTCGTCATTTTCAATCATCCCAAACGTATTTTTTTTACGTCCAGGTCCAAACGTCAATCTTGTTTTTTTTTAAAAGAATATTAGCCAAGTTTTTTATGCTGACTAATATTCCCCTTTCCCCTCTAACTAAGCGTAAAGCTTGTGCTAGGAGTGGCTACGACAATAGTGCAACGGGTGGGGTTTGAATCGGCGACCTTTCGGTTTTCAGTCCGCTCCTTTAACCATTGAGCTATCGAGGCTTTATCTATAGGTAGGCTGCTGAGGCGAGCTATCATATCTATCATCAGGCGAGTGATAAAATTCTAGACTTTATAGACTACCACAAATTTCTGACGAGCTCTTAAGCTATGGTTTCCTCCAAAAGCGGTGCCGTTTTTAAACGGACGCAATATGATGACCTCAAAAAGACGGCCGTAAACATGTGGAATGTTCGAGACTGCATTGACCGTTTTATTACGGTGAACAGACCACACACACACACACATATATAGCACATCATGAACCCGCACAAAATCAATTAAAATTTCATCATCCTCGCTGGTCCAGTTGATGAAACTCATTTTGAACAATAAATATTTTAAAATGATACGCAAATTAATATTACGCTTGAAAATACCTGCACCGCTATGAAAAAAACGTTGACAGACACTTCGACACCGACAAGACGGCCGTCATGCAAATGGCGGTACCGCTTTTTGACGTTACGGTGTCAATTACCGTTATCTAGGAAACCGCGCCATATTGTTTACATAGACAACGTTCTAGTGACGTCATTCACCGCTGTATTACGGCCGCTACATGATGGCACCGCTGTTGGAGGGAACCAGAGCTTCAGGCCATAAAGATTTTCGTCCATCAAACTTTCTTTCCACTCAGTTACCCGTAGATTTGTACGCGCGATGAAACCCCAGCGTAAGTCCAATCTTGCGTAAGAAACTTATAAACCGTACAAGTTTTCAGCTTTACTACGCTTTAGTCTTTGAGTATCTGTGGCGACTCAACCCGCTTCGAGGTGCCATCCTAATACCATGACTAGACCCTGTTATCTTGTCGTATGACAGATGTCAATGCAGACCGTTGGATAGGTGAGGGATTAGATTTCACACGAAAAAGTACAAGTAATTTAGCTATAGACATATATGCACATCATGGTGGTCGTCGTTCTATAAACTTGAGGTCTCTTGTGGAAACTTCCATAGGCCGCGCGATTTTCGCCGCCTGTATCCAGTAGGTCCCTGTGACCCATTTAATGGCGTATCTTCACCTAGTATGTGGTCGACAACACTCCGTTTTCCGGTACAGTTCTTGTAATTCACGAAGGCGAGTGGCTTATGCTTGTGTTTAAGTCGTATCGGTATAAGTAAGGTTCACTAAATGTGTGCGTTTGCGAGCGCTTGCTCGCGACTGATTGGTTCAACATGCACGCACACTTACGCAATGCCCATGTATACGATGTAACCACAAAGTTTACTTGCCTTCGTGAATTGAAAGAACAGTACGAGGTTGACATTCTAACACTTTGGAACCCCAACGTAACGTTCTTCAAACTTTAAGCTCTACAAATTTCTAATTTAGCACTGTACGTACAATGTATAACGACGGAAAAAAGTAATGCGTCGCTTGAATGCAATATTACTATATTGTAATTTTTTTTTGCGAATTGATCAATTGATCAATTTGCGCAACAGAATCGCAGGCTGTTGGAGTAAGGCTGGTCGCGTTCTGAGATCGACCACGTCGGTCTCCTCTTAGTGTTTTGCGCACAGTTTTGCGCGTGTTTTATAGAGTATTTTGTTTTGGCAAATAGTTTTATGTCTCTAGAGGCATTCCGTATGTATCTTTATTTTATACGTTCCATCCGTAGCTAGTCCATAAATTCTTTATCAGTTGCCTATATTATTTCGTTTGGATAGAGCGCTATAAGAGTTTCACGTAGGTATCAAGTAATAATTCTAACTAGGTAAGTATAGTACACGGGTTGAGACGGCAACCGGGCATTGTCTATTACTTCGCATTTGGCCAGCGTTGTGGACTATGGCCTAAACCCTTCTATTTTTGAAAAGAGACCCGTGCTCAGTAACGGGGTGGAGGTGGGTTGAGAATTGAGATGGTGATGATGATAATGATTGGAGGTCATCTTCAATACAATAAATAAAATAGGCGCAAAAGAAACTTAACTAAGACAAAATTCGTGGTTACCTATGTCCTATTAAAGAAATACCCATCATATTAAGAACCACTTCTAATACACTTTTTTGATTAGATTACCAAACACTCCATAATAAAACAACAAATAATAAAAATTAGGGTTCCTTAGTCATAGACTACTGGACTGTTTTTCCGGCGCTATGTTTTTTGTCGTCTTCGGATGTTACTATGGCATTTATTTTGTTATAATAGAAGATTTTTTTTTTTAAAGAATATTAGTCATGTTAAATGACTAATATTCCCCTTTCCTCTCCAACTAAACGTCAGGCTTGTGCTAGGAGTAGGTACGACAATAGTGCAACGGGCGGGGTTTTAACCGTCGACCTTTCGGTTTTCAGTCCACTCCTTTACCGGTTGAGCTATTGAGGCTCTTCCTCTAAATACTGTGTAATTTAACGTGTATAATTTAGATGCGACTCCGACTCGCAATCCGCCTGTCGAAGTAAGGAAAAACTCAGTTTGTCTATCCGTGGTTTAACAGGAACGCTATCTGTCGGTGCATTGGGAAACTGAGAGGTTCCCTAAGGAAGAAAAGGAAAGCGACGGGATGGAGTTTCCAATGTCACCGTTTAGATGGCGCTTCCATGAATTTTCACTACCTATATATTATATTTATTTGTAAAAAAGTAATGCAAACTAATATAGTGTTTAATAGGTATAATACAATTCGCATTTTCATATATGGGGAAAACAAATTACATTGTTTTTCAGAACTAAACTTGCTCTACCAAAATCCATGTACAAAACCCATGTATCAAAGACCCAGTAGCTCAAAGTTGAAGTGGGCGAATTAAGATGAAAAATTGAGATTTTGGGTTAGGAATCGGTTTGTTTCATAAAATACAAGCGATCCACCCCGGCTTCGCACGGGTAGCTTATTTTAATTATTTTTATAGGGATCTCTATTTTTTTCGAAAATAAAATATAGCCTATGTCACTCGGGATTAATGTAACTTTCTACTGGTAAAAGAAGTTACAAAATCGGTTTAGTAGATCCAGAGATAAGGTACTTACTTTAAACAAACAAACTTTACCTTTTTATATTATTAGTATAAGATTTACTATTTAGGTACCTATATAAATTAATTTCACATAGATTCAAAAGAACTTGTAAAGTCTAATAATTGAATAAAAATATTTTGAATTTTGAATTTATAAAGAATGGTTTATGGCAAAAATGAAGAATTTCTTCCATGTTTCAGAATTTTAGGCACCCCATTAGATTATTTAAAAAATACAACTCGACCGAAGCCGGGGTGGGTCAGGTATAAAATTAATTTCAATCTATGAATCCCCATTTACCCACATATTGCGTCAAATCGTAATCTTAGATTCTCCATCCCATTCCAAAATAAACTTTAACCTCTCACAAAATTCCGCATTCCATATCAAATAACGGTATTTAATATCCGAGTGGGTTTGTCTGTCTGTCTGTCACGCTGACGCGAGATTGCTTTCTCCCATCTCCGTTAAAACAATAACGGTGAATACTTCACGCTGTATAAATTCATAATCTGAAAATCCGTCGAGTGTGGAACGCTATACTTATACCTACTCGCGGCTGATAGGGAAATATTAAATATGAACTACTTAGATGATGCCAGCGACTTTTCCAAGTGATTTTATTTGGAAATATTGGAGTCCAAGGGAACTCCAAGATTCCTTTTTTTCTATATTATTATCTTATTAATCTACAAAGATCGGAATGCTGTGTTTGTGTGCTGTTATTTAGACCTGTATTTAAAATATTGTAACACAGCATTTTAGTCAATCTTATTGCACAATACTTACTGCAAATTCAACAAATAACCCCGCATAGGTCATACTGTTTTCCCCAATTTAGAAGCTGTCAAATTAAAAGATATACGTCTCTTAATATAGCAAATTACTATTAATTGTGTTATAGGTATTGTTTGCTAACCAATAATATTTAGGATGCTCTAAATAAACCCAGGCAGAATCAAGGACCCAGGATATTGCCAGGACCACGATCTTCAGTAATGAACGAACTACCGGAGAGGGAATAAAAATAAACCCAACCACTGCAATAGGCATGTTTTAAGGGAAAATAGGACTCAGCAGACGGACGCGCCGTGTGTATTGCTAACTTTTAATTTATGAGTTGGTGTGAATATAATTTGCATTCGTTTACATGAATCAAACTGTTCTCTGAAAGTTCCCGGGCCGAACATCCCGCCTTGTCCCGACTCCCGACGCGCCGTCCGCCTACAGGCTGTCATGTTACGCGCTGAAACTATCTGAAAACGGTAGAAAAACATGGCCCTATTTGCATTTTTAACTTGTCTTTTTAGATAAGAACTTATTACTTTTCTTCCTTCTTTTACAAACCAGAGATGTCTGTTATTTTATTTTCTTCATTTTAGATCCATCCTGTTTTCTTTAAGAATCTCTTTGATGCTAAAATCTACTAATTTTTGCATCCAAGAGATACTTAGAGTCAACTTAATTAACTATTCATTAGGTAGGAATGTAACTTGACGGACTTTCATACCCCCTCTATAGGGATATAATTTCCGAAAATCGTTTCTTACTGAGCGTCTTGGTTATAAAACGAAACTCGCCGCCGGCCTAATACTGAGCACTTGCTCCTGTCAGAATGAGTAGGGCTTAGGCCAAAATCCTTCTCGCTGGTCTAGTACCGATGGGTAGACTTCACATACCTTTGATATCATTGGAGAATCCTCATACAGGCAGGTTTCCACACGATGTATTCCGTCACCGTTAAAGCAAGTGATATTTAATTGCTTAAAATAAAACCGACTTCAAAAACGACAAACACTAAAAAGTAAAAAATAACTTTTGTTTAGCTACACGTGTAATGTACCTAGGTATGAAGTCGAGCGAGCATATTATAACTTTTGTTTAGCTACACGTGTAATGCACCTAGGTATGAAGTCGAGCGAGCATATTAAAACAAAATTAGAAATCCAAGAGTGAAGCTCGCCCGACTTCATACCTAGGTGCATTACACGTGTAGCTAAACAAAAGTTATTTTTTACTTTTTAGTGTTTGTCGTTTTTGAAGTCGGTTTTATTTTTCTTTTGAAATTTTTTTATTTCACAATTTTTAGTGGCCCTACTGTACTATAATATGCTGTGCCCAGTTAAAACCCTACTGTTTACTAAGCTATTACACTGATCGCGAGCAATTTGCTCCTATCCATTGAGGAGTTCTGTTCTCCATCTCCGAAGATATTCATCAGATCTTCACCAAATTTATATGGGACCACCTGCAAGATCCCGACGAATTGAGAACCTCCTCCTTTTTTGGAAGTCGGTTAAAAATACACATAACTCCGAAAAGTTAGAGGTGCGTGCTCGGAATCAACCCCTCTTCCGAACAGGGAGCGGACGTCTTAACCACTAAGCTATAAGGCTCTGTATGTATACGACATAATAAATTCTAATGTTGCGGCCACATTAAAGTTAACGTCAATGCCCAACAACGCCACAATTATCTCGACAATCAATGCGTTAAGTTGAGCGTTAATTCACGCTTGAATGGTTAACGTCTAATGCCAATTGAATTGGGGTTAAAATAGTCTAACGCCAAACGGTATTGTGAGTGCCGTTGTACATTGATCGTGGAAACGCCGTTGAACATCGCGTTGCTGGCCGTTTATGTGGCTGGGACATAATACACGATGTTTGTCATGCTATTGGATTCCAAAAATAATAAACAAAAAAAAACGCCTACCACGGCAACTCGAAAGTTACACGAATCAGTCTCGCCACCGAGGCAATTTGTAATTTATTCCTGGCGTCCGCTACGCCTATTAGAACATCTTGATAGCTGTCTGTCGACTTCTTTCAACGTCTATTTAAGAGCTACTGGAAACTCGCTGTAATCTCGCTTACGAGAAACAAGTAATTTATGCATTTAGAACTTTAACACGTAGGAATTTAGGTTACCATATTTTTTAAGTTGTCGCTTAAACGTTGTCGGTGTATCTTCGACTATTTATGGTAACTTTGATATCCATTATAAGAAGAGCCCAGATGTTGATATTGAGAGCAATATTGTTGGTAAAAGTTTTACACACATTTAATGAGAGTTTCATTGATTGCCGGCAACTTTGTTATTTACCTTTAGGTATACTTACTTATTATTTTAATCTTAATGCGACCAGAGCATGAGTAGTGTGTTGGGGATGAGTTGATCATGATCATGATTACGGTAGACTAGCTGATGCCCGCGACTTTGTTCCCGTGGATATAGGTTTTTAAAAATCCCGTGGGAACTTATTGATTTTCCGCTATAAAAAGTAGTAAAGTCCATTCCAAATTTCAGTCAAATCCGTCCAGTAGTTTTTGCGTGAAAGAGTAACAAACATCCATCCATACATACAAACTTTCGCGTTTATAACATTAGTAGGATAGATAGGTCATTTTAAACTGGTTTTCCATGAAATTCGGTAGCATTATGTTATGGTGTCAGCCAACCACTGTTGTGGATTAACACGAGCATATTTTTAAGTGCAAGATGTATGGGGGTTTATTTATAGGCTTATCGGAAGTGGAATGAATGCCCATTTACAATCCTCGCTTGATTTAATAGAGGAACATTGTGATGTTTGGATTACTTTTATACGATGCGGAAATACTGTTGAAGAATAATGCGTTTTCTATTGGAATACTATAATATGGTATACATGATCCTGAAAAAGTATATCTACTTAAGATTATGTAAATGACTAGCTAACCCGCGACATCGTTCCCGTGGAAATAGGTTTTTAAAAATCCTCTGGGAACGCATTGATTTTCCGGGATAAATAGTAGTCCGGATCCTTTCCCGGGATGCAAGCTATCTCTGTACCTTTCGTAATGTTTCGTTTCTAGCTGACAGACCGACAGACAGACTTTCGCATTTATAATATTAGTAAGGATAAGAGGACGTAGATTTGACTCGGAGTTCTTTATAGCAATGCATGGATCTGCCATGACCATGCATGGCATAATATGTAAACCGAATCTTGGAAAGAGCAACCGCCGAGCTTCTTGATAATGCTAAAAACGCAGCGCACTGGACGTGTCTCGGGTGCCTGTTATTAACTACTTAGTCGCTTAAGGTTCCTAAAATTGAGAACCGCTTTTTTTGAAGGTTCGATTCCCGGCAGAGGTTTGGAATTTGATAATTTCTAAATTTCTGGTCTGGTCTGGTGAGAGGCTTTGGACGTGGCTAGTTACCACACTACCCGCAAAGCCGTGCCGCCAAGCGATTAAGCATTCCGGTACGATGCCATGTAGAAACCAAAGGGGTATGGGTTTAATAAAAACTGCCATACCCCGTCCAGGTTAGCCCGCTCCCATCTTAGACTGCATCATCACTTAACCACCAGGTGAGATTGCAGTCAAGGGCTAACTTGTATCTGAGTAAAAAAAAACAAAGTTGTGATAGTGATCGTTAGTATTAAATAAAGCTCACATCGCGACCCTGGGGCATGATAAATTATAATGATTAACCAGTGGTTATTCACATGCCATAATGATTTACTATAACCCATTGTACACCCGACAGCACAATTAAATTGCGTGATATATGCGATGTGGTGTATTGGCAGCCATTGATGGCCTAATATCTAGATTAAGAGAAATCGATAGGGTTTATAGGTCTAGATTATTGACCGAACGAAGCGGGTCTGTCTTCAAATCTACTTGGATGAATTTGAATTTGTTCGTCCGTCCGTCTGTCCGTCTCTCCGTCCGTCTGTCCGTCCGTCCGTCCTTCCGCCTGCAGTAGGTACTCGTATTTAAAAGGCTTCTGAAGTACTTAATGCACAAACATACATACATTGCTGAACTGAATGCACATAATGACTTGAAATTCACGTGTTAAAGAATCATTGGGCGCTTCTGATCGTCGTATTTCTTCTTATTCTTCTCATACCTTTCCACTAATTGGAGTTTAGCTTTCATCTTGTCATTTAATTTTAGTCTTTCACGAAACGAAAAGTTGTGCTACGCCTATTCCTGCCCATTCTCAGATGTTCCTAAGACTTTCTTCTTCTTTCGATGCTCCTCTTTCCGCCTATTTGGCCATCGTGATACCAGTAAAGTCTGAGAACATATTCCAGATAACTGACCTTTCTGCATTTGATGGTCAAAAACAGGTCTCTATTTTTACCGGTGCGTCGTAGGACATTGTTGTTGTTTTTTGGATTTTTGGACCATTCATTCGCTACATTCTTCGGTAGTACAATATTTTTAGGCCAAGGCCTCTAGTTTTTTTGAGAGTGTTTTCTTTAACTACCATACAAAACTATCAGCCAGATGTTATAGATATTGTTAGATTTCTTGGTAGAAATTAAATAACGCTGGTTGAACTCAACAAAATGTAGTACAATTAGTGTCCCAAACACGTTCGCCAATGCGTTGACCTAATGTACACTAGGCTCTGCGTGTACTAGATCCTTTAAATAAAACACGCTGTGATGAAAAGGAACGCAAAATATAGTAAAACAAACAGAATAATAAGTAGGTAATATTTTGCATTGCAGATCCGGGGCGCGGCACCAATACATCAAAGTACAGCGTTCAACCGGCGACGAGCTGTCGTCGTGTTCAGTAATAACTCATGACTTTTGTATTACACTTGTATGAATGTACCGACGGTTATTTATTGAGTGTTTAATTATATTATATGCTACCGTTTGCAAGTTGTGAAAAAAAGAAGGAATCTAAATATACAAAAGTGAAATGTGACTGACTGACAGATATCTATCAACGCACAACTTAAACCACTGGACGGATCGGGCTGAAATTTGGCATGCAGATAACTTATTATAACGTAGGTATTCGCTAAGAAAAGACTTTTAAAAAGGTAAAATAGGGGGTTGAAATTTGTGTATTCCATGCGGACAACATTTTAATTTAGTTTTTTTTTTGTTTGAAAAGTGGCTTGATCGAGAGTGTTCTTAGCTATAATTCAAGAAAATCGGTTCAGCCGTTTGAAAGTTATCAGGTCTTTTCTAGTTACTGTTACCTTCACTTGTCGGGGGTGTTATAACACTTGTCAATAATAGTTATTGTTCGGAGTCTAGTTGTAGTACTACATAGAAGTCGTTGCATCTCACGTAATGATGACGATATAATATTAAGTAGGTACATTAACATACGGATTGCCTTATCACTGTGATGTGTAGGAATTGATAGGACATTGGATGCTTGCCTACTAACCGAGCGACCACGTTAATTTCACGCTTATCATGTTACATGATTAGGCAGTAGGTAACTCTGGGAAGCTTTGACCTACAAGTCGGTAATATGGGTACAGTATTCAAGTACACATTGTTATTTTGAAACCAGCAGTCAATGAGTTGAAAACTGGTTCAGATATATATTAATTTATTCTGAGAATGACTGCTGTTTAACAAGTGTAAATTAAAAATTTATTACATCCCCGACAAGTGAAGGCTACAATATCTAGAAAAGAGCTGATAACTTTCAAACGGCTGAACCAATTTTTTTGGATTATAGCTAAGAACACTCTCGATCAAGCCACCTTACAAACAAAAACTAAATTAAAATCGGTTCATTCGTTTAGGCGCTACGATGCCACAGACAGATAGACACACAGATACACACGTCAAACTTATAACACCCCTCTTTTTGGGTCGGGGGTTTAAAATAGAGAATAACTATAATTGAAGATTTTCAAAATACTACCCGGCTTAGTTTATTGTGGGCTCTTCTCAGATCAGGGTGCGTTTGAAATCCTCATAGCCTTAGGTTTAAGTTTATCTAATAAATTATCACTATTTCCTGCCTAAAATCTGAATTATCTAACATATTCACCAATTGACAATCAAAAAGTGTAACAATGGTATCTGTGTAGAATAAATGGCTTTGATCGGAAATCGTACTTGTTATTTTATTTTGTACACCTATCCAATAAAAAGCTATCTGTAAAATTAAAGGCTAGTTTTACAATTTTAGCTATTATGTTTAGCTATTTTAGATATGTTTCTGAAAATAAGTTTTGCAATTTTAGCTATTTTAGATATGTTTCTGCAAATAATAAGTTTTGCAATTTTAGCTATTATGGTCAGCTATTTTACCTATGTTTCTGCAAATAAGTTTTGCAATTTTAGCTATTATTTTTAGCTATTTTAGCTATGTTTCTGCAAATAAATTAAAACTTTTGGAATTTTAAAAGTAGAGCATGTAAGAGCAATGGATTATTTAGAAGTACCTAACTACTATATTTTGGGCTGAATTTGAGTTTATAGACCGTATCGAAAAGACAAAGTTTATATAGAAAAGCAACAGCTATCGCATTTTATGTTCAAAGTTTCCAAGTTCAAAACTAAAGTATTGAACATAAAACTAGAGACATATTTTATTTAAACTGCGGTGTAACAAAGTGGGTGCGCGCTAAGTTTTGCGACAGACATAGTGCCATATTATTTAGGGCCAACAAAGAGATTTTTTTTATAGGGTACATTAGGTATTTTGTAGTAAAAAATTTGATCGCAGTTTTAAAATTTATTTTTTGTGATATAATATCGTCCCTACTACGTACCTATAGAAAAATTGCAGTTTGTAAATAATTTTTGTTATGAAGGTGTCTAGTTTATCTCTATATCATAATATTCCCCCTCCAACTAAGCGTAAAGGTTATAATAGCTTTCTATATACTAGGAATAGGTGCGACAATAGTGCAACGGATCGAACCATAGGCATTATATTTCCAAAGTCAAAGTCAAATCAAAGCCTATTTTAAATTGGGTACAAATGTATGCTTTTTGGTTGTCAATAATAATTTGTTGAGTTTGCTAGTTAATTGATGTAATGGAAGCAGACTAGTGATAATTACGTTTTAAAATTAAAGCTACGAGGAATCCGAACGCACCCTGACCATGAGAAAAACCCACAGCAAATTCAGTCACCTTGCTTTTTACTTACAAAAATTACCTATAACTGTAACGTAATTTTAACCACGTGTCATGCAACTGGTTCTAATTAGTTTTGTCCTATCTGTCATTAATATAACCCTCAAACATCCATGGTCCCCTACTATTGTCAATAAACGAGTAGCATCGATTGTGAGTTCAAAGGGGGAATCTCAAACAAGGAAGCCACCAAAAACAATAAATCAAATCGACGGCGCAACAGTGAAACGAAATAAACGAAACGCGAGCAAAACTTTCATTTCATTCGCGCTTGCTGGAGTGCACTTTACTAGAAGCATCCAAAATACGCTACTACGGGTTCTCGCTTTTTATTTTACTCTTACGCTAATGACCTATACAAGACGGACATTTCGAACATAAACTTTTGCGAACTACAACTCGTTTTTGCTTACAACTTGATGTCCAGTGTCATACTACATAGAAGTCCGAAATCCGATCTAAGAAATCCGAAGGTCAACCGTACGTCAACTCACTCATGTCACAAGCTTTGCACTTACGTGTAGGTGGAGAGGAAAGGCAAAACATTTTAACATGGCTACCTCCGCCGCCGCCGTAAGTTTTTCGTGAGTCCGTGTAGTCGCACGGTAGCGCGCGCCAGGTCTCCCATACCGCGCACTTTGGCAGCGCTGAACGCGCTGCTGAAGGAGTCCCCGCGCTGTGACATATTTGCTGACAAATGGGCTGACCTCATAGGTCAGATCCTGCACTTTTCCGAGAATTTGTAGTTTACATATTAGATTATTGACGTAACAAATTTATTTTTAATGTGTAATTTAATTAGTGTAATTGGACTGAAATGTCCGTTCTAATTAAATAATTAAATAAATAAATGGCTAACACATTTTTGTAAATTGGTAATCAGTAAAGACTCTGACAAAAGTGAATACTTAGAACCTTAAAATTTGGAAATGACAGTAGTTCTTTTTTGGGGTTTCAAAATTGTAATTATCAAAAATTAAAATTTCATGATTTGTAAATTATTACAATTTAGTAATTATTATCAATAGTTTTGTTTTTGAATAAACGGCACTCCAAGAACTATTAACATTAAATACACCTTGAAGTGTTTACCCATTCCAAACAAGCACAACGCACCTAAAGAAGTTCCCACTGAAATAAAATTTTGCTTTATACCTACCTACTTACTACCAGCTGATATTATTATACCAATGTATATACTCTTTTTTTTTTCTCTCTCTCGTCTGGCTTTACAAAGATTAGCCAATGTCAAGTTTGTAGTTATTTGTAACAAGTTAGTTAAACTATACAAGTATGGACCCCGTCTGTGCCGGCGTTCGCCGACACACGCCCGGCATCCCCTTAGAGCGCTTTCCAGTCAGTTTTACCAAAAAAAAAACACTCCAAAAAGGCAGAACACGCCCGCCAGCTAACACCAACACAGACAAAGTCCCAATGTATACTCTGTGGCTGAGACCACAGTCAAGCTCTACCTTGTAATCGAACAAAAAATTGGTTGTCTGTAAAGTCGGTTTACTGACGATAGTTGAACGTGACAACAAAGGCCGATTGTGCTTCTTTGTCGCTCATTCCGTGCTTTCGCTTGCACTTCAAGCCTTACATGGAACGCCTCAGAGCGAGGTAACGCCGCATGAGTCATGTTTTTTCGTGCGTGCAGCCGGCTCTATCGAATTATAAGACGTTGTCACGTCAAAAAACATTTTATAGGTTCGTAGTAGGGGATCCAGCTGTGTTTACCGCCAGGATGGACAGCACTACATTAACCTCAGACTGCGATTGTTCTTAACACATCCTAAACGGGTTACAGATCTGTCCCCGCTCTTGCACCTTACGAACTTTTCGCTTAACACACGAAAAACATTCCTAGAGCAAAATTTTACCAAGATCTTTGCGCTAAAAGTTATGCTTTCAGTCTAAACTTTTCTTAAAAGTAGTTCTGTAGAAGTGCCTAGTTGGTGAAATTGCTTTTTTCAGGAATCCATTTTTTTTTTGGAATAAGTGCATCTAGTTCTTATGTAACAAGATTTCTCTCCTGAATCTCCTATATTTTAACTTTTTTAGAGAAAATTATAATTTATTCCTAATTTTTCCAATTTTTTTAATAATTTTGTGGATAAAGTAACGTTGTTCTTATGTTACTTTCTTTGTGATAACCTATACCTAATACTGTAGGTAGATCTTCAGGGTGATTCGCTAACTCAGTGTTCATCACTAATTGATAGCCACACACATTTGACATTTATTTTTAATTCATTGAAGTTTTTCTACGAAAAAATATTTTACTTTCACTCAGTAAAGCAGTAATATAAAACAAACAGAACCGACCAATGTCAATGTATCTCATGCATGTCTCTGCATCGGATTTTCATTGTGCATTTCCACTTATCATATCAAAGTCAAAGTCAAAATCATTTATTCAAAGTAGGTACAATTGTACTCTTTTTGATGGTCGAAATTGTTAAATTTGTACGATATAGTGGTGATAATTAATTACGAAACTTAAAACTAAAGCTACTAATCAAAATCAATATCAAATCAAAATAATATTCAAAATCTCTATCAAAATAATATGATGGTAAGGATTTAGGTACCCACAGATCAAACAGTTGTAGGTAACAAATTCATCATAAAATATAAAGAGAAAATATTAAAAAAACCTAACCGCGTCAGTCTAAATTGTAAAATCTAGTTACCATACAGTGCAATTTGCACCTCTACTCAACTAACAAGCAATTGAAAAATATGGCCGCAAACCTCCATATTTTTCCCGCCGCTTGTACATTCACAGATAAAATAGGAATCCCTTTTGTCGCCGCCATATTTTGACGTCACACAGAGGATTTGCATATGAAAGCCATAATTCGGCGACACGGAAAATTTAATCTTTTCGGTGATCAAAGCAAAGGGACTACGGTCCGCTAACCTAAATTTACGTAGAATATTGTGACATGCTTCAATTTAATTAAAGTTATGTCCTCTGTTTTGCAGGTATGAGTTACTGTTGCCTTCTGTGGTGCTGATAATTTTGCTTATCGGTAAGAAAATTACGAATAATCTTTTTTTATAATAATAATTAACCTTGTTATAACTGCATTGATGGAAATTGGCACGACTTTGGAATTTGTACATGGGTACAGTTAAAGACTTTGAGAGTGACATAGGGCAGTAGGCTGCCTTTTACTTTAGGGCGGAAAATCCAAGAGTTCCCACGGGATTTTTAAAAACTTAAATCCACATAATCGCGGGCATCAGTTAGTTATATTATGTATTATGTTGATTTTCATATTTTTAACCCCCGACCCAAAAAGAGGGGTGTTATAAGTTTGACGTGTGTATCTGTGTATCTGTGTCTGTGTATCTGTGTATCTGTCTGTGGCATCGTAGCGCCTAAACGAATGAACCGATTTTAATTTAGTTTTTTTTGTTTGAAAGGTGGCTTGATCGAGTGTTCTTAGCTATAATCTAAAAAAATTGGTTCAGCCGTTTAAGAGTTATCAGCTCTTTTCTAGTTTTCTTGTAGAAAAGAAGGTTAGATAGCCGTTAGGTTCATAATATTATGTCAATAGACAAATGTCAAGCTGTCAAGATGGACGTTGCCTAAATACATAATTATTTATTTGAAAATGATGTTTTGGAAAACTCAGATACTTTGGATCGTCGGGGGTGTTATAAATTTTTAATTTACACTTGTTATGTCATAATTATTTTCGTAACGGAAAATTGTAACTGTTTAATTGTATAAACAGTGGACGCAAAAATGTTACCCTTTTACAATACACTATTAATTTAATTTTAGTTTTTTTGAAGGATATCGTCCAACTCACATAATACACGTAATCACTAATCACACGTACCTAATAATTCACTCTCGATCTAAAGATACCCAATTTCATCATTACTTTAAACGGATAGAGGTACAAATGTAAATTAAAAATTTATAACATTCCTGACAAGAGGTTACAGTAACTAGAAAAGAGCTGATAACTTTCAAATGGTTGAACCGATTTTCTTGGATTATAGCTAAGAACACTCTCGATAAAGCCACCTTTCAAACAAAAAAAAACTAAAATGAAATCGGGTCATTAGTTTAGGAGCTACAGACAGATACACAGATACACACGTCAAACTTATAACACCCCTCTTTTTGGGTCTGGGGTTAAAAAGTCAATAATACCAAAAATAATTCCAGCTCTACAGTGACTCGCCAAGTTCATTAGCTTAAGGTTATTGACATTTTTGTCTGTGTTTACGTTAACCGATTCGTGTGAAGGAAGCGCCGACAGAATTCCTTAAAACGTTCTGGTATTTTGCGAAACAATGTAGATTTTTTCGCGGTAGCATTGGACGTTGAAGTACTAGGAAAGCATTTTACTCAGAAACGATAAGGAGCTTCGCATCCTACAGACATAAAGCTGGCGAAGGACGGTCTTGCACTTAAAGACATGTCTTCGCTCATGAAGTCCTTGTACATTTTCTCTCTCAAAACTGTATGGAAAACTATTCAGTCCTTATTACTTCTGGGAAAGAGTTAGTTTTTCATCAAATTTGTGTTCCCAGCTGCAGTCCTGGACTGGTTTCCATTTGGAAAACAAACTTATTCATTTCCCAAATTTGAACAAATCTCGACCTTATTCCCATGATATTTGGATTACGTGAGATAACTTTGTATGTCTGTTCGGGTGGTATTCAAAAGTTTATGACATATTAAAATCCAAGTGCTACTTATTTGTTCTATGACGAATCTTTGGGTGACAAAACGGGTCGCGAATGACCATTTTATTGTCCCCAAAATGATTTCATACTGTTACATAGCTGGTTCTTGGGCAAAATTTATGTTGGTAATAACTTTAATCGGACCTGGTTTTAACCCATATTTGTTTTATAGGAATTTCAATTAACAACCGGAACATAACTTAAACTTGAGTATCAGCTGCTTAATTAAAAGCATCTTATCTTCCCTATACCACTACATGCTCCGTCCATTACCCATAAAGGCTTGGTATCGCAATATCTTTCATTAACTTAGGCTTTGTCCCGGACCTAGTGCTTATCGGTGTTGGTTTTTATTCTTTTTATACTGAGTTCGTTTAAAACAATGAAATGGGACTTTAATAGAAAATTCGTCCTAAAGTAACTTGAGTTGATACAAAGTGCCTATTCCTTTATGTTTAGAAAAATGAAATCCTCTTTATAAAATTCGATTCAGTTGTAAAAAATATGTGATTTGTCTTAAGGAATAAATTATATCTATTTAAGTTAAATCACATACTTAGGTACCAAAATCACTACACAATTATAAAATGCGAAAGTGTGTTTATTTGTCAGTTTTTCTTTCAATAACGTCGCAACGGAATTTGCACCTGGAGAGTGAAAAAGGTACTTTTTATTCCGGAAAATCAAATAGTTCCCACGGGATTAAAAATCTAAATCCGCGCTGACAAAGTCACGGGCATCAGCTAGTCTTATTAATTATTTAAAAATCATGACACTCTTGGTCCACAGCTAACTATTAGCAACTATATAGGGTATAATCGGCTAGCAAATATTATAATACTAGCTGAGACCCGCGACTTCGTTCGCGTGGATGTAGGTTTTTTAAAATTCCCGTGGGAACTCTTTGATTTTCTAGGATAAAAAGTAGCCTATGTGCTAATCCAGGGTATAATCTATTGCCATTCTAAATTTCAGCCCAATCCGTCCAGTAGTTTTTGCGTGAAGGAGTAACAAACATACACACACACATACAAACTTTCCCTTTATAATATAAGTGTGATTTAAACACAATCCAATGCCAATAACCATTTGCCCTTATTTGCCTTATCTTGTAGTTTAAGTGATTTAGTATTTTTCAAACTCGCATTGTATAGCTTGTGAAACTCGGGTCAATGCCTCACCTACGACGCAGCATTGACTTCGAAATGACCTATTTACGGAACGTTCGTTGAGCGTCAGTCAGATGTTTTATTTGCAATATATTATCAACTTTTAAAAAACACAAGTTTTTTTAATTTCGTTGAATTTTTATGATATTTTAGCAGTTATCAGTACTATCACGTGTCTTCGTTTTCGCTAGTTTTCTAGTTACACCTGTATTAACGGGGAAGTTGCAGGAATATAACAAAGCCTTCGGGCAACATTTCGCGTTAACATCTTACATCTGTCCGAGAATACAAGCGATGTTAACGTTAATAATAACAATAACACTGAGTCGGATCGGCTAACTGTTATAGCGCTCCTTATTTCCGAAAACATTACCATAACCATTCCCGGCCGACGGTTACATCCTGAACGGGTGCGATTAATAATATTAATAAATGTAACGACTATATTTCTGACCATAACAATCAGCATCATAATCATCATGATCAATTGATCGCCGGTTCACTATGGAGCACGGGTTTCCGCTCAAAATGAGTAGGCCTTGGCCATAGTCTAGTACTGGCCAAGTACGGATTGGTAGACTTCACACACCTTTGAGAACATTATGGAAACTCTCAGGCATGCAGGATTCTTCACGATGTTTTCTTTCAGCGCCAGCCCCGTGCTAACTCCGTACTGGATAGCGCGGGTGTGCGGGGCGTCCCCCGCCTCATACTCCGATTACCATCTCGACCTGTCGCGTACTATAGGTACTTTTTTCGGCCCATACCTACCGATTATTATAAAATTGTTTTTTGGCTTATTTTCGTGGTCCCATCGATCTACCTACCTGCCAAATATCATGATTCTAAGTCAACAGGAAGTACTTACCCTATAGGTTATCTTGACACACGCGACAGACGGGTAGACGGACGCAGACAGACAACAAAGTGATCCTATAAGGGTTCCATTTTTCCTTTTGAGGCACGTAACTCTAAAAAGTACCTACCAACCATAACTTAAACTAGTATTGTTTGTAATATGAACATTATCGCTGCTACAATATTGACGTAGAAATGTGTAACCTATAGGTACGACAAAAAATTTATCACTTTCACGCTAAGTACGAGTATTAACACGTACTCTACAAAGTACCGTGACAAATTTTGCATGCATTCGCTAAAAACTTGACGGTTATCCTTTTTCAACCGCTTAGTCAGGCGTAAGTAACAATTCATATACAGGGTGGCCGGGGAAGAGACGTCTTAAAATAAAATTTAAATACCTTACGTTGAGGAGTATCCAAATCATTCAGCACTTTTTAGTAGTTTGGGAGTTATTAACTTTTCAATGTTTTTTTTTCACCATTTCAACCGTCAGGGGATTTCTTTTTTTCTCTTTTTATTGTAGAACGTTATTGGAGTTCTTTTGTGGTGATTAATAACCATGAATGAACTCAATCGTCTAAAAAATTACACTATTATGGAACATCACTAAAATTTGGTCGAAAGTTCAAAATTACTGTAAATGGCGCCAATGTCATCTAAGTGTTTCTAAAACGTCAGCCAAAGTCAAAGTCATTTATTCGAATTGGGTACTATTATTGTACACGTTCTGACTGTCAAACAATGATGTAGTGGCACAAATTTTTTTTTTTTTTTTTATTACAGTCAGCGCCACAAAAACCACAGTTGGTTTTACCGGGCACTGAGTTTATTAATTATAGCTATACAATAAAAATAAAATTATAGAAACCAGCATAATGACAAATTGGTAATGTAGGTACATAGTACTTAATCTAGTGGGTAGGTAAGAATAATGTGCAGCGCGACGCGAAATGTCGTGAACATCGCTGCCAGCGAAACCTGTTGCAATGACTGGAATATTACATACTATACAGGTTGCGTTAATTAAAGCTAGGGTTCCATTAAAATATAATTAAGTTATATATTTTATATAATAATACAAATCTTACACGATTAAGTACGCGTTTAGTGTTAAGTGCTGATGTGTTGTTGCCGGCACAAAAAAAAAACAAAGCATGAACGAGCGCTTGTCCGCAATACGGGTGAGTAAATTAATTAAAAGTCGTCGCGTGTCGTGTCGGACGCGTCGCGGCCGCGCGATAAATCAATCAAGTGACCGGTTCATTTGTTGAGTCCCCTAAAGTTACTCGCAGTCCCAGGACTGTTGTTTGGCTTCTGTGGTTCATAGAATAAAAGTACTAGTTTTGGTTTTTTTAAGAGAAACATCTTGGGGTAAATTTTGCCATATAAGCGAAGGTTACCTGCCAATTCTTGATTTACGAGTTACCAGCATCAAAAATACGGGGTTTAGATATTTATACGGGAGATAGTATACCGCCTTCACAATATCAATATTGAGTCGGTTTCGGCTACATGGGTATAGGTCCATGCATTGTCGCATAAGGAAAATATTCTATTTACTGGACATAACGTCAGTTTGATTTGGAATTTGTAAAAAATACGGGAGGATCATCTACCCCGTATTTTATTTTCGCAATTACGGGTTTCTGTATTATGATACCCTGAAATACGGGGTTACCCGTGAAATACGGGGCATCTGGCAATCCTAATATTTAAGCTGATGTTAAGTGACGATGATAGTGGGTAAGTGCATTTTAAGCAATTAAGTATCACTTGTTTTACCGGTGAAGGAAAACGTCGCAAAAAAGCCTGCATGTCTCAGAGCTCTCCATAATGTTCTCAAACGTGTGTGTAGTCTGCCAATACGCACTGGGCCAGCGTGGCGGACTACTCCCAGAGAATACCTGTGATCAGTTATAATGGACTGGCGATGGGTTAATCACAATGATGTGAACAATAATATCCTTGCTTGTAAGAATTATTTTAATTCTGGCGAGTTCAAATAAAATTGTCCTTGCCAGACTTGTCAAAAGCCAGCAGCGAAGACGCTAGGACACCACAGGGCACTGGTGACACTTCGCGTTTTAATTAAAACTTAAGATTCATTGGGAGAGCGTTAATTTCTTTGCCATCCCAGACGTAGATGACGGCTCCTACAATGCTGTGAGTACGTATAGAGTGTCTGAGAAATAATTTACAACCCTGACACCAAATGGCGAAGTTTCCTAGAGAACTTTTGCATGCAAAGATGTTTTGTGTCACTACAAATAAACCGTCTTCGCTCCTAAAAACCGAAACTTAGTAGAGTCGGGTTAGCATAGTAGTTTTTTTAATTCGTCGATCTTATAGATCCATTTCAGGCCACATAATCACTTTGCATCAGGTGTGATTGTGGGCAAGCGCTTGCCTATAAGGAATTTAAAAAAAAAGCTGAAGATGGCAATGGGCAGGGCACATAGCTTACACCGCAAAGACCCTCACTGTGGACAGATTACATCAAATGGCAGCGAACCGCCCGATATAGGCGCAAGACCCTGACGTGTGGAAGTCCCTACAAGAGACCTATGTCCAGCCGTGGATGTCCACAGCTGGACGTCCAGGTTATCGGTTGTAAAGATGATGAAATAAAGCCGTGCGCATTGTCTAGTAAACTATAGGTTAACTACTCTGTACCCAGGTAAATATAACTATAGAAGGTCGAAACGGACGGAAGCAAAAATTGCAGGCATTTGTCAAAGTCCCCCCACGGAAATGGTGCATAAATAAAGTCCAGTAAAAAAAATATGCGAGTCTCCTACTAGTGGCCGACTAATATGAAACTTTGGGCAGTAAAAACGTCAACCATTTTATAGTTTTTATTTCTACGAGAGTTATGGTAGCGTAGTCTAGACTTAGGCCTCTTTTTAAAAGGATTCTTTTTTTTTTGACAGGTTAGAGAAGCAATAAGTAAGGGCGGATTTCGAAAAATTTCGGAAAATTGTGATTTATTTCATAAACGTATTATTACTTCATCAATAGCCTATAACAGTCCACTGCTTGACTAAAGGCTTCTACCAACGGGAGGATTTGCCCATAATCACCACTCTGGGCAAACGGACTGGTGATCGCAGTTGATGGTAGTTAGTTATAGCACGGAGGATCTTTTTTCTTGTTGTCTCTGTCACACATACCTATGTGACGTTTTGTCGGTCTCAACGACAGAGACTCTACGAAATCACTATCTCTTTCCAAAGGTCGATGTACATCGATGTACTATATTTCCTGCCGGGTACTGTACGTATTTAATAACAGCAGACTGCAGAACTTTTATAGTGAACTGTCTAGGTACAGACGTTCCCTTAATATCTTTTTTTTTTTCTCTCGTCTGGCTTTACAAAGATTAGCCAATGTCAAGTTTGTAGTTATTTGTAACAAGTTACTATACAAGTATGGACCCCGTCTGTGCCGGCGCTCGCCGACATACGCACAGCACTCCCTTAGAGCGCTTTCCAGTCAGTTTTAACAAAAAAAAAAACACTCCAAAAAGTCACAACACCCGCGCCAGCAAACGCCACCACAGACGAAGTCCCCTTAATATCTTTGACATTTAAAATCGCAAAATGTCACCTTTGACATTTAGATACTCTGTATTTTCGCCAGAATTTTACACATCGCGTCGGTTGTCGCGTCGTTCGAGTTAAAAGTCACGTCATTAGATCAACTAAGGAACCACATATTATTAGTACCGTGGTACCATGGTAGGGGCAATGATCTACTGCACATTTCACAAAGTAAGCCATAAAATTGAGCGTAAAAATAGTCGGTAATAACGTTGTCTGTACGTTTGCTCTTCTATACATGAATATTTTAGTGTGTACCTACTGTTGAAGTAGAATAAAATGTTTAGAAAGTGTTAATGGTAAATTAATTTTAAACCTTTCCGACTGGAATGATTAATTATTTATAAGTAATTTAATTACTTGAGGCCGTTAGTGCTAATAGACCTTCACTATACCACTTAGCTTTGACGCTCCACTATACTACTTAGCTTTGATGGAAAAAAAAACATAGTTTCATAGCTTAGTTTTATTAAGAACTAGAGCGAAGAGGATATATTATATGAGTTTAGTCGACCAATCAGATTTTTTACACATCTCTCTTCTCCGCTACCACCCGCTACGCTTAAGTGGAAACTGGCTGGATGCCCGAAAACCTGCATCAATCGTTATTACAATCGCAATTATTGTGATTGGCTGAATTTATGGTATTCTTGCTGCAACAATGCATTGTATCCAATAGTGAGCGAGGGTCAACCAATCAGAGATTGCGATCGTAACGTTTTAGCTGTCGTTCTACAGCAATCCAGCTTCGGATCTTAAGCTAGCTCCATCGCTCATTTCTGGTGGAAAGACAACCTTACACCTATATCTAGTTATCAAAATAGTAAATAGGTGAAGCATATAATAATGGCGGTCGATGCCCCGCGGCTGTAAAAGTCAGGCGTTATTGCGGGGAAGATTAAACGCTGGTTTTAGTGCTAAAACAATATCCAGACCAAATGAAACGTGTTAACTCTTGTTAGGGCACGGAGTTGGGTAAAAAATGTAACTAGAAGTCCTAGAAGTAAGAAAAGTAGGTACTTAGTTCCTTCTGCTGGTAATTCTACTTAATACACCTTGTAGCATTTAATTTTGTTTTTACTAATAAAGCTATTCAGGTAATGGCTTGTTTGATAAAAGTTAAGTGGCTTTTCAAGTGGGAGGTCCAAGATTCCGATCTGCCTTAGGAGAAACAACCAAATATACCTATAGTAAAAACTTTTGCTGGGTGGGCCATCTTCGTGGTCTAGCTGGATAGGATTTGTCCGCGAGTCCACGTCTAAGAGAATATAGCTAATTCTATTGTACACAATCTCTAAACTAAAATAACCGTTCTAAATATATTGCTATAAAATTCAAAATGCTGCCTGTCGAATATGACAGCATTACATTTTAGACTTCTTAATAATTTAGTTTAGAGATTGTGAACAACAGAACTAACCACATTGTTCGATTGACTGAAGTTCGACTACCTACTGTGAGATAATCCTCCTATTGGTTCCTGGACTCATACTTCATAATCACATAAAATGTCACAACAAAGTAAGAATATAACCAACTACTAATAAATTACTAAAAAAGTAATAGGTAGGAACCATTATAATACTTCCGTGTTACACTTTTTACGAGTACAACACAAAGTAACAGACAAAGTGCGCCCAGTAACTGTAGTCGTAGAAATTAACTTTGAATTAACGTCTCGATAAATCATAGCACTAAAAGAATAACTTTGTCGGCCTGTTCGGGAGTTATTGCGTTTTAATTTGAAACAGACGAATCGACGAACGTTGCACCCTAATTTCATTACGGGGTATTTAAAATGGCGGCTTTGGAAGTAATGAATACAGTGTTTTTCAACATTGCGTTACTAGTTACAAAAGTAACATTGAAATGGAAGTCCCACTGATCCTTACTCGTTAGGGTTTTTAACCCCCATCCAAAAAAAGGGGTGTCATAAGTTTGACGTGTGTATCTGTCTGTGGCATCGTAGTTCCTAAACTAATGAACCGATTTTAATTTAGTTTTTTTGTTTGAAAGCTGGCTTGATCGAGAGTGTTCTTAGCTATAATTCAAGAAAATCGGTTCAGCCGTTTGAAAGTTAGCAGCTCTTTTCTAGTTACTGTAACCTTCACTTGTCGGGGGTGTTATAAATTTTTAATTTACACTTGTACTTTAGATAAGGTTTGTAACGAAATTGGAAATTAATAATAAAAATCATGTGAGTAGTCTAAAAAAAGGAAAACATCGTGGGGAATTCTGCATGCCTGAGAGTTCTAAATAATTTTCTCAAAGGTGTTTGAAGTTTGTCAACCCGCACTCGGCCATCGTAGTGGGTTATGGTCTAAATCCTTGAAATTCTGAGAGACGACTATAGTGGGCCGTGAGGGGTTGAGACGATGAAAATGAAGAAATTAAATTAAATAAAAATAAATACTTAAGTTTTTCAAAAATCGAAAATTTTCGGGAAAAAATTCCGAAAATTTCCCATTCAAAAAATTTTTTTTTCATCATCATAAAACATCGCAACAGAAAAATAAAACAAATAGAACAAAGTACTCGTACCTCTTGAAATAATAACACTTTTAATCGAGTCTTAAACCCATTCATCGACTAAAATGAATATACCTAAGTGTAAATTAAAAATTTATAACACCCCCGACAAGTGAAGGTTACAGTAACTTGAAAAAAACTGGTAACTTTCAAACGGCTGAATCGATTTCTTTGGATGATAGCTAAGAACACTCTCGATCAAGCCACCTTTCAAACAAAAAAAAACTAAATTAAAATCGGTTAATTCGTTTAGGCGCTACGATGCCACAGACAGATACACAGATACCCACGTCAAACTTATAACACCCCTCTTTTTGGGTCGGGGGTTAAAAAACACAAGCGAGACATGTTATTTTATATACCTGGCTCTTCATTAGCCTCTACTTAACCCGCACGTACGTCCCTAAATGTGATAAATACTTTTAATGAAGCATTTTCAAGGGAATAACCACGCGGATGCGCAAACAGTATGGGATAATGAGGTTACCAAAGACTTTTTGTTTCCTAAAACAATACACGCAAATGACATGGTTGTGTTGCATTATAAGTGCTATTATGATTCATATAGTTGGCTGCACACACATAATTTCAAAAGCTCTGAGTATAATTGGATTTACTATCGTCAACTAAACTTTTCTTTCGGTTTCGTCCGCATGTTATTTGATTAAAGCTGAATATTACTACACATAGATACAGATAGATAAAGGAACTTATAGATTTTATATTGTAAAATCTACCTATACTATACCAAGTCCTACTACTATATAATACATACATAGATTAATTATGTATAGATCCACTCTATCTATTTTGAATTCCGCA
The DNA here is from genome assembly GCF_905333055.1 of Maniola jurtina. NCBI lineage: Eukaryota > Metazoa > Arthropoda > Insecta > Lepidoptera > Nymphalidae > Maniola > Maniola jurtina. The sequence goes on from NC_060039.1 coordinate 12,515,292, forward strand.
AGACGTCGGGCGAGTTTCCATCCTTATGTCGTTGACATTCCATCTACACGCACGAAACGTTTTGCGTCTTCATTCCTCATACGCATGGCTAAGGTTTGGAATACTCTTCCGCGATCTGTGTTTCCTACCAATTACAATCCGGGTATCTTTAAAACAAGAGTGAATATGCATCTTCTAGGTAAACGCGTCCCATCTTAGACCACATCATCACTTTCCATCAGGTGTGATTGTGGTCAAGCGCTTACCTATAGTGAATAAAAAAAAAAAAAAAAAAAAATTGGGAAATGTGAGGTCAAGTTTCAACAATCAATCAGTCGATATCGCTGGGTAAGCAATATTGACCCAAATCGATAAAATTAGAGCTAATCTAGAGCTATCTTTTTGTACAATGAGCGTCATGAAGTACCATTAGTAGGTATACAATATATAACCATACATTTAGACCTGTTAAAATCGTATTTCTAATAGGTCGTAAGTAGCTACATGCGGAAGATTCTAAGAGTCCAACGCATTATTATTATAAGCTCAATACAATCCCCTTATAAGTAGTAAAATTAATGAAAAGAGGTCACGACCTTCAGCAATGAGGAATACGTGAGGGGTTATTTCACATGAGCGAAAAAAGTTACGAAGGTATTGTTATAACCAGTTAAAAATTATTCTATTGTCTTAAATAATTTATAGTGAAGTTCCAACTGCAAGAACTCTTGAACGATTGTGAGCTCCGCTATTCTATGAGTAGTATGAAAAGCTCTTAATTTAAGCTGACCTGTTTGAATCGGCAGCTTTACAAAACTTTTTCACACCAAAAACGTTATCGAGCGGCTTTCAAAATCCTGCATCATTTGCAGTTTCAAATTGAAAGGGCTTAAAATTCACAATAAAGGCATATTAACGAAGCCACGGCCCGTATTTTTGGGAGCGCATAGCTCGCGGCGCGGGCACTTTAAAATTTATCGAGTTTTCGTGTTTCCCTACACTAGTGATGTACGGACTGTCAATGGCCATGTAATTTACATATTTTTTATCAAAGATATTATAAAATTTGATATAGACAAATCTCATACAAATGTACAAATGCGTTACATGAGCCATGCAATGGTAATAGAAGGAAAAGCAAACGAACCTCTGCATTTAGTAGATAATATGGATTTTTGCAATATAAACCAAGTACCTACTTAAATAAAGCTCTTAAGTAATAAATATGGACGACCAAATTCTGAGGAATATTTTCACAAAACGATGTAACTGTTCTACAGAATAAATTATATTAATATGTGGACATATCAAGGTTTTAGGCCTTATTTATCATGTTTTCTTTATGTTTAATTCTGGTGGTTCTTAAAATTAAATGAAATGAACTTCAATATTTTTATTTTATCTATTTTTTAGATATTTACCGATAGAAATCTAATTTGCAATTTACACCCTTAAAAAATAAAATTAAACACTTTCAGCTTGTTAAAGCCTTTCATGGAGGCTATTTCGAATTTAAATTGGAAATAATCAGTAGCATTTTGGCCTGCACTATTCCCTACAGAACATTGTATTTTGCACCCCTTTCATGATGTCGAATAGCCATCTACGCTTATGTGGCAATGGCACTTATTGTTATAACTATAGGTATTGCGAAATCAAAAACTATAATAATATAAATCCATACATCCATACTTAATATTATAAATGCAAAAGTGTGTCTGTCTGTTTGCTACCTTTTCACGGTCCAACAGTTCAACCGATTCTGACGAAATTAGGTACAGGGTTAGCTTATATCCCGGGGACGGACATAGGTTACTTTTTATCCCGAAAAATCAATCAGTTCCCGTGGGATTCTAAAAAACTCATCCGCTTAACCGATTTGTATCAAATTTGGTACCGAGGTAGCTTGTGTCCCTGTTATTAACATAAGCAACTTTTTATCCCGGAAAATCAAACAGTTCCCACGGGATCTTTTAAAACCTAAAACCACGCGGACGAAGTCGCAGGCATCTAATAAGTCACAGTCTGACCGTGCGTCTCGTTAGCGTGGCAAACAAATTCCATTACCTAACGATGTAGACAGACAGACATGTTTAACATATAGCGAGCACTTTTCACTTTATGCACACTCATTGTTCATTGATTTTATTCGCTTTTAGTATGTTTTAAATTGGTTTTTTTGGCAAACAAATTTTATAAGCTGCATAAATGAAATATTTTTCTTAGTTTGGTTAGTGACTTTTTGTATCTATTTGGTGTTTAGAAATATTGTACATCTATGATTAGGTATATGAAGTCATTGAAACTACAAGTAAGCTCAACGACTAACTTGCTAAAATTTATTGTTGAAATAGCTTTACAAAAATAAGGGAAACTACGAGCAAGTTCTACATTTATCGCTCCATTAACAAACAGGTCACAGTCTTCTGACCTTGCGGGCTATTTGTGGAAGCAAACAAAGAAGATGAAAAAAAATTGTATGGACGCGTGCCCCAGAATGTACAGAGATGATATATGTGTCATTTAATAGTAAAATCTTCTATTTAAAACAAGTGTAAATTAAAAATTTATAACACCCCCGACGATCCAAAGTATTTGAGTTTTCCAAAACATCATTTTCAAATAAATAATTATGTATTTAGACAACGTCCATCTTGACAGCTTGACATTTGTCTATTGACATAATATTATGAACCTAACGGTTATCTAACCTTCTTTTCTACAAGAAAACTAGAAATGAGCTGATAACTCTTAAACGGCTGTACCGATTTTTTTAGATTATAGCTAAGAACACTCTCGATCAAGCCACCTTTCAAACAAAAAAAACTAAATTAAAATCGGTTCATTCGTTTAGGCGCTACGATGCCACAGACAGATACACAGATACACAGATACACAGATACACAGATACACAGATACACAGACACACAGATACACAGATACACACGTCAAACTTATAACACCCCTCTTTTTGGGTCGGGGGTTAAAAAGTCGCATGTTGTTTTGCAGTCGGGGCTTAAAGTTATGAAGATTTTAAAAAGTTTAGGTTAGGTTACAGTTTTTTTTTACGTTTTACAATTTTTTCCACATAGCTTATAATAGTATGTGTGTCACCAAAATAATACCATCGGAAATAAAATACATATCTTTTGTTTTTATAGTACCCAAAGAAGTCTATGAAATCATTCAACGACAATAAAATTGGTTTAAACTTTAAATTGATCGGTGAAATAGCTCTACCTACTCAAAGAAGGCATAGTGAAGTCATTGAAACTACGAACAAGTTCTGCATCTATTGCTCCATTAGCAAACATGACGTCCCAGTCATTTAACCGTATGGGCTTTCACAGCGACAACCATATACATATGTGTGTATTTTAATTATCTCGAAAAAATTAAAATATTAGAAGATTTTTGGTGTCCCAATACGAGTATTACACCTATGAAATCATGAAAACTACAAGTAAATTCAAAGACCTAACTCGTTATTAAATAATCGCCAAAACAGCTCTACACAAAGAAGGTGCCTTTTTTTTTGAAGTCATTGAAACTACGAGCTATTATAATAAAGGTAAATGCAGTCATTGAAACTACGGGCAAGTTCTGCATCTATCGCTCCATTAGCAAACAAGTCACAGTCGTCTGACCGTGCGGGCTTGTTAAGGCGGCAAACAAATTTGATTACCTAACGATGTAGACAGACACACAGCGTCTGTGTTTGTCCTGAACCGAACACTCTCCACTTTATGCACAATCATTATTGAGCCTTTGGGGGATGCTGAAGCTTTTTTGATGGCTTTAGTTTGACTACTAACATACCTGAGGATGAGGTTTCGGTGGGAAAGCGCTTTTTATATTCTAGATAATGGGTACAAACCACGATTAATTTAAATCGGAAATATCGGCAGTTAAAAACACTAAATTATTAATGGTATGTACTCATCATGTACAATATATTTTATATTCTAGATAATGGGTACAAACCACGATTAATTTAAATCGGAAATGTCGGCAGTTAAAAACACTAAATTATTAATGGTATGTACCCGTCATGTTCAATATAAAAACCATGAAAAAATAAACTTAAAATCAGTAGGAAAGCGCTTGTCTAAGTTTTATTTATTCAAGTGTTAGTTGGTTGTACTTGGTTAATTTTAGGAAAAAATATCGGATTTCCGAGTCAAAAAGTTATGCTAAGAGTTAAGTAGTTTAGTAATAAAATATACAAAATATGGCAATAAAATGGTATTCCTATAGGAACTTGCGCCTGATGATATCTCTTTAGCTAAATTCATACTTTCTTTATATCATGTGTCAAATAATATATGTTACATCTTAACTCTACCGCCGCGCCCGGTTTGGAAAACATATTCTACTGAGAAGAGCCAGCAAGAAACTAAAGTTACCCTTAGAAGTCTAAAAACAAAATCAATATCCTTCTATGCTTACTTTTAGTTTACAGTTAATTCCGATTTAAATTATTCAAAGTCTATTAACTTGATGTAGATATAGCTATTTGTTACTTTGCACGTAAACTAATTCATTTTAATAGCTCATAATTTGCAGCATAATAAACATAGCTTAGAACGTCGCTAGTGTAAGACTGAAAGTGTTGAGAGAGCGTACAGCTTGAAAGTTTATGAGCTAATATGTTATATTTATAGTGATGTAATTTCTTGCTGCTTTAAACATAAACTAGAGATATTATTATAAAGAAAATTGAACAAGAATTGTCTATTACAAGTTTAAGGGCGCTATTGACTATAAAGTGGGCAATAATTTTGTTTGAATATATTTATGCCGTGATAGCCTAGTGGTTAAGACGTCCGCCTCCTCTCGAAAGGTTGGGGGTTCGATCCCGAGCACGCACCACCAACTTTTCAAGTTATGTGAGTTTTAAGAAATTAAATAGGTATCATTTGCTTTAACGGTGAGCCGGTTTTTTAATCATGAGGAAACCGGCACACCTTAGAATTCTCCATAATATTCTCATGTGTGAAGTCTGTCAATCCGCACATGGCCAGAGTGGTGGACTTAGTTTTTATGTTATTTAGTTCAGTCGATACAAGAATTTTGAGTAGAGTAAATAAAATAACTTAAAATAAACTAAACTAAACTAACTAAGTTAAATAAATTAAACTTGTATGTTGTTGTAAACTTGTCTGGTAGACATTCCAACACTTAGTTAAACTTAAAGTAGTCGAGCTCGATCGGAATACCATTTGTTGAATAAAAAAATCACGCCGCATAAAAAGTAGATTCATCATTTGTATTCTATTAATTGAATGTCGCAAACAAAAGAAACAAAACAAAGACTTTACGTGTACTTACTTTAACACCCTATTAATCGGAAATGAAAAAAGATGAATTTCCTGTGAAAAATGAGAGTGTTCCAAATGACAACCATTGTCACTCTCTTGCCTCATTAGTAATAAAAGAAAAACAATAACTCTCTCTCCAGTACCTATACACCTGCGCAAACATAACCGACCACTTGCCAAACTCCTGCTAAGCCTTTATTGCCTAGAAAATAACAACTTTAATAGCACAACTTTTGTTAATTTAAAAGAAAATAATGCTTGTACTCCTTCATACATGCGTCGCTAGAATAGTACTGCGGGCCATTTCTTTATGAGCATTGTGACTTTAATACGGTTTGAATGGCATTGTTCTTGCTATCCAAAGGATTGCAGGTGTAAAGGTATTGTTAGGAAAATACATATTAAATTTCCCTCTGTGCCGAAGCAAATTATTTTCAAGACGAATACTGCAAATGAATATGCGAGATTTTAATGTGGTAGTAGAACTACTAAATAGTAGAAATAAGTAACTTACTTTTGGCTATACCTAATAGCCTGGAAAATCTAATTCGGCATAGTGTTCCTAATGTATAATATCGTGTTTTTTGCCACGGAGTCACCTTTTCTGCCATATTTTACCATTTCAATCCGTGGCATTTTGGTAGGCAACATGGACAGGTATTTTGAATGTTGTGCTGGTTTGATTGAAGCAAAGCAAGATCTACGCCCGTAGCCAGCAGTTTTATTCCCAGTGTTTGCCCTCAAAACAACAGGTTGTTTACCAGCACCATATCTCTGCTGTGGTTGGTAAGAAACAAAAGCACTATAAAAAGCAAACCAAACTATATTATTTAACCATAATACTTTTTTAAACTTTTTTAAATGCCAAAGCAATCTATCCTCTAGTTAACTAATACCAAGATGGCTTTTAATCACGTAGGATTTAATTCCTGAATTTGTGACTAAAAATATCCTGTGTGATAGTTTGAATTCTGGAGATAGATCCTAGTATTCAAGCGAACTATGCAATTTTTTTTACATCTTTATCAGTTCAGCGATTTACCATTCAAAGTGTTACAAACAACCAAATAAAAAACAGAAAGTTTGTGCATGTAGGTATGTCTTTTCCACAAAGTCGATAAAAAGTTGAACTCAGAAAATGTAATGTAAGTTCAAAATGAGTGTCTAGGATCGGCTCCATTCCCGAAAATGATGATAGCGCTAAAACACTTGAAGCAGCAGACAATAAAAGCAACTGAGGTTTGATGACGTTTTCACGACATTTACCAGGCGGTAACAACCATCGGAAACAAGGCACTGTAAAAGAATAACCCATACACACAATTTTCTACCCTACAGCTTTGGTTATAAAATCAATTATTGCGTGAGAGATAATTCCGAGTAAGTTCTAGGGTATTTTACATGGTGTTCAGGGTACGTAAATCTGTTGACCTAAATCACGGTTCGTGTCAGATTGATTGGGAGATAAACCGAGAAGACACGTATTACATGTTTCCTCGAAATTGATAACTACTGTATTGGTTTCTCTCCAAGACATCGGATTTGACGTTATAAGCTCTCTGATTGACGTTGGGAGTTGGGACCCTTTTATGTGGAGTTATGTAACAGTTTACTTTAAACTGTAGATCATAATTGAAATTGGTATTTTTTTTAATGTTAAGCTTCTTAGTTTTGTTGATTACTATAAAGTATTATCTTCTTCATCTTTTTTTTGTTTTTCTTTTAATATACCGTTTATTTCTGTAAGGTTTAAAAAAAGACATAGTGTATTGTTGTACCCAGTGTCATGGAGTATAATATTTTAATAATTATTATATTATTTAATAGTAACATTACAATCTAAACAACTCACATTATCTAAATATATAAAAGGAAAAGCTGACTGACTGATGTAGATAAATATATAACATCTCTTCTTATACTGAGAGGAGATCCATGCTTAGTATTGGGCCAGCGGCGATAGGCTGAGTTGATGACGATAGCAAACAGACTTTTTAAAAAAGGAAGTCAAAGATAAAACTAGCAAACTTATTCAAGAAGATCGATGTAAATGAGACGACTACTACTTATTAACGTAAATTGACCGTACGCAAAATTTATCACCACTTCAATCTTGTAATTGAACACTTCACGTTTAAAGATGGGCCTCTATTTCAAGAACATTTTACGTCACACTAAACTCTGTTACCAACCACTCGGTAGAAGCGAACGTAAATAAAATGGCGTTGCTTAAAACGTTTTTTTCCATCAGAAGCTGTTGGGCTATCGCACACATGATACTTTTTGATACTTTCAGTATCGGTAATCGACGATATGATCGCTTTTAGAAGTTACATAATTACTACAAATAACGTTAGGATCAGCGCAAATAGACTGAGTGGCCTAGAGTAATTTTTTTTGATTATTACCTAAACCGAAGAAATTGGAAGTAAGAATTATTATTTCCTTTATCCATGATCTAAACTCAGCTTTGATCTACCAGTGACATTGATATACTGATAACAAAGGACAGCCTTGACTCTGCTGGTGTGTCTTGCGCCTTAGTCAAAGCGATTATGTCTTGTTTGCATTTGGACCGTAAATGTATTGCAAAGTTGCAGTTGATGACACGCAATGTGAACTGCATGCAAAATGCATGTGGACTTCATGCACTTATAGAAACTACACAAAAGCCGCACTCAAACTATAATTTCGGATTCCAAATAAGAATTATCTGCATAGAATTTTAGTACGACTTCTTCTTCCGTATTTTAAAATCACAATAAATAATAAAATAGCGAACAAATGAGCGGTGAGCGGTGGGTCACCTGATGTTAAGTGACTACCGCCGCCCATGAACATTTGCAGCACCAGAGGTACCGCCCATGCGTTGCCAGCCTTTCAAGGATTTGTTGGTCTGCCCCTTGAATAACCCCATGTTGTAATTCTCTAGTGGGAACACCGCCGATGGGAATTGATTCCACAGTTTGCATGTGCGTGGAAAAAAGGATCTGGCACAACGGGCGGTGGATGGCACACCAGGCACCCAGGTGATGAGGGTGAAATTGCTTCGGTGGCGTGCGGTACGGTTGTAGAAAAAGGACTTACTGCAACTTTCGTAATCCTCGATGCCAAAAGTATCGTGTGTGCGTATAACATATTTTTCCAATCGCAAGCTGTTTAAGGAATCGCGGTACTAGTCGTAAATCTCCATAATAGACATCGTATGTTGAGGAGCGTTTGTTTTCGGGAAGACCACCAGCACGTGCGCTAATAATAGCCTTGAATGAAGTTATCCGTACAATGTTGCTTATAAATTTCTCGAAGCATGTCTTAAAATATTGTAGATTGGTATTTTTCTTGGTAGAGGAACATGATCCCTTGTCGGAGAGTTTCGGGGATGAAATTCTATATTTTGCAGATTGGTTTTGTCTCTAAATTTAATTAAATAAAACTTTATTTTAGAAAGCTAGAGTTGCGTACCCGGGATCGAGTCTCCGAATTCTGACGTATTAACCACTTTTGTCTGGTGGGAGGCTTCGGCCGTGGCTAGTTACCACCTTATCGGCAAAGCCGTGCCGCCAAGCGATTTAGCGTTCCAGTACGATGCCGTGTAGAAACCAAAGGGGTATAGGTATAATAGAAACTGCCATAGGTACTCCTTCCAGGTTAGCCCACTTCCATCTTAGACAGCATTATCACTTGAGTAGTAAGGATTATGGTATCTCGTCCGTCCGGTAAGAAAATAATAATATACCTAGATTTGTAGAGAAAATAACACATTTACAACAGTGGGGTTGAGGCCAGAGAGCTGCAATGTATCCCATTATAAAATTCATGCTAATTGCGGAGGGAGAGGTGACGCCCCATTGACGGTGTCACCCAGTAATGGCTTTTAAGAAACGTAATAAATTATTCCGTGCTCGCCGCCGTCAGGTGATGTGGGGTACGAAGCTGTGTGGTACAAGTGTTGTGTTGTATCGGATATGCTGCGTAGGCCCTACTGGCCGCTACATCGTCACCGGATGGGTTGGCGAGCGCGAAGCTCCACCTGAGAATGAACCCTACAGCTCGAAGAAATAATTGGAGAGGTGGGGGGCAACGTCCTCCTAGGGGTGTCTCCTGAGAGGCTCGGATCAGGGCTTAGGATGATGTTGGGTTCACTGGATTGGTAGGACTATTATACGTAGTTATAGTACGCGACAGTTCAAGATGGCAATTGGGGTGGGGACTTCCCGTGCAGGACATCGCGGGTGACGCGCGGGTGTGCGGGGCGTCCCCCCACCTCTTACCTTGATTGCCATCTCGACCTATCGCATACTATACTTGTACTTCTACTGGTTGGACAGCAACGCATTTTCATTTTATCGACTTCTCTGGCGCAGTGGTGAGCTCTGTGCTCTTATAAGTCGGAGGTTCGATTCTCAGCACGGGTTATTTGGAAATTCCTAATTTCTAAATTGTCTCTGGTCTGGTCTGTTGAGAGGCTACGGTCGTGGCTAGTTACCAACCTATCGGCAAAGCCACCGAGCAATTTAGTGTTCGAGTATGAAGCCGTGTATGGTACTGGCTTAATGAAACTGTCATATCCTTCCAAGTTATGCCGCTTCCACCTTAGACTGCATCATCACTTACCACCAGGTGAGATCACAGTCAAGGGCTAACTTGTACTTGTACTTGTTCCGCTACATCTTTACCCTTGCACCAAACACATCCGTCAGACTCGCGACGTGTTCTCTTATCGTTCCCGGAATTCATCTTTTACAGAGTATTTCACAAAAAAAAACATCTTATAGAGGGCGACTCTGTTTACTTTAATCATCGGGAGCGATTCACTATGGCGACGGTTGACATAGATACTTAGTTTATTTTTGGCTTGATTTTTCACATTTTCCTTGTTGCTCTGTTGATTTTGTCCCAGATCTTCAATTTTTCCGACATCTAGTTATGGTTAACTTGAAACATTTTGAAGTACGTATATTTATACTAAAACAATTCTACACTGTAAGAATTAATTTCATAATCTTATCATATTTTTGCTTTATCACACCTTCTTATAAACAGGCAATAAACAGGCCCTTTTTGGTTTTCAGACCAAACAAGTTTATAGGTAATTATAAACCATTAGGTATGCACTGGACTGAATTGGACTGCAACTGCACAATTGCTGTTTTTGATGCAGCAATTTATATTATGTGAACTGCAATAAAAATGCGTTCCCAAAGGTGAGCTTTGCAATTATTGTCTTGAAGCCTAAATATGCAGTGGCTCTGTAAAGGAACTAAATGTTACCATAGTTCGTTCTTATCGAAATCTTTCTTGAAAAAGTTTTCAACTCTAGTATCTACCTACATTTTTTTTAAATCAGGTTAAGTTTATGCTTGATGACAATTAGGTATGCCCTGAGGTCTAGATTAGAGCGCGTTTACCTTGATGTCTATTCAGTTTTGCCTTAAAGGTACGTAAGTTATACGTGGTAGGAAACACGGAAGCCGGAAAGGCGTTCTAAATCTTGATAAGGATGCTTCACATCTTTGAAGCATCCTCTAAGTGTAAATTACGTTTACGTAAATCTTTAATTACATCGAAAACCAAATAGATATCACTATATTCGTTATATACCCTACTAATCCCAAATTTCACCTAAATAATGCATATAAACACCGAGATTATCCGTTTCCAAAAGTTGCTAACAACAAAGAGACACGCGTGATACCATACCCTTAACAAACCTAAAATACATTCAAATATCACCCTTATTGCTTTAGAAGTAGGAGTTATATCGTTTTTAGAGGTTTTACTCGCGGGATAGCATCAATCCTCGTTAATAATTAAGAGTGTCAAGTTGCGTGTATCACAGGGACAGGTAGGAAGGAATAAAGTGCTTAGGGCTTTGTATACTTCATAATTCATTGAGTTGGAGCATAGAGCAGCAACCCTGTCAAAAAATTGAAAGTCGGTAAAGCTATGGTTTCCTCCAAAAGCGGTGCCGTTTTTAAACGGACGCAATATGATTACCTCAAAAAGACGGCCGTAAACATGTGGAATGTTCGAGACTACATTGTCCGTTTTATTACGGTGAACAGACCACACACACACATATATAGCACATCATGAACCCGCACAAAATCAATTAAAATTTCATCATCCTCGCTGGTCCAGTTGATGAAACTCATTTTGAACAATAAATATTTTAAAATGACACGCAAATTAATATTACGCTTGAAAATACCTTCACCGCTACATGAAAAAACGTTGACAGACACTTCGACACCGACAAGACGGCCGTCATGCAAATGGCGGTACCGCTTTTTGACGTTACGGTGTCAATTACCGTTATCTAGGAAACCGCGCCATATTGTTTACATAGACAACGTTCTAGTGACGTCATTCACCGCTGTATTACGGCCGCTACATGATGGCACCGCTTTTGGAGGAAACCAGAGCTTTAGGGGATGGAACGTTTTAAAATCCTGAAACACCAATTTTCATTAATTTGTCTTGTCCTTTCTTAGTGAGCCTGAACTGAAAACTAGAAATTTGAAAAATTAACAACGTCATAATGATACTTTACTTTACATTAATTTTAAATGTCTTAAGTTTGTGTAAAAAAAATGCTTTCTTTTGGGGAAAATAGGCGTAATTCCAAACGTCGATTAGAATTTTCACTTTCTTGTTTTTGACTGAAAAATCTTGTATCTCAAGCAAAATTCATTCACCCAGCCTCTCTTGGGTGAAGTGTGGTTAGAGGGAAAGGACGACATGCACAGGTTACGTTATTTCCTTCATATGTGGAAACACTACTATTTTAGGATTTACCTATCAACAAGTTGCCGCTTGCATGAATGGGGCTCTTAAGTCTATTTTGCGGGTCATTGCTGCTCTAATAATATATAATACAACTCTATGGTATATTCTGTGTGACTGTCATGTGTGTTATTAAAATCATTATGACAGATTGTTGGTGATTAGTTAGGCGAGAGTTAAACACTGTACGATAATAACAGCGACATTAATACTTTTAATGGAACGCACAATGTAAACTAATGATACACTTTATTTGGTAATGTTACTTTTAAAGGAATTTATATGTTCTGTAATTACTAGTAATAAATATAATGTGTTCATTAATATATTATTCATTAACATATTATTCATTAAAACATATGCAGTAGGTACAGATTTTCAATAAAGCAAGTATGTTAAAAAGTGACCTATTGTATTGCAGTGTTGTGGAGCGCTTGAACTGTCTTTTACCAGCCCTCTCTGATGTTGCGGGGTTAACGTCAATGCCCAGCAACGCCATAATTATCGCGATAATCAACGCGTTAAACTGAGTGGCTACTCTTGAACGGTTAACATCTAATGACCATTGAATTGGAGTTAAAATCGTCTAACGCCAAACGGAATTGTGTATGCCGTTGTACGTTAATCGTGGCTACATCTACGTTTAAAGGAAAACGCTGTTGAACATCGCGTTGATGGCCGTTAATGTGGCCAGGACATGATAGCTATCTTCCCTGTGAACTTGTAAGGCATCTATTATACCCACTTGGTCTGTCCATGTCATAGGCAAACAAGAGGCATATGGCCGTAGTTTGATAGCTACAGGTTGACTCTTTCTCACTATTGGCTGAAATGCATTGTTGCAATAAGTGTAAGTTAAAATGTATAACACCCTCGACAAGTGAAGGTTACCGTAACTAGAAAAGAAGTTCAAACGGCTGAACCGGATTTTTTCTTGGATTATAGATAAGAACACTCTTGATCAAGCCACCTTTCAAACAAAAAAACTAAATTACGAGTAAAATCGGCTCATTAGTTAGGAGCTACGATGCCACAGACAGATACACAGATACACACGTCAAACTTATAACACCCCTCATTTTGTTAAAAAGGAATACCTACAGGATTTAGACTGCGGCAATGATTGAGCTTTATCGCAATTGACTGGTGCCCTCTACATTTTCTTGAACAACTATAGATAGGTGTGCAGAAAGAGTATGTAGGTGCGTCTAGAAATGTGACCAAAGCAACTTGGAATGTAAGAATGCAAGCCTATACAGTAAAACCTTTAGAAAATACGAAAGTCAAAATCAAATCCCCTTACGCCCTTAAAAATCAACTGTTCCCTTGACTAAGGGACTCAGCGTTTCTGAATGTGAAAAATCGACATTTAATAGGAGGCCGGCCATTTCGCAAATGGATGCGGCCCTTTCCGAGGAAGGGTGATGATTTACGTTCCAAACTTGGTGTTCCCTCGAAGGACCAAGGGCTGCTTTTGCGTCTTTTTCAATGTGAAATCACCGCTGCAATGGTTCCTTGTGCCTTTTAATTAAAATTTTTAGTTTTAAAGATAGGTACTTTGGATTTGAATATAGCGATGTTTTTTGTAAATCACACATACTTTACTTTAGACAATTTCGAATTTTCATCCATAGAAAGTGACTAAGTATTTATAAAATTTCTATGAGATCGCGTATTTACTACCTTGGAATACACAGTTTAATTAATTATTTGATATTATCATGAAAAACTTAAGGTGTAATTGACGGGTGATCGCCTACATTATTATATGAATTAAATGTCAGTTAAAACTGTAGAAAGTTTTCGTAATATAATAAGAGCGAAGACTTTGGTGGGACATCTGAATAAACCTTGCTGAAAGTAAATTAAATGTTGTGGGTAAATAACAGATATTAGTCTTCACTTGAATCAAATTAAATTAGTTATATTAAAAAAAACATCCATTTAGCCATGAAATAAAAAAATTAAATCAAATACAACAATGAAATCAATCTAAAATAATAAGTACTCGTAGGTGTAGATATTGCAATTTTCCATAAGAAGTTATGGTCAATCTGCAAACGAGTTAGAAAACAGCGCGGTCCCCAAAGAAAGCTTCGCGTCATGTCAAACAGCCTGCCACGACTCCAGGAAGTAACGTACAGGAAGTCAAGGGAAACAGTAATGTAGGTTCAAGTCAAAAGCGCGAGCGGAAGAAAAATTTATCTCTCTTTGGTCATTCATTTATTGCTGAGAATTATTGTTCCAGCGACATCCAACCCTCGAGTGTATTTAGTTTTTCAACCAACTTCTGTTGGTGGCCAATTTTGAATGTTTTAGAATTTACACATGTTGGATTCCCTTATTTGATATATTTCCTTTATATGAAGGCTAACAAGTTCTAGAGCGAACTTTTCTTCCAGTGAAAGCCATGTACCTACTGTATCTAGCGTTATGTTTTAGTTTTCAAATACATGCAATGAAAACACGTGCACAAAGGATAAATTTATTCAACTGGAGAGATTTCTTTCAAGATTTAAATATCCCATGCATGATGTGGCTGAAGTACAAAAGCAAACGTTGATAAATTATGGACGCGCTCTCTGTGTCATTATTCTGATTGCTGAGGAGCGTAGCCCTTTCGATTAATTTAAAGGATAAAAATGTGACGGTCTTTCAGATCCTTTATCTTGCTAACTCATAAAAGAACAATCAGTGTGACATAATTATTTGTCGTAGATTTTGCAATAGCTGCAAAAAAGCTTTGTCGCATTCTGTTGGATAGTGAAATTATATTAGTTTTTGTGTTTTCTTACACGCTTGTTCGTTTCACTTAGGCCACGAATCGTTGAAGTATTACATACGTGGCCATTTTGAGATTACCCACCGCCTGTGTACAGTACGAGTTAATTTATTGCCTACGAAAGTGTTTGAATTGTTAATGTTTTACTTAGGTTTCCTACTTAGAGAGTTAAGAACGTGGACAACCGTATGCAAAACTGGACAAGTGCAAGTTTTTCTTACTTAAGTCTTACTTAAGAGATCCCAGACCTAACTCCTAACCAACATCACCGCTTTTAATCCATACTTATTACTTACTACTATATAATATTATAAATTCGAAAGTGTGTCTGTCCGTCTGTACTCTGTCTGTCTGTCTGTCTGTCTGTCGGTCTGCTACCTTTTCACGGCCCAACAGTGTAACCGATTTTGACGAATTTTGGTACAGGGTTAGCTTTTATCGTGGGGACGAACATTGGCTACTTTTTATCCCGGAAAATTAAATAGTTCCGACGGGATCTATAAAAATCTAAATCCACGCGAACGAAGTCGCGGGTATCCTCTAGTATATAATAGTTTATCAGTATACAAAAGGAAAACTGACTGGTTGACTGGTCTACCAACGCACAGCTAAAACTACTGGACTGATTGGGCTGGGCATGCAGATAGCTATTATCGTAGTACACGTAGACATCCAGTAAGAAAGGATTTTTGAAAATTTAATCTATAAAGGGGTAAATCAGGCGTTTGAAGGGGTGAAATAGGGGAACACCGAGCGGGTGTGCGGGGTGTCATCCCACCTCATACACCCGATTGCCATCACAACCTGTCACGAACTGTACCTACTTTATTTTTACGTTGTGAATGTCACTAAAATGCTAACAAGAAAATTTTTCAAACTAGATATTTATAAAATTTCACATAATATAAGTAAACTCTTATTTTTAATGGCAAACTAAACTCTTTAAGTTTAAACCTAACATTTTTCAATATTTCAATCAGAAATACTATCATTACGAGGAAAATAGGGACTTAACCTTCTGTAACCATTGGAGTTCATCAAAAATATAGCCTTTTTCTTACTTTATAATAATAATATTCGACTGTCGTCGTAATCCAGTGTTAATACGAGAACATTTTTATACCTAAGTCTAGACTTAAATTTTAAGACTTTTTGTAACTTATTTATAATGCACACCATAAAATATTTAAAGTGTGAGAAACAGTCTCGCTTGCCTGATTAACTGGCTGCACGAGCCGTAGAAATAATTCAGATAAATGGGCAGTATTTTGAACTTTATGTTACTACTATAAGGTTATTTTTAGAAATTGATTCGTCGGGTCAGTTATTGAATACTAGCTGATGCCCGCGACTTCGTTCCCGTGGATATAGGTTTTAAGAAATTCCTTGGGAACTCATTATTTTTCTGGGATAAAAAGTAGCCTATGTGTTAATCAATCCAGGGTATAATCTATCTCCATTCCAAATTTCAGCCAAATCCGTCCAGTAGTTTTTGCGTGGAAGAGTAACAAACATCTATAACTACAAACTTTCGCGTTTATAATATTAGTAGGACTTCTGGTGTTTAGATCGTGAAACTGGATAATTAAGATGTTGCGATAGCAATCGCGCTCTGATTGAATAATTTATTTTGCCATTACTTTTTTTAATTAAAACTCTCGGATAATCTGAGGCATAAAAATAATAACAGATAATAATGTAATAATGAAATGAACGGCTCGTATATTGATCGATATCCCCTGAACATTGTATAACAATTCCATACCTAATTTCCTAATAGCGATCCCGTGGGAGGCTTTCGCGGAGTGGAAACATTGCAGCGGCGTCTGTAACGGCTTTAATATACCTACTGTTTTATTATCTAACGGGGAACATAAAAATATGGAAGGAATTACACCGCACTTTTTTTGTTTTTCCGTAAATATTTTCGAGGAGCAACATGCTTATTTTTTAAAGTATTTACTCTAGCGAATAAACGAGCCGATAGATCATTCACCACCTGATCACAAGTGATTATCTGCAGCACCAGAGAAACCTCTAATGCGTTGCAAACTATTTTGCTATGATATTGATTCTCAACTGCAATAGAAAAGTGCATGGTTATTGGTGTCTCTGTTACTATATGTATATTTTACTAGATTAATCTATTTTATTTAACGCATTAAAATTAAAAAAAAATACGCATTATGTGCCTCATATTATTATCATGGACTTCTGCAAAATACTACTTAATAACTTCTTGTAAAAGTAAAAATTAAAATGCACCAACCAAAGGCCCGTGCTTCGCTAACTAGATCAAAAGCGCATTAAAGGCAAAGTTCGCGCCTAATTTTTCGACCGTTTTTCAGAACTCTCTCCCTAGCCAGGAGTCTGTATAAAAATAGCGAAAAATTTGTAAGTCTATGGATAAGATAATAATATTTTTCTTTAAACTGTTTCCATTCTAGCAAGCAATAGTTTGACAGCAAAGTGGATAAAAGAAAGTGAATGGAAAATTCTCGTGTAACAATCAAATTAGGAGCCAGACGCCCGAGGGAGATCCCTTGTCAATCAAATAACACTTTCTTTTATATTATGTGATGTATTGGACGGCTTATTGGGTTGTAGAAGTTAATGTTGCGTGCCCACGCAATACATTGTTCGAGTAGAAGTTAAAATGTGAACTAAACTTGTTAGATTTGACAGAAACAAACATATCCTGTTTAACATTTAAGAACGAAGATACATTTTTCCTTTCTTTGACATTTAGGACATTATCATTCAATATTTAGGACATACTTAAATCCCACCAAAAACATTTCATGTAAAAAGTTAGCCAAGACTCACAAGTTCATAATGTTTTCACTGTTAAAAAGTTATGAGATCTCTAGTAGAGCCAAGCCCCTAGCTGATCTTAGATTTGTGCTGGCCATGGGACCTATCCCAAGTCCAAAGTAATATAGCTCTTAAATGTTCTTGACTATATCACATTTATAACAATAAATAACAAATCACTCTACTTACAAGCTCTGATTCTACAAACCCTATATCTTGGTAAAAAAAGTACGGTTTGGCCGTTTAAAACCTTTTAACGTTTAATATGTTATGTCATGTAATAGTTTTACGAACATTAAACGGCCAAGCCGTACTTTTTTTACCAAGATATAGGGTTTGTAGAATCAGAGCTTGTAAGTAGAGTGATTTGTTATTTATTGTTATAAATGTGATATAGTCAAGAACATTTAAGAGCTATATTACTTTGGACTTGGGATAGGTCCCATGGCCAGCACAAATCTAAGATCAGCTAGGGGCTTGGCTCTACTAGAGATCTCATAACTTTTTAACAGTGAAAACATTATGAACTTGTGAGTCTTGGCTAACTTTTTACATGAAATGTTTTTGGTGGGATTTCATTTCTTTTTGGCAGGTGCCCTAAATTTTTTTTGGATCTATTTCTTGTACGTACATCATTTTCATGGCCCACTCTCTATCGTTACCTCTTTTTTTAAAAGCTTTTATTCAACTTGCAATGTACTCGTATGTAAGTATATTTGTTCGGGTGGGATCTTGCAACTCAATTTTGAAGCAGATATACCAAATTTCAGTCTTTTAGGACTTCAGGAAACACAGATAATTGGTACGTTTGATAAATCTGCCACGGACATCTTATCATGTAAACTTTAGTATACGAGCAACAGATTTTACAGATATGCATCTCATATACGAGGGGATGAAGGGGGACCCGATTTCTTAATTTATCTGTTGTTCATAATTCTTGAAAGGAGATCATTATTTTTGGGCCTTTTCTGAAAGTGCCGGCCAACGAAAAAAAATGGTACGGATCGTTAGAACTAGCCATTTGGAGTAATAGTTAATATGGCAGAAATGTAGGATTGATCTGAACCAAGTTATACAAGGTCGAAGATTCGTCATTTTCATACATTTTATTGATTTCTTAAAGTGCTGGAAAACATAAAACAATGTTAGATATTGCTAGAACTAATGATTTGAAGCAATTGTCATTATGACCCGAAGGCCGTGGGGCCATTATATGCCGTGTTATACAAGTTATACAAAAATTAATATACTTTGTATAATTAATTGTAACCGATTTTATGATTTTGTTACTGTTCTGATTGTTTTATACGAATTTGAATACACGTACAATTATTTTGACTCCCACGAAGTGCTGGATCAGCTGCAATGTGGACAAAATTCGTTTATACATACCTGGACTGTATGCGGCCTTGTAATACTAGGTGATCTCATCCAGCAATCTCCCAAACTTCTGCCACTGGGATATCTCCGGCGCGCTCTGTGATGAATGCACCATTTGGTTATAAGTACTGTTCACCATAGTAACTACGGGCTTGCTTCAGTCGATAGCTACCCAAAGCAACCTGCGTCGATTCTTCTGTGAATCTAGGAAAGTCATTGAACGGAGGATGTCGGCTTCCATAGCCTGGAAATGAGCTCTTCTTCTATTATAATTATTGTGTGTGATAACAAGTTCTGATAAACTGTCTTGCGCATTGACCAGTTCATGGATTTTGTCAAGGAAATCACGTCTGTAGTACACGTTATTGTCTATCAGAACATGATAGCTATTTAGCGATGTTACCGCGATCCATAAATAATCGATCACGTTACTTAATGCCCGGTCACTCTGATCAATCCTGAGCAAACGAAAATCTCTTTTAAAGCAATTGTTCATCACTTCCACCATCCAGCGGCAAATAGTAACAAGCTTAGATTCATTGGTTTGGTCAGTAATTAGCTGGGTTTCATTTAAATGTTTTGTTTCTAGCATTTGTGTCACATAACCGCATGCCTCAAGAAAGAAAGGCTATCTATAAAGGGCATGTACAGACAGATACAGGTATGTACATATATCTTCAGAAAAGCACTAATTACTTTTTTCTGTGAAAATCATACCCTAACCACAAGTTCCGAAACCACTAAAAGCCTTTATATTTGTTGCGATGGAACAATAATCTACACGCTGCAGCAACTTACAATGCCTAGATTTTAAATGATACCTTAAATGATATAGAAGATTTTTACTGGATTTTTATCTTAGTCCATGGTTTTAGAGATACCATAAACAATCTTGAGGTAATCTTTCTTTCTTGAGGTGTGCGGTTATGTGGCACAAATGCCAGTAACAAAACATCAGTAAAACCCAGCTAACTACAGACGAAGCCAATAAATCTAGACTTTTTACCATTTGCTGCTGGATAATGTAAATGATTAACGACCGCTTTGGAAGAGATAACCAGACATTAAGTAACATGATCGATTATTCCAGGATTTTGTCAGCATTGCTGAACGGCTATCATGTTCTGATAGACAACAACGTGCATGCACGTGATTTTCTTGACGTAATCTATGAACGGCCAGTGAGCAAAACACTTCAGCAGAACTTGTTATCACAAACAATATGTAATTATAATAGAAGGAGATCTCATTTCCAGGCTATGGAAGCCAACATCCTCCGTTCAATGACTTTCCTAGATTCACAGAAGAATTGACGCAGGTTGCTTTGGGCAGCTATCGACTGAAGCAAGCCCGTAGTTACTATGGTGAATAGTACGTATAACCAAATGGTGCATTCATCACAGACCTCGCCGGAAATATCCCAGTGGCAGAAGTTTGGGAGATGGCTGGATGAGATCACCTAGTATTACAAGGCCGCATACAATCTATAAACGAATTTTGTCCACATTGCAGCTGATCCAGCACTTCGTGGGAGTCAAAATAATTGTACGTGTATTCAAATTCGTATAAAACAATCAGAATAGTAACAAAATCATAAAATCGGTTGCAATTAATTATACAAAGTATATTAATTTTTGTATAACTTGTATAACACGGCATATAATGGCCCCACGGCCTTCGGGTCATAATGACAATTGCTTCAAATCATTAGTTCTAGCAATATCTAACATTATTTTATGTTTCCCAGCACTTTTAGAAATCAATAAAATGTATGAAAATGACGAATCTTCGACCTTGTATAACTTGGTTCAGAGCAATCCTACAACTTTTCTGCCATATCAACTATTACTCCAAATGGCTAGTTCTAACGATCCGTACCATTTTTTTTCGTTGGCCGGCACTTTCAGAAAAGGCCCAAAAATGTATGGAGCTAGAATGATCTCCTTTGTACTTAATGCCAAATTTCAGTCTTCTAGGACTTCGGGAAGTACCCTAGAATTACAGACTAGAAGTTTTGACTGTCAATAAATCTGAAACTATAAAAGTTAGACAATTGATACTCAATGCGTTTAATCAATTTGCCAAGGACATCTTATCCTGAAAATATCAGCATTCTAGCGACAGAATTTACAGATTTGCTTTTCTCATAAGAGGCGTAGAGGGGGGAAAATTCCAATTTCTTAATTTTTCTGTAGTTTGTATGCAATTTCTAGTCTACACACCAAATTTCAGCCTTCTAGGACTTCGGGAATTACCCTAGAATTACAGACTAGAAGTTTTGACTGTCAATAAATCTGAAACTATAAAAGCTAGACAAATGATACTCAATGCGTTTAATCAATCTGCCAAAGACATCTTCTCCTGAAAATATCAGCATTCTAGCGACAGAATTTACAGATTTGCTTTACTCATAAGAGGCGTAGAGGGGGGGCATTGCCAATTTCTTAATTTTCCTGTAGTTTGTATGCAATTTCTAGTCTACACACCAAATTTCAGCCTTCTAGGACTTCGGGAAGTACCCTAGAATTACAGACTAGAAGTTTTGACTGTCAATAAATCTGAAACTATAAAAGCTAGACAATTGATACTCAATGCGTTTAATTAATTTGCCAAGGACATCTTATCCTGAAAATATCAGCATTCTACCGACAGAATTTACAGATTTGCTTTTCCCATAAGAGTCGTAGAGGGGGGGCATTGCCAATTTCTTAATTTTCCTGTAGTTTGTATGCAATTTTTAGTCTACATACCAAATTTCAGCCTTCTAGGACTTCGGGAAGTACCCTAGAATTACAGACTAGAAGTTTTGACTGTCAATAAATCTGAAACTATAAAAGCTAGACAATTGATACTCAATGAGTTTAATCAATTTGCCAAGGACATCTTATCCTGAAAATATCAGCATTCTAGCGACAGAATTTACAGATTTGCTTTACTCATAAGAGTCGTAGAGGGGGGGCATTGCCAATTTCTTAATTTTCCTGTAGTTTGTATGCAATTTCTAGTCTACATACCAACTTTCAGCCTTCTAGGACTTCGGGAAGTACCCTAGAATTACAGACTAGAAGTTTTGACTGTCAATAAATCTGAAACTATAAAAGCTAGACAATTGATACTCAATGAGTTTAATCAATTTGCCAAGGACATCTTATCCTGAAAATATCAGCATTCTAGCGACAGAATTTACAGATTTGCTTTACTCATAAGAGTCGTAGAGGGGGGCATTGCCAATTTCTTAATTTTCCTGTAGTTTGTATGCAATTTCTAGTCTACATACCAAATTTCAGCCTTCTAGGACTTCGGGAAGTACCCTAGAATTACAGACTAGAAGTTTTGACTGTCAATAAATCTGAAACTATAAAAGCTAGACAATTGATACTCAATGAGTTTAATCAATTTGCCAAGGACATCTTATCCTGAAAATATCAGCATTATAGCGACAGAATTTACAGATTTGCTTTACTCATAAGAGTCGTAGAGGGGGGGCATTGCCAATTTCTTAATTTTCCTGTAGTTTGTATGCAATTTCTAGTCTACATACCAACTTTCAGCCTTCTAGGACTTCGGGAAGTACCCTAGAATTACAGACTAGAAGTTTTGACTGTCAATAAATCTGAAACTATAAAAGCTAGACAATTGATACTCAATGAGTTTAATCAATTTGCCAAGGACATCTTATCCTGAAAATATCAGCATTCTAGCGACAGAATTTACAGATTTGCTTTACTCATAAGAGTCGTAGAGGGGGGGCATTGCCAATTTCTTAATTTTCCTGTAGTTTGTATGCAATTTCTAGTCTACATACCAAATTTCAGCCTTCTAGGACTTCGGGAAGTACCCTAGAATTACAGACTAGAAGTTTTGACTGTCAATAAATCTGAAACTATAAAAGCTAGACAATTGATACTCAATGCTTTTAATAAATCTGCCAAGGACATCTTATCCTGAAAATATCAGAATTCTAGCGACAGAATTTATAGATTTGCTTTACTCATAAGAGGCGTAGAGGGGGGGCATTGCCAATTTCTTAATTTTCCTGTAGTTTGTATGCAATTTATAGTCTACATACCAAATTTCAGCCTTCTAGGACTTCTGGAAGTACCCTAGAATTACAGACTATGAATTGTGATGATCATCAGTGAGGGACGAAAACGGCGTATTTTAGGTATCAATAAATCTATAACCATAAAAGCTAGATATTTGATACTTAGTATATTTAGTAAATTTGCTGAGGACACCTTATACTGAAAATTTCAGCTTTCTAGCGTCATCCAGACCGAAGTTATGATGGGTCGAAAATACGGCGAAACACTTCGAGAAAAAGGTACTACGTAGCGCCCCGGCCGCCGTTTGGCTCGTCTTGGCGGGGGCACTACCGTGCCCCCTGATACCCATCGATATTTAAAACGAAGCGGTGATAAGTAGATAGATAAGACGTCGGGTACCTATTCAGTGGTTCCGGGTACGATTCCGGGCATACACCTTTAACTTTTCGGAACTATGTGGCTTTATTAAAATTTATTTTAACGGTGAAAAAAACCATCATGAGGAAACCTGCATGCAACTATCAGTTCTCCATAACGCTCTTAAAGCTGTGTAAAGTCTACCGACACTTGACCAGCGTGGCGGATAATGGCGACATCGCCAATACTTTCTATCTTAATGATATGGAGATATATAGGGAAAGCGTGTTGCTGTAGGTAAATTGACATTCTTATCTCGTATCAGCGAAGCCGTAGCTCCGTCGACCCCCTAATTATTGTCTGTCGATCCCGTAATGAGAAAATGATATACACACTGCTATAAAAATAGCCAAGGAACTGCTATTAAGCACCATACTGCGAAGCTGCCACCGCTTACAATACAGTGAATGTACTTAGTCTGTTTTTCCTTGGTTTGCTTAAAAGATTTAAAATTGCAAACACCTTCTCAGATAAATGCGTAAGCGACGCAATTTTCCCGGCGTTTTAACCCTTTTGGAGTTAGAGTTTTCACTCGATCATGATTTCATTGTTAATAACAAGGTCGTATAGGCTGCGTTTGTTTCTACGCATTTCAGGTAGAAGCTACTTGTAAACTAAGGTAAAGGTAAACTAAAGTATAGTATGCGTCACCGAGTTAAAAGCGACCGACATCAAGGTAAGAGGCATCCGAGCTTTAGTGATATACAACCAGTTATACAACTTATGTTCCTTCGGCGGGGAGGGGCAACACACGCACAACAGACGGAAACGTTTAAGTGCGGAAACCAGCCCAGAGAGAAGAAGAAGAAGAAGAAGAAGAAGAAGACAACTTATGTTCGTCTATCGCGCAGTCAGTGTGTCTCTAAGAAATCGAGGAAAGGTAATTGGGGCATCGGAATTGATCGCTCTCGAATGCGGGCGGCGGCGATCCGCAATCGCCTGTTGATATCACCCGCGTCATTATTCTCTATTAAAACGCCATCTTTGATCGCGTTGACAAATATTGT
Source organism: Maniola jurtina (assembly GCF_905333055.1). NCBI lineage: Eukaryota > Metazoa > Arthropoda > Insecta > Lepidoptera > Nymphalidae > Maniola > Maniola jurtina. The sequence goes on from NC_060039.1 coordinate 12,539,827, forward strand.
CGGGGGCTTGAATGTCCCAAATGATTTCATCAACTGGTGGGCTTCTGGTTGATCGGTCTTTTCAATCACGCAAGTATCGTTATGTGGAGAATTAATAGGTTGAGGATTGCTTAAATTGAGAATTTGGCGAACAAATACTTCTGATAAAAATGCGTATGCTAATATTCGCGATGTTCTGTGCTAAAGTTTGTCTTTTTTAATTTATAGACTAGCGCTTGGCTGTATTAGACCTGGTGGCAAGTGATGATGCAGCCTAAGATGGAGCGCGCTTGCCTAGAAGATGCTTTTTACTCTTGACTTAAAGGTACCTCTATTAAAATTGGAGGGGAAAACTGATGCTGTAAGGGCGTTCTATATCCTAGCGGTTCGAGTTAGAAATGAGGAGGCAAATTCACTTGTTTGAAAAAAATCGATGCAATGCTTGTTACTAGTGACTCGCGACGCTTAGAGTGTCAAGGACAATCGATGTCGCCTAGCCTGGTGTTGCTATCAGTACTAATAACGCTAGTATTGGGAGAAAAACCAAACATTCGAAATATACCCGTTTTCACATTTACCCCAATGCACGCTAAATAAACCAAAGCCATGACAAGTGACAACCAACGATCTGTAACTTATTTCCAGAAAAGTTAACGTCCTTTGTTGAACGCTAACCAGGTAAGATGCCGTGCATCCTTCCTGCCACAATTGTTTTGGTCGTGTATCCGAAACTATTAGATCGAGTTACGTAGAGTTGCTTGTTTATGCCTTCCTGGAGCGTTGCCAGTTGGCGAAACAATGACAATTACGGCGTATCTCTATCAAAATCTATTCCTCGAGCTATTACTTAGATGGTTCTTTAAGAGTTTAAGGGATACGCTCTTGTCTTGGCTTTGGAACAGCTGAAATGGGATGAGGATTTACGTGGACTTACTTAGTTAAAATTGTATAGGTATTTGGATTTCTTGTATGGAATTCTATAGCAAAACGAGGAATATTTAAAGTTTCGTTCGGTCTTTCAATCCTTCTGCCTTATTTATCTGTCCGTCTGCCCGTTTGTTCATCTGTCCGTGTTTCACTGTTATTTTCAAAATAATAGGTACCTATAATATAAGTTTGATTTAGTGTTTAGTAGACAGTTAGGTAGGTACCTATAGAAATTTGTTACCGCTATAGAATGACATTGTTTAATTTTGAAAAACATTTTCAGGGTACCTAGACTCCTGAATATGAAAAGCGAGAGTCGAAAAATTCGGCATGGGAGTTTGACAAAAGGGAAATCCTCTTAAGATACCCGATCGGGTTACGAGGGATTTCTACCCACTTGGACTCCCTTGGTGACCCTCCTCAGCACATAATATTGAGAAGCTCTGGGAACTCTGAAGAACGTGCGTTGATGCCTCCCTCACGCGATGCCCATTGGGCTCATCATCCTGGAGGATGTACTTCTCTGCCCTCGTACACCTGAATTCCTGCTATTACCCATATCGTACATTGAGTGATGGCTCATTGAATACCTAAGTATTTTAAAATCAATCTGAGGCTTCTTAACCGTAACAGAGTGACGGAGCCGTTAGTCGTAACTAGGTACTTACGTAAATAATAATGATTAGTTGAAATAGTATTAGAAATACCACAACATTTTCTTATCTATAAAGTGAACACTTATAATAATGAACAGTAAATAATATAAAATTATTTAACCCTTTCAAATAAATAAAAAAACTAGGAACTCTTTAAAACATAAACAACATTGAATTAGGTGTTTTGTTCACGCTAAAGTACTATTAAAGTGTTAACGGTGTCCACTGAATTAATGTTTAGAGTCGATTGTTAGTAGGGTTGCCACTTGCCATGTGAGAGATAAAAATATAAGATATTTTAGAGAATTAGTAAGTTTATAAACATTTTTTAAATACATATCAAACTGCGGAACCGCCTGATACGGTAATTTTTTTAATATCAAAGTTGGCTTTTATCTGAGCCAGTAAAATTACATACAATAAAAATAAATAAATAAAAACTGTTGTTCATTTTTTGAGGTTCTATAATATTTGTTAGTTACTTATGACGGTCGCGTGGATGATTTCTATGCAAACATGCGCAAAGGTACAGCTGGACCGAGATGATGACAAAAAAAGTACACGACAAAGCAACTGTTCTGAAAGGAAAGAGCTTCACAATTGACTTAAAAAATTCAAAAATACAACCACTTTTACATATTTTTCTGTTTTCTATTTGCTATTATGCTCATATATTTGTGCTTTATTGTTAATTACGTAGAAAAGATTTACGGATTTTTAAATATTCTTAAATCCACACAGTTGGTTACCCTAGCTCTTACAGTAGCCATGTTTATAGCCAGTTAGTTTTATTTATTTTATTTCCACGATACTGTGATGTCGCTTGGAAACTTTAGGTTAACCTTAACAAAAAGGTGAAATGGGAATTATAAATGTAATTCCCTATGAATTCCAACTTAAATACTTTGATAGTTTGATTAGATGAAAGATCTACTTAATTATTATTATTAATGATACTTGTATACATTATATGTATTTGAATGAATAATAGTTAGTGATAGGTAAATATAATTTACTAGCTGACGCCCGCAACTTCGTCCGCGTGGTTTTAGGTTATGCGTAACGCTTAATGGAAATGGGTCACGAATATTATATTCCATATTTTAAAGTACCACAAAATGTAGAACGCGAAAGATATTAAGATGTTAGATAAATTATAAAAATGTTCAAAAATCGTGCCCCACATTGAAAGTGTCTCACCTCAAAATTCTTTATCGCCCACCGGGATGCTTTAAAACGTCATAAATCCCTTGATAGCGCTCGATGTTTGCATTTCGCGACGTTACTTATTTAATATTAGGTGGTGGAGGTGAAATTTATGATTTAATTAACCCCCGACCCAAAAAGAGGGGTGTTATAAGTTTGACGTGTGTATCTGTGTATCTGTGTGTCTGTGTATCTGTGTATCTGTGTATCTGTGTATCTGTCTGTGGCATCGTAGCGCCTAAACGAATGAACCGATTTTAATTTAGTTTTTTTTGTTTGAAAGGTGGCTTGATCGAGAGTGTTCTTAGCTATAATCCAAAAAAATTGGTTCAGCCGTTTAAGAGTTATCAGCTCTTTTCTAGTTTTCTTGTAGAAAAGAAGGTTAGATAACCGTTAGGTTCTTAATATTAAGTCAATTGACAAATGTCAAGCTGTCAAGATGGACGTTGCCTAGATATACATTATTATTTATTTGAAAATGATGTTTTGGAAAACTCCAAGTTTTTGAAAGTTATCAGCTCTTTTCTAGTTACTGTAACCTTCACTGGTCGGGGGTGTTGAAAATTTTTAATTTACACTTGTAAATAGTGCTATACACCCATTATGGCGTTTTATTACCTGTGTTTTACTTGTTCATAGATAAATTGATTAAAATTAATGATGAATTATGTTGATTGATTAATATTTACTTAAATGAGAACCAAACTATATTCGTTTGGAGAGCGCCGGAGAGCGCGCTAGGGAAACTGCTCTTAATACATATATAAAAAAAACTAAAACATAGAAAAAAAATTGTTTTCACGTTTCCATCAGCGTAACCCAAATGCTGAGCGTTATTTGACGTCCCCTTGACTGATTGGAAATGTTTATTTTCTCGTCATCTAAGAGCCCACGAAAGCCAGATCTTTGCTATATTATAAAAGCAGCAAGTATCACTGAGTATTGCCCCAAGCACAGGGAGGAACGATCAACGACTATGAATTTGGATCATGGTAGCTATAGGAGATAACAGGTAACAGACGTGTTAAAAGTTAAACCTTACATCAACATAATTTTTTTAAATATTTTCTTTGGAATAGTATTAGAAAAACACGTCATGCATTGCCAGACATAGTAGGTACATCGTGGCAACCCCTTAAATTGTTAAGAGGGGTCTCTCCGTCACTCGCTCCATACAAACGTAGTTCCAATTTCATTTGAATATTAAGTAACCGAAGTCCATGAAATTTTGCAGACATATTCTAGAAACTAATAATAACAGGCACAGATATTAGTTTCTAGAATATGTCTGCAAAATTTCATGGACTTTGGTTGCTTAATATTCAAATGAAATTAGAACTGCGATTGTATGGAGTAAGTGACGGAGAGAGCCCTGTTAAACTAACTGAATTTTCGTCATAACATCTATTCGCGGCATCTCTAATCGTAACCTACAGTATGGTTAGGCTATTGAAGTATGTCCTCTTTCTTTAACACCTCGTTCAGAAACTGGAAACAAACTTGATGTTTGTTTATGTTTGTTTCCTCCTAAGATAAAAGCGTTTTATGATAAAAGCGAGTCTTTGAAGAGATGTATGGAAACATTGTATGAGTGAGTAGATATACCTATTAATTGATCTGAAAAATATCGAGTGTTTTTGAAATTAGTTAGATCTTTTTAAAATCAATATTATAATTGCGAAAGTGTGCCTGTCTGTCTGCTGGTTTTTTTACCGGCCCACCGTTTACAAGATTTTGACAAAAGGTACCTATAGAGATAGCTTGAGTCCCAGGAAAAGACGCTACTTTTGGTCCCAGAAAATCAAAAGTTTCCAGGGGTTTTCAAAAACCTAAATCCACGCGTACTAGGTCGCGGGCATCATCTAGTAAAAATATAAATCTCTACATTAGAAATGAAGGAGGCTTATTTTTTAACTTAATATAATACTTAATAACTACATAAAAAAGAAGAAAAAGTAAAGAACATTAAAATTTTTAATTTTTCCAATAGTTATTTAACAAAAAAGTAAACGCAAAGACGCAAATATACGTGCCGAAAGCTTAAAGAATTGCCATCTGAATCAGCACCGTTATCAACGTTTTAGTATTCTTTAAGCACACTTAGCCTCTTGAAGTCTAGAATCTAGATTATTATAAAACTCGTTAGAAATTCCTCTACCATTCAAAGGATTTTTGAAATACTTGCTTCATCAATTTCCCAAGAGCTGAAATACTTAAAAGTCTTTATTAGAAATCGACAGGCAACGAAACTTACAGAGTAGACTGTAGACGCGAAGAGATTTAAAAGTTTATTAATGACAGACAAGACAAAGCAACAAAAGATATAAATCCAGAAGAATGAGCCGTTTGGCTTCTTTTTGCTCCAGTAAGTTACCTTTTCGTCAAGGCCTTTGGGCAACTAGACAAATTTGCGGCTACATAAGTATGAAAATCTACCTGTTTTTTTGGTTTTGATGGTTTCGGTAGTTAAACTAGAAAAATATCGGATAATTCGTGAGCACTCGCCGAAATATCTACTATCGTTAAAACACCGGACTTGTTGTGGTAGAATTCATCGTTATAGAATATAGAAACAAATTTTTAATATCCTCGCACTGGCTTCGCTCGGGTGGTTTTTGAAAATCGTTTCTTAGTTGGGGTTTTTGTTATACGGAAAATATACATGTAAAATCACAAACTTTTAGACCCAGTGGTTTGAGTTGTCTTCGTAGTAATGTAACGTAGTAAAAATGTCAAAACTTAAAATACAATTAAAACTTTTCTATAAGAGGTAAAGCATTAATCGAGTTCATTTCTAACAGCAGTTTTTCAATTTTCTCGTCAAAAAAGGTCCCGCTCATTATAAAGCTGAGCGAGTGGTTATACAAAAGCGGCCCAGTGGAGAAAAACTTTTGAAAAAATGACTTGGGCGGTGCCGCAGTTTAAGCACATGCCTTTTACTTTTATTAGGTCAATATGTCATCCTTTTTAACCCCCGACCCAAAAAGAGGGGTGTTATAAGTTTGACGTGTGTATCTGTATCTGTGGCATTGTAGCTCCTAAACTAATAAACCGATTTTAATTTAGTTATTTTTCGTTTGAAAGGTGGCTGAATCGAGAGTGTTCTTAGCTATAATCCAAGAAAATCGGTTCAGCCGTTTGAAAGTTATCAGCTCTTTTCTAGTTACTGTAACTGTTCACTTGTCGGGGGTGTTATTAATGTTTAATTTACACTTGTATATGTAGATGTTTATGCCCGTTCAACCATTAGAGTGAATCTCTATGTTTAAGACACAAAGTTGCGAACTCGGGGAGGGAAAGAGGGAAATGTTATTACTCCGGACGGCTCTGTCACGTTCGACAGATAGCCCGCTGAATATTAAAAACACTGTATTTGAAGTGGAAATTCCTGTCATATAAAATTGTCTCCTATATGATGTGTATTTTAATTAACCCCCGACCCAAAAAGAGGGGTGTTATAAGTTTGACGTGTGTATCTGTGTATCTGTGTGTCTGTGTATCTGTGTATCTGTGTATCTGTGTTTCTGTGTATCTGTGTATCTGTCTGTGGCATCGTAGCGCCTAAACGAATGAACCGATTTTAATTTAGTTTTTTTTGTTTGAAAGGTGGCTTGATCGAGAGTGTTCTTAGCTATAATCTAAAAAAATTGGTTCAGCCGTTTAAGAGTTATCAGCTCTTTTCTAGTTTTCTTGTAGAAAAGAAGGTTAGATAAACGTTAGGTTCATAATATTATGTCAATAGACAAATGTCAAGCTGTCAAGATGGACGTTGCCTAAATACATAATTATTTATTTGAAAATGATGTTTTGAAAACTCAGATACTTTGGATCGTCGGGGGTGTTATAAATTTTTAATTTACACTTGTATTATGCTTGTGGTTAAAATATTTGTTTAATGGCATTTAAAGTGACATTTAAGATAGCTTATACATCATTATAAAGCTGTTTTCCCATTGCGATCATTGCATTCAATATAAGGTATTATATTCAAATAGGAACCAAACTAAGTATTTCTGTTTGGAGCGCACTACGTATAAAATCCTCTCAATAAAAATACAGAATGTCTGCCAACTTATGACGGGCATTTTGTATCCATTGTATCGCTTCTTTAAATTAATACAAGTGTAAATTAAAAAATTATAACACCCCCGACAAGTGAATGTTACAGTAATAACTAGAAAAGAACTGATAACTTTCAAACCGCTTAACCGATTTTCTTGGATTATAGCTAAGGACACTCTCGATCAAGCAACCTTTCAAACATACAAAACTAAATCAAAATCGGTTCATTAGTTTAGGAGCTACAACGCCACAGACAGATACACAGATACACACGTTAAACTTACAACACCCCTCTTTTTGGGTCGGGGGTTGAAAATACACCTAAACAGCCATAAGCTGTAAAGATAACTTAGTGTCTAAACATATCGTATGGTATATCAATATGGTAGTGTAAACATAGGTTCTTTTTAATGTAAGGTTAAGTCGAGGGGCGTTAGAGCATCGAGCGTGACCGGCGCGCCTCACTGCTTCCTCAAATGTCGTAAATTTTGACTTTTACATTAAGACATGCTGTTATGGTGTAATAAATATAGATGACAACTTATATTTAGTTTTCATGACTAAAAACAAATGTGAGCTATAAACAACGCAACATTATAGTAATGAAAACAAAATAGCATAGCAACAGATTATTAATTAATCTTAATTAAAAACTTTAAACTATTCAGAGATATGGAGGACAGAAGTTAATATGTCGTTCTTACTATTTTAGATTGTATCATTAGTCAGTGCATACTTAATAATAACTTAGTAGGACTTAGTTAATTAATACTCTTTTGATAAGGACCTAAATAATCGTATCAATATAATATACCTGGGTGCTTTATCAAGTTATATCTTATCAGTCAAGGGCTTTTATTTAAGAATTAATGTCTTTTGAATCTCGTTTTAGAAATATAATTCTAAAAATTGAATAAACTAATTTTCCACTAGTTTAGTATCTCTAGCATTTAATTTGTCTGGAAGAGATCGCTATTTTTATGTACCAAAATTTTGTAAACATTTTCTGTGTGATAAAAATAAATTCTTATTGGTTCGTACCTACCTATAAGGAAATTCAGTATCGGACAGTCAAAGGAAAAAAGGACTCCACTTTTTGGTAGTCAATTAAAAAGCATTCATACTTTATGTTATAATATTACGACAATAAAAACAATGAAGTGCATTTACCAATTTAACGTTGCGTGTTGGATATTGAAATCACATTGAACTTTTAACTTTAGCCACTTGAGATAAGGGTTAGGTGTGACTTTTTGAGTGGTTTGATAAGCTGGTATGCAATCAAGGGCAGCTATTAAGCTGTTTGATCAGATGGATTTATTATTTTAATGCGTCGACGCCGGCGCATCCGGCGTGCACTGGACAGTGAAACTTTATATCGGCATTGTCATTCAATCGAATGCACTCGTTAAAAGTACTTAATATTCATTTTTGATATTGTTTGTCCCGTAATTGATTGGGTGGGATGGGTGTAAAAGTGTTCTTTGCTCCCGAGGTTCATAACGGTGTAAAAGTCCGAGGATGTTTTTAATGGGAAATATTTCCGATTCATCATCATCATCTTATCTAGTTGCCATTTCCACAAAGAAATAAAAGCAAACGGAAGTTACTTAAGAACGTTAATTCTGCCCGAAAAAAGATCTAAGTTGCTCTCAAGTCTCAAATAATCTCTCAAATTACGCCTAAAGAAGTTCCAGGTATTTCAAAATTATATCACTCCCTAGTCCCTAGATATTAATATAAATGCGAAAGTGTGTTTGTTCGCTGGTTTATTAATTTATTTGTTTGCTGGTTTGTCCTTCAATCACGTCGCAACGAAGCAACGGACCGTTATGATTTTTTTGCATGGATACAATTAAAGACCTGGAGAGTGACATACAGGCTACTTTTTATCCCGGATAATCAAAGAGTTCCCACGGGATTTTTAAAGACCTAAATCCACGCAGGTGAAGTCGCGGGCATTAGCTAGTACATAATGTTACCCATAAGTTGTTGTCTTGCCTGAGAGTTCGCCATAATGTTCTCAAAGGTGGTTTAAGTCTGCTAATCCGCACTTACCCCATGTGGGACTTGTAAATTTTGTTAGAGGAAAAAACAGCAAATTAAAAAATAAAGCTCACAATCCACAGACAAAAGACTAACATTAGCTGACACAGAACACTTAAGCACACATCTAATTTAGATAGAGAGTTTTAGATAAACTGTACAAATCAGTGAGCGTAAAAAACGGCTTAATATGGCTCCTTTAGGATGCAAATAGCTGTATTAAATTTGCAATTTAGACCTCGATAGTACCTCACAGACGTTTTAAAACAAACGAGGAAGCGGGAATTATTAAAAACGCTTTTTATTACTACAATCTAGTGTGTAACAAAGTGTTGTGATTAGCTGAATTTATAGTATTTTGGTTTCAACCATGCATTTCAACAAAAAGCGAGGAGTGTGTGGCCCCTTGGTTATATTAGATAAAAAAAGTATCACCTAAGCCGCATTAAGGGATACACCTGTGGCTTTATATTTTTTAAAGAATATTAGCCAAGATTTTTATGACTAATATTCCCCTTTCCCCTTCAATTAAGGGTAAAGCTTGTGCTAGGAGTAGATACGACAATAGTGTAACCACCGACCTTTTGGAATTCAGTCCGCTCCTCGTACGTTGAGCTATTGATGCTTTAATTATATTCGTACTGCTTGGAAATCTTATTGAAAAAGAGATGTTTTAAAATTATCGTCATTCTTGAAGTTTAGGTCGATCTTTCTTAACTTACGCCACACAAACAGTGTTGGCAAACGCCGTACCCAGAGAGCTTTCAGACAATGAAGACATCCCTATTGTGATTTCCAAATAGGTTTTATCCCACAAGATATTTAACTTTTTCCACATAACGTCTGTATTAAATTACTTGATATAAGAATAAAGTAAAAAAGAATAAGAAGCATATATTTTTTAAAAATAAGTAATATTCAACGATCCCTATTTGTCTACGTACTAAAGATCCCTTTGTTTTCATCTAAGTTGGAGTTTTATGTTTGAAGCGGGAACGATTTATATTATTGTTCTATCAACTATTTACGTAGCAATCATAATAATTAATAGTTAAATGTGATGATCGGTCATTCAGTAGCCTAACAGATTTCAGCTTTATATTTTCGCAAAATGGGTTGCACAAGTCAGAGTTTGTTATTAATTTAACAGAGTCTATAATAAAATAATAAAATTTGAATTGTAAATTAGTAGGTACTAACTATTATAGATAACAATTAACAATAAATAAGTACCTTCCCATAGGCCTATGGTAGGTACCATGTGATTGATATAGGTGTAATGAGCTTTTCCATTCAAAAACAGTTTTTATTTAGAATAAATTGTGATTAAAAATCAAAATTTAAATTAAGAAGTTATTGTTATAGTAATAAATTGTGTTCACTAAGAAAACAAAAATGGAAAGAAATATTATACATATATTTGTTGCTACTGTAATTATAAAATTAAAAATTCGAATTATGTAAACTTACCTAAAAAGCATGTATAACTTACATAATATTGTATTTTTTAAATGTAAATTTTATTTTCAGTAATAAAAGGCTTATATTATATTATTATTATATTATATAAATACCTTTAACATTAGCGCGCGTTGACCTCTCACGTATGTATGTATTATCAAGCACTGACTGTGAGGGAGCGTTACGCAGTTTACTTCTTTTCTACACAATATTCATCTTATCGTTCACATCAAACCGGCAATACGCTATTTCGCTATGTATAGTCGCTGTCTCTCGGCGACCAAAATATTATGCTATGCCACTAAGTGTCCCAGCCGTAGATATGTAGGTACCTATATACGTATTGTCAGCATATTGTGATTGAAAAAATGTAGTCTAATTTCACCTACACACCTTGGCGCACAGTGAGTCTGCTCACAATTGGTAACATTACGTTAAGTGTTACACTCTCTTAATCATGGAAGTATGATTAATTGTACCCATATCTTAAATTTAACCACCTGTCATGTAACTGGACTTGAAGTTTGTCCTTATTTTTCATTCAAATATGAGCAGAGTGGCATGTGGATATCATGGATAAGGTAGCAGTTATCGGTGAATTCAAACGTTAAATAGCACACACGTTCGCACATTACAAGGTCTTGGAGGAAGAGAGAGATCATTGGGCAGGCATTTAGGTAATTGAATCTGCACTATGACTAGGTTATACAATATTGCTATGCTATGATATGATACTTTTATGTTTAATCATGGACGAATGAATGAGGGCGGATTACTTGTTGCTAAGAAATGATTGAAGCACTGCAATGGCAGCGCTGCAAGTATGCGTGAGTGGAATAAACAAAAGTATGTAATGACGGCCGATCTTGTACTGTTGTTACCGGGCTCTCCTCAGACTTGGGCGCGTTTGGAATCTTTGTAGGACAAGTTTTAAGTTAACTTAATTACTTATCACCACTACATCATTGTTTGACAATCAATGAACTTGAATTTTTCCGAATTTGAATAAATGACTTTGACTTAGTATGCAAGGTTGGCTTTTGGGTGCTTCGTTGTGGTGTCCAGCGACAATCCATCCGCCCTTTTTTATCCGTCCATATTGTGTTTAATGCAACAAAGTGCACGCCTACAAAATTATAGTAGGTACTTATTTACGAGAAAGTTTACCTACAGTGTTTAACTTATGGGCAATGGAATATAAGTGACAGCTACTTAGGTATAAGTCCATTATCATAAATTTTACTAATGTCTTTATTAAATGAGGTGTAAAGGTAAAAAGGTTTTCTGGGAAGGAAGTTAGTCATCGGGGAAAGAAGAGAAATGTTCGGATGAGGATAATCTGGCTAAGATAATTTCCACTCAAGTGGACCGATGTCGTCGCTAGGTGGGTACGGGCAACGCCGCGGGGCGCGCTAACTGATGGGGACTTAGCAGGGATCTCTTAATTTATAGCATTGGATTTGTTGTGGTACAAGTTGAGAGCGGGAAGCGAATCATTGGCATCGTACAAATAACAAGTGTAAATTAAAAATTTATAACACCCCCGACAAGTGAAGGTTATTACTAACTAAGGTTATTACTAACCTAAAATCGGTTCATTAGTTTAGGAGCTAAGATGCCACAGACATTAGACAGATACACAGATACACACGTCAAACTTATAACAGCCCTTTTTTTGGTCGGGGGTTAAATTAAAAACATGCATGACTGAGAGTTCTGCATAATATTTCCAAAGGTGTGTGAAGTCAGCCAATCGATACTTGCCCAGTGTGGTGGATTATGGCCTAAACCTTTCTTATTCTGGGAAGAAATCCGTGCTCAATAGTATGACGGTGATGGGTTGATTATGATGATGATGTATGGTTGAGATCCCTACACAATGTGAAAAATGGGATATATATTCTAGGTCAATGAGAAGTACCCTATAGGTTTTCTTGACACGACAGACGGACAGATAGACAGACACACAACAAAGTGATCCTAGATGGGTTCCGTTTTTCCTTTTGAGGTATGTAACCCTAAAAAATTAAGGCTATGTGACCAGAAAAATCGCTATTGCTTATCAACTTGGACTGCACTCTGTCAAAATGTTATCTACAGACTCATAGTGGGTGAAATAATCTGATTTGTCCATTTGCCGCTCGTAGGACGGGAACAAACGGCCGCGGCTTCGATTAACAGGATTGCTTTTTGTACTATACCGACGCAGACTAAAGGAAAAAGTAGAAAGCTCGCCTGTAATATATGAAAAACGTTAACGAAGCCGATAAACCTACCTAGTTTTGAGTAAACAAAAATATTTATGGAATCGATGGGAGTCTGGATTGTGTATGTTGTGTATTTACTTTTTGTTGTACCACAAAACACAAATGACAGGTTACAAAAAATAAAACTTAAAATCTAGGTACAAAGGGTGGTCTTATCGCTAAATAGCGATCTCTTTTAAACAGCCTTAAAGCTAGGGAGAAAACGAATTAATGGACAGTGGGAGGTGGTGTATATAGTAAACCTAAATACTAATTCACTAGGGAGCATTTTTTTTTTTTTTTTTTTTTTAATTTATTTAATCAAAAAAAAAATTTAACATTGGATCTATAATATTATCGCTCGCCAAACTGGTGGGCCAGTTTGTTGGCGAGGTGGCGCTCTTATTTTATCGTAACTATTAACTAACTTATCCATACACCTTAATCTATACTTATAATAAACTTACCACTATTAAATATTTATTTAAACCTAACTAATTTACTACACAGACAAAAACACATTACTATACAAATCAAAAGAAAACACAAAACATAAATTACTAATTTTATAAAGCACGGACCTACTCCGTTAGGGAGTCCCTAAGTAGGTGTTTCTTTAACCTCTTCTTAAGGACTCCCTCACTGAGCCCATCGCTGTCCTCCTCAACCCAGCCGATTGCATTATATAATTTGGGTACTATATATGCGCTTATTCTTTTGCCATAGTAATTGTAAATTTTTGGCATTGAAAATCTCACCTTCCTATTTGTTCTACGATTATCCCTCATTTTAACCTTTTTTTTATAATTAGTTGAGAAAAAATTATTTTTTACTATTAAATATTCTACTTTTTTGTTGATAGGTAAAATTTGTAAGTCTTTAAAAATACTGTCATATTGTCCTTTGTATTTTTTTTTCGCTTTTTTTCCTAAAATATGTTTTAAAAGTCTAATTTGTATTTTTTTAATTTCTGTGAGATAGGTACTAAATGTTCTGCCATAAATACTCAAGCCATAACTAATTACTGAGTCTGCTAACGCATAGTATACTACTAGTTTTGTATGTTTACTTAAGACTCGGTCTAGGTGATAAAATTTTCCCAATATTGACCTTAGCTTGTTGCACACAGCTCCTATGTGAGATTTCCAATTAAAATTTTGATCTATGATCAAACCTAGGTACTTATAATTATCTACATATTGTAGCTGTGGACATACACACGAGTTTTTAGCACCATGCAAGCAGTCATAACTGTGGCCAACTATACCTATATCTTTATACTGAACCAATTTAGCCCGTCTGTTGTATGGCGAGTATATATGCATGCATTTCGTCTTTTCCATATTAATAATTATACCATTATCATGCGCCCATTTAATCACATTTTCAAAGTCTGACTGGATATGATCGCGCGCCTCCCTCACGTCCTTTGACGCGTACAGCAGACACATGTCGTCAGCATACATATATACTCGACATTTTTTAATCACATTGACTACACTATTAACGAGCATCAGGTAACCCACTGGCCCGTATATTGAGCCAGTCGGTACTCCCAGGGTTACGTTCCACTCGTCGCCCTGAGTCCCATCAATATTGGTGCGTATGGTTCTTTCCGACAAATAATTGCGGAACCACTCATTGGTGGGGCCTGCAATGCCACACTCCTCCATGGCCAAGAGTAGCACTTCTTTTTCCAGCGTATCGAAAGCCTTCTTATAATCAATAAAAAGAGCTAAAATTTGCCTACCACTATTTAAATTGCCATTAACTTCGTCTGCAAACTGAGTGAGGGCTGTAACTGTGCTCCTGCCTCTCCTGAAACCGTGTTGTGCGTCTGTCAATATGTTATATTTTTCTAAGAACCTTGATATCTGGCCCACAATTACTTTCTCAACTATTTTATTAATTATAGATAGTATGGCTATCGGTCTATAGTTTGTGTATTCGAGATGGCTACCACCTTTATAAATAGGTCGTATGATTGCTTTTTTTAACTCTTGAGGATATAAGCCATTTTGAACACACAAATTCACAAAATAAGCCAATATTGGGCTCAGCCGGTCTGACATAGCCTTTACATCTTGTACCCTAATTTTATCAAAGCCTGGGGATTTTTCACTACTTAACTTCCTAATTATTTTTTTTATATCTTTATCATTAACTTTTATATATCTAAACGAGACCTCACTGTTTTTGACATATGTGTTTCTCTCTAAAAATTTATCACTACAATTATGTTTTATTTTCTCTATTTCTTGAGTAAATGTTTTAGAAAATTCATTACAAATACAATGTATACTATTTATTTTACCTAAATATCTCTTAATTACACTATCTACATTCGGCTTGCACCTTCCTAACCAGCTATTAATAGTTAACCACACTTTTCTATAATCCCCTTCACAATTTTTAACTTCTTGCCTTCTATAATTATTTTTAGCGTTATTTATAAGCTTGTTTACTTTATTTCTAAATTTGGTATACTCTAAGCGTTTATACATACAATCAGGTGACGATTTCCATGCCCGGAACAATCTATCCCTCTTTAGAATCATGCTGTATAACTTTCCATCTACCCATGGTTGTGTTATTCGAAACGGTCTTACAGTTTTTTGTATAGTGCTATCACTATAAACACTCGTAAATATATTGTAAATTTTGCTAAATAATAACAATGGGCAACGTATACCCAGAAGTTCAGTCCAATCGTAATTATCTAATTTTTCATGAACAAGATTGTCACGTAATACATACTTTTTATTGCATTCGGGCGTCTTACAGTCGCTGAGTTGCCGGTCCAGGTCGAACGAGACGCCTATCATATGGTGATCAGAGATATCGCTTTCAAGTAGAAAAGATTTAACATGCTCGTTTCGCCGCAGCTGTCCCGCTCGCACCCACACGTGGTCAATGCACGATCGGTCGAGCCGCCCGTCGACTATTGCTTCGCGTGTTACCTCCGTTGTAGGGATCGCACATTGTAGGCCGTGTTCACATAGGATATTTTTATAGTTCATTGAAGTTGCATTCAATTTGACTTCCGATATATCTATATTAATATCTCCGATGACAACTAGATCCTCATTTTTTGGAATACTTTCCAAAAATATATTTATTTGCTCTAAAAATTTCTGTTTGTTTTTGTTCGGTGGCCTATACAATGCGATAATATGTACTAACTTGTTCTCTAATTTCAGTATACCATAAATGTTTTCAGTAGCCGTAGTTTTAATTTCTTTCATACAAAAGCTTCGATTTTCTTTCACGTACAAAAGTAATCCCCCTCCTTTGCTTGTCTGTCGTGTTCTGGCATAGGTAACAAAGCCCTTTATAGAATATAAGGATAATTCTTCTTCTTTTATATTAATTTCCGATAGTACTAATATATCCACTTGATACTTTATTTTATCCAGTACAACCAATAGCTCGTTGAAGTGTTTTCGGATTGATCTTATATTTATGTGCAATATGTGTAATTTTTTAGTATTGTAGTCCTTATTTTTAAACCAATATTCAATGTTGCTATATCTAGTGTAGTCTATGTCTGGTGAAGAATCTGTAAAATTGTTGAATTTTATAATTATTTAATTATGTTTCGTGTGTACACGGAGCCTTAGTTGCAACTCAGCCAGCTAATTTTTCTATGTCTTTATCATTTCTGATTCTATATATCCTTTTTTCATCGTCCTTCCGTGCTAGAATATTTGAGTTTTGGACCCAAATATACTTTAAAAAGCTCTAAAACTTTAGGGACTGTTTAAAACGCTGTGAACTCAGTTTAATGTGTTGGCTCAACTCTGTGTTGTAAATGTCTGTCATCCCATATTCAAACAAAATAAACTATGTATTTCATTTCGTTTCAACATGGTTATCATCATCATTATCAATCAATAGATGCCCGCTGCTAGACATAGTGTGACTTCTACAAGCCACGCTATTGCGCCGCCTGGATCTAGTGGCTCCGTGCAACTCGTTTGATATAATCTGTCTATTGAAAATTAACTAAGGAAGAGCGCATAGTTTTTAAGTAAACTAAGAAATACTAAAGTATAAATTCTGTAATATACAAACCGTATTGACATCACTCTTGTAAGCGCAATTTTGTTTGCTCCTTCCATCATTTCCCTTGTCTTTGAATACCGATTATTGCTCCGTTAATAGGTGGAGAAAAACGACCGTCTACTTGAGATATTGAACGTTAATCTTTGTTTGCGGAATTATATTTTCTTCGATGCAATTTTCATTCGTTTAGTTTGTGAGGTAATTTTGTTATTTCTCTTTATTGTTACTTTGTAGTGGGAAAGTGAGCAATAATTTTATCTGCAAAGGTGCTTTGTAAAATCAAATAATATAACTCTCACACCATGGCTTCTTGGTACCTACAGAAACATTTTTTGAATTGTTTCAAAGTAATTATAATAATGGATCAAATCAAAGGGCCTAGGAATATAGGGCAGGAATAAGGACCCCGGAAATGTCTCTAAACAGTTCTGGTGCTTTCCAACCAAAATCAAGCGTTACTACTACAGTACAGGGATATAAAACTAACTGACTGACATTTATGAATACACAGCTCTAGACCCAGTGTCTAGACTCTAGAAACTTGAGATTTTGCACATATGTATTTATATACCCTATACTAAATGTACTTATAGACCCTAACTAAAAAGTATTTGAGATATTCTAACGGGATTAAAAATCTAAAACCAAGCGGATTAAGCCGCGGGCCTTAACTAGTTCATAAAGTACGTACCCACTCACGTCAACCTATTTCCTAAACAAAATTTTATAATATAATATTATTGCCTATTGTGTGTAGGAATATTGTTATTTATACCAATTACGCGCGCCTTTTACGGTTTTTCTATAATTAATTCTTAGGGTATTGTTAGTCATCGTCTACTTATGTACCTACCACAGATTGATATGACCAGCCTGAGGCCTAAGGGCCTAATGTGAGTATAAGCCCTTGGGCTGTAAGTTGATAACAACGATCTCCACATAGTACCTACCACTAGACGCGTTAAATATTTTGCGGGCTGCAACTCGCTTTTAAGCTGAGTTGGGACCTTTTTTTCGGGTTGAGCCACACATGACACAGTTTATTCCGGCGCTTCTTGTGCTTGCAGGTCTTTTGAGTTTAATGCTCAAGTATTAGAGGCAACGAGATAACCTAACCCGTAGGTATAACTGGTAATGAGTGGCACAGCTTTCAAAAAAAAATTGGTTGTCTGTAAAGTCGGTTTACTGACGATAGTTGAACGTGACAACAAAGGCCGATTGTGCTTCTTTGTCGCTCGTTCCGCGCTCTCGCTTGCACTTCAAGCCTTACATGGAACGCCTCAGAGCGAGGTAACGCCGCATGAGTCATGTTTTTTCGTGCGTGCAGCCGGCTCTATCGAATTATAAGACGTTGTCACGTCAAAAATTTTTTTCTTCCTTTCTTCTTTCCTTTGATCATCTCTGATAGGCTGACACTCTCTCGCTATTGGCTAAAATGCATTGCTGTAGCAAAGATACCATACACTCAGCCAATCACTACAATTGAGATTGTAGCAATGATGCTTTTCTGTAATCTACGAATGAGTGTCATACGAATATGACAGTTTTATAGAATACGGTTCTTGTTTGAGCGATTTACCTAGTGCGTGCTACATTGAGGTCGTTGGTTGATACATAAAACAAAATTGCAGAATATTTTCCCTAAAACGTTCAAAACAAAGCCTACCGCCTGCGCCATTTCGATCGGTAGGTACCTACTCGTAACTATATTTATGAGTGTTTATAGCACTTATCGCGTCATCCCGTCGTGTCGCAAATCTGGGTGCATTTGTAACTGCCCCCGGATTATCGGACCGCCCGCCCCGGGGCAAAAACGAGGACCGGCCAGCGCCGAACATAAATTTACACCAATGATTCATGATTGCCGAAAGTTTTTTGCTCAGGCGCGTTAATTGCCCAGACTTTTATGGGCTTGAGGCTTGGTCGGAGACAACGCGTGATGACCACGTGTCATTACAATCACTGCTAAATGATTCGCTAACTCATTGTCTAACTCTGAATGACAGCCACCGAGGTTGGTTGGTTCCACTTTGCTTCACTGCAACATTAAAATATTGTTTCGTAGAAAACCTTCAATGACTTAAAAAATGAGTTCGATGGCTATGATTCATTGTTAGACACTGAGTTAGTGAAGTACCGGGCTGGTTCATGCCATACCAGTGACCTTACAGAAGCGTAAACTGCAGAGCGCAACAGTGGCCCTACGCGATAATGGTAGCGCTTTTTTTAAACGCTACTACAAGGTCATCATTTATCATCATCATCATCATCACCATCATGCCCATTAAGAGGGCTCTCTCCGTCAGTCGTTTCATACAATCGTAGTTCCAATTTCATTTGAATATTAGCAACCGAAGTCCATGAAATTTTGCAGACATATTCTAGAAACTAATATCTACCTATGTCTGTGGTTTTCCAGATTTCTGTTAAAATATTCGGTTTCAAAGTTACGCGGTCTTAAAAATTTTCATACAAATCTTTGAGCCCCTGTAATTTTAAAACTACATATTTTTAGAAAAATCTAAAACACCACAGACACACATATTAGTTTCTAGAATATGTATGCAAAATTTCATGGACTTTGGTTGCTTAATATTCAAATGAAATTGGAACTACGATTGTATGAAACGAGTGACGGAGAGAGCCCTGTTAATGAGCAGGGTTTCTTCTCAGAATGAGAGGGGCTTAGGGGCTTAGGCCACAATCCATCACGCTGGCCAAGTGTAGATTGGCAGACTTTCACACACCTTTGAGATCATTATAATGAACTCTCAGGCACATACCTGAGAGTTTTCCTCCTTGAAAAGTACCTAACTCTAGAAATACTGTATTTAGGTAATATGTAGGTATAGTACCCTGTATATATTAGTTACATCTCCAATAAATGTGTATTTGTGTTTTTCCGAACCTTTAACAGGGCTCTCTCCGTCACTCGTTTCATACAATCGTAGTTCCAATTTCATTTGAATATTAAGCAAACAAAGTCCATAAAATTTTGCAGACATATTTTAGAAACTAATATCTGTGTCTATGGTGTTTTAGATTTTTCTAAAAATATGTAGTTTTAAAATTACAGGGGCTCAAAGATTTGTATGAAATTTTTTAAGACCGCGTAACTTTGAAACCGAATATTTTAACAGAAATCTGGAAAACCACAGACATAGATATTAGTTTCTAGAATATGTCTGCAAAATTTCATGGACTTTGGTTGCTTAATATTCAAATGAAATTGGAACTACGATTGTATGAAACGAGTGACGGAGAGAGCCCTCTTAATGATTAAAATGTATGTTAAAAGGCGCCGGAGGACGTAATATATGAGCAAGCGCTTAATGTATATTTCATTAATCGATCATTACTTTATTGGAAGGGACAAGTCAGAACAGTTATCAACTTATCAATTTCAGGCATCACCCAAAAATGGAAAAGATTCTTTTAAAAGCGATTATTATGGCTGAAGATAGTAGAAAGAAAGCTGTGCCAATGCCAATGCTAATTGAATATGAAAGTGAAGACGAAAATTATTATCTTAGAAGAATTTTCTATCACTGGTATGCCCTTTTGGCTGTGTATGTAGATATTGATAGTTTTATTCGCTTTTATGGTATCTCTTCCTTGCGCTTTAGTCTTAGTTAATCTACAGGCTTTTAAAAATATGTCCAAGTAAATAAAATAGGTAAGTGAAAGTCCATGCAAGAAAATTTCATCAAAAGGATTCTATGTAATTAATCTTGAAATTCCAATCAAAGGGGAAAAGTTGAAGAGCATACGTATGTTTAGAAAAAAAATGAGGAAACGAAATTTGGAAAAGTTAAAATCGGTCGAGTGGTGTTGCTGTAACACACCCCTACATCCAAATGTCGAAGAAGAACACGTCAACGCTGAGCTGCGTTCTAAAAGACAGTGAATCACTCTATTTTCCACAAGTGAAATCGTTTAGACCTAAAGTATACTTATACAAGTGTAAATTAAAAATTTATAACACCCCCGACAAGTGAAGGTTACAGTAACTAGAAAGGAGCTGATAACTTTCAAACAGCTGAACCGATTTTCTTGGATTATAGCTAAGAATACTCTCGATCAAGCCACCTTTCAAACAAAAAAAAAACTAAATTAAAATTGGTTCATTCGTTTAGGCGCTACGATGCCACAGACAGATACACAGATACACACGTCGAACTTATAACACCCTTCTTTTTGGGGCGGGGGTTAAAAAAGTAGAAGAACACTTTTCAGAACCGCAAAATAAAAACTTTTAACGTAGTTTGCGTTATGGGCAATTGATATAAAAGTGAGTGCCAAAAATATGGGCGCACACGTAGTACAAGGAGGCAATTTGAAATTACGTCCGCTTCACTTGCTACCCTCCTCCAGACTTTTGACACGAGGCATTTGCGTTGTCATTTTCCCTCTGCCGCCATTTTTATTATTTTCTTTTTCCTATTTCGAGATTTCCTCGGCGCTTCGTACGTGGGGTAAAGTGGTTTTTGTTGCTGGTTAGTTGGGGAAATTATATATAAACTTCATATAAATATTATATTTCTTTTTGTGTATTGTTTCAGGTAATTGCAAAAGAAATAAGCAGAGGAAATGGAGCCGCAGGTGATTCAAGGATATCTCTCCGTAAATAGGAGATCTCTACAAATACGTATCGAAAAAAGAGCTGATGGTATTATACGGTTAAATAAAATATATTCATGAAACTTAAAAATTACATTCAAATCAGTCTATCGAGTATAGTCTTATGATGTCAGAGCCAGAACAGGCATATACTATAGAGAAATCGAAAAAAAGATAAATATCCCTCTTTATGCGTTGGCAGTTAAAAACAAAAATAACCATTAGTAGCTATTTCACTCCTCTCATAGCATGAATGAATATAGCAGGTCAAAGGAGTGCTTTGAAATGATCAATCAATTAGTTCAGCGCGAGATTTGTCACAGCTGTTACAAAATATTTGGAAAGATGGATCACTGTTATTATAAACAAAATATGCTTGATCCATTTTGGTTTTAAAAACTTGTATTTGAAACTAGTTGTTTTAAACAACAAATAAAACAAGTATTTAAACATATTTTAATCAAGAAAACAGTTTAAGCATGTTCCAAACAAAAAGTGTATTGTTCTAATTTTAAAAAGCTGTTTTATTTAACCCTGCGTACTGATGACTTCATTTTGCAGACGATTTTCGTTCGCATTTCTTCTGTTTTGTCTCTGATGTTTGGGCACATCAATTCGCTATCGGTTAGTTAAAAATCGATAGCTTAATTTTGAACTCCTCACACATTCCACAATGTCGGGAGTGACTTAAATTTTTACTTACCAGATTAAAAATTGATAGATTACGCATAACTACATAAAATACCAATACCGAAGTACCCTTCTACTTCATATTACTTTATTCAGTAAGGTTTTAAATAACTGACAAAAAAACACGTAAAAGTATTATAAGCACTCAATTTGGCATTTTAAAAGGCCTCCCATTATCCTGTCCGGCTAAATCCGGGACGTTTTTCCGCCGTAATCTGGCAATCCGGGGCAGAGGAGTCAATTAAACTGATCCGGGTACACAAGCATGACGGGGGCGTACTACGCCTTAATGGGAATATTTCTTATTATAGCACGTGTTGATTTAGCTTCCCAAAATAGTTATCACTAGCTAACGTGTAAATCTATTTAGGGATCCAAGATTTTTATTGGGCTTACACATTTAACTTACACTTGGGCTTACACTTTAACTTTTCAACCCCCGACCCAAAAAGAGGGGTGTTATAAGTTTGACGTGTGTATTAAAAATTTATGACACCCCCGACAAGTGAAGGTTACAGTAACTAGAAAAGAGCTGATAACTTTCAAACGGCTGAACCGATTTTCTTGGATTATAGCTAAGAACTCTCTCGATCAAGCCACCTTTCAAACAAAAAAAAAATTAAATTAAAATTGGTTCATTAGTTTATGAGCTACGATGCCACAGACAGATACACAGATACACACGTCAAACTTAGAACCACCCTGTTTTGGTTCGGGGGTTAAAAAATTATAACTACTTATTGATTTTATTTATTATTTGGCCAAGTTGTAACTTTAAGAGTTTCTAGTCTAGTTAAATAAATATTTGTGTGGTTTTAAAAAAATTATGTGGAAATAAAGTTATTATTATTATTATAATTATTTCAATATTTTCATTTTTACCTACTTTTTACCGTTAACATTTGGTAATGTTACCAAAAAATTACCTACCTACTGATAATTTGGCCTTTAAGAAGGAATAAAACAAAGAAGTTATTCCTATTTATTGCGTTAAAAAGTCCCCAGTATAACTTTACGCTGCATATTGATGAGTCGTCAGTCCAACATGTAAAACGTATGGTGTTTTTGTATTGGAATAAATAGAATGCCTAGTGAAAGGCTTTCAGTCGCGCGACGCATATTTCCCAGGAGTGGTCGTTTCCCGCGCCCGACTGATAAATGGAATTATGACCCAGATAAATAATACAACGGTGAAACACTATATTTCATTTTAAAACGAAACTTTTTAAATAAAATACTTTATTATTAACGCCACTTTATTCGTGTGGATTTAGATTTTTTTTTAAAATACCGTGAAATATTCCGGTATAAAAACTATTTTTTATCACTCTTCAGGTCTATAAAATATATGTATATCTGCGAAAAATCACATCTATCTATAAATTGTTCCATTGCAGCGAACACATTTTCGCATTTGTAATAAGTATGAGTAGTGATGATTAAGATGATGTACAGATGATGATGTTAGTGAAAATGATGTACTTTTTCTAGTTAACGTTAACTTTGCGTAAACCTGTCATTCGGTGTGCTTATAGGCAACGCTACTACTTAATTTTAAGTAAATTAATTTTAAGAACCTTTGAGTACGAGAAATTTTGAAAAGGCTGGCAGTTTTGTGAAGTTAGTAGGTTTAAATAAAGTAGTAAAGTTAACCACATAAGTTTTTCATATTGATCAATGCTCGTCAATACCCATAAGTCGTCATTCCCACGAGTCAAATACTATCTTATTACAGGGGCAGTCACATCTTGCGTTCAGTACTGACCCTATCTAAAACTTTACCACACTTATGTTCCCATAAAAAATCATAAAACATTCAATTTTCTACTTTACTCTCTTCTATTTAAAGGTTTATTTATAGTTGGGGGATGGTAAATATAAGTTTGTTGATATAAAAATCTGTTACAAGCAGAGATGAGCGTTATTGCTACATTAAAATAATTTTCATTTGCTGAAATACTTATTTTTGTTTTGTGATTTCACAGGCTATTTTTCACAAAGTGATTTTTCAGTTTTTGCACTTACAATCGTTTGCTACATTTATTTAACTAATTATCAAGGTCAATAGCACTGACATATTTTCACAGGTAGAGTTTCAAGAGAAGTGAATTTTTACACTTAAGATTGTAAGTGCGACAAATGATTGTTTGCTACAGTAATATAATTTAACTAGGTGCAGTTTAACACGCAGTGTTCTCAATCGCTCGCTCTTAGCTCGGGTCAATGACCGTGCGCGCGTGTAATTTAAACAGTAAAGCGGGATTAAAATATTATTAATTAATTTCAAACTTAGTGAGATATGCTTTGTAAAATTTCACAGGAAACTAACTAACTAGCTTTATTTAAATTTACCGTTATGTTATAACCTTATTAAGTTATTAAAGATCAGAATCAAAAGTTTTAAATAAAAAATATAGTTAAAAAATGTATATTTTTTATATCTTGCTTGGGTTGTTGCGCGATGCCCCTGTAAGAGCGAGGCCCCGTAAACTTAAACTTTATGTAAGGTAGCAAGTGTTACTTATGAAAAGGCTTTTCACGTGATTTTTCACATGCTACCTGTGAAATGGTCCATCTCTAGTTACAAGTGTTTGAAATGACGTAGCACTGCGTTACAGAGGTCACGTCCCCGAGTCCCCTGGAGCCAGGGGATCGTATCAAACGGTCCAATGGACAGGTAAATATTGTAATGAAAACAAATTTAACTCAGTCTTATGCACCATTGATGCTCGGATGGGGCAAGTTAGCAGGTGTTAGTTTAGAAGGGGTTTAGTATAATTCCTTTCATTTTATTAAGGTTATACTCATAATGCCAGGGGTTGAATTTTGCGGAATAAATAGTGATTAGTTGGTGTGTATAGTACTGAAATAGTTAGGGTCAATTTATTGCATTCACCAGTATGTGAATTCATTTCAATGCATGTATAACACTGTAGTACTGTAAAAAATTAGTTCATATTCACTGATAAAATACGGGGCTTCAGTCATGGCGTAGAAGCTTTCACAATATATTATTAGGTATTATCTAGAATCTAGATAATCATCTGCATGGATTTAGATTTCTATAAATGCCATGGGAAGTCCTTGATAAAAAGTAACATAGACATAAACGTCTTCAGCAAGTAAGCGTCATCTCTACTTACCTTTTATTAAACAGGATGAAACATGAAAAGATTACAGACAAACAGGCAGACTTTAGCATTTTCTTTTCTACTTTTGGCTCTTTAAAATTTTACATGAACTTCGAAATTGGCAAAATTTTTTGGTTAGCTTTTATAACATCTTGTCATTGAAAAAAGAATTCGTCATTGTGTATTATTAAAAAAATATATAGAAATACATTATCAAATAAAATTAGAAGACGTAGTATCTATAATACGGAATACTTTGTAGTGCCACAGTAGGTACTCAGTAGATAAGTAATTAGGTAAACTTCTAAACAAATCATTTACCTATCAGATAACGTCCTATTCAGTGCGATCAAAGGACCTTTCGATCCAAAAGAAGAAGAGTCGATAAAGGCTTGCAAATGAGGCAGTGCCAAATGAGTGGCCTGCAAAGGTCCCTCTAATTAATAGAGAAAATTGTTTGTCAGAGGTTCCACCCTCCTCCCTCCGGGTCCGGCACTAATTACTCCGTCCTACTGAAATCTTTGCTTCCAATCATCGATATACTTACATATATTCCAAAAAAGATATACAGTTTCTTATTAATGCACTTTCACTATAATAAATAAGCATCTTGTAGGCAATGAAAATGAAAAATGAAATGATTTTGACTTTGACTTTGAAGCATGATTGTCATAACGCAAAACTATAAAGGAATAAAAAAAGTCATCATCGTCGCCGATTGCTGAGCGAGTCTTTCTTGGATAGCTCCTGCGATAAGCTAGAAGAGGGCCTATACAAATAGGAATAAAAAGAAGCATCATCATCGTCGCCGATTGCTGAGCGAGTCTTTCTTGGGCAGCTCTTGCGATAAGCTAGAAGAGGTTCTCGCCGGCAATAATGCACAGTCAGCGATAAACTATTAAAATATATTTCATCTCTTTTATTGGTACGGAATCATACATCGATCGTACATTTTTTGAGCGAGAAAATAATCGACAGCTAGTCGCTTCGTCGCGGGACACCGCCCAAGGAACTATCTATCTTCAGTTTTATATATCAGTGAATTCTAATGAAACCTTTGCTCAAAATATACAATTACTGGAACGTTTTTTGGGGAAAAGATTTTCGTGATGGGTCATAAAACTGTGCTGATACTGCGGTCTCAGACGACTCGATTAGTGAAATAACTTTACGGTCTTAACTTTAAAGTGTCACTTAAAATTTAAAAGTGTTGTCTGCCCTATCTATTTTTATTACGACTGCCCGAAAAAGGAGTGTAATGTTTTCGGAGTGTATGTCTGTAAGCATCTTTATTCCATACTAACTTCTAAATGCCTGAATAGATTTGGATGTAGTGGGTGTCGGTAGAGTCATTGCACCATCCAGAGTGACACTGGCTCTACTTTTTGAAAAAATATTCAGCATGGCAGGCCAGTCGTTTTGTTTTAAAGACTTGTTTGGTATCAATCTGTAACCAGCATGAAAGTAAGTTCTATTCATAGAAGCGTTTATAGTCACTAATTTCTTGAAAGTCTTTTACTATTTCAATTGACCTAAGTGCCAAGTTAAAATAAAGCTTAAAGAGAGTAAATAAGCTTAAACTGATGAGAATTTTTTACTATTTTTTTTTTAGTTTTCAGTAGTCATATTATAACACTAGCTGTGCCCGCGACTTCGTTCGCGTGGAATCAGCGCGCTTTATATAGCCACGGACGCTCAGGCGCGAGGCGTGTAGTACGTACTCTGTACGTTAAAAATGTTCGCCGTGATTCTTTAAATTGACATAACTTCTTTATTTATGAACCGATTGATATGAAATAAACACTAAATGTTAAGTGAAGCTTACTACAATATATTAGTGAAACTCGTATCTAAATCGAATAAGCCGTTTCTGATATTAGCGAGCATAAACACACAGACAAACAGACAAATAGACAAAAAAAAAATTAATTACAATTTCGGGTTCGGCATCGATATAATAACAACCCCTGCTACTTTTTTTTTATATATTTCCATTGTACAGACACCACTTTTCTACAATTTTAATATATGTAAAGATTACATAACATAAAAGAAACTTAACCTACAAGCTACACCTCATTATGAACTTCATAGAAACAAGGATTGGAGCTTTTCACTATTTAAAATCGCTTATCCGGGAAGTTGCTGGAAAAGCGGCAGTACATTTTCCACGGAGTCGATTCCGGCCTACCAGGCGTTCATCGCACTGAAGAGGAATGTAGGGGTATACGAGATGCACTAGATATACCCGATCCTGAAGTTCAGGTCAGTCAGTATTGCATCGGACGCCGTGGGACGTGGGTGGCGCTTGTGTATCGCGCTCCGAAATCTTGGTTACGTGTATACAGTTACGTGCAGTGCAGGGTTGATATTTTATTTTGAGTGCTTTTGAATGCATGCTTCTATGAGGTTCGTGGTTTATGATACGGTTTTAATTAAATTTGAAGGGTGGTGAAAAAGGTCTTTTTTCGGTATTTAACGTGTTTTTTTATGTTAATTTATTCACTGAATTTAATGCTGCATACAGCCCTAATTTTAAAAGGTAGAGTTACGTATTTTTTATAAAGAAAACAGTTCTAAAGAAATGTAATGGTGTAATCAAGTAAATCAATTTACAAAATTGATCTATGGTTGATTGGTGAGTAAAAAAATGGTGAAATGCTGGATATGGTTAGACTCTACGAAACGTGAATACTTAGGGTGCGTTTCCACTGAAGCGTAAAGGAGCGAAGACATCTTCAAGAGATCAATAAGGTCATTGTTAGATGACATGATATGTAATTTCGTCACGTTATTAATCATTTGTTGGCCGTTTTTCATTCATTTTCACTTTAGTGGAAACGCATCCTTAGTGGTGCGTGTTCTCCACGTGCGTGCATGTTCGACGTTTTGAATGAAGTTCATTCAAGCAAATTCAAATGTGTGGACGTCGTGTCAGCCATTTTTGTATGCTCCATTGATGTTGGAGAATCTCTATGCTCTATGAAACTCGCTCGTCGGGCTTTTATCTACATAAGTAGACCGTAGACTCCACGATAAGCTTTTTGTAAATAAATAAATATATTTTTTATTTAATTTTACTTCTTACTTATTTTTTTACCTTACTTACTTTTACTTTTTGGTACTTTTGAACTGTCAAACGCATCTATCACTGGTTCGGAATGCCTTTACTACCGAAGAACCAGCAGCGGTTTTAGGTAGAAAACAGTAAAATGTAAAAAAAAATGTTCTAGAAAATATAAACAATACCATCCAATTAGGTATACAAAATGAAATACTTTTTACCTTATATGGTGCATTTTTGCAACTTTACAAAATCCGCCTGTTCACTTCGAATCATTTTGTTCCAAAAAAATCTCTTTTTACGTTCAGGTCCGTGGTGATGCCAGGTCATTTTTTTATATTATGTGTTCGTAATGCGTAGATTCTTAACTTCAGAATTTAGATTTTTTCTTTATCTGAGTGCTCTTGTCTTATAAAAAGGTAAACTTTGTAAGTTACGATGTAGGGGGGCAATCTCCGGAACTAATCCGATTTGAATTTTTTTTTACTGATAACTACATTATCCTTGAGTACTAGGTATCTAGGTATATCCTATGCTATAAAGGATTATTTTATCATGTGGGTGAAGTCGCGGGCAAAGCTTATTCACTGTACAGCTTAGGGGTTTATATAGAGAACATGTGCTAATAAATACAGTCAGTTTATCTGTGAAAAGCTCACAAAGCCAAAAAAGCTTATACCAACAATTTCAGGTCTTACTCACTGAAACGTGACGATCATCTCAACTCGGGCTTTTACTACGCAGGCAGGATTTGGGCTTAAATTAACGTCTTAGTTTTATTTTCATTTCTAGGTTTTCTTTGCTACGAAAAAGCTCTATTGTGATTTATCGGTCAGCAAACCTTTTTTGGCGATCTCTAAGTGCTGTGGTCTTTATTATTAGAGGGAGGTCCCTGGTTCGATTCTCGGCTGGGGTTTGGAATTTTACTATTTTGAAGTCTCTGGTCTGGTCTGGACTCTGGTGGGAAGCTTCGACCGTAGTAATTGCCGTCCTACCGACAAAGCAAAGGGATATGGGTTAAATGAAAACTGACATACCTCTTCCAGGTTAGCCCGCTTCCATTTTAGACTGCATCATCACTTACCACCAGGTGAGATTGCAGTCAAGGGCTAGCTTGTAACTGAATACAAAGAAGTTTTTATTAAAGCTCAAAGCAACAGGTCCTAGATGTTGGCAGCAGAGCGTGACGCTATGATTGCTTAGGCTTTTACAGTATAAGTGCCGTCTGAGCTTAGATAAAGGGCCTCTTTTTACATTGACGTCCTGTTTCATTTTTCAGCGAAAACCATGTTTTTTAGGTAATCACTATCCATATTATAAACGCGAATGTTTGTTGGTTTATCAATAGCAACGGATTAACGTAATTTTTTACATGGAGAGAACATTACACATTTGAACATACACATTTGAACTTGGAGAGTGACATAGACTACCTTTTATCCTGGGAAATAGAGTTACCACGGGATTTTAAAACCTAAATCCAGGCAAACGAAGTCAAAGGCGTCAGCAGAATCAAGTACCTATCGATGCAATCACGCCAATCCGTTGTTCCGTTATAGCGTGATTGAAAAACAAACTTAAAAGCAACAAATTAACAAACCAATGAACCAGCAAAGAAATATACTTTAGCTCAAATAATGCTCAAACATCTATAACTTAGAAAATCATCATAAAATGTTATTTATACTGCACTTTTTTGTTTAAAACGAAGTTAGTAGGCATACCTAGTACAATACGAGTAATCTTTAACGCTAAGGCGTAAGTTAAGTAAGAGATTTTTAATGTTCCTCTGTAGGGTAGCAGCCCCTTCTACTAATGAGAGGGTTCGGAAGTTTAACTAGTAAGTTTCCCCGTTTCTGAGTCGACGGAACAAGTCGAAGCTCACGGAACTTCTCGAGACATACAGCTCCTCCTCGTGTCATTTTCCTTTTCGGTTTTTAACCCCCGACCCAAAAAGAGGGGTGTTATAAGTTTGATGTGTGTATCTGTGTATCTGTGTGTCTGTGTATCTGTGTATCTGTGTATCTGTGTATCTGTGTATCTGTCTGTGGCATCGTAGAGCCTAAACGAATGAACCGATTTTAATTTAGTTTTTTTGTTTGAAAGGTGGCTTGATCGAGAGTGTTCTTAGCTATAATCCAAAAAAAATGGTGCAGCCGTTTAAGAGTTATCAGCTCTTTTCTAGTTTTCTTGTAGAAAAGAAGGTTACATAACCGTTAGGTTCATAATATTATGTCAATAGACAAATGTCAAGCTGTCAAGATGGACGTTGCCTTGATACATAATTATTTATTTGAAAATGATGTTTTGGAAAACTTTGATACTTTGGATCGTAGGCGCGGAATAATCCAAGAAAATCGGTTCAGCCGTTTGAAAGTTATCAGGTCTTTTCGGTCTTTTGTAGTTACTGTAACTTCACTTGTCGGGGGTGTTATAAATTTTTAATTTACACTTGTTACCTAACTAGATAATGCCCGCGACTTCGTCCGCGGAGATTTGATTTCCCGGGATAAAAGACTGTGTCCTTCCCCGGGATGTACGCTAACTCTGTACCAAATTTTATCACAATCGGTTAAACGGGCCGTTAAAAGCTAGCAGACAGACATACACACTTTCGAATTTATGATATTAGTATGAATCTAACTAAATTCCGTGTCTTTACTCGTGTTCCAAAGTAGGTTACTCCTGTCTAAGAGATGCGGAATTCCAGACGTAGTTTTAAAAATGTATTGTCATCTTAGTCGGTATAAAAAAAGTAAACCTTTTAGTCCAGCCAATATGAATATGTGATATTTGCGGTAGTTAGACTACGGGCAAACCCTTCTCATTCTGAGAGAAGACCCATTCTCAGTAGTACTGTTCATTTTTTCTATAAGATATATTTTTTTAGTTTTTTTCATTCACTAGGTTCTATTTTTGTTCATTTTTCAAGAAGAAATATTTTGTTTAGTTTTTTCATTCAAGCTTTAAAAAACAATTTAGTAGTAGTGGGTAGTGAGCTAGCGATGGTTGATGATGATGATGCACAGTCCCGTATCACACTTATATAATATTATAAAGGAGAAAGTTTGTATGTGTGTGTGTGTGTGTGTGTGTGTGTGTGTGTGTGTGTGTGTGTGTGTGTGTGTGTGTGTATGTTTGTTACTCCTTCACGCAAAAACTATTGGACGGATTGGGCTGAAATTTAGAATGGAGATAGATTATACCCTGGATTAGCACATAGGATACTTTTTATCCCGGAAAATCAAAGAGTTCCCACGGGAATTTTAAAAATCCACGCGAACGAAGTCGCGGGTATCAGCTAGTAAACAGTCTAGAATCTAGATAATGTAAGTACTTATTCTATTTTTTTTAATACCGTAGAGATGTGACTGCATTTTTAAGACGGCTTCAACGTCCAAGCTTTTTTGCGATATTTTTAATTTAAAGTAAGCTCCTTAGTGCCGTATCGTCATGATTTAAAGGAACCGAGGCGGCTCCGCAAAATGTCTAGAAAAATTGTTCTAAGTCTAGTTATAGCGTTGCAATTTATAACTATTAAATTAAAAAGCCTGTACTGCAATTTTTATGGGTTTAATTAAAAATAATGCAGCATCATGGCATATTTTTATTGATACCAAGTTTTACTTGATAAGTTTTAAAGTTTTGTTTAATAACGGCCATAAGTTACGTACTAGAAAATTGATATTAATATTGCGATTTTTTATAATTTTGCGAATTACCACTAAACATCGAAATTGCAGGGCCGATAGGTTTTTCCTTACGGATCAAAATCCTTTAAATAACCTCGAGAAATAATCTTAGATGGTATGATTTTAAATGCTTTATACCTATCTATGAAAAATCATTTCAAATTCTAAACAAACATAGTAGTATACAGAAATTTTATTAAAATGAAGATTTTTACCTAACTTTATTAAAATTTAAGGGGAAAAAGGCATGTTGGTTAATATTAAAAAATAAGTAGTTACCTACCTTTAAAGTGCATTATGTTTTTAACCCCCAACCCAAAAAGAGGGGTGTTATAAGTTTGACGTGTGTATCTGTGTATCTGTGTATCTGTCTGTGGCATCGTAGCTCCTAAACTAATAAACCAATTTTAATTATTTTTTTGTTTGTAAGGTGGCTTGATCGAGTGTTCTTAGTAGTTATAATCGAAGAAAATCGGTTCAGCCGTTTGAAAGTTATCAGCTCTTTTCTAGTTTTCGGGGGTTTTTTGAGTTATAACCTGTACAGTAACATGTAGAAAACAAAACAATAACGAAATGCTAACATCCAAAGTAAACAATCGTTTTAAATGGTTACTATGTTCAGTAGGTAGTCAATAAAATCCCGGATATAGGTGCTTAGGAAAACGCGGTGCATTACCAGGATCACCCGCAATCCCACCTTTCAGCTTGAAAACTTGCTTTAGGAGAGTGTTTATTTGATACGCCCGTTTCAACTCCGCAAAAACCTACTCCGTAATCTCCGTAGCTTATCTACATACTTAGATTTATTTATAAAGATAAAGTACTTGAATACTTTAAAATCGTAACTTCTTCGCTTCAAAACATAGTTTTTAAAACTAATCCATACTTATAATATTATAAATGCGAAAGTGTGTCTGTCCGTCTGCTACTTTTTCACGGCCCAACAGTTTCACCGATTCTGACGAAAAGTACAGGGTTAGCTTATATCCCGGGGACGGACATAGGTTACTTTTTATACCGGAAAATCAAAGAGTTCTCACGGGATTCTTAAAAAACCTATCCACTTAACCGATTTCTATGAAATTTGGTACCGAGGTAGCTTGCGTCCCTGTACCTAATTGACAAACTTAGGCATTTTGTCCTGGAAAATCAAACAGTTCCCACGGGATCTTTAATAACTCAAATCCACGTGGACGCAGTCGCGGGCATGCTCTAGTATTATTATAAATTTGAAAGTATATATCTATTCTATCTATATTGACATATCAAAGGTAAATTTAACTAATTTAAGAGAAATTAAACCATAACCATTTATCGCACCGCTAAAGCACAGAGTTTGCCCGGGAAAGCCCTTCAGTTTTATAATTATTATTTATAACACTTTATAAAACAACGGTCTCGCCCCGGTTTTATGGATTATAAATTTCATTAGCGTATGTTATCCATCGTTTACTGCCCGGATACAGAACGGGTAGAAAGTGTTTCTAATGAAAACATCGTAAAGTTCCCTACTAGTAGCACTACCATGATTTTTATTATGGCTAAAATGTATCAATAGCGATAGGTCAAACAAATTTTCGTTTTAAAACTTTTTGTACTATGCAGAGTAAGATAACCTAATACTTAACTAAAACTAATATAATTATTATCAAATGATTCTTACTGCAATCAATATTCATCGTCATTATCGTAAACTGATGGATAGACTGTCTTCCACACGATCCTTTATACATCCAAATCTATTCAGGCATTTACTTAGTTATGGTGAAACAAAGAAACTCAAACACCTGAAAATAATACATTCATTTTTTGAGTAGTCTTGTAATAATATACAAGTGTAAATTAAAAATTTATAACACCCCCGACAAGTGAAGGTTACAGTAACTAGAAAAGAGCTGTGAACATGAATTATAGCTAAGAACACTCTCGATCAAGCCACCTTTCAAACAAAAAAAACTAAATTAAAATCGGTTCATTAGTTTAGGAGCTACGGTGCCACAGACGGATACACAGATACACACGTCAGACTTATAACTGCTTGGGCCGGGGGTTAAAAATCAACGCAAACGCAAAAGTGGAACCTTTATTACTCTAAGATAAAGCGAAATGTGAAAAATTACAGAATTACAAAACAATATTCGTAAACATTTCATAACAATGTCGTAATAATTGGACTCGTAAAAGGAAAACAAAAAGAAAATAATAAGAACGATCGAGGCGGACAAACTCACCGTATATTTGTTTAAGATTACAAACGGAAGTATTTCACGAAAAAGTCGGAAAAAGTTTACGACAAGGCATTCTTTAAAACTCTTTCCCTTTGTAATTTAACTCCTGTACTGTAATTATTTTAATTATACAAATCTTTGCGCTCATTAAATACGCTTAAGTTGCGTAAACATTTTTTTAAACGAATAAAATTAGTTTTTTCCTTTTTTTAACTTTCTTTTTTTAGTTTTTTTCCTTTTTTAACTTTCTTTTTAAGCTTTTGTACCTTCAAGCTTACGCTTAGATGTGATTATTTTGCAAATGCTTAAGAAATATATACAATAGGTACATAGCTGAAATGTATAGAGACAGACTCTTTCGATTTTCGTAGACACTGCGCGTCGTAGACACTTTCGGAGGACAAGTGATTTTTGAAAGTTTTTGGAAGAAAGGATACTGTTTAAAAATAAACATTTTCTAAAAGAAATAGAGAGGTTATTAACTGTATTTATAGGATATTAAACCAACCAAGGTCTACGAATTGCAAAAATGAGATTTATAAATCAATTACTAAGCAATTTTATGTATGCAATTTTAACATGGGGTGGAACAACAAATTCCTGAAAGGCCGGCAACACATCGGCAATACCTCTGGTGCTGCAAATGTTCATTGGCGGCGGTAATCACTTAACATCAGGTGATCCGCCTGCCCGTTTGCTCGTTATTTTATTATAACAAATAAATAAAAATACTGTACTGTAAAAATGGGTAAGAAAGCGATTTTAATTTCTAAGGTGCCATAAAATAACTAGTACGAACTATATTCTGTATTTTGAGCTACCATTCACGACAAATATTTGTAACGATTTGCCAACACAACGTTAACGAGTAGCTTGATTAATTCGGATCCTTTTCGCCCAAATTCATAAATTAATTAAACTTGGACGGCTGACGAAGTTAGGTGTCATTTGTAATGATAAGCAGTCTCGTTGAAATTCACCGAGGATCAGACCTCTGACTGACTAGGTCAACTGATTTGTAATACGGAAGGCACATCACTTTCTTTTTGACATAGAAATTTTAGAAGTTATTAAAAGTTAACTTCGCTTATACACCTAATTTACAATTTCTAATTATACCATAAGAAATTCTGTTCAGTCAGAATTCGATATTGACACGTTTATACAGGCTACTTTTTATCTCGTGAAAACAAAGAGTTCTTACGGGATTTAAAAAAAAATTAAACTTCCGAGGCTACAACACATAAGTTATATTATAGCCTCAGAAGTCAGAACTGTTACGTAACTTAACTTCAACTGTGGGTTGAAAAAATCTAAAACTAACTAACTATAACTATGTAATTGTAGGTAAAAATTTAGTAATTAATGGATGGAAAACATCGCGTTTATCATCTTTACTAGCTAATGCCCGCGACTTCTTCCGCGCGGATTTGATTTTTAAAAATCTCGTGGAAATTCTTTAATTTTTCGGTATTGCGACGTGATTGAAGGACAAACCAATAAACGAACAAACAAACACACTTTCGCATTTATATGTAATATGGGTAGTGATACAATTTTGGCAGATTAAAATATAGTTAAGTAATTTGAAAAGATATACTCATGGCTCTAATGTATTAAATGTTCCCAAGCTTTACATTATACTTAAGCTTTTTAGATCAGCGAAATCTTGGACTGCTTCTTAGTACTCAAGCGCAAAAACTTTGAAGTAAAAGACAAATTCTACCCAAGCAACCCGTGAAACATTAATCAAACCTGCAGGCTGCAACCGACAGTAGCAACTGAAATTCAGAAACTGCCAACAAATTGTTTAAAACTTGTTAATTTATTCAGTACTAAGCAAGACATGCCCCCACTTTAATTATTGCCGACTCGCTCGTGACGACAATAAAAGCGGGAAGCAAAGTAAGGTCATAAATTTTTAACGTCCTCACAATACAGCGTTCATTTAGGGCTTGTACAGACACAGAAAAGCGAACTGCAAAAGAGGCTGTCACACTAAACGCACGCGTACATGTGTACGATTTGTAATAAATTGGGCTGTATTATGTTACCAATCTGCTTTTCGAATCGGTAGTAGAGTATTAACATTATAGTGACATGAAATCGTCATGACCATCATCATCCATCCATACTATCCATACTTCCGTACTAATATTATAAATGCGACAGTGTGTCTGTCTGTCTGTCTATCTGTCTGTCTGTCTATCTGTCTGTCTGTCTATCTGTCTGTCTGTCTATCTTTCTGTCTGTCTGTCTTCTACCTTTTCACGGCCCAACAGTGTAACCGATTCTGACGAAATTTGGTACAAGGTTAGCTCATATCCCGGGGACGGACATAGGCAATTTTTTATCCCGGAAAATTAAACAGTTCCTACGGGATCCTTAAAAAAATAAATCCACGTGGACGAAGTCGCGGGCATCCTCTAGTATCTTAATATGTAAATGTTTGCTCCATATAGTTCCTCAAATTATATTTTCTAGGAGCCGCGTTGCACACGGACCGTCGCGCGGTTTGTATGCTTCGTGCTTTAAAAGTGGAAAGCAAAGTCATAAAGTCATAAATTTTTAACGTCTTCACAAAACAGCGTTCATTTACTTCCCTTTGAGACTGCGTTATTATGAGTGTAATCCTGGAATGGCGTAATGCCGTAATACTATCCAATAATGGCGTCCCTCGATGGATAAGTGAAATAACTTATTTTCTAAATTAAAAATTAAATATCACACACAAAAGCTCATAAGACTTAATAAAACAATAATTAAGGTTTTTATCGCAAATAGGTTTTGGCACTAAATTCAAATTTTATTAACGAAAGCATTTTTTGTAGGTACTAAGCTTATTTATCAGGGATACACAATATATAATTTATAGTATATAAATAGCACTAGATGCTAATGAAGCTATCAAACGGTAAAAGAATTTTAAAATGACATACAAATTCACTAACTAAGGACCTCTTAAATTACCTTATTATAAATACTAGCTGATCCGCCTGGCTTCACTTGTGTGAAATTGACATAAAAATATGTGCATAGATATAGCCTTTGTCCATCTAAAATTTTTGAAATCGTTAGAAAATTTTTAACATAGATGCGAGCAAAATAAATTTCATTTTTCTTCTGACATCATCTTAATGATTATAATCTTCTGACATCATCTTAATGATTATAAAAAGAATCCTGACTCACAAACTGACTCATCAACACCCATTGGGACTTAGAAAACTGAAATTTTCACAAAGGTTCTCTATGTAGGTAATGTAGACAACGAAAAAGACCAGATTTTTCGAAGTTTCCTGGGGATAAAGAATGAAGAGTATTTTCGGTGGTCGCTAGTCTGTAAATATAGATCTCAAAAAATCCTTCACCATATTCTCTTACGACTCTTAAACTTTGTAATAGATTTCAACGTGGCTGTCACCTTCATTTAGAATGAGGAAAATTTATAGTAGGTAGGTATGCTGTTCTCCCGTGCGAAGCCGGGTCAAATCATCTAGTAACATTATAATTATTCGTAACAGCCTCTCCTAATCCACACATGCACGACTAATAAATTTAATTACCCATACCGAAGGCTGTATTCGCTATAACTTGTCAAATAAATCCCAGTGTGTCGTTAACTTAATGATTCAACAGTAACATTTTATTGGGTCGTGAAACCGAGGACTTACGAGTGGTAGCCTATACCTTGACGAGGTACCTGATTAATATTCGATTATTCTATTTCCTCATTAGAATAGTAGGCAATTTCTAAGGGGTACTTAATTGAATGAAATTAAATGGAGAGGTTGCAATTAAATACAGGATAATTTTGTAGAGCCAGTTATGCTAAGTTTTGACTATTGTATGCTAAGTATTGACTGCAAACTTAAACTTTTTGATTTTTTATCCCAGTTTCAAAGTAAACTATAGAGCTGCAAACGTGAAAACTAAAAATTTTAAGTCATATTTAAGGGTGAATTAAGTTCACGGCTTTTCTTAAAACTATTTAGATTTTTCGTCATCATGGTGAATGAAATAGATCCATTCTATTATTTTTCTACATTTGTAGTGAGAAATAAATCTGAAATATATATATAGGAAACTGAGTGTATTTGAACAAATATTCGATTTGCATTCGTAATGAAAAAAAAACATGATTTCACACCAACACCAATTGTCTAAATGACTTAACAGAAATTAGATTACGCTAGAAGTCCAACCAAACATTTTCTATACTTATATAAAAAAACGAAAAACAACAATATTTTTCGTAAAATAAATTCCTGTTCCATCCCACAATAAAAAAAAATTAATATAATAATATCGTAACAACAATCATCCACAGACCTCATAGAGCATTCATTATTATAATTATTTTTTAATATTCCAGTGTGTGACTACCAATGTTCCTATTAAAACTAGCTAATAAGAAAGTATAATCAGTGCAGTAAAGTAACACTAAGTACAATGAGTGCCCTGTCGACGTAATCTGAAGCAATGGCCTCGTACAGCCACCAGGAGACTCAGTCCAGCCCAGCCAAGGAAGTGCCGAGGTAAGTGAAAGTAATTTGACTAAAAGTATTATAAGCAACCGTGATTATAAAGATTTTTTGATTTAACTACGTTTCCTCTGCAAAGACGTAGTTTCGTTACTCAGATTAGATTTAGGATGATATATTCAAACAATTTTTTTAAAAGAGTAAATTAAAAAATTTTACACCCCCGCAAGTGAAGCTTATAGTAACTAGAAAAGAGCTGATAACTTTCAAACGGCTAAACCGATTTTCTTGGATCATAGTTAAGAACACTCTCGATCAAGCCACCGTTCAAACAAAAAAAAAAAAAATTAAAATCGGTTCTAATGAACTAATGTTAAGGAGCTACGATGTCACAGGCAGATACACAGATAAACACGTCAAACTTATAAAACCCCTCTTTTTGGGTCGGGGGTTAAAAAAGGTCCCATGATAGGGGTTATCTTAACATTAAAACAAAATTTCGACACTAAACTACAAGAAAAAATAGTAAACAAACATAATAACAAAGTTATCAGCCGTCTATATTATTTTATCTGTCCGTTGGACACATGCCAGACTCTGTAAGTTATCTGCGAGATAAATTGGTGAAACCATTTTATTTTAACCGTTTCGGACACTTGATTGACGACAGTAATTAGTTATTGACGGCTGGCGATAAAAATATTGTGGCTTTATTGTTAGTTTTCTATTTAACTACACCAGAGTGAACTAAAGTGAGGAAACTCTCGCGATAATCAACGTGTTAAACTGAGTGGCCACACTTGAACAGTTAACATCTAATGTCAATTGAATTGGGATTAAAACCATCTAACGCCAAACGGCATTGTGAATGCTTTTGTACGTTGATCGTGGCTATATCTACGTTTAACGGGAAATGCCGTTGAACATCGCGTTGTTTGCTGTTAATGTGGCCGGGACATTAAAGCGCTTATCTTGATCCGTAATTCTTATTTGAAAGCTTTGCCTATTTAGCCCTATTTTTTCGTAAAAAAAAACACTAAATAATACATTTAACAAAACCGACTTCCACGATGTAACAGTTAGCTTCCTATATATCAACAGTTAGCTATAAAACTACAAATTGATTGAAAAGAGTAAAATAAAACATAGTGGCATAGCAAATAGTTCGACAAATAGTCCGTATGTTGTGTCCGGTTTACGGTTTACGGCGCAACACATCATGTTGCGAGTAAATACGTGTAAAAACCGTTCGCAAATCGTCGGCCATCGGCCCGAGAAAAAAATACTACAGCCATCGCCCATCGTCCAATGTTTGGTCAATTTGAAGCCCCTACTAATTTAACTTTGTACTTCATCCATACTTACCATAATAATACTTCATTCATACTTATTAATAACCATTTATTAATAAATATGAATGAAGTACAAAGTTAAATGTTACTACCCATTACCACCCATATTATAAATGCGAATCACTAATCATATTACAAATGTGTTTGTTCGTTTATTGGTTTGTCCTTCAATCACGCCGCAACAGAGCAACGGATTGACCTAATTTTGTACATGGATATAGTTGAAGACCTGGAGAGTGACATAAGCTACTTTCATCTCGGAAAATCAAAGAGCTCTCACGGGATTTTTACGGTCTCCGGGATGCAAGCTATCTCTGTACTAAATAGATGATGCCCGAGACTTCGTTGGTGTGGATTTAGGCATTCCAAGAATACCGTGGTAACTCTTTGATTTTCCGGGGCAAAAAGTAGCCTATGTGCTTGCTTGGTATGCAAGCTATCTCTATAAAAGCTTGAACTCATCCTTCAACATCTCCATAAAAAAGATCCTGATAAATAATCGATCAAAATAGAAAAAATAAAATATATCCTGATAATCGAGAACACGTGGTAGAAGCGGTACATTTTTATCTACAGGCGGATGTAAAATCAATACAATGACTGCAGCAAGCGCACAGACATCTGATTTCGGCCCGTTGCCGTTTAAATGTTTATTTTTTAATACAGCACAAAAGAGCTTGTCCGCCTGTGTATCCCACTTGCTGAAAGTGTTTATTGGTGCAGTTTGTGTTACAGTTTCACACTTTTTGTTGTCATAATACATAGTTACTTATAAAATATAAACAAGTATGAACATACATTCGGCGCGGTTTTTTGAAGTTTGTTTTGACTAGCTGTTCAATTTTTCTTTCGGTGTACTTTAGTTTGTCTGCTTTTGAATCACCACTTAATGTGGAAACAAAAAAAAATTGGTTGTCTGTAAAGTCGGTTTACTGACGATAGTTGATCGTGACAACAAAGGCCGATTGTGCTTCTTTGTCGCTCGTTCCGCGCTCTCGCTTGCACTTCAAGCCTTACATGGAACGCCTCAGAGCGAGGTAACGCCGCATGAGTCATGTTTTTTCGTGCGTGCAGCCGGCTCTATCGAATCTCTATCTGGCGGAAAAAAATACAAGTCAAATTGAAAATATCCTAGTTTTTGAAGTTGGTTAAAAAGTGTTGCTTTGACTTTACTTTATTAACAACAGAACCAGAAAAATTACATAAATACGTAAGTATGCGTAATCATCAAACAATCATACCGATCATGTTAAAGAATGAATCGCCTAGATGACACGCACATATTTTTAACCCCCGACCCAAAAAGAGGGGTGTTATAAGTTTGACATGTGTATCTGTGTATCTGCGTATCTGTCTGTGGCATCGTAGCTCCTAGACTAATGAACCGATTTCAATTTAGTTTTTTTTTATTTGAAAGGTGGCCTTGATCGAGAGTGTTCTTAGCTATTATCCAAGAAAATCGGTTCAGCCGTTTGAAAGTTATCAGCTTTTTTCTAGTTACTGTAACCTTCACTTGTCGGGGGTGTTATAAATTTTTAATTTACACTTACGGACACTCTTTCTCTTCAAAAACCGCATAGATGGATCCATCTCACGTATTATATACCACAGTAGTTATTATGAATGGCATTTCTGATCTTCAATTTACTATGATAGAATTTTGTAGCTATAAATTCGGTTGTTCGAAAAATTTTAGTGCTTCTATCAATATTCGCACCTAAGTCCTGCGCCCATAAATTCCCATATACCACCTTCATACGGGAGTGAGCGATAAATTTATATTTTAAAACTGATCACGAACATTATACGAATTTTAGCGATATGAGTTATGGTGAGATTATCGCCCAGCGTGAAATATTGTGTTTGAAGGGGAGTGTGTTATAATTTGTAATCTCTGTTTTGTAACTACAAGTTGTAGAAATAAGAATCTATAGGACTGATATACAGCTCCAATAAAACTTATCTATAATAATAATATAAAGTTATGCTAATATCACAA
This sequence comes from Maniola jurtina, assembly GCF_905333055.1. Taxonomy (NCBI): domain Eukaryota; kingdom Metazoa; phylum Arthropoda; class Insecta; order Lepidoptera; family Nymphalidae; genus Maniola; species Maniola jurtina. The sequence continues at coordinate 12,581,735 of NC_060039.1, forward strand.
AAGCTAGTGAGGACAAGTGTAAAAAAAAAATGTATAACACCCCCAACAAGTGAAGATTACAGTAACTAGAATCTTAGCTGATAACTTTCAAACGGCTGAACCGATTTTCTTGGATTATAGCTAAGAACACTCTCGATCAAGCCACCTTTGAAACAATAAAAACTAAATTAAAATCGGTTCATTAGTTTAGGAGCTACGATGCCACAGACCGATACACAGATACACACGTCAAACTTATAGCACCTCTCTTTTTGGGTCGGGGGTTAGAAACAATAATACTACGGACATAGCATCCTCGCCTGGTTTTTTTTTTAAATCTTTATTTAAAGAGCTTGGTTGCTTATGCGACTACGTTACTCTGTAAAGTTTACATAATTCCGTTCCGCCTTAATTTTACTGCACATAATATACTCTACATTCATATTTCTTCTTCAAGCTAAATAATTGCATCAGGATTATGTACGATAGTATTACTAAGTATTATTAGTAGCTATTAATTAATATTCATCAAAACTTATCCTAATAATAATTATTGCTCCCTCATCGATAAATCCAAATCTGTATCACTTTTACATGAGAGTGGGTAATAAATTTATATTTTAAAAACTGATCACGGCATTATGAACACTATACGAGTTAAATTTTAGGGAGGCGTTCCACTATGAATTATTATTATGGAGCGATTATCGCCCCAGTTGAAATATTGGAAGCATTTGAAGGGAGAAAGTGCTTTTATTATAAGAAAAGATTTTTAAGGCTCGTAGAACTCTTAATAAAAAGTAAAATAATTACCAGTTTTAAGGTAACAACAAAAAATTGTTTTATTACAGTTGCATCTACGTTAGATGATTATTAGATTAATATTAGAGCATAATATATAATAGAATAGAATACATTTTTGTTCAAATAAACTTTTACAACATCTTTTGCATAGTCAAAATAAACGTTAAAAACACTGGTTCGAAATGCCTTGCGTATAGTGCTGTAGAGGCATGCAGCCTCTTTTAAGACCGGCAGCTGCGAAGAAAGCAACACACTTTGCAGCTGTCACTTAGAGAACACAATTTGAATTCGGAACGATTCAAAATATCTTGCTGGCCTGGACGAACCCCGGGCAGCGCATTCAACCAATTCACTTCAGATTATCAAGACCGAAACACCTCGGTCTAGCACCAAGCTCCGGACCTCGTTTTTCTACCACAGTTTTAATTGTAACCCAAGCACATATTGTAAATACAGCCCAAGTAATACAAGTTAATATGTAGCGGTATTTTTATTTATCAAGTTATCTATCATACACTGCATGGCTGCTACAGTGCTTTTTACTCAAAACAGATTCATCTACATTAGTCCCTTATCATAGCGCTTTTAAAAACTTCAAATTTTTCTATGTACTATCGACCCGTCCGCGTTCCAGCTTCTTACGGGTAGCTTATTACAATTTTTGTAGGGATCTCTAATTTTTTTGAAAATAAAATGTAGCGTAATCTTTGTACTGGTGGAAGAATTTTTAAAATCAGTTCAGTAGTTCCAGAGATTATCCCCTACAAACAAACTTACAAATTTTGCCACATTATAATATTAGTACAGATAGGTATAAGCGTTATAGAGCATCAATAGAGCTAGAAAGCCATTCTGTATTATGAACTATGGTCCGTATTATCGCCCCAATGAAATATTGGAGGCACGGGAAGGGAGAGCGTATGGCACTTGGCTGTCTGGGCTTGTATAGATCTAGGTATCAGAAACATGTTAAGTGGGGGAATAGTTCCTCCGTGTGGCAATATTACTGCCTATTTCAAGTCTATTGATAAACTAGCCAATGCCCATGAGTTTTGAATACATAAGTAAAAGTTTCACAATCATGTTTACTACTCCTTAAACCATTCATTTTTTCTATTTTTTTTACTTGATTTTTAACTTCCAAGATGTCGGGTTTATATACGGAAGAACGGGGTTCGGTCCCAGGCACGCAATTCCATCTTTTCGGTTGTATGTGTTCCGACTCGGAGTCGATAAACGTTGTCGTTTATCGACTTTTCGCTATTTTTCAATTTACTGACATAAAAATATTTTCGCGCAGAAATTAGTCAATTTTTATGTTAAAAAAATTGAAAAATATTTTTCGTTTTCGCCTTGTGACGTCATTGATCACCTTTTATAAAGAATATTATGTTAAACATTTCGAAAAATCATTTTTTTTTTTCAATTATTATTTTCTTTAATAATAAATTAATTCCAGCCCCATAAACTACCGCTATACAAAACATCACATCATTTTATTACTACAGTCCAAGACGCAATTGGCTGTTTCGTGTTTTAGCTTGAGAAAATGTATTATTTGCACACGCTCGCCCCCTTACTCCGCCCGAGGCCCGGCGACATGCGACATGGTCTTCCGGCCGACCACGCGACGTGCGAAATATGTCATTTTAGAGCCTTACATTTTTCATGAGTCTGGAACGTCGGTATTCAGTGCCTCGAGAGTAACTTGCATAAACAAACCTCGCCAATACAGTTCACCGTCATCATCATGATCAATTACATCACCGACCCACTACTGAGAACGGCTCTCCTCTCAGAATGAGAGATGCTTAGGCCATGGTCTGCCACGCTGGCCAAGTGCAGGTTGGCAGATTGATTGAAAGTCGATATCGACTCCGGAAGTTCGAAGAAGAAACTAGTTAGAGGCGGAGAAAGACCTTGACTGCAGTCTCACCAGATGGTTAGTGATGATGCAGTCTTAGATGGAAGCGGGCTAATCTGGAAGGGGTATGGCAGTTTTTATTAAATCCACACCCCTGTGGTTTCTACATGGTATTACACCGGAACGCTAAATCGCTTGGCGGCACGGCTTCGCCGGTAGGGTGGTAACTAGCCACGACCAAAGCCTCCCACCAGACAAAAATGTTTCTAAGTAGCAGTAACTAGTAACATTCATCATTATAAATATCTTACGAAAAGTCGCGTGGTTTGAGGTGTGCGTTGATAGAATAGTTAGCCAATCAGTCAGCTTTACCTTTTATACTTACATTTAGACATCGATGTATCATTTAGATTAACAAGTGTAAATTGATAACACCCCCGACAAGTGAAGGTTACAGTAACTAGAAAAGAGCTGATAACTTTCAAACGCTGAACCGATTTGCTTGGATTATAGCTAAGAACACTTTCGATCAAGCCACCTTTCAAACAATAGAAACATAATTAAAATCGGTTCATTAGTTTAGGAGCTACGATGATAGACAGATACACAGATACACACGTCAAACTTATAACCCCCCTCTTTTTGGGTTGGGGGTTAAAAACACGCTACCTGTCGAAGTGTTGAAATTCGTAATAGCGCTTTATACGTGTAACAGACTGGCATGCAATGATTAAAATGGCATTTCCGTCAGAATGTGTAATTGCTGCCACGTAAACAGTAGCAAACCAAATAATTGATTAACGCCTGCCAAAAATCTGCATACAAAACAATGGCTGGCTGAAATTATATCGCAGTTGTTGAATTGTTGCGTTTGGTGTTAATGCTGAGACAGATAGAGCGAATGAGCGCGAATGTTTGCCAAAGTACGGGCACAAGACACATTCAACTGCATCACATGCAGACAACATACGCGCCTACGTGGAAGCCATTACACATACAGCGGTCCAGTGTAATGTTGATTGGATAGATAGAATTCGCTAACTTCGAAAAGTAATGAACATCACTACTCATGTCATAAATTATGCAAAAGCGTGTTGTTTGTTGCTTCGTCGGTTTGTCCTTCAATCACGCGGCAACAGAGCAACAGATAGGTAGAGATTTGGGGAGTGACATAAGCTACTTTTTATTCCGGAAAATCATAAAGCTCCCATGGGATTTTAAAACCTAATTCCACGCAACGACGTTTGGGCATCAGCTACATACATACATACTTTAGTTACATAAATAAAGACATGAGTACCTACTTCATTACATGAAGTACACCTACACAATACTGATAAATTATTACATTAGTTGTATGTACATACAAATTCTTTATTTTCTTTTATCGATTGCTCGCAGATAATCGCGTATCTGAACCGGCATTACCGCAAACACTGTCCTACATACATAGTTTATTAATTAAACAACTGGGTAGCACTAAATGAGCTCAAATGAAGCTGGTCATCGGATAATTTTGGCTGGAAAACGGAGTTTTTCAAGACCCGCCCGCGGTTCAGGTTTGGTTCTCCATGTGTGGTTACCCCTCCAATGTTTTCACGCATTACAAAGCGTGGAATGTTTTTTGTTCGTTTACATTTCGACTGATGAAACGGAGCCGAGGCCTATTTGTAACTGTACCTTCTTTTCTTCCAATTACAAGTCCGTGCGATATATTTAGATGTACTTACTTATGTTTCATTTTTGCTTTGAACCTTAGAATAACTTTTGTAGGCGAGTTGGCAGTCATATTAGTGGGAACTATGAAAACACAGTGGTTTTATTTTGTTTTTTCAAATTAGAAAAGAAAAAAGAAAGAAAAACTTCTATTTTTTGAATCGGCCAGTTTTCGAAGCAGTTATAACCTAAAATATAAATTTAGTTTCAAAAATAAAATTTCATATACCTACCTATTGTAAATTAAATCCATTAACATATTTTAGTTTTTCGTCTATCGGCACTCCTATCCATAGTCCATTGGCCAAGTACGGATTGGCAGACTTCACAAACCTTCGAGAATGCTATGGAGAACTCTGAGGCATACAGGTTTCCTCACGATGGTTTCCTTCATCGTTAAAACAAGTGATATTAAATTGTTTACAACGCACATAACTCCGAAAGGGGTGGACGAAAAAATTCCTGAAAGGCTGGCTACGCATTGGCGGTTCCTCTGCAAATGTTCATGGGCTGCGGTAAGCACTTAACATCAGGTGACCCGCCTGCTCGTTTGCTCGCTATAAGTAATTGTTATTAAAAAAAGTTTGACGTGCGTGCCCAGAATCGAATCCATTACTTAACCACTAGGCTATCACGGCTTCAAATTTACAAATAGGTAGACATAGTCTGGCTCTTCGCCCGTATCCGCTTTAAAACACCATTTTGTATTTCGAAATTACCCACAGCTGTACTTAACCGTTAACTGGTAACCATGGGATATTTTTGGCAGTATCTATTCGTGATAAATGTTCATATAAACTGAGCTCGTCCCGCGAACGCAGTTTGTGGTGGGTCGGCGGGACCGATTATTTTGATGTGAATTTTGCGGTTGGGAATATAAACGGACAGGAACGGCCATTAAACTCGACATTTTCAAGTTCATGAATGAAAAACATGGTATATTCTGATTTTTAATTCGGGGGAATTCTGACAGATATTGGGTGGGTAACTTTTATGAAAAATATGGTTACTAATGTACCGATTTTAATTTAGTTTTTTTGTTTGAAATGTGGCTTGATCGAGAGTGTTCTTTGCTATAATCCAAAAAAATCGGTTCAGCCGTTTGAAAGTTATCAGCTCTTTTCTAGTTACTGTAGCCTTCACTTGTCGGGGGTGTTATAAATTTTTAATTTACGTCATGATCAATCCATCGCCGGCTTATTACAGACAACGGATCTCCTCTCAGTATGAGAAGGGTTTGGCCAAGCTCGACCAAGCTGGCCAAGTGCGGATTGGTAGACTTCACACACCTTTGAGAACATTATGGATAACACCATCCCCGTAACATTAAGAATTTAGCATCATTCTAGTAGATTTACTGGTAAAATATCTGTGATATAACTTTACCATGTCACGAGGTTACCATATTCATAAGAATACTTTCCGTGTCATAGAGCAGTCAAGAACAGAATATAAACCTACCATAAACCTACCTTCGGCAATAAAAGCCTACCACAACACAGGACTCATAAGTCGTTTTCATAGTCGTTTGAATCAAGGACAATTCAATAGTAAACCGCGGAATATCGCCAAAGATTCTAATCAGAGAACGCATTTACATGCAATCTAAAGCAGGGAAGCAAAAATAATGTTCGCAATTGCTTTAAACTATCTAAATTGAGCAACAATTCAGTTGGAGTATGCGATTTTACGGTAAACGAGTTTCATCAAACCTATAAAGGGTAGGGTTACTAGATGCCCGCGACTTTATTTACGTCGATGTATATTTTTAAAATCCTGTGTATATGATTCTTTGGGATGAAATGTACCCTACATCCTTCTCCAAGATGTAAGCCAGTTCTGTACCATATTTCATCAAAATCGGTTCAACGAATGGACTGTGAAAATGTAATACCCGCCTTCCACGGTGCTGATATTGCGGACATACGCGGACCAGCCCGCACTGACGCACCATTGGAAGCGTACCGTTCGTGGTAGCACAGACACATCGTTGTTGTCATTCGAGCCTTGTGCGCGGTGCGTGGCTGTCCGTGGTCGTCTGCCATGCGGGACAATCCGCAGAATCATGCACCGTGGGAAGTTAGTATAACAGAGAAAACCAAACACACTATTGGATAGGAAATTTCCAACTGTGCAAAGCATAATTCACGATTTTTTTTGCTGATATTATTAGAATTTTTTCAGTATTGGTCATGATTTAGTCAACAATTGTAATGGAGTTGGTATTACGAGTATTATTATTTTTACTACACGCAACAGTTAATTTAAACGTGTAGTCACCAAGTTTATTAAAATGTAACTTAAACAAATAGAGCTCAGGTAAAACAATGATAGCAACTGCACAGCTAACCAAATTAAACAATTTCTGATCGAAAATCCGATCATACAGCAAATGGGCAAATTGTCTGGCAGCTAAACGGTGTATTAGCGAACGTTAGAACCTTAGACTAGAACTCTGCCAAACTAGCTGTTCCACAGTTCGGTCTTATAGGATCACTTTGTTGTCTGTCCGTCCGTCCGTCCGTCGTATTTGTCTAGAAAACCTATAGGGTATTTCCCGTCGACCTAGAATCATGAAATTTGGCAGGTAGGTAGGTCTTATAGCACAAGTACAGGAATAAATCTGAAAACCGCGAATTTGTGGTTACATCATTTAAAAAAAAATGTGTTTCAATTTTCAATGTAAGATAACTTTACCAAATGGAGTATCATATGAAAGGGCTTTACCTGTACATTCTAAAATAGATTTTCATTTATTTTTATGTATAATAGATTTTGAGTTATAGTGCAAAATGTTGGAAAAAATACCCGAGTGCGGAACCCTCAGTGTGCGAGTTTGACTCGCGCTTGACCGTTTTTTTGCTAGAATCTCACAGTATCTACTCGTACGTTATAATTCCGTGACAAAACAGTATCAACTGTAAGCGAGCCATGCTGCATTGAGTCTACGAAATTGTGCAATCCCTTTGTGTCCAGTGTTTAACTTGAAGATAAAGACAGGGCCATTGTCTGCGTACGATGAACCTCGATTTATGAAAAGAATAACAGTGGACATTGATATACTGAACTTTGAGAATACAGCCGCTAGAAAATATATGAGCTTTTGAAATTACACTTAGGTTACCTTTATTTAATGTCATACTACAGGTCTTCCTTATGCTCGGGCCACATTAAGGTTAACGTCAATGCCTAACAACGCCAAAATTATTGGGATAATTTCGCCGATAATAATTAACGCGTTAAACTGTGTGACCACACTTGAACGGTTAAAATGCTAATTGGATTGGGGTTAAAATCGTCTAATGCCGAACGGCAATGTGAATGCCGTTGATCAAATTGATCGTGGCTACATTTAGGGGAAACAAGAAATTCCGTTGAAAAACGCGTTAATGGCCGTTAATGTATCCGCTACATTATGCGAATTTTTGGTTTTAGAAAACTAAAAACGGTCTTTATAATATTAATTAATGGGTTATGTAAGTTTAATTTCAGGTGATCTATTGTTTTTTTATAAGCACGCAAACAAATGAAATGAAAATTCACCGCAATGTGGATGTTTATCATACAACCATATCAATGCAAGACCAACAATGTAATAAAAGCTTACATTGTAACAAAAAATTACATTTATTACAAGGAAAAGTTATTTAAGCTACACTTCGCATATTTAAAAGTTTATAAATTAAGATAACGTTGATTTCTTGGAATCGTGGATCTACTTAATAGAAAACATCAAAAAGTAAGATCCCAAGTTTATAAGCCCAGCGATTTGAACTAAACTTTGATAGTCAGTCAGTTCATCATTTTAAAAGAGACTAGCTGATGCCCGCGACTTCGATCGCGTGGATGTAGGCTTTTTAAAAATCCGGTGGGAACTCTTTGATTTTCCGGGATAAAAAGTAGCCTATTTGCTTTTCCAGCGTGTAATCTATCTCCATTCTAAATTTCAGCCCAATCCGTCCAGTAGTTTTTGCGTGAAGGAGTAACAAACACACACACATATACACACAAACTTTCGCCTTTATAATATTAGTGTGATACTTTATTTGTGTGGTATTTAAGCATATCTAGCGGCTTCGATGAAGAATTTGGCCAGTATCAAGGGTTAAATTTTGAAAAAAAATTATGTAGGTATTTGTACTTATCATTGTTTTTCCAAATGAATGCTTACTAGATAGTCTATACGATTGTATGTTTGAAAAAACTTTAAAAATCTTTGAAACGTCTCCCAAGCTGAGTTTTCACAATGTATCTCAGGATTCGATAGATCTCTTCACGCTCCGTTACACCAATTTCCTTGGTCAGCCTTTATGGGTCTTCCTACATTTGTTCAAGGAAATGCAACTTTGTGGACGAATACGATTTATAATAATTTATCTTGGTGACTGTTGGATATTTACTTCTTTTTAAAATACGGTATTTGTATATGTCAAAAATAAATTATTTCTCAGTGATTATTGAATAGAGGGTTTTCCAAAATACGTAAAACTCACGACCTCTGCTAGTTTTAAGTGTACTTACCATTTTAAATTATCGATTAAACGAGAACAGCACGTCAATTCATTGTGACGTCACATACCAGTATAATATCATAGACGCTCGCATACTATAAAAATATGATACTCATTTTGACTAGTTTTCAAACACCGGATTATGGCTCAACGGGTTGCAAAGCTGAAGTGGCAATGGGCAGAGCATATAGCCCGAAAACCCGATAGACTCTGTTGGGGGACCCAAGGTGTAAGAAAGCGAGAAAAAAAACACAGCATTTGAAGACACTCCACTAGTTCGACAAATGACATCAATCGAGTCGCAGGGAGCCGCTGGATTCAGGCGGTGCAAGACCTTGGCGTTTGGAAGTCCCTATCAGTTAATTTATTTATTTATTTATTTATTTATGTACCGCCCACAGAGTTACACATTTAGATTAAATACATGTTGTTCCTTAAATTCTAGGGCTCTTATGCAACTCCACTTACGGGCAGTCACAGCATACATTAACATAAACATAAGTCGTACAGTAAAATATAAAATATAATATAATTGCTAACCTAAGGAATATGAAAAATAATAATAATAATGATGATGAAGTTTCTGTTTTGTTGGTTTTAAAGACTATTATTAATCAGCTCCGAATAACTAGCGGATAGGTGTGGATAGTCCCTAAGAGGTCCGATCGAGTCGCATTGTATTTGGGTCAGCGTCCCGTACCCGGATCACGTCCGTCTATTTGTTCCGATGTATTGCCCTGGATGCGCACACCTGGCCCCGGTTATTGCTTACGTTCAAGCAACGAGCGCCCTTGCGTTTAAGGGGAGATGATATGAGTAATGTTATCCTCTGCCGAGGTAATTGACCACTTGGCCAAAACTCATAATCATTAAAAAAACATTAGCCATGCTAATCATACGTGTGTTCCCCTTTCTCCTAATTAGCGATAAGCTTGTGCAAGGAGTAGGTATAACAATAGTGCAATGGGTGGGGTTCGAATCGCCGGCCTTTCGAAATTCAATCCGCTCCTCAACCGTTAAGCTATTGAGACTCTAATTGCTCAAAGCACGTGCGCTTTTGCCTGGAATTGATCCTCCCCGAAAAGGAGTCAGAATTTTTGACCACTAGACTATCATCGCTCTACTATGCTGATAGAGATGGCTCCAAGCAATAAGGCCGCCTTTGCACACATATGTTTTTTCTGTTTTCTTCTTTCTGTGTTGTGTTCCTTTACATGTGTTTTTGTGTGCAATAAAGTGGTCTATCTATCTATCTATGCTCTACTTTATCACCGTATAGGATTTTCCCCTAGCATTCAATGCTAAAAGACTTTATTTATGTCCACTCCTAGCCGTAAAGCTGGATTCTTACGTCCAAAAACATTCGGGGGTGCATAATATTTGTCTTGGCCTTACGTTTAGATGGTACGTGTACGTGATTTCGATTTATCCAAAAGGATAGAAGCGATTTGTTTGATAAGCGGCTCTATTGATTTTCGTCGACGTATTCGTAGCATCTGGAGATGTTTGGGTATGTTACGTTGAATGTGTTTTCAGTTTTTAACCCCCGACCCAAAAAGAGCGGTGTTATAAGTTTGACGAGTGTATCTGTGTATCTGTCTGTAGTATCATAGCTCCTAAACTAATGAACCGATTTTTATTTAGTGTTTTTTTGTTTGAAAGGTGGTTTGATCGAGTTCTTAGCTATAATCTAAGAAATTCAGTTCAGCCGTTTGAAAGTTATCAGCTCTTTTCTAGTTACTGTAACCTTCACTTGTCGGGGGTGTTATAAATTATTAATTTACACTTGTTCAATTGATGTTTTTATTAGCTGTATCCCGCGCGTGGATTTAATTTTGAAAAAATCCCGTAGGAATTTCATAAAATCTTGTAATATTTTCAAATTTCTTATTTGTTTTGAGACGGAAATCGCACAAAATGAACTTTTGGTTTTTTTAGAATTCTCATTGATTAATATCAAAGGGTATTCAAGTCTACTATAGTATAGTATAGTATAGTATAGTATAGTAGACCTATACTAATTGATTCAGCTAGCTGCAGTAGGTGAATTAAATTAAGTTTCCAAATAATATAGAAATGTTGGAGGAAAATATACCTACTAACATCCCATCCCACCTGTATACATTTTTCGGTTTGAGGTTGGTGAAAAGCCATTTACTTTTTTCAAGTCAATAACCCTGCCACCGCTCGCAGACTAACCAATCTCCAGCATGATGGATATGCCCAGTTGCGTCGGCCATTCTTGACAGATGCAATATTTTACATCTTCCTTTTGCCTGTCAGCCTCCCGCACCGTGCGATATGATTTATATGTAGTTTGGATTGATACGTCTGGGGGTGGTGAAATCGGGAATGGCAAGGCTTGTGTTCAATATTTTTCACATTTTTAAAAATATGAGCCGGAAAAAAAATCAAAATAGATAAAGTCAATCAATCCGTTTTTGTTACTAGATGATTTTGGCGTTAGACGATTTTAATCCTAATTCAATTGGCATTACATCGTAACCGTTCAAGTGTGGCCACTCAGTTTCGCGTCAATGCCCAACAACGCCACAATTATCGTGATAATTATGGCGTTGTTGGGCATTGACGTTAACCTTAATGTGGCCCGAGCATTATGATTATAACTGATTATCATATCAGCCTCCAGTCAGCTCACGTATGCTCGATAAGTACATTATTGGAATCGCATCATGAATGTTAATTCGGCGCACTAGATGTACCTACCGATTCTCTATTTGAAGATAATATGCTAGATATAATAATACAAAATATTGTGGTCTACATTACACTACATACTAACCAGAATAGGCACGGTATAGCGCTGTCATCTTAGGGACCGCCTTGGATTTGATTCTCGGCAGGAGTAATTTTCTTTATAATTGCAGATCTACCTGGTTCTCTTGTGAACGCTGTGGTCTTATAAGTGGGAGGTTTCAGGTTTGATTCTTGATAGGGGTAATTCGGGAAGTCATAATTTACATTGTAACTAGTCTGGTCTGATGCCACCATCCATCCTACAGCCATGACTAGTTACTTTACCGGCAAAGAGTGTGGCAAAGCCTCTAGCGTTCCGATTAAAGGTATGAGCTTAAACTGACATACCCATTTATCAAGTAGGTACCTACCTAACTCTGCTTCCATCTTTGAAACCATAGTCACTTACTATAGTTGACGTACTATAGTTGGTTTAGAAAATAACGTTTATTTATAAACTGTGCGACACATCAGTAGTTTAACTTCAAGATAGATTATACCGGCGTGGCCTCCATTGCTTAGTCATTTAAGCTAGAATTAAGTATAGAAGCTAAATCTGTTTAAGTATAAATAATACAAAATGTAATCAACATTCCATCGCATACAAATCAGAAAGGGCACGGTATAAATGCGTCATTTAACTTTATCTGAAAAACGATGGAAAAACGGTATAAAAAAGCCGATAAGAGGCGAAACCTTTCCCCGGATACATTTGAAATTATTCGCCTGACAGACGCAGCTGCGTTCCTTCGAACGAACCGGAGCTTTTAAATAGAAACATACTTCTTTACGCTAATCTCGAAATGTCCCCAATACGGGGGCGACGATACGGCGTACAGCCAAGTATCTGTTTAAGGAAAAGTAACCAACAAAAATATATCAAAAATGGAACTGACATAATATTTTTACGGGAGAGTCAATTCAAATTGTTTTCATGCTCCAAACAACATATATATTCTAAAGGTGTGTACTGACCACATTTGTACAAATGTAATGAAACCATTCGAAATTCGATTACATTACAAAATTTAAAAACCCCCGACACAAAAACCTCTGTAAGAAAACTAGAAAAGAGCTGATAACTTTCAAACGGCTGAACCGATTTGCTTCGATTATAGCTAATAACACTCTCGATCAAGCCACCTTTCAAACAAAAAAAAAACTAAATTAAAATCGGTTTATTCGTTTAGGAACTACGATGCCACAGACGGATACACACGTCAAACTTATAATACCCCTATTTTTGGGTCGGGGGTTGAAAACTTAAAGAAAGGATAAGTGCAAACCTTTCACATCTATCAACTCTACATTCGTGTAAAGATATAGATGACACGGGAGGGAAATCCAAAGAATTTACATAATGTAATCAGACAGCGAGAACCGATGATTTGAGCCACTTGCCCCGCCTTGTTACAGCGGATCAGGGGATTTTAATTTTGTTAAAAACTCTGCCGGAATCTATATCGAGATCTCTCTGAGGTCTTTGATTGATAGTCGGCCTATCGGAAAAAGTTTTTTTCGATTTCACTTTTGAGAAGAATTTTTGACCCCTTGTGTTCTTTTCGAAACACTTGATAATTTTTACTGACATCAAAAATAAGGCAAGTTTCGCAATTCAACTGTATGATTTTTATGTAAATTTTATTTTATAAATTAATCCCAGCGCAAGCTGCGCGAGTATTTTGACCACCAAGAGAGCGTAGCTGGCCGAGTTTTTCTTTGATAGCTCTTGATGCTGCGATCAGCTAGTGAAGAGAGAGTCCCTGATCAGCAGTCATTAGAGTCAGCGATTAACTATTAATATATTTATTTCTTTTATCGACACGGAATCATAATTGATTCTACGTTATTTGAGCGAGAAAATACCCGATAGTTAGTCGCATCGTCGGCGATGGGACAACTGCTTTACTTTTAAGTTTATTATTTTAAGCCGTTGTTTTTAACCCCCGACCCAAAAAGAGGGGTGTTTTAAGTTTGACGTGTGTATCTGTCTGTGACATCGTAGCTCCTAAACTAATGAACCGATTTTAATTTAGTTTTTGTTTGAAAGGTGGCTTGATCGAGAGTGTTCTTAGCTATAATCCAAGAAAATCGGTTCAGTCGTTTGAAAGTTATCAGCTCTTTTCTAGTTACTGTTACCTTCACTTATCGGGGGTGTTTTAAATTTTTAATTTACACTTGTAAGCTGTTGTTTTTGACACATTTATATTCTCAAATAGTTATAATGACTTGAAGCCAAGCTGGAAGCACTTCACCTATATTAATTGTACTGAATATAGACAGTAGACACAGGTCTCGTAATTAAAACCCTCCCCCACCCGAAGCAGTAATAAACCAAGACGTTTTGTTTCGGCGATCCCCTAACCAGATCGTTTTGTATTCATAGAATGAAAGAAAGTTATACCAGGTGCGTAGGCGTAGCGGGCACCGCCTTCCCTTTAAAAAATTCGAGCATTTTTATATTACTGTTCGGTTATGGCCACTGGAATCGCGATTTTTAGAAAAAATCAGGTATGTCCTATCCTTTTAATCTATGTAATATATCTGTTATTATTTTTCATAGGACTTTTCGGAACTATAATTTATTAATTTATTATAATAGGCATGATTGTTAAGTTTGGCTTTTTTTTTAAAGAGTATTAGCCATGTTAAATGACTAATATTCCCCTTTCCTCTCCAACTAAGCGTCAGGCTTGTGCTAGGAGTAGGTACGACAATAGTGCAACGGGCGGGGTTTGAACCGTCGACCTTTCGGTTTTCAATCCACTCCTTTACCGGTTGAGCTATTGAGGCTCTGAAATAGGTACTTATTATAGATTACGTAGGCATTCGAAGTAGGTACTGATGATCGTTATGAAATATTTACATTTTCCGCTGAGTTTGATCAACATGACAACAAGCGCATAATACCTATTCCTAGGGTATTAAATTAGATATTGTCACTAACGAGTAAATTATTGTGACTAGGTATATACTGGTTCCGTGGCCGCACACCAAACTTATTGCTCATTTTATCTTAGGATATACTTTTGTTACTAGAAACAGAAAGGTTTTAATGCCTCCGTCCCTGTGTCTCCGTTATTAAGCCTTAAAAGCGACAATAAGACCGTTTTGGCCGAAACGCTTTGCTGATGGAATTTTTAATTATTTTTCTTCTTGACGGCCCATTGAGACGCCGGGATGAATATTAATTTATTTTTTATACCTTTTATATTAATATTAATGTGGAATATTTCGCCTTGTGATATTAAATGGAATATTTAAAGGATAATAGCCATATCTCTTAAAGAATATTAGCCTGGAGATGTGACTAATATTCCTCTTTCGTCTCAAACTATTTAAAGCTTGTTCTATGTAACATTACTTAACAATTACCTAATGTTACAAAAGTAAACCATAGTAGGTATACACTATAGCAGTGCAACCAAATTTAATTTTCTCGAAAAGGGCGAAGTTATGGCATGTTCTGTCAACGTTAATTACCTACTGTAACCAACGCACCGGCAAGCAGTCCCCGGCTCGGCTGGAAGTAGCGTGTTAGCGGGACACACAGACACACATAAATCTACTCGTACATTCGCACGATTTATGCGCTGAGTTTTTGGTTAAGACTAGATGAGACACTCTTACTTTGCTAATAAGGAAGTACAGTTGGTTACAAAAAAACCATAGACTAGTTAAAATAAAGTGATAAGTTTTAAGCATGTTAATTCATTAAAAAATATAGCACCGCCTAAAGATTTGTTATTTACGATATTATTGTTAACAGGGCTCTTTCCGTCACTCGCTTCATACAATCGTAGTTCCAATTTCATTTAAATATTAAGCAACCAAAGTCCATGAAATTTTGCAGACATATTCTAGAAACTAATATCTGTGTCTGTGGTGTTTTAGATTTTTCTAAAAATATGTAGTTTTAAAATTACAGGGGCTCAAAGATTTGTATGTAAATTTTTAAGACCGCGTAACTTTGAAACCGAATATTTTGACAGAAATCTGGAAAACCACAGACATAGATATTAGTTTCTAGAATATGTCTGCAAAATTTCATGGACTTTGGTTGCTTAATATTCAAATGAAATTGGAACTACGTTTGTATGAAGCGAGTGACGGAGAGACCCCTCTTAAGACTGATAAGTCTAATTCTTCTAGCAGTTTAATGTCACTTGCTTTAACTTGGTTGATGATTTTAAAGTTTAATCAAATATTCTACGCTATGTTCTATAATTTCCTCGCTACATTGCTATAAACTTCAAAGTTCCACCGTTATGGTGGAACTACAAAACCATATGCAATAAAAACTCGATAACAACTAATAAACCTAAGCCATTACACTTCAAGATGGCCGCATAAATATTTATGTGCACAATTATACTTCTGTTGGTACAACTCGCGGCGAAACTTCTAACTCAGTCGAAATATTGCTGCCGTAATCAAATAAAATAGTGTTCTGTTATATTAATTATACCGGGACACGATATTAAGTGGCGGGATACTTGCGGGATTCCGAAGAAATTCGATTTAAGAGAAGTTTCCCTAGCGCACTCCCCCACGCTCTCCATATAAACGTAATTTGGATCTCATTTAAATGAACGTCCACTACCTCGCAAGCGTCTTACTACCGCAACTTGAAGATGGTGACGGTGAGAATAATACAACCTTTTCATTCGCATTCATAAATTTGTATGTATGTATCACACTAATATTATAAAGGCGAAAGTTTGTATGTGTGTGTGTGTGTGTGTGTGTGTGTGTGTGTGTGTGTGTGTGTGTGTGTGTGTGTGTGTGTGTGTGGTTGTGTGTGTGTGTGTGTATGTTTGTTACTCCTTCACGCAAAAACTACCGGACAGATTTGGCTGAAATTTAGAATGGAGATAGATAATATCCTGGATTAGCACATTGGCTGCTTTTTATCACGGAAAATCAAAGAGTTCCCACGGGATTTCGAAAAACCTAAATCCACGCGGGCGAAGTCGCGGGCATCGGCTAGTATTGTATATCTTTTCCCGTGTACACATTTACATTTTTACAGGAATCTGGTAAACCAAAGACACAGATATTGATTTCTAGAGCATGCCTACATTTGTTGAGTAATGGTTAACTACATTAAGTATGGAGCGCGCACTGAATAAACTCCTCTTAAAACGCTCCAGATAAGGCGGGTTAGTCTTGGATTCGTGAGACTATAGTTAATATTAATTATTCATTGGATATTAGTTTGGTTTATAGTGTAGATATTTTGATATTGCCTTGTTTTGGAATTGCATCTGATCATGCACTCTCTTTGAGAGTCAACTCTGAAAGCTGTGATAACGTGGTTAGGACGTCCGCCTCCTAACGTGAGGTCGGGGGTTCGATCCCGGGCACGCACCTCTATCTTTTCGGAGTTACGTGCGTTTTGAGTTATTAAATATACCTTGCTTTAACGGTGAAGGAAACATCGTGAGGAACCCTGCATGCCTGAAAGTTCTCCATAATGTTCTCAAAGGTGTGTAAAGATTAGCAATCTACACTTGGTCAGCGTGGTTGATTATGGCCCAAACCTTTCTTATTCTGAGAGCAAACCCGTGCTCAGCAGTGAGTCGAGTCGGCAACAGGCTAATGATGATGATGACTGCAATTCATCTGTTTTTATAATAACGCGCCATACCCGATGACAAGTTTCACGCTCATTTACCACTTCTATGCCTACCTATACTAAATTCTCTACCTAATACAACTAATATGCGTACGTGCCTAGTAAGCTCTGTCAATCCGCACTTGGCCACCGATAGACTAAAGCCCTTCTCACTCTGAGAGGAGAACTGTGCTCTGCAGAGTTGGCGATGGGTTGATCATGATCAAGCCTTAAATTAATAAAAAAATACGTTCCTTGTTTTATCAAAGTTTCATCTTGGAATAGCAACTTTCTTGCTTTTTTTCTATCATTCGTTTTTGTGAAAAGGCTACCCAATCAGCAATTTACATAACGTAATATTTATGTAAATTCTAATGTGAATTATCACGATAGATTGACTTCTACCCCTGCATGAGGTATTTATGGCATTTCAGTGGGCGCGGGTAATGTAGTAAAACGAAAAACGACTTTAATGTCTCCTTTTGTAAACCATGCGCAGCATCTTCCTAATGTTCCTTACAAATAAAAGTTATATCTTTTAGCTTAAGAGAGAGAGAGAGAGACGCTTTTGGGTAAGACAGCCGTCTTGGGATATCGGGAACATGCTCTTTTATCTTGATGAAATGATGTCTATGACTACTACTATACTATACTATCCGCGTGGACTTAGTTTTTTAAAAATCCTGTAAGACCTGTTTTCCGAGACCAAAAATAGTCCTCCCCTAGGATAGAAGTGGACTTAGGTATTTAAAAATCCCGAGTGAACTGTTTTCCGAGATCGAAAATAGTCCTCCCCTAAAAAGCTATATCTACACTTTTCGTCAAAATCGGTTAAACGGATGAACTATGAAAAGCTAGCAGACAAACAGACAGATAGACACGCTTTCGCATTTATAATATTAGTATATGGAAGTATGACTTAAGGATAAGGATTAAGGATACCCTCTTTTAGAATTAGAACACTAGCAAAAATTTTGCACCATTATTATACTACTTGACCACAATCCAATACTTACGACCATTTACCTTTCACTTGTAGTTTTAGTGATTTAGTGTTTCTCAAACCCGCAATGTATAGTGTGCAAAACTTAGAGTCAATGCCCTACCTATAATGCGGCATTGACCCGCCACACATGTGCCTATAGCGTCAATCAGAGGTTTGCAATACATTGCGAACTTTTAAAAAATATAGTTTTTTTTATGGTATCACTCAGTGACAAGAAATTATCAGTACTGCGCCACCTGCAGGTTCAGCTTTCTTCATTTTTGCTAGACTGTAGCATTAGAAAAAATACTATTTGAAAATTAATATCCCGTTTAGCAAACAAGCTCTCCGCAACGCTCTACATCTCCCCTGACATGTTCTCATCAAGATTAGTAAATAACAGCATCCCGGGTGCATGCCGAGTGCATGCCGTGCAAATAGTGCAACTGTAATGCGAATGCAAATGTAACTTCGTTGCTGTGTTGTTTGAATCCTCGCTGATTAATCTAGAAAGCCGTTTCATGGTTAATGAATATTCAGGTTTCAATAGGTACCTACTTATATACTATATCTGATACAAGTTATGTAGGTATATGGGACGTAATTAAAGTATAATGAAAAGGCTGATTTTTCTATAGCCAAATAAACTTTAATTTTTTTTAAAGAATATTATCATGACTAACATTCCCCTTTCCCCTCCAACTAAGCGTAAAGCTTGTGCTACAATGTACGACAATAGTGCAACGGGTGGGGTTTGGACCCGCCGACCTTTCGGATTTCAGTCCGCTCCTATAACCGTTGAGCTATTGAGGCTTTATTTGAGGAATAAATCTGACGGTTTGACAGATTTCCATTGCAAAACTACCAAAGTTATCCCTAATATAAAGATTAAAATTGTCAAAATCATCCCTAAGAAAAGTTTTGGGTAGAGACACCTCAATTTTCTATTTCAATATTAATAAAACTTTTTTTCTACTTAGATACCTAGTGTATCTGCTGTTACAAGTTTTTAAATCTAAAAAAAGAAAGGCTGAAGCGGAAAGCATCAGCACAATCAACTTCAAGAATTGATTGTTACTCCGGCTCTTCAAGTACTAATAGCGGTTCTTAATAGTCCGCCTCGTCGATCGACGCTCCAGCTTTAAGAAATGTCCAATAACGAAGTAGTATTCTAATTGCAGCCAACTGTGCTGAAATGGGATTGTATTCAGGGACCTACATTAAGAGGTTTCGTTGCCCGCGGCGAGAGTGGAGTAAATAGTCTAAGACCCAGTTAGAAATTTTGAGGATGTGCTTGATAAAAATTGAAAGTAAGCAAACTAGTCTATTTTTTATGGTTGAATTAAAAGGTAAACAAGTCGTTTCTGGCTTAATGTGTAAGTGTTATGGTGTATCGGAAGTTCTTGTCGTGAGCAAACAATGAAACCGAGGTAGGAGTGAAAATCATCATCATCAAATCATCAAACTTAACAATGTTTAAAACGCGAGAAATTTTCTTTGATTACTTAACCTTTTAAAAGCCACTGAAGAAAAAACAGATCCATGGTGAGCTCACAATTTTTGAAAAATAAATAAACAGTTCAACTATCGCTCAATAACTTGCTAGTATAACAACGTAATGACATGAAATAGTTGTTGTAAATTTTAAGCATGCCTGGCAACTCTCCGAGCAGAATGCCCTGCCATTTTATTTTTGGCCTCAATGTGATATATTTAAATATAATTCAGATTCTATCATTTACTTTTATTGATTACAAAAAATTTAATTTTAAAATATCTTAGCTCGCAATCCTGACAGTTTCTAATTTGCTATGCTCAACTTAGCGAAGATACTCTTTATCTTATTAGAAACTTTCATTCAGTTTTTTCAAGCACCTACGTAAAATTTCCTATGGGCTCTCGGGTCAAAATACACAAAAAGTGAAATAAGTAAACCACGCCAGCATCTTGAGCGTAATTTCCCTCATGGTTGGTGATTTCTTACGCTGTGGCCTAAAATGGAGCAACAATAAGAAAAATGGAAGCACAAAATTACATACGCCTTATTTATACAGGTTTATTTCTTTTCTGCCTTATATTTTTTACTCCTACATAAAGAGTTCTCATGTTCTTAATAAAAAGCAAAAAATGGGAGTAAAGAATTTATACAGCAATTTTTTCTGTTAGCTTTGTATAACACACGTAGGTACAATAGCATTTTTGATATTAATTTTTTTTTAGTTTGTTCAAGTAAACTTAATTTTATTCATACAAAGTCAATTCTTAGTAAAAACTATTAATGGAAAAAATCGAAATAAAATAAAAAATTAAAACCCAGGATTTTAACAATATTTTTGAAGTTCAAACTCCATTTTCTGCTTTTTTCGCGTAATTACCTATTCCTTTATTGTGAGAAAAATCCATCATTGTCCATGGATACCACTGGTCAGATGGAAGCGTAGATTTTAGGATAAGCTTTATGCTTTGTTGAAGGAGAAAAGTTAATAATTTACTTTACAAAGATTGCATCATTTATCGATTAACCGCTTGATCCTATAACTTATACAGCACTTTTATTTACGAGTACAGAGTTTCATTTGTCACCAATCGTCTCGAAGCAACGACAGCAAAATAGCTTATTAAATGCCACTGGAAAATTCAAGATGCTAAAATGTTCTAGTATTTTTTTGCTCTATTTTCATGCCATTTTCTTTAAAAGCGTAATAAGCTACTGAGTATTTCACCTTTTGCTGAATGGCTTTTTATTGACATATTATATTATATCATTCACTACAAGTACCTACACAAGTAGGTAAATATTGCAACTACATTTCTCACAGTGTTAATAGTGAAACTTATCAGAGTTTCACTATTGACACTGTGAATAATTCACATCAGTGAATGCCAAAATAAGTGAGACAGGTAAAAATAATAAGTATGACAGGCGCCGCGCCGTATGTTACATCACATTGGATTGAAAATTGGTTTTCAGTAGTTCAAATTTAATAGAGCAAGAGGGTTATTTTTTTTTCTCTCTCGTCTGGCTTTACAAAGATTAGCCAATGTCAAGTTTGTAGTTATTTGTAACAAGTTAGTTAAACTATACAAGTATGGACCCCGTCTGTGCCGGCGCTCGCTGACATACGCCCGGCACCCCCTTAGAGCGCTTTCCAGTCCGTTTTAACAAAAAAAAACACTCCAAAAAGGCAGAGCACGCCCACCAGCTAACACCAACACAGACGAAGTCCAGGAGGGTATGTCTATCCTTACATATAACGTCAGATTATTGTTCATAAATTAAGCATGAATCAATTAAATCGACAACATAGCTTCACTACAGCATGAGTAAATTGCAACAACTCATACTCAAGAAACTCATGTGAATGTGTTTGGATCAAAACTGATTAACGAGCGTTTTTTCAGTAGTGCAAGTTGTGAATCTATTTTATCGACATCTCGCTTCACTTCAAGTAAGAGTAAATAGCAACATCCCAAGTGCATTTCGCACAGTGCAAATAGTGAAACTCTAATGTGAATGCAAATGTACCTACTCTCATGGCAGCGCGTTGTTTGGATCACATCTGATTAAACTTGAATGCTTTCATCTAAGCCGTTGAGAGCTCTTTTAGGTAGTCTACTTAACTTTTAAAACCTATGAATAATATTATTGTGAGTGAATTTGCGAGCAAACGCGACTCATACGCATCTAATAAGTGTGTTTAGGTAAATAAAAGAGGCAATCTTTTCAAAATAATGTTATAATGTTATATTTTATTTTATCCATACTAATATTATAAATGCGCAAGTGCATCTGTCTGTATATCTGTCTGTCTGTCTGCTACCTTTTCACGGTCCAACAGTTTAACCGATTCTGACGAAATTTGGTACAGAGTAGCTTATATCCCGGGGACGGACATAGGCTACTTTTTATCCCGGAAAATAAAACAGTTCCCACGGGATCTTTAAAAGCCTAAATCCACGTATTTCAAGGCGTCATCATTTGTAATTTATCTTTTCGTGGTTTATATTATGTGTTGGATCAACTAATAAAACTAATTCTATTCTACTTTTCATCAAAATAGGTAATACAGATGGGCTGTGAAAAACAAGCAGACATACAGACAACTTTCGCATTTTTTATATTATTAGGCCTTGTATTAGGCATGATCGATTTTCCTAGAGAATATCATGAAATATATTAGGAAGAAAACTGTCGATTTTAATTTGAAATAATTATAACCAAGTTTTAGTTTATCACAAGATAATGGTAGTTTGTTCGAATAAATATAACTTGAAAGAAAAAGAAATTCAGAGAGAACATACCTCTTACCGCCATTCGTTACGGCTTATAGTATAATAGGTTTACCTTAATCTTGATTAACTTTCAGGATAATCGCTGCAAATCGAGGCTGCGCCGGCAGGCTGCTCGTCTAGTTTATTGTTCACAATTATTCAAGTGTAGAGAAAAGCCCTACTTTGAATTACCTGTCATTTTAGGCTGGGACCACAAAAATACTTATAATAAAACTGTAACTGGACGATTTTAACGTTTAAAGTATCGTAAGTGATTTCCAGTATTTAAGTATAGGGTGTTACGACTATACCCATATATTTAGTCGATGTAAGCCCGACTAGTTTTTAACCCATTCGGGGTCCTACGAGTATTTCATAGGGACTCAGGTCTCTGCGCGTTGCGGTTAGTTAGTTAGTAGTTGATACGTTTAGTCGTAACAACCTAGGACGATTTCTGTATGTCTAAATAATATACTTATGAAAGGAAAAGGTGACTGACTGACTGATTGACTGACTGATCTTCAACGAACAACTCAAAAGATTTTGAAGAAAGGTGAGATAGTTTGTAGTCCTTCTCCGGGAGGAGCCCTACGTTTAGGACCATACTTTTTGTCCCAGAAAATCAAAGAGTTCCCATGGGATTTTTAAAAAACCACGTGAAAAAACGTGGATATCCACGTGGACGAAGTCGCGTACATCAGCTAACGAGGCTATAAAACACACGGCTATGGCACGCGTCGTGTATGCTTTAGGCTTTAAAATAGGTATCTGTGTATACAGTATTTGCATTAAAGTTGTATGTTTATGGCTCCCTCGCGACACTACTGAACAAACACACTGCGGCGATTCCGCACTGCGTAATCTATCAGCTGAGACTTCCAGCCTCATTCGAAATACAACCCAAACTATTCAAAGCCAGAAAATGGATATGTGTGATATCCACCAATATTTTCGTTGCTCCACATACATACCATAGCATTGGTGGAAACGGGTTTAACGAAGCTATGTTTTAAATGGAGGGGTGTGTGCTATGGATGAGAGCTACGGATGGGAGCTATTGATATGAGCTATGGATGGGTGCTACGGATAGGTGAGTGGTGTAGCCCCGAGATCTGTCCCTACCATCGATGCATCGCTTCGCATCTACCTCGCACTGTTACCTCGCGGCGGAGCATCGATAGCACATCTTACCCGCTCCGCTACACCACTAGCATTAGTGGAAACGGTCACATAGTTTCGTAGCTTTGGACCTCCTCACAGCATAGCTGCAAAGGACATACCTAGGCGGTCCCATAATGAATTGGCCTAGCTATGAAATAGTCAACAAAATGAGATGAAACCAATTTTATTTTTCTATATAATCTCCACTAATATAAACACACTTTTGACTTCTGAGGACTAACATCTCTAAACCTTCATAAAAGTGACTTCAATTTTTGTCTTCAAAATGACTAAAGTCGGCCGCCTGCAACTCTTCATCGTTTGAAAATTTCCTTCCTCTTGTTGTATCATGCTTTTATTTCAAGAGAGAGACCACCGACAATAATGACACAGACAATAGACAATATATAACATTCTGCTTAAGTGACTTTACACGATAGTAATGGTGACTTTATACAACATCTCCCTTTTTAAATAAATAAATTATTACAATTTTTTAGTTGACATTTTAAGAAGTTGAACACTATGACATGACATGACATTATTGAGTAAATTGCTAATTAGTTAATTACAAA
The DNA here is from genome assembly GCF_905333055.1 of Maniola jurtina. Taxonomy (NCBI): domain Eukaryota; kingdom Metazoa; phylum Arthropoda; class Insecta; order Lepidoptera; family Nymphalidae; genus Maniola; species Maniola jurtina. Next base: position 12,605,976 of record NC_060039.1, read on the forward strand.
AAGACAATTTTTTACATAGGTACATAATATAATAGTTTAAGTTTTACATATAAAAGTATAAGTTTTAAATTACATTTAAAGTTACATTTAGTTAAAAAGTTACAAATCATATTTCATAGGTAATTTAATTTCTCTACCAGATCTAGTCACATACTTGTAAAATTCCTTAGGTTTATGAACTGAATCCATGAATGAATCTGTAAATGAATCATGGTCTGCTTCCACCTGTCTCTCGCTTGGTTCCTCTTCCCTTTGACTAATTTGGGTTTCAGAAGCATTGGATGGCACCTCGGAATCGAACTTGTGACAACTTTCATTGGACGTGAACCTTATCTGTACTCTATTTCTCCTGTACCTATTACCTTTACTGTCTTCTATTATGTATGACCTCTGACACTTTAACCTTTCTTTAACAATAGCAGGAAGCCAGTCTGAATTAGGATTCTTTTTAAAAGTGACATGATCACCAGGTTGTAAAAGTGGTAATGGTTTTTTATTTCTATTGTAATAACTTCTACTTTGTGCTCGGTCTTTATCAAAACTTTTTTTATAATCACTGAAGGTGACTACTTTAGGTTTAAGCTTTTTATTAGTGACTGGTATATGCATTCTTAGATTTCTGGACATTAATAACTGAGCTGGAGATGGAAAATTTGCTTTAGGTGTATTTCTATACTGTAATAAAGCCATGTATGGATCTTTATTAGACTCCAAACATTTTTTTAATAAATTTTTCATAATTTTGACAGAACTTTCAGCTTGACCGTTAGACTTTGGGTGGTATGGACTTGTAAGTTTATGTTCAATATCCCAATTATATAGAAATGATTTAAACTCTGCTGAATTATAAGGTGGACCACCATCGGAAACCAGGGAGACTGGTATCCCGTGGCGTGCAAAAATAGATTTTAACTGTATTATTATGTTAGAAGCTGTATATCTACTGTTCAGCATTGCTAATTCAATAAATTTTGAATAATAATCTGTGACAACTAAATAAGTTTTGTTATTAAAATGCATTAAATCAATACCTACTTGCTGCCATGGAAATTTGCTTATATTATAGCTTTGCAATGGCTCTGACTGATTATTAGGCTTAAATTTAGCACAAATAGAACATTGATCAACTAAATTCTTTATATCTGCACTCATGTTTGGCCAAAAAATAATATTTCTAGCAAGACTTAGACACTTATTAATGCCTTGATGACCTTCATGGACTTTCGTTAACATTTCATTTTGCATTGACTTTGGAATAATTAATCTATCATTTTTAAACAATAAATCATTAATGACATGAATTTCCGCCTGAATATTCCAGTATGACTTCAATAAAGGATCTACTTGATTTTTACTAGTAGGCCATCCATCCTGACAGTACTTTTTTAACATTTGCAATTGACTATCTAATTTAGTAGCTTGTAAAATTTTATTTTTGTATTCTTCACTTATAGCCAAGTTAGAATATATTGCATTTACATGATATGACAAATCTGACTCATAATTTGGAATATAATTTTCTTTTAAAGCTGCCCTAGACAATGTGTCTGATATGTACATTTCTTTACCGGGCACATGAATTACATTTAAATCATAAGCCTGTAAAGCAAGCATCATTCTTTGTAGACGTGCTGGTACATCGTGCAAAGGTTTTTTAAATAAATAGACTAAGGGTTTGTGATCTGTATGTACAGTGACCTTATTGCCATAGACATATTGGTGAAATTTTTCACAACCAAATTGAATAGCGAATAATTCTTTTTCTATTTGAGCGTATCTTTCTTGAGTTGTAGTTAGAGTTTTAGAACTGTAGGCTATAGGCTGTTTATTTTGCATGAGCACTGCTCCTAATGCTTTCTTTGATGAATCGACTGACAAGACTATAGGTATATTTGGGTTGTAATGAGCTAAGACAGGTGCATTTGTGATTGCATTTTTTAAAGATTGGAAACTTTTTTCACAATTTTCATCCCAGACCCAGACTGAGTCTTTTTTTAGAAGATTTCTTAAAACTTGGGTTTTTTCCGACATGTTTTGAATGAAAGGACCTAAATAATTTATCATACCTAAGACTCTTTGTAGTTCTTTGACATTAGTTGGGGTAGGCATGTTGACAATAGCCTTGACTTTTTCCTGATCGACCTTAGCACCTTCTTTACTAAAGACATAGCCTAAAAAACATACTTCTTTGACTGAAAATTTGCATTTATCTTTATTTAATTTTAAATTGACTTCTCTTGCTCTCTGCATGACTTTATATAATCTTTTGTTATGAATTTCTTCTGTTTCCCCATATACTAGAATATCATCGACAAAAACTAAGACTCCTTCGAGATCAGCAAAAATTTCTGTCATTACTCGATGAAAAATTTCTGACGCAGCATTAATACCATAAGGTAATCTTAAATAACGATAACGACCATAAGGTGTTTGAAATGTGCAAAGATCTGAGCTCGCACTATCTAGTTTCAGCATCCAAAAGCCAGAAAAAGCATCAAGATGTGAAAAATAAGAAGCACCTTTTAATATTGACCTAATTTCATCTATACTTTTAAGAGGATAATGTTCTCTGATAATGTATTTATTTAAATTCCTAGGATCAAGACAAATTCTTAACTGACCTGACTTTTTGACAGTGACTACGACAGAATTTACCCATTCAGTAGGATGTGTGACTTTTTCTATGACGTTCATTTCCGACATGCGATCCAATTCTTCTTTTAATTTACTATATAATCCAAATGGAACTTTTCTGGGAGGATCAACGCATGGTACTGCATTGTCCTGAAGCTTCAAGCGACAAACAGGAGGTAGACATCCAAGACCCTGAAAAACATCATTAAATTCTTTTAATATTTGACTTTGAGACATTTTTTTATTGTTGATCGCAAAGACTCTTTTTAAGACACCTATATCAACACATGTAGGTAGACCTAAGACTGTAGAACAACTAATGTTAGCTATATAAAATGATATTCTTTGTTGACAACCATTAAAATTGCAAATTAAATCACATTGACCTAAAACTTCTATTGACGACCCATCAAAACCTTTTACATTGGCTTGAGACTTTTTAATTATTGACTGTGACAATTTTAATGTTTTAAATGTATTATATGACATGATATTTATATCAGCACCAGAATCTAATATACATTTGACTTGTACATTGTTTATAAACATGCTAAGATACCAAGACTTATTAGAATTTGAAGAATCACTGCAATTTTTCACCATTCCTATAAAAAATTGTTCACTGTTAGACATCTGTTCTGTAGAATTGACCGTTGACTGTAAATTTCTAATGTTATTTTTGTTAAAGTAGCAAAATTTTGAAAAATGATTGAGACGATTACACGAATTGCACTTAACTCCTTGAGCTGGGCATTTGAAGCGATGAAATTGACCACACCGTCCACAGGTTTTGTTATTGGCACTGCGCTGACTAAATGGACTCTGACTGCGTTGCCTTGACTTGACTTGACTATGTGACATACTTTGTTTATTTGAAGAACCTCTGGACCTTGACCTTGGTCTTTGCCTTTGTATGTGCATGACTGTGTCTGGACATTGTGTACTCTCAATTTTTTGAGCATTTTCTTGCGCCATTATGACGGTTTTTGCTAGTGTAAGTGTTCTTTCAAGAGTAGGGTTGTTTTCTTGCAGTAATCTTTGCTTCACATTAATCAATTTGGAACTCATGTTCGCTATAAAGATGTCTCTGATTAATGAGTCTTTTAGCTCTCCAAACTCACATTTATTTGCTTTGTTCTGCAAGTCAGTGATGAAACAATCAATAGTTTCCTCATCTTTTTGGACCCTCGTGAAAAATGAATGACGTGTCATCGTTAGGCTTTTTTGTGGCTCAAAGTGATTGTCAAATTTGTTTTTTACTCCCGATAATGTTATCTTCTCTAAATCCAAGTTAAAAGAATTGTAAATCTCCACGCCTTTTTCACCGACAGTGTGTAGCAATATGGCTATTTTACGTTTTTCGGACGCAGCTTCCAGGTTTGTGGCGAGAAGGAACATTTGGAAACTCTGCCACCACTTCTTCCACTCCACTGCATTGCTCTGGCTATCAGCCTTCGAGACGACAAGTTTGGGAACATTATTAAAAATGTTTGATGTCGAACACGTGTCGTTTGCCGACATGACTTGAGGAGTTTTTTCTGTGTTGGGCATTTTGTGTCTAAATTGTTTTAAACTGTAAGTTATTTATTTAACTTTTACGACTGACTTACTGATTTTCCACAAAATCTTGGTACTTTTTAGCAGTTTGACTATTCATTTTAATTTTAATTTTTATAATTCTGACACCATGTTGTATCATGCTTTTATTTCAAGAGAGAGACCACCGACAATAATGACACAGACAATAGACAATATATAACATTCTGCTTAAGTGACTTTACACGATAGTAATGGTGACTTTATACAACACCTCTTAAGCCCCGCTTTAAATTTGGGAACAAATTATAGTCTGAGGGGGCCAGGCCTGGACTATACGGTGGATGTTCCAGTTCCGTGAACCCGCATTCACAAACTGCAGCCTTCGGAACACCGGCAGTGTGAACGGGTGCGTTGTCGTGGAGCAACAGGATGCTTTAAGACAACTTGCCTCTGCGCTTCTCCTTAATCGTGTCTCGCAGTTCATATAGTAATGAAGCATAATATTCGCCGTTCACGATTGTATTACGTTTTTTAAATTCTACCATCAAAATCCCTTGAGAATCCCAATAGATTGTACACAAGATATTTTTGGTGGATTTTTGCACCTTTGCCTTTCTAGATGGCTTTTCACCCTTGTAACACCATTCCATTGACTCGCGCTTGCTTTCTGGATCATGATATAAGACCATAGTTTCATCACCAGTAAGTAGCCCCTCGATTACATTCTTTGGGTTTTCGTCCCAAAGTCCTAAAAACTCGGTTGCACAGCGCACTCGCTCCTGTCTTTGGACAGCTGAAAGAAGTTTCGGAACTCATCTTGCACTAACTTTTTTCATACGAAGATGGTCATGGATTGCACAATGGATGGTACTTATAGAGAGCCTAAGTCTAGCTGCAATTACTCTAATCTTCAAACGGCGGTCACTTAAAACCTCCTCTTCGATTACAGCAATAGTTTCAGGAGAGAACACTTTCACCGGTCGACCGTCATGGCCGAAGCCTTCGACCGTTTCTCTCCCGAAGCTAAACTCTTTCACCCAGTTTCTTACTGTGCTATACAAGGGGAAAGACTCCTTGTACACATCATCTAATCGTTCTTTTATTTGGGCGGGAGATAAGTCTTCATTAAACGGAAACTTGTGACGCTTCGATATTCGGTTTTCGACATTTCCAAAAAACACGCGAATCTTGATGTTCAAACCACTGCTGAGCTGAGACTACGCTTTTCATGTCAATGCATTTTAGTATATAAAGTAACACGATAAACGTACTGTCCGATATAACATAACATGTATCGATATGTTGGTTAGAACTATATCAGGCCAATTCATTTTGGGACCGCCCACGTACTTATCTGGTAGAAAACAGCTTTAGGCTTTAAAGTAGAGCCTTAGGCTTTATCTGTGTATACAGTATTTGCATTAAAGTTGTATGTTTATGGCTCCCTCGCGACACTACTGAACAAATACACTGCGGCGATTCCGCACTGCGTAACCCATCGGCTGAGACCCTCAGCTTCACTCCACATAAAACCCGAAATATTTAGAATCAGAGTTTCGAAATACAACCCAAACTATTCAGAGCCAGAGTGTAAGTTTTGAGAAAAGAATACTCTTAATCGTTAATTTAACACAGTTCGAAACTCAGTCAGTTTGTATGAAAAACTAGAGATCAGTTAGGTGTTCTGCGTATTTTTGTATACGTAGGTACTTATAGTTAAACATTTTTCACACTGATTGTACTTGGCCTGCAGAGCTTTTAAAATATTGAGTTCTGCTCTCCTTCCAACTTAGGTCATGTTCACTTATCACAGTTAACCGTAAAAAAACACGTTTCAAGTCTGGATCTACGTTTACATGTTGCGCTAGGCTGCTAGGGAATAGGACGTTCCTCGCTCGCGGGCGACAGTTTGACAAATGCCCCGTAGTCGGCACCGTGCCGCATTGCGTAGGCACTGCATGCGAAGTCACTTCGCGATCACTCTATCGCGATACCTACCTCTATACTCTAACCACGGAAAGAATTTAGTATAGGGCTCTCTCTGTTACGTAATCTCATACAAAAGACAGAGACGAAGTTAACCATTTTGAGTCACCAACCAATCACAAAGATGTTTTCAAAAAACGTACGAAATTCAATTCTGAAACATAGTTTTGTTTCGTTTGCTCGTCCACTGAGATTAACGTCTCTGTCATTTGTATGGGATTAAGTAACAGAGAAAGCCCTATATTAACTTCTCTCCGTGGACAAAGTTACTTGTGTTAAACTAGACATACAGATATACAGGCTTGGTAATAATAATGATCGAATGAATGAATGAATACACATTATATATACCAATACAATATAGGAAACAAACCGAAAAACACAATTCTGAGAGTAAACCCGTGCTCAGTAGTGAGCTGGAGATGGGTTCATGATAATACTAAGGTGTTATATACAGGATATGTTCTCCGAAACCAGGACCTCAGAAATCATGTGGGATTAACTCCTTAAGCCGCCTGTGAAATGATAAACAAAATTAATAAGTGTTAATCGTTACCATTAAAACCATATCCAATTACATATATAACAGGACAATCGGCGCTTTAAATGTATTCAGTAATATCTATTTACGACACCATTATTATAATTATATTAAGCGCCATATTAATGCCGCAATTATGGCTTCAACAAACAAAACGCGAAACGTGGGGCGATGCAACGGAAAATTGTCTAACGCTGCTCCTGGACGTTTGATACAAGGATCTGTATAAAGGTGGTATTTTTAGAGTTCCATACCAGAAGCCAGACAAGGGACCCTATCACTAAGCCTTCGCTGTCAGTCCATCTGCCCGTCCGTCTATCTGTCAGCGGGCTGTATTTATCTCATAAACCGTAATAGATATAGAGTTGAAATTTTCACAGAGATTGTATTTCTATTGCCGCTATAACAAAACATAGTAAAAACCGAGATGGCGAATTTCGAAATGGCCGGCATGCAAATTAAAAATAAATAAAAGTATGTAGTAATCTTGTATGATGGTACGGAATCCTTCGTGTGCGAACCCAACTCGAACTTGACAGGTTTTATTTTTATTCGAAGCAAGTAAGCCTGACTGCGATCTCAACCTATCATAGTAACAGCACGGCTTTATCGGTTTTACGATTCGTACACCTTTACGCGCGCTGTCAGTGAGAGTTCCTAACGTGAAGTTTCCTTCACGCTTTGTGTTTGTTTAAACCTTCAGGCATAATATCGGCCGTATAACGACCGCATATTTGTATGGACAATAAACATTATGGGGTATGATGATGGGCACCATATTTTTGCAACGAAATTGAATATGAATGTATTTCGTACATGTATTCCTTCATGCGACAAACAGCGCGGATCAAAAGCCAGATTCGCACATTTTCATACACCTGATGCATGTGTTGTAGGAAAAGTATGAAAAACGGATTTAAAAATAATTCCTTGAACATAATACATTCACGGGCTCAGTGAAACAAAGATGGACAAACCCAGAAAAGGAAAGAGAATAAGTAAATGTTAACATGTAGCAGATAATAATATCTTCCAAAAGACTTGAAATGCGTTAATTATACAGAGGTGGCGTGGCTCAAAAACCACGTTAATTTCAAACCTCCTGTCGAAGACTAATATAATAGATATCCTTGCTTGGAACAGCCTTAAGAGGGCTCTCTCCGTCACTCGTTTCATACAATCGTAGTTCCAATTTCATTTGAATATTAAGCAACCAAAGTCCATGAAATTTTGCAGACATATTCTAGAAACTAATATCTATGTCTGTGGTTTTCCAGATTTCTGTTAAAATATTCGGTTTCAAAGTTACGCGGTCTTAAAAATTTTCATACAAATCTTTGAGCCCCTGTAATTTTAAAACTACATATTTTTAGAAAAATCTAAAACACCACAGACACAGATATTAGTTTCTAGAATATGTCTGCAAAATTTCATGGACTTTGGTTGCTCAATATTCAAATGAAATTGGAACTACGATTGTATGAAACGAGTGACGGAGAGAGCCCTGTTAATTTCATTGAGTCACAAACTATTGAATTACTGAAGCTTTAAGTTTAACTTTTTTACCGATATCACACACATTTGACACAAGCTTTGAAGACACATTTATCGATTATTCTTTTCCAGAAATTATATGAAATTTCTGAACACAACAACCACAAACCCTTGAGTTACTGAAGCTTTAAGTTTGTCATTTTTACCGATATCACACACATTTGACACAAGCTTTAAAGTCACATTTACCGATATGTTTTCCAGTAATTTTATAAAACTTCTGAACTTAGCAAAGTGTCCGCAACTGAGTAGGTACATGGCGCAGTGCGAGCAATATCGTTGAAGCCATCTGTGAAAACTGTTTTCATGCGGCCCTGATTAAAAGCCGCGGGCGAGCGCTTCACAAAGATGACTCTGCGTCCCCCGCGCACTACATGGGATTTTGTAACTGAAAAGTTTTTACTGTTAGACGCGTCTTTTTTCTGAGGTTGACAATAAGGTGCGACGCACACCTGCAGAGTGAAGTCGAGCTGAGGTGCGGCTTCTTTTTTTATGCCATTACAAGCTAGCTCTTGACTGCGATCTCACCTGGTGGTAAGTGATGATGTAGATACTTATCGGTTCCTACAGAGCATAGTTTCTACGCGAAATCGCTTGGTGGTACGGCTTTGCTGGTACAATGATAACTAGCCAGGGCCAAAGCCCCCACCAGACAATTAGTTATTTTTAGGGTTTGTATGTAATTCTGTACCTAAAGTGCAAAACTGGACCTTATTAATATCTGGTCGAGAATTGTGATCAAATACTAAACGTAAGTATAGAAACGAACTACTATTTCTGTGCGTCATATCTGAACTTTAAATAGCTCTCATGTACAACCGACAATTGTGCAGTTAGTGCAATTGTGAACAAAGACATCGAAATGTGTGTATAATGTATAATTAAAAAACATTTAAAAAATACCTAGCCTAATGAAAACTACCCCTATAAATATACTGTTGAATCTACGCAAATAACTTCTCCAGGTAGGTGGTAGGGTTTCATGTCATTTTGTTTAGTTTAATGAGAACTCACTCGCCATATTTGCTTTGTGTCATATCAAAAGAAAGACTAAAAACTAAATAATAATAAGTCAATGGGACCGAAATCGTACTTTTGTCATAACAGTTGACAATATAGTGAGTTAATTTTCAAAATTTATGCACTATAGATAGGTACTTAGATAGAGACATCAAACAATACATTCCTAAGCGATTCACAGAAAACTCGGTGCGTTTGATTTATACGTTCAAATTCAGTCGCCCCTCCTTAGTTCCTCACCCCTGAGAATTTGCGCAGTAAATCTCAGCGCAGTAGCGCGACAAAAATATCATTATGTAAATTCAGAAAGAAATAAAAACCACGCTCTGTGGGAATAGGCGCGGTCTAGCGAAACTTTAAACCGCTTTACACTGTAGGCTCGGTCGTACCATAGTATAATAGTGCAGATTTCAGCAAACTGGTAGTGCGATTCAGGTTTGCGTGTTCTTCTTGTACTTCAACTATAAGGTACTGGTGCTGCCACCTAGTGTCGTCCTAGTAGCCCAGCTAGAAGTCGCGGGCATAATCTACTACAAAATAATCAAGAAAACCACTTGTGAAACAATAAAAAATATTTAACTTCTGATAATTTAGGTAGGGCCAGAGACAAAGCTAGGACTCCACCCGTCCATAGTTGCTTACACTGGCAGGTGCAAACCTAGGTATGTCGCTGTTTGTACGTGAGAGGGTAGATCCATGACTAGAAGTCATAAACTTTATGACTTTGATTTCACAGCCTCGATAGCAAAGAAGCAATTCGTATGTTTAGTCCATTCCCAATACTTCGCCAATGGATAATAAACGTAGCCTTTTGTTGACTCCACGAAACAGTCATCTGAAATAATAGAGAACAGAAATTGTTTCACTGAGGGTTTTATTTGTAGGCCATTACGTAGGAATACTGTTAAAACGAGACAGCATCAGACACTGACCTAAATCTGTCTTGTTTTAACTGAAAGTTAAGTCTAAACAAAGTCAATTATAGGTACGCTGTATAGATCTAATCCTTAGTCTCCGATTTCATTTCCCGTTTGCGCCAGTCAGGCATTGTTAGAGATCAACTAAATGCCTTTTTTTTGTGAGGAAATATTTTATTATTATAATACCGACTAAAACTCTAACGAAGTTCCAGCCTACCGCTGACGACGAAGCACAAAGGACTGGCAACTCCTTGTTACTCCTTTTTTTTTTTTTTTTTAATTCACTATAGGTAGGCGCTTGACCACAATCACACCTGATGGAAAGTGATGATGTGGTCTAAGATGGGACGCGTTTACCTAGAAGGTGCCTATTCACTCTTTCCGCCAGCATATGTCCGCCGAAACAGACATTACCTACCCTAGCTTAAAACCCTGGACACGCCCCTGATGCTGAGTATAAGTGGTAACTGATAATAACATTATCATACTTACTCATTTCTATCATGTATTTCAGCTCGTTTGGTTTGATGAACTTGTCAAATTCGTGGACACCCTTTGGAACAATTTTCAAAACATCTTCATAGACAAATATTATAAAGAACTGTGCGAGTCTTGTTCTGTTTATGGTGGTGAAGAATAGCTTTGCTCCTGGTTTTGCGGTACGCGCACATGACTCCACGAACAGTTCCTGATTGGCGACATGGTCTATAACTTCTGATGCCACGACAACGTCGTATTTCTCAGGATATTCCTTAGAATATTCCTGAAAAAAAAAAATATGTATCCATACTATCCATATCCATACTAATATTATAAATGCGAAAGTGTGTCTGTCTGTCTGTCTGCTACCTTTCCACGGCCCAACAGTTTGACCGACACTGACGAAATTTGGTACAAGATTAGCTTATATCCCGGGGACGGACATAGGCTTTTTATCCCGGAAAATCAAAGAGTTCCCACGGGATTCCCAAAAACCCATCCGCTTAACCGATTTGTATGAAAGGTACCGAGCATGGGTTCGAGACAAGCGAGGGTTCTTTGGTTCTTTTTTTGACTGAGATCAAAGATTTTTCCTACTGTCATCATAATCTCACCTCTATTGTAGTCCAAATATATGCAGGCAAGTTATTTTCCAAGCGCTTGTTCTTAAAGCGATTTTGTGTTGCATTTTCAATGGCTGCTTCGCTGGGGTCTATTCCAGTAACTTCAGCCCCAAGCATAGCCAACGCCTAAAAATGTATATAAAAAGGTATACTAGCCAGTTATAAATTTGTATTTTATTTCACGTTTTCAAAAATCATTAGTCTGTGTGGTTAGTATGAGATTTTATATCTCAACAACGTTGATAGCATTCGAGCGTGAAAATACAATTACGTCAGAAAATGGGCATAAAGGCCCTAAAGCTTATTTTTTAACCCCCGACCCAAAAAGAGGGGTGTTATAAGTTTGACGTGTGTATCTGTGTATCTGTGTATCTGTCTGTGGCATCGTAGCGCCTAAACGAATGAACCAATTTTAATTTACTTTTTTTTGTTTGAAAGGTGGCTTGATCGAGAGTGTTCTTAGCTATAATCCAAAAAAATTGGTGCAGCCGTTTAAGAGTTATCAGCTCTTTTCTAGTTTTCTTGTAGAGAAGAAGGTTACATAACCGTTAGTTTCATAATATTATGTCAATTGACAAATGTCAAGCTGTCAAGATGGACGTTGCCTAGATACATAATTATTTATTTGAAAATAATGTTTTGGAAAATTGAGATACTTTGGATCGTAGGCGCGGAATAGTCCAAGAAAACCGGTTCAGCCGTTTGAAAGTTATCAGGTCTTTTCGGTCTTTTCTAGTTACTGTAACCTTCACTTGTCGGGGGTGTTATAAATTTTTAATTTACACTTGTTTAAAGTACAACTGATTTGAATTTAGATTTTCCGCTTTAATCTATGGGCGAACCAAAGCTTTTAAGTCTTTGTCGCTCGAATTCTATCAACGTTGGTGTGATATGAAATCTTGTACTAAGGCTACTTGATCTACGTCTTGTTTTCTCTTTAGATATTATGACACCCACACCTTACCTCTGAGAGAAATCCTCCCCCACATCCGACGTCAAGGATTTTCTTTCCTTTCAGACAATTAGAGAATTTTTCACCAGGCGGTACATCTACTAGACTGTCTCTTATATAAGGCACTCTACAAAGTCAACCGTTACATAATAATTATTGTTATTTACTAAAATGTAGAAGCGAAGGCTAATTAACTTTATAACCATTTTTTGGTTAAAAACAGATTTTAAGAAAAGGACCCTAAAAAATTGGTCTAAATTTGAAAAAAATTGGTTTTTACCGAATATAGTTCAAACGATAAAGCGCTTTAAATGTGCCTTGAGGATCCCAAAACGATGTTGGTATTTTTTTATTGACTTGGTAAAAATCTTTTGGGTCGATCGTTGAGTGAGTACATCTCCTAGAAATGAAATTAATACTGGTTGAAGAGCCAGCAGCTGGAACCCTACATCTGGAAACAAATTAGGTTAATCAAAAAAAAAATTTATATTTGTGATAGGTTTTTTGTAAGATTTATTTCTAAGGTTTTCTCCACGTTGAATTAAATTTTGAAAATCCTGTGGAAATTTTGATTGTCTCTAATAAAAAGTAGCCCATGTCCGTTTCCGAAAATGCAAACAATCTCTGTTCCAAAAAGTAAACTGCAATTTTCGTCAGAATCGAGTAAACTGTTGGGCCATAAAAAGGTAGACGACAGACAGACAGATGGGCATACTTTCACATTTATAATATTTGTATGGATTTGTTATCTTCATCGTCATATTTAGTATCCAAAAAATATTAAAATGCAACAAAAAAACACATACAAAACAATAAATTTCTTATAAAATCAATCAACAATGGTACATAAATTAAAAGAACTTGATGTACATAGAAAGATTCATTGAATAAAAAATACATGAATTCTTAAAGTAAAATTTAAAAGGCCAAAAATATGTATCCACTTACCTAAATATAGTTTTAGTACGACGAATATTTAAGTAGTAAAAGAACTTTGCAGTCATCTTTGCTATCTGAGGGCACAGTGTAATATAAAACTACCTAAATAGAAATCAAATAAGTAATTAAAGATAAATATGTGTTTGATCGCGCTTCGTTTGTATTAACATAGTAATTAAGATAAAATGTCGCTAGTTAGATAACGTTAGGTGTAGGTCTAGGATCTTTCTATTTATAAATACATAGTACATACATACATAAACTGCTAAAATCACAACCCTTCTTTTTGGCTTTGCCACAGTCGGGTAAAAAGAAGTCTACAAATCACACCTAATTTACGTTATATTAAAAAAATTTCAAAAGAAAAATAAAACCGACTTCAAAAACCAAAAACACTAAAAAGTAGAAAATAATTTTTGTTTAGCTACACATGTAATGTATCTAGGTATGAAGTCGAGCGAGCATATTAAAACAAAATTAGAAATCCAAGAGTGAAGCTCGCCCGACTTCATACCTAGGTACATTACATGTGTAGCTAAACAAAAATTATTTTCTACTTTTTAGTGTTTTTGAAGTCGGTTTTATTTTTCTTTTGAAAATTTTTTATTTCACAATTTTTAGTGGCCCCACTGTACTATAATATGCTATGCCCAGTTAAAACCCTACTGTTTACTAAGCTATTACAGTGATCGCGAGCAATTTGCTCTTATCCATTGAGGAGTTCTGTTCTCCATCTCCGAAGATATTCATCAGATCTTCACTAAATTTATATGGGACCACCTGCACAGTATACCCTTTCAAACAAAAAAAAAAAATTTCCAAATCGGTCCAGGGGTCTTTGAGTAATCGGGGAACATACATAAAAAAAAAAAAAAAGATCCTGACGAATTGAGAACCTCCTCCTTTTTTGGAAGTCGGTTAAAAATGGACGGACGGATGAACGGACGGACGGAGGAAACCTGCATGCCTGAAAATTCTCCATAATGTTCTTAAAGGTATGTGAAGTGTGTGTGTGTGTGTGTGTGTGTGTGTCTTCTCCCTCCCTCCCAGTGTCACTACTTCGCACTAGATTTCAACATGGGGTTATTCAAGGGCGGCTTTCAGGGATGAATCAATAACTTCCTGAAAAGCCACAAATGTTCATGGACGACTCACTTAATAGCAGGTGACATTGTATTGTGAGGAACAAAGTTCTTAATTCAAATTACATTACATCCCTAAAGGCGTAATGAATTTCAGTACATTACAACCCAGCTAAGTCATAGGAATGTTATGACGTACTTTGTCTTTAGATAACAGGTCTTTAATATACAAACATCGGTCAAGTGCGAGTCAAACTCACACGGTGTTCCGTACAATCCTATAAAATATCCTGTCTCAGCGAATGTCTACATCATTTAATAGCTACGTAGCTCCATGCCCAGCCAGATCCGTCCAGTAGTTTGAGCTGTCCGTTGGTAGATCAGTTAGTCAATCACCTTATCCTTTTATATATTTAAATTAGTATTGGTAAATTAGTAATTATTATTAATTAGTAATTACCACAGATTTAAAAGACTGGAGTTCTGTGGTAATTACCATAATAAAATGCTAAATAAAAAGGCGGTTAAATGCGAGTCGGACTTGCACATGAAGGGTTCCGTACCATCGTATTATGTACTTTTTATTTTGTTTTAATATCTTAAATTTCATTCAGCCATTTTGAAATTTTTATTAGGCACTTGTTGTTATAGCGGCAAATGAAATACACACTCTGTACGAATTTCCTACCTATTTTTAACATTCATGAGATTCAGCCCGCTGACAAACAGACAGATATACAGACGGACGGACAGCGGAGGCTTAATAATAGAGCCCCGTTAGCACCTTTCGAGAACAGAGCCCTAAAAATCTTTTTTAAAGTGCATCATTTGAGTAGAATACAAGTAATTTACTTCAGCGAAAACTATACCCATATGTACATCAAAGCATAGCATTTCAACCCTTTGTTTACTTTAATACTTCTGCAGATATTAATTTTGCACAGAGCTCCAATTACGTATGCTGATGTTAAACAATGGTGTTAAGTTTCATTCGACGAAGTTTTGAGATATGTCAGGATATTGTGCAGATGCAGAGAGAATCATGTTGTTGCCGTTGTTGCTTTTGTTTTCACGTCACTATCACGATCTTTGTTGTTGCCTTATTTTCTGGTAGTTTTAAACAAAAAAATATATGTTTATAAAGTTTTTTGACATAATTTAGATTAGCTCTATTTCAGCTGCCCACAAGAAAGAGTAACACTTCGATACATTTCACTACCCATATAATAAATGCGAAAGTATGTTTGTTTGTTGGTTAATTGGTTTCTTAGTTTGTCCTTCAATCACGTCACAAAACAACGGATCGACCTGATTTTGTGCATGGATAAATGGATATAGTTAAAAACCTGGAGAATAAGCTACAAGAAGTCCCTACAGGAGAGTAGAGACCTATATAAAGCAGGGATATCTGTCAATCGATAACGACGGCGACGAATCGCTATCGCTATTACAAGCGACACGTAATAGCGCACATGAACTAGAGCCCAGTTAATCCGAGTGGATTCAGAGCCACAATCTGACAAAGGACAGAACCGCCGCCATACTGATTCAGTAGCGGTTAGCATATATACATACACACTACACACAGATGTATATAGCTGCCTCATCATGTTTCTAAGCCATATTTTATCTAAAAATTGGTTGTCTGTAAAGTCGGTTTACTGACGATAGTTGAACGTGACAACAAAGGCCGATTGTGCTTCTTTGTCGCTCGTTCCGCGCTCTCGCTTGCACTTCAAGCCTTACATGGAACGCCTCAGAGCGAGGTAACGCCGCATGAGTCATGTTTTTCGTGCGTGCAGCCGGCTCTATCGAATTATAAGACGTTGTCACGTCAAAAAAAATCGGTCAAGTGCAAATCGGACTCGTACACGAAGGGTTCCGTACCATCTTACAAAAACTAACAATTATTTTTTGTGACGTAAGCATAAATTTACGGTTTTCGGATATTTCCCTTTACTCGATCTATAAGACCTACCTACCTGCCAAATTTCATGATTCTAGCTCAACGGGAAGTACCCTATAGGTTTCTTGAAGACACGACAGACAAACAACAAAGTGATCCTATAAGGGTTCCATTTTTCCTTTTGAGGTACGGAATCCTAAAAAGATCATAATGAAAATAGACAACCTCCGTGGCGCAGTGGTAACCATGCGGTCTTATAAGTGGAAGGTCCCGGGTTCGATTCCCGGCAGGGTCAATTTGGAAATTTATGATTTCTAAATTGTCTCTGGTCTGGTCTGGATTTAGCGTTTCGAGAGATTAGAGAAGATCTATGCTCAGTAGTGAGCCAGCGATCATGATGCATGGTGACTATGCTTTTCCGACACCTTTACCAAAATATTCTCCAAAAACGTATATTTAGTTTACGTTTTTGAGAGGTTTTTTAACCCCCGACCTAAAAAGAGGGGTGTTATAACTTTGACGTGTATATCTGTCTGTAGCATCGTAGCTCCTACACTAATGAACCGATTTTAATTTAGTATTTTTGTTTGAAAGGTGGCTTGATCAAGAGTGTTCTTAGCTATAATAATCCAAGAAAATCGGTTCAACCGTTTGAAAGTTATCAGCTCTTTTCTAGTTACTGCAACCTTCACTTGTCGGGGGTGTTATTTTTTAATTTACACTTGTTTACGTTTTACTCGTAATACGTGCAAGTGTACCTATTTGTTTTTGGTTATTTGGTTCAACGAAGCAGTGGAATGACGTGAATTTTTGCATAGATATAGTTTAAGACCTAGAAAGTGACATTGGCTGCTTTATATCCCGGAAAATCAAAGAGTTATGGCGGAATTTTTAAAAACCTAAATCCACAGACCCTCACTTGATTTACTAGCAAGCCAGAAGTCTATAAATTCTCACTAACGTAATTGCTTATAAATTCCACCATCCGTGTGCCATTTCTTTAATTCTATCGGCATTATATTCCTGGCAACACCGTACAACCCTATCCCCTCGCGGATTGGTGTTGAGCGTATGGTTTTTCTCATTTCCTTCGAGAAATTTCTCTCGTACATTTATTTTTATTTTGTATTTGTATTCGTTTCCTGTAACTCTCATTGATATATACAAAACCTGGATACAAAGTTTCGGGTGATACTGAGTACTAATTTGATTGTTTTGATTTTGCTATTTGCTCAGTAGTAAATGCTCTTTAGGATGCATTCAAATAAATTGCAGCGGCTAAGACGCGTATGTATGTTTGTTATAATTTATATGAGGTTCATTACTATTTTGAGTACTAACCCTAAAATTAAGTAAGAAAGTAAGCTTCTGAGAAAACGTGGACTAGTTTTACCTTATTAGCTTACTTTTAATTTAGACTCGAAAGTATAAGCAAGTTAGAGGATGATACTCAAGTCAGCCTAAATATTTATCTGTCATTTTTATGAAACGGTTAGACATATTTATTATGTTGTTATTTAATAATCCTAATTTTATAAATAAGTTTATTAGAAATTATTACATCCATATCTACAGTAATAATTATTGTAAGTTTTTTAAATATTTATTCATTAATGAATGATTATATTAGTATTTTAGTAAAATCATGACTTATAAAACTATGAACAAAACTCACTAATAACGTACTAAACGTTATTAGTGAGTTTTGTTCATTATTATTAGGTATTTTTTTCAATATAAAGTTTCATTTGACTATTCTACTCCGAGTTTTCGTGTGGCTTTTGCAACGCTTTGCCAATGTAATCTATCTATATCTTTGATTTAGTTTTACTATATCAGTGGCTGTCGTCGTATATTTTCGCGATGTCTCCATATCGCATCCGTCAGGGGTGAGTTGCGGATGTGAGGCGCCTTTGTTAAGCGTGTATCGTGGGGAAATCATTTCGTGATTTGTCCCTTTAATATTTTATTTGGACACCTTTTTTTGCTAAGCTTATTTCGGTTAGCATTATTTGCGTATTTTTTGTGAATAATGAAATTGAATGAATTTGGTATGTACTTGTTTATTTTTTGGTTTTCTTCATCAGGTAAAGATAAAAATTAAAAAAATATATATGAACACACTGTAACAAGTGTAAATAAAAAATTTTCAACACCCCCGACAAATCATTTTCAAATAAATAATTATGTATATCTAGGCAACGTCCATCTTGACAGCTTGACATTTGTCAATTGACACTTGAATATTATGAACCTTTATCTAACCTTCTTTTATACAAGAAAACTAGAAAATAGCTGATAACTTTTAAACGGCTGAACCAATTTTTTTGGATTATAGCTAAGAACACTCCCGATCAAGCCACCTTTCAAACAAAAAAAACTAAATTAAAATCGGTTCATTCGTTTAGGCGCTACGATGCCACAGACAGATACACAGATACACAGATACACAGACACACAGACACACAGATACACAGATACACACGTCAAACTTATAACACCCCTCTTTTTGGGTCGGGGGTTAAAAATAATAATAAAAGTAAAAATATGTGAGCATAGGTCTCTTGTAAGGACTTTCACACGCCACGGTTTTGCTGCCACTGGACTCCCTGTAACTATGACATGCATGCATATGCATGACTATAACTATGACTATGACTCGTTTGATGTCGTACACTTGGTGGGAGACCGTCAACGCTGAGCGGCTTCCCGTGCGAGTTTGCCATCCCAGCAACTTAAGCCCCTACAGCAGCACTCAAAGGTGTTTGAATAAGAATCAATAAATAACAATCCCCGTTTCACTATATTACTTTTGTTGTTTCTGGGATTTGAAAATAATCCTCCGCCATGCATAGTAAAAAATAATTCGAAATAGTCTGCGTTTTTTCAAACCGCAAACGCCGAGGCAGGATTTGAATATTTTTCGCGTCCGACGATCTCATAAACCGAAATCGAGCGCCCTTTTCGAGACTGTTATTTTATTCCTTACAATTAGGGTTGCCATCAGAGAAAAATTCGGAAATAATCATTAGAATCCGAAAAATCCGAGAATATTTTCCGAAAAATCGATATCTGCTATATGTATTGTTATGGAAACATTCATTATCTTCAGCGTCATCTCAACCCATCATCAGCCTGCTATTGACAATGGATCTCCTCTAAGAATGATAAGATTGTAGTCCGCCTCACTTGCCAAGTAAGTACGGATTGAACCTTTCAGAACATTTTGGAAAACTTTCAGGCATGCAGGTTTGTAGCACAATATTTTCTTTACCATAAATTGTTGCTTAAAACACACATTCATCTAAATATGATATTTAAAAGGAAAAGCTGACTCACTGATCTATCAACGCAAACTATTGGACGGATCGAACTGTTTGGCATGCAGACAGCTATTATGGTGTAGAGAAAGAATTTTTGAAAATTCAACCCTTAAGGGGTTTTAAATTTCTGTAGTCCACGCGTATGCTTCGTGGGCATAAGCTAGTGCTGAATAAACGATTTAAAATTAGTATAATGACAAGACATTTAACATTGGTAACCCTACGTAAAATCTTTACCCTCTTGACTTTGAATCGTTGACATTTATAAAATGGGCATAGTAATCTGCGCCATACTCCAGGGTCTTGTAACGCCATAAAGAAGAATTTTCACGTGTTTTACGGCTTAGTTTCGGAGTTACGTCGGCGGCGTACGCACGCACTTTATATAGGACAGCTTTACGGGACACGTGTTGTCGCGATTTACGCTTACTTTTTCAAAGAATATAATATTGGAGCTTTTTTCGCTTTTTTCATTGGAATATTGTTATTTTTTCTCCCATTTTTTCATGAAGGTATCCTTACAAGTTATAAAAGCCCTTAAATAAATAAAGGAGAAAAAAAACAGCTATTCGATGCCAAACGCAAAAATAATGCTACATTGGCTAGCACAGTCTATTCCCATTTCACGGATGTGTCTAAGTCACAGCTTTCTTCTTGCACCGCCTTCTGTTTTCTTATTAACTGAAGTGGAAATTGGAAAAATTGTTTATTTTCTTTAATTTATAGTATTATATCATATGGGGTTTATAGTATTATATCAAGCCACCTTTCAAACAAAAAAAAAACTAAATCAAAATCGGTTCATTAGTTTAGGAGCTACGATGCCACAGACAGATACACAGATACACACGTCAAATTTATAACACCCCTCTTTTTGGGTCGGGGGTTAAAAATCTGTATAAAAGTGGTCAACTCAAGTACATTTAACTACGATCCCTTCAACTATATCCCTTTTCACGTCAAAACAATAGTATCTGTCTTACTTTCTCTGCTTTTAATATCCCGGTAATCTGGTGCATTATATCAGATGAATTGTTCTTTTGTTTTGCTCTGATAGAATATCCGTGGAGCAAAACCGGTCAAGTGCGAGTCGGACCACACATAAAGGGTTCCGTACCATCGTACAAGAAATACTTTTTTTTTTGTGATTGAACCGCATTTACGCTTTTCGGATTTTCCCCTTCACTTGTACTATAAGACATTCCTTCAAATTTCATGATTCTAGGTCAACTGAAAGTACCCTATAGGTCTTGACCATCGATGTATAAGGATAAGTCATTCCCATATAAATCCGTTTACAAAAATGAGCCTATAAAAAAATAAATATTACGTCATTGAACTCGTCAGTGAATTTGACGCGAGCGTCAACTCTCTATTATTAAAAAGAACAAGGATGGAATGGAGCTGTTTTGTGCAATATTTCGTCAATTTTTTTGCGTTAAAAATATTATTAGTGCAGATATGAGCATGTAATGAATCTAACAAAGAATTTTCACAAATAATATGTAATAATATAAACCATAACCAAAAAAACTTCTGTAGTATGGAACCCTCTATCGATGCGGCAGCTTCGCCGTTGCGGATGCGGATGCCCGCAAAATCGCTAAAATATAGCTACGTCATACGTACGACGTATACATAAAAAATACACACATCGTTAAATAGTTAAACACATACATAAACATACATAGTTAAATACATATAAGCATGTATACACTCAAACATACATATATAGTTTTCGCGACTTGCAACATCCGCATCCGCGTGACTATCCGCATTGATTATTATTATTGTAGATGCAGATGTGGATGCCCAAATCAATGCGTAACCTTCACAATTGCGGGTGAGGATGCGAATATCGGAAACATCGTTAGTCTACTAGTACAAATATACATACATAGTAAAACAGTTAATTATATACAAACATACATAGTTAAATACTTACAAACATACAATCATAGTTAAATATATTCATGATCATAAGTAGTCTGTCATACTCGAATAAAAAGTTTTACTTCAAAAAAAATAACACGACTCCATTCTTTCTGTATTCCAATTGTACGATATTTTTGCGGCAAATATTTAATTATAGCAAAATTAAAAATATACCCAGCTTATACGTTAAATTAAATGAGAAAACGATATACTTACGAGTGAAATGTTATTGAAATTTTTTTTTGATGGATTTCCGTACGGTTTTTGCAAGATTTGACCGCACATGACGGCATTTTCGACAGTCAAAAACACGTGCGATACGATAAAGCGTGTGCGGCCGACTGATGCGTGATGCAGAGACTTTTGCCAATTCTCTTTAACTTGTGAGCGCATTTTTTTTCTTCGAAGGGCCCATCCATATACATCGATGGTCTTGACAGACAAACAGACAGCGAAGTTATCCTAAAAGGGTTCCATTTTTTCTCTAGATATACGGAATCCTAAAAATCGGTACCCTTCCCCGAAACTTTTCCATCAGCGATACAAAGCGCACATTATACACGCATCTGCAGTTTAGGGTGAAATACTCCAAACATGTAAGTGAACTAAGGTATAAGATTAAGCGATTTTTGTGTGTTTAGTGGACTTTGTTGCACTCAAAGTCCTAAAAATTTTCAAGTTTAAAATTTGGAACCAGAGTTACGTAAATCGAAAAAAAATCGGTCAAGTGGGAGTCAGACACGAAAGGTTCACTACTATCGTACTATCGTACTTTTCCATTATCTCTTTTGCATGGCGGCCATTTTGAAAGATTCGCCATCTTATTTTTTTATTTGTTCTTATAGCAACAATAGAAATAAATCTACATTCTGTGATAATGTCAACTCTCTGCAATGAGGTGCCAATGTGGAGTTTTTGCGGCTAATTTGCACCGACTTCAAAAAATGTTTATATAAAACTACATTAACTCTTGTATACATAATAATAATATTATATTGGGTAATAATTTAAATTTTTTTTATCTTTTAGTGTTTGTGGTTATTGTTTTTTTTTTTAATTTATTTATTTAGATTCAATTTTACTTGGAAATTCTAGTAGATTTTGGTCCATACTTTTAAAATTTGTAGAGCTGTACAAACGCGCACTCCATTACCTTGGACAATCAGTCAGGAACAAAAAACGTTCTGATTTACCCGTAAAAGGAAAAAACTGCTGCACAACAATGCTATGATCTCTAATGAAGAGTTTTATACACAAAGCTTCCGGCTCCTTTATTAATACCCCGACGGGTTTACTTGCTCGGAACTGTTTGTAATATAAACTAGCGACCCGCCCCGGCTTCGCACGGGTGCAATGTAGGTAGATACTAATGTGGTGTCAGTGTGAAGTGATTTCGGTTAGCTTAATTTCTTCCGACATCTTGAGCAATTATCGTCATATTCCAACAAATTAACACAAAACTATATTAAAATATTCGTATAAATCGTCCTTTTGAATCATTCTTACTATTCATGAAAACTACATTAAAATCCGTTGCGTGGTTTAGAAGATCTAAGCGGCAGTGGGAGGAAGATGGCGGGGAGCGACTCTACCAGAGTTTTATATTACGTAGAAATAAGTACTTATAGTGCGCGACAGGTCGAGATGGCAATCGGGGGTGGGGAGCCCCGCAAACCCGCATAGCCCCCGCGCTAACCTGATGCAGAATAGCGCGGGTGACGTGCGGGTGTGTGTGACGTCGCCCCGCCTCATACTCTGATTGCCATCTCGACCTGTCGCATACTATATGTAGCTCAATGAAGTTCTGATGTTTAGAACACAAATTTCAATATCGTATATTCCCATTTTGGGGATCTTTATCCGTCGACGACGAAATTCATCATCATCATTATCATTATCAACCGATAGGACTCCACTGCTGGGCTTAGGTAGGTATATTGTAGGTACTTGAGGCCTGAATCCAGCGGCTTCCTGCGGTGGGTTTGATGTCATGTGCCCTCTTAGTGGGACTCTTTTAATGCTGCGCTTTCCGGTGTGAGGTCCAAGCAGTTCAATATATCCAGATCTTTTAATTTATCAATAGCCAGTCATAACAAAATGAAATGGATTAATTAATCACCAAAAGTCGTGCTATCATTACAAACCTTGAACTGAATAAAGCCGTATTAAACATTTACTGAGAGGAAAATTTTTCGAGCACTATTTATAAAGGACATAAAGAAGTTTCCCTGAAAAATTAAATACTCCCGCTTAAGCGCCCAGAAATAGAATTCTTTGACTCCGAAAACGGACAATTTCATTATCCTTTTCGGCTGTACCTTTATCCCTTTCCAGATAAGAACCTTAAAAGGGATAAAAATAAGTACGTGATGCTTAACCGTAAGCGTTGTGATCACACTAGGGACTTTTTGTGTCTAATGTTTTGTCTTATCGCCGTTTTTAACCCCCGAGGGGTGTTATAAAGTAAAGGGTTTACCAAGGTCTACTGATGTTAAAGAGGGGTGTTATAAGTTTGACGTGTGTATCTGTGTATCTGTCTGTGGCATCGTAGCTCCTAAACTAATGAACCGATTTTAGTTTAGTTGTTTTTGTTTGAAAGGTGGCTTGATCGAGAGTGTTCTTAGCTATAATCCAAGAAAATCGGTTCAGCTGTTTGAAAGTTATCAGCTCTTTTCTAGTTACTGTAACCTTCACTTGTCGGGGGTGTTATAAATTTTTAATTTGTACACTTGTTACCCACTTTAAAACATGACATCTACAAAAGTTTGGTCATGAAGGAGGACACAAAAGGCGGCCTTATCGCTAATTAGCGATCTCTACCAGGCAACTTCAATAATAAGAGAATAAGAGGAAAACAGACTGCAGGTGGTGTCCAATAAACTAATTCTAATACACATAAGTACATACAAATATCTGTTACATCCTAACACACAAACCACTAATAAATATATTAAATAATATGTGTAATGCCAATATATGTAACTAGCCGATGCCCGCGACTTCGCCCGCGTGGATTTAGGTTTTTCGAAATCCCGTGGGAACTCTTTGATTTTCCGGGATAAAAAGTAGCCTATGTGCTAATCCAGGATATTATCTATCTTCATTCCAAATTTCAGCCAAATCCGTCCAGTAGTTTTTGCGTGAAGGAGTAACAAACATACACACACACACCCACACACACACACACACACACACACACACACACACACACACACACACACACACACACACACACACACACACACACACACACACACATACAAACTTTCGCCTTTATAATATTAGTGTGATAATGACACACACTTGAGAATCTTGAAAAAGTCAGCAACGTTTTGTCTAGCACAAAGTCGCTAGTGTGTCTTGCGAAAACTACGCAAAGATATCGCGGCAAGCATTAGCAGAGTGCGGTGCAATTTTTCACATAAAATATTCATCGTACAGTCTATCCGATGGAGTGTGGCGTACGGCTTCCACCCTCATTTGTATAATGCTGCAGCCAGTTCAGTACCTATAAATGAAGTGAATATTATTATTTTTTTATTTTCATCCTTGTGCTTTGTTCCTGTGGTGTGGCTGAGTTGCATCCCACCTAAGTTTCCATTAGTAGCAAAAGACCAGATATAATTTATCTACACTAGTATACTATTAAAGAGGTAACGTTTTTAAGTTTTCATGTAATGGTTAATCTCCGAAACTAGTGATCTGGTTCTGAAAATTCGTTCACTATGAATAGCATAATATCCCTGAGTATTATAGGCTATAATACCCTACTTATTTGTGTGTAGTGAGTAGATATTTTAACATCGTAAGAGATCTTTAGTGAAAACTTACTGTGTAAATGTCAGCTCACTAACAACTGGACATATAGGTATTATACTAAAACATTGCAGGTTGATAAAGCAACCCAAGGTTTTATAAGAACAATATTTATTTTTGTTGCAGGCTTGTGAATTCTTATGAGCATGTTACACTGTTACGATCGTCATCTATTTAAAAAAGATAATAAATTTTTAACAAGCTCATATTTTTAAAAAGCTTATTTTAAAATGGTTTTACGTTCAATTCATTGGGAATTATGTTCTACATTGTTCGAAAACCCATTACACGGAACGTCAGTTCGAGACATACATGAATCTAGACACGGAAAAACTAAAACAAGCTCAAAACGTCATATACCATGTATTGAAAAGCTTAAACGCGATTGGACAGTTTTGTTAAAGGCCTTCCTTTATATTTATTGCCATCATTTTCCCAAACAATGCTCGATTCACAAACTTACAATTGCATTTCAGAAACCGATTCACACTACTTATTTTTATTGGAATAGAGTTCAATTTGGAAGTAAATTTACTTTTGAAATGGTAATATTATTTGGTGTTTCCCTGGCTGGTTGCCACGTGAAGCTGGTACGGAAAAAATCGTCTAGTCTGAAATAAAGGTGTAAGAATTGTTCGAATTCAAAACTTTTGATAGCGTGCATAAGTTTTCCCGACATTACTTTAATATTATTCATGGGACATTTGAGATCAGAATATTATCTTAAATGCCATATAAATGGTAATAACTCTATTATGCATCCTTATGGTAAGATAAGATTTAGTTTGTAACAGCTTTTTATTACTTGAACAGTTTTCTTTGCATTTTTTCAGTCTTCAGCCTGTTGGTTAAAACTTAGAACAAATTTTTTGTGACTATAAGTATACAGCGGTGATAGCCTGGTGGTTAAAATATCTCTTATTCGGGGGTCGGGGGTTGGACGTCGGGCACGCACTTTTCATCATTTCGGAGTTCTGTGCGTTTTAAGAAATTAAAATTGGCTATACTTTGACAGTGAAGGAAAACCATCGATGTCGGAGAAATCTAAGGAAACATCGTGAGGAAACCTGCACGAGAGTTCACCACAGTGTTTTCATAGGTGTGTGAAGTCAATCAATCCAAATTCGGTCACCGTGGTGAACTATGGCCTAAATCTTTCTCATTCTGTAAGAAGACCCGTGCTCAGTAGTGGGCCGCTGCTCAGTTGAGATGACGATGACATATTTCATGTTCTTTTACCATCATTATACTGTAGAAACTTTTCCTTTAAAACTTGCGTGGATCGGATCTAATTCCTAAAGTTTCGTGAGAGCTTTTTTTTAATTAATTCGCTTTTCCGTTATACACAGTATAACGTCCAGGAAGAATGCATGAATTGTGTAATGGGTTGCAAAAATCCCATTATGCATTTTAAATTAGCCATAAAACAGAAATGTGACAAAGAATTCGGCGCGATAAATCATTCGCCAAGGTTCCCACCCCCGAAAATAAATACCGCATAATTCATATCACGGACGTTAATAAAACGTTTGTACAGCTATTTAGCGCCATTAGGTCGTATTACATTAAGTAATAATATGGTGGTTCAACCTGATGGAAGCGCAATCGCACTTGTGACATACAAAGTTCGACCGGACTTTAAGGGGCTTGATATACCTACCTAGCGACCAGGCGCGGGCGTGACGCTGCTGTGAAGAAAAATGTAGGGCGCTCTATGGAACAAAATAAGTACAACAAGCGCCCGCTGCACACATTTCACCTTGACAGCGACACACGCGCCCGTGACGTTAGAAGACTTTAAATCTATACATATAATAAAATTGTAGAAAAGTGGTGTCTGTACAATGGAAATATATAAAAAAAAAGTAGCAGGGGTTGTTATTATATCGATGCCGAACCCGAAATTGTAATTAATTTTGTCTGTTTGTCTGTTTGTCTGTTTGTCTGTGTGTTTGTGCACGCTAATCTCAGAAACGGCTTATTCGATTTAGATACGGTTTTCACTAATATATTGTAGTAAGCTTCACTTAGGATTTAGTGTTTATTTCATGTCAATCGGTTCATAAATAAAAAAGTTATGTCAATTTAAAGAATCACGGCGCCTCGCGCCTGAGCGTCCGTGGTTATATAAAGCGCGAAAAGTCACTATTCCACGCGAACGAAGTCGCGGGCACAGCTAGTAAATAAATAAAAATCTTTTTTATTCAATTAAACTTTTACAAGTACTTTTGGATCATTAACTTTGAGGTCTCTCCACTGATCCAGGGACAGAAAAACGTACATTTTACTCAAAAAGACAGATGGGCGGTAGTGGTGAGGATGTCTCTGCATATGGGTATAATAATTAAGGTTATACTAGCTCGCGGACCGAAAGGTTGTTTGAAGGAAGCAATAGACGGCCGTTAAGATGCACTCTGCGCTTACTTACTTCATTTCACTTCATACCTCCAAGTAGATAGTCTCGAAACATACTATACGACGTAATACATAGAAAAGTCTACCAACCGTTTACGCATATATCTTTAAATCTGTCTGTTACTTTTCACGGCCCATCCATTGAATTGATTTCGGTGAGGTACAAAGAGTTCTTTTCATTCCAGAAAATCCCACGAGATTTTTAACAACTTAAATCCACGCGGACAAAATCAGGGGTATCTTTTTCGTAAGTTTGACTTGACCACTTGATCAATGAATCCAGCAGAATCGACTGTGTCTGGTACAGAACGATCGCATCTGTCTACGAGATATTATGGCAAGGTGAATTTCAGAAATGTAAAATAGCGGGGATAAGGCCTTTGATCATTAATTTGTGGATGTAATCGACGTGTTAAACGTCACGCGACTTTTTCGCGAGTGAACGATATTTATGGGGGAGACCTGAATTTCTTTAAAATTCCATAATCATTAGTGCATATTTTACGAAGTTGGTTTGTATTTCTTCAAACCATGGCCATGTTTTTCTCTAAGACTAAAGCTTATACTAGAATTAACTACGATTATAGTTCGTAACGTACCTTTCGGATTTGAGGACATCAGATGAATTGAGGTTACGATTTTTTTTTCAAAAAGACCTACTCGTAACTTGCTTCCTAAAAAGTGGTAACTTGAATTTGACATGACTGCTATACCTGGTTTCTATATGACATGGTACTAGAACATTAAATACTGGCTCGATAAGAAACAAAGACTAAATTGATTCAGAAAAAAATCGTTGCCCAACTTTTGCCGAACAGAATTCCAGCTAAAATCAATCTTTCGAGAACCCGTGATTTTGATAGATTGATTTCATCAATTGATAAAATTCATATATCGGGTTGTACCTTCGAAAAATAATAAAGATCGCACGAAATGCCCGCTAACTTTCATGGTCCAAGGAACATTCTATCAAATGTCAAGAGTCGGCCTTTCCAGATTGTTTTCACCAAAGCCACCGGGCCGTGAAATCAACGCATCATAGGGGCATAAACATCCTTTGAAATTGCAAGATTTCTATCTCTACTCCTCGACATTTTATTCGAAGCTGAGTAGTGAAATTCGCGATGTAAGAGCATAAAAGATTGCGGAGAAATATGACCAAAATATGACAAAATGACTAGCGAGGACGTGGAATCGTTTAGAGTGAATCGCTGTCATGAGTTATGAATAAATATTTTGCAGACTATTCCAACTACAATATACTTAGCGTTTGCGATAACAACGGCCATGAATATTTTTGGCATTCCCATTTGAATTTGGCCTTCTGTATGATGCTTGCTCTTCAAGTATTATATTTTAGGATTCGTTTGCCCTTCGAAATCTGCGTGGAATCTGCTACTGTGCACTAACGCTAAATCAACTACAAATACACAAATTCTTTGAAACAAGTTCCAATTTGCCAAGAGATCACTCTCAATATGACCCTGTCAGCTTAATTGACGAATGCCCAAGTTCGGATGGCCTCTTCGCGAGATTTCTCGAAGGATCTATCAATCGTGTGTCAATTACTCCTCGACTTCAGCTGAAGTTTGTACAAGTCAGTGACCCTTAGCCGTTGCTTAAAACATTTATATTTCATAGAATATCGACTCGGTTTTCCGTATTCGCAGCATAAGTTCTACTTTTAAAAGAGTCCATTTTGGGAATTGATCTTCTATAGGTTATTTTTATTCCGCGTTTCCGTGAGATTTATACAATTATATTTTTTCCTAGATCAACAATAAACTTCGAGAAAACATTTATTCCGATTTTTCAAAATAATTAGTTGAGGTTTTTAAAAATACTGTAAAAATAAATTCTTATTCGGTACTTTATAGGTAGGTATTGTTTCTTGATATAAGTTCAGACAGACAAGTCTAAAAGCTGAGTTTAAACAGTCATTAATTATATTTTAAATCTGCATTGTGCGCACAGTTCAACCAGATTCTTGTTCTAAGCGAGATAACTGTGACTATGGTTAAACGATGTGACCCGACATTTCTGTACAATTTTGACAGATTTGCGCATAGTTAACGTTAATTACTTGGACGAGTTAATCCATCCAAGGATATGAATCAAACATGATTGTCCAATAACGGACACAAAAGAACCATGAGAAATTATACCAAAACTACACGGAAAAATGTGATGCGGACTCAATTAAACTGAAAAAGTTCATTGAAAACGGAAACGTGGAGCTTCCTGTCGCCTTAACCCCCCCAAGAATTCGAAGTCGAAATAAATGGACACTACGTGATGTCCCAAACCTTTTTTACATTTTTCAAAAATTCGCTCCGCGTCAATACCGCGGCATAAAGGGCCTGCAGCTGATGGATGGTTTTTACGTGACTCCTGGCGACGATCCGTATTTTATTTAAGGTTACACTTCTTTACGCGCTTCTTTATGCGAATGTATGCCGCCTTTAAATATTCTATTATTTATTTGTTGTTCTAAGTCTCAATCTAAGCCAGATATTGATTTATCTCTCGATCCTAGCTGCTGCTCGCGATTTCAATAATAACAAATCCCTTAGGGAGTTAAACTCCCTAAGAGGTCGAATTTTCAAAATTCCTTTCTTAGCAGATTGTACGTCATTATAGCAATCTGTATACCATAGATCAGTCAATCAGTCATCTTTTCCTTTTATATATTTAGATAATAGATTGTTAATATATATGATTTAACCAAAACAATAAGTACATAGTAAACTTGTATTTGTTTTAAAAGCTATGACCCTTTAAACAACTCTATTTGAAGCTTTTCTTCGTGCTTAAATAAACCATAATGAGAAATTACAAAATCGCAAAACTATTGCGTTAAAGGCAAACTTTGCTTGATAATAATTTCAAATGTCTTTAGATTATAAAAAAATATTAATTAGGTACTTTGCAAAAAATTAACGTAATATTAAACGTTTATTCACATTGCAGTTCACGTATTACGCATCTTGCTTTTGAGCCCGTAAGTGTTGATTGCAATAGCATGGTCTCACGCTCATGAAGCGAACATGGAGAGTACTCTTAACGCTTCCCGTTCCATCCGAGGCTTAAAATTGAAAATTCTCTCAGTATATTGGAATAGTGACACTCGTGTGCTGGAGCTATATCCGGTTGAATGTTAAGTAGCTATCAGTTCTGCTGGAGAATATCGATTTGAAAAATTGTTTTTCATTCTACAGAAGTGATGTATTTTTGCGAATTCATGACCTACCCTAGAAGTGACTGAAATAAGAATGTTTCTCATACTTTTTGATTGCATCATGTCTTCATGATTTGAACGTCATATCCACAACAAAGTGTTTTCGTAGCACTCTGGTAACTATTTGGTCCTCGGATTTTCTCATTGCGTTTGTAAGTGGAATGCCAGTGAGTGACTTGACTTGGTAGGACCAGAGGCTTGGCTTAGTGGTCAAGCATCTTATCCCCCGTGTGCTACATTTTCAAAATTAAAACTTTTAGTCACGCAAAAAATAATACAAAAACAGAATAAAGACACAATAAAAACTAGCATGTAGCAACGACCTTCGAAATAAGCTCAGCTATCGATACAGAGTAAATCAATGTGCCCTTATCGGGCACACACGAGACACGAAGGGCTTTCTGCCACCAGGCGAGAGTTATCTAAACATTCCCCTATAAGAATGTTAATAGTCCCAAACAATGAACTGGGGGTGGCACGCGATCGCGGCACGCTATGACACGGTGTTTGTCCAAAGCCGCCTTCACCTGTACGTTCAACAACTTATTAGTATTAGGTGGTAAGGCATAACATCTGAATTCATAGACTAGTTATGAAGTTACTATGCGTATAATATACATGCTGATGCTGGCGACTTCTGTTTTAATACAGAAAAATTTAAAACGACAGAAAAACGAGCTCAGCCATAGCAAAATTTTATATTTTAAAGTAGCTTTTAAACAATAAAGTGAATTGGGAAGAAATCTGTTACCTTTTCACGGCCTATTGTCTTAGTCAAAATTTGGTACTGTTCAGTGATAGTTTACATCCCAGAAACGGACATAGGCTTTTGTCCCGGAAAACCAAAAAAGCTTGCAAGGGATTTTTGAAAACCTAAATCCATGCACGAAGTTTTTGGTGTATTTACAAAAAAAAATTGGCAAAGGGGGTTTAGACCCCAGAATCGTCCCCTGGCTACGGCCAGGCTTGTGCTTGACTGCAATCACACCTAAAAGGATGGAAGGATGATGCAGCCTATGGTGGAGCGCGCCTGCCCTGAAGGTATTCAATATTGTGAATATCTAGGTATCAACAATGAATCAACCACTGGTTGCTTCTAAAGGTAAATAAAATCTGGCTAAAAACTAGACGTACCTAAATAATAATAATAATTATAAGTCCAGTGGAAGTACGAGTAGGTAACAATTAATCAAATGTAAAACGTGAAAGTCTCGTTCTAAAAGATATTATTTTTAATATGTCGTTTACATAATTTAAAATTGCATGGTTGGATACGATTCAAGATTAATTTATACTACAAGTATAAATGACTGTTAGTGTAAGCTAATTCATCAAATTTAATTATGCCAAAATAGAAAAAAACGGTCAAGTGCGAGCCCGACTTGCACAGTAAGGGTACCGTACCATCGCACAAAATATAACACGATATAGATTATTTTTCTTTTAATTGCATGAATTTCGCGACCTTGGTTTTTTAGGGTTCCGTACTTCAAAAGGAAAAACGGAACCCTTATAGGATCACTTTGTTGTCGGTCTGTCTGTCTGTCTATCAAGAAACCTATAGGGTACTTCCTGTTGTCCTAGAATCATGAAATTTGGTAGGTAGGTCTTATAGCACAAATACAGGAATAAATCTGAAAACCACGAATTTGTGGTACATCTTTTGAAAAAAAAAAATTAAAATGTGTTTCAATTTTCAAAGTAAGATAACTATATACCAAGTGGGCTACCATATGAAAGGGTACATGCTAAAACAGATTTTTATTTATTTTTATGTATGATAGTTTTTGATTTATCGGGCAAAATGTCGGAAAAAATACCCGAGTACGGAACCCTCAGTGCGCGAGTCTGACTCGCACTTGGCCGGTTTTTATATTATTTGTTGTTACATCAGCAATAGAAATACACACTGATAATTTCGACTCTACATAATACGGTTCATGAGATAGACGGACTAAAGAAGGAAAGCGGAGGCTAGTGTAGGGTCCCTTTGGCACCCCTAGGGTACGCAACCCTAAAAACATGGGTGAATGTTCATACACTTCAGTGGCGTGCCATTTTCCATTAATACTGTTAACAGAAATATTTCACTAGTTACATAGGCTTCTACCCGTTGGAAAATAAATTTCAAAGTTAACTTTGAAGTCAACTGATTAGCGCCTAATGGGATCGTTAATTTGATTTGCTGTAATAACCACAAAAAGGAAAAATTAATTTTACTTACGGAAAATTTTACTTATACTCCCTCAAAATAGTTTCCTCGATGTTCTTAATAGGTTTTTAAAGCTACTAATTACTTTGCATTTCTGAGTAATTAAAAAAACGTATATAATTTATGTGCGCTATCCATTGCCACTTAGCTTCGTAATAAGATGAGCTATTTCAGTTACTCTGGTTCGTTTGAAGATCTTACATAATTTATTTTTCATTTTTATTCGATTCAAGTTAGCCCTTGACTGCAATCTCACCTGGTGGTAAGTGATGATGCAGTCTAAGATGGAAGCAAGCTAACCTGGAAGGAGTATGGGTTTCATTAAACTTAAATACGCCTTTGGTTTTGACACGGCATTGTACCGGAACGCTAAATCGCTTGGCGGCATGGCTTTAAAACAGGGCTCTCTCCGTCACTTACTCCATACAATCGTAGTTCCAATTTCATTTGAATATTAAGCAACCAAAGTCCATGAAATTTTGCAAAACCACAAATAAAAAAAAACTTAACCTCTTTGTTACAGAACAACAAAATGCAGCAGCGGCTCCCCACACCGGGAGCGCAGAAGACGCGAAGAGGAGTCCAGTTCCTCAGGGTTCAGCGCTGCCTTGCACCGCATGCCGCCGCCTCCACCACCCGCCTTGCTGCGGCGACTCGGTGTCAAGGAGCCTACTGGTGTGGGCAAGGTTGGTAGAGCTTAATAGCTCGTTCACACAGGCTGCGTAAGCGTAGACGTAGCGCGTACCATTGCGTTGTAATGTATGGAACGTATGAAACATAGAATACCGCTTGCGTAAAGCGTGGGCGTGTGCATAACGCGGTGTGTTAGAGGTTTACGCGCGTCACTACGCACGTGTCACGTGTACGCAATTGGTGTGAATCGGCGTTTAACTTTCATGAAACCATTATCGTACAGGTACAAATAAAATATCACATGACCCCAAACTGTATTGTATTTCGATAAAGGTAATATTTTATTTTATATCGAAGATTTAGATCTCTTAAACAAAGAACCTAACAACAATTAGTGAGCATCCGGTAGCGCTTAAGAATTAAGTGTCGCTTAAAATAAATTCGAGCCACAATTCGCGCTAATGTGAAGACGAAACGGAGCCGAGTCACGCGCACGTCGATGGGTAAGGCCGATTGTGAACTAACTTACGATTATCTAAAGCTACCTATTCTACCCTATCCAGGGAGAGAAGTTGGTAAATACCTATAGGGTTCTCT
This sequence comes from Maniola jurtina, assembly GCF_905333055.1. Taxonomy (NCBI): domain Eukaryota; kingdom Metazoa; phylum Arthropoda; class Insecta; order Lepidoptera; family Nymphalidae; genus Maniola; species Maniola jurtina. The sequence goes on from NC_060039.1 coordinate 12,640,321, forward strand.
TTCTGTTACGAAATGCGAAAGTGTGTCTGTCTGTCTGTCACGTTGTCACGGCCCAACCACTGAACCGATTTTAGGTACAGACTTGGGATACATCCCGGGGAAGGACATAGGCTACTTTTTATCCCGGAAAATCAAAGAGAACCTATGGGATTTAAAAAAAAAAACAAAATCTACACGGGCGGGCACGGGCATATTATATTAGGCAAAAACAAAAAACACACAAAATCGAACCTACATTTACGAGTATGTTGTCCGTACTAGTTGGAACCTATGTTTTCAAAAAACAAAAAATAGGTTTGTTTGTGTTTGGTTGGTCACTCAAGAGGTCAACGCGCACTGATTATTATTTTGTCTTGTCATTTGTATGGGATTACGTAACCGAACGAGCCCTAAATTAACTTCTCTCCGTGGATATAGTACATATTATAGTTTAATAGCTTTAGCTTGTCATTCTAACTGGACTACAGGCCGCAAGGAGTACGGAGCTCACTAATTGGTTGCGTTTAATGAGACAACTGATGATCCACTACTAATAAGAGTCTTTAGCGATGAAAAAGAGACATTACTCTTCTATTAGTTCAAGCTTTTAAGTCTATACTGTATATTTTAATAGCTTTGTTTCAATAGTTTAGATAGCTTGTCATTTCCACTGGACTACAGGCCGCAAGGAGCACGGAGCTCACTAATTGGTTGCGTTTAATGAGACAACTGATGATCCAGCTCTAATGAGGGTCTTTAGCGATGGAGCAGAGATATTACTCTTTTATTAGCTCGGACTTTAAGAAATAAAGACTGCACTTGATGAGATCCCAGATAAATAAATCTCTTTCAAAACGGCGAGGTATTTTAAAGTTTCCTTTATGATTTTGTTAGTGAAATCTTTAACTTTAGAGAAAACAAGCTTATTTCCGCTACTTTGTCCGCGTGGACTACAGAAATTTCAAATCCCTATTTTACCCCCTTGGGGGTTGAATTTTCAAAAATCCTTTCTTAGCGGATGTCTACGTTATAATAGCTATCTGCATGTCGAATTTCAGCCCGATTCGTCCAGTAGTTGAAGCTGTGCGTTGATAGATCAGTCAGTCAATAAGTCAGTCTGAATCTAAATAAGTAAGTATATCTAAATATATAATCAAAAATCTAAATATATAAAAGGAAAAGGTGACTGACTGACTGAATTTAACCCCTAAGGTGGTAAAATAGGGGCTGAAAATTAGTGTAGTCCACGCAGATGAAGTTGCGGGAATAAGCAAGGGCATTCAATCCATCCATACTAATATTATAAATGCGAAAGTGTGTCTGTCTGTCTGTCTGCTACGTTTTCACGGCCCAACCGCTGAACCGATTTTGATGAAATTTGGTACAGACATGGGCTACATCTTGGGGAAGGACATAGGCTACTTTTTATCCCGGAAAATCAAAGAGTTCCTGCGGGATTTAAAAAACCGAAATCCAGGCGGGCGAAGCCGCGGGCATCCTCTAGTGTATTATATGTACTATAGAAAATCCAATAAGCAGGCAATTATACTGCATCAGTGTCTAATCAGAAGTTAAAAACATATTATTACCTGTTGCTTGTAAAATAAGTAGGTTAGCACGAATATTATCGAAGAAGGCAGCAGAGCGGCAAATCCGTTTTCCGCATTACCGAGCCCGCAGGCTTCAAATAGATGAACTTTGCACTTTTACTCCTTTTCCAATAACCAAGACGGCTTGGGGAAATTAGAAAACGATCTGATTTGAAATTTTCGCACCGAATCTTATCAATGTGTAATCAAAGATCATGAGTAGTAAATAGTAGAACCTACGCTATATTTAGGGTTCCGTATATCAAAAGGAAAAACCCTTGTAGGATCACTTTATTGTCCGACCGTCTGTTCGTCTGTCAAGAAAACCTATAGGGTACTTCCCGTTGACCTAGAATCACGAAATTTGGCAGGTAGGTAGGTCTTATAGCACACTTTCTCTTCACTTCTCTTTTACACTCTCTGCGTCTCTCTCTCTCTCACCCCCCCCCCCCCCCCCCCTATTTTTTTCTCTATATCACCATACTCATTTCCATTAATCGTACTTAACATACATACATGATATTATTATAAAAAAAAAAAACAAATTAAGGTTGGTTTTTGTAAGCCCGAATTTTATCAAGTACGATGACCAATCAAGCCTTAACAAGCAATTGCCAAAAATAAGGCTCAGAAAGAAACGATAACTCAGTTAGGAGTGAATTTAATCACCAACTCAACGTCTGTCCGTGAGCCGAATTCGAAATGAGACAATTTCGACCATTAATTGGACCCAGCTCGACCCAAATTGGACAATGAGAATCGAAATCATTTTACTTAGGTAAATTGGAACCTACATTTCCCTCTCTTTGCGTCGTTTTCCTTATTGCTGAGGGTCATGACCCCTTTCCATTAGTCAAAATCAAAATGAAAATTTATTTATTTCGTGTAGGACAACACTAGTATCTCTGCTACGTCTGAGACTCTAACTTCGTTTAATCCTAAATGGTATTTCTTGGACTGTAGTAATAAAATGATGTGATGTTTTGTATAGCGGTAGTTGATGGGGCTAGAATTCATTATTAAAGAAAATCGACTCTTCGAATCGGCACAAAAAATTACTCATTTTACATGGCACTCGTCTTCCACCGTACTTGTTATATCCATTTCAGTGGCTTGAATTCGAATTCAAATTCAAAATATTTTTATTCAATTAGACTTTTACAAGTTCTTTTGAATCGTCAAAAACATCTTCCACTTGTATTGAATACGTCTTCCAGGTTTATAGTATTTCTTATCTTTCTTTACTAGAACACCGTTGACCTACAGTCTGAGCTAAACTGTCACAGGCAATAGAAATACCATAAAAAGGAATGCATTTCTAATCTTCATTTCTATTTCAGACCAACGCGGTGTAGACCCACGCGAATGGCTAAAAAGTGGTATAAAAAATTTCGCTCAAAGCCGTAACGGCGCGAAATTTGCAATTCAGGAAATAATCTATGGCCACGATAAGGCCGTAGAACGCGGCCGCAAAAACATAGCCACGTGGAGGCTTAAGATAACAGGATTTGGTGAACGTTCAGTAAAGGCAGTTTTTACTATTTGAGGGCTTTTAATCACTTTTTATGCGTTCAGTTTTCAATACTCTCAATATACAGGGTGTAACCAGATCGCTAGCAAAAACTTAGCATTATTATTATACCTACTACCTAAACACAACCCAATGCCAGTAACCTTAATAAATAAATTGCCTTATTTTCTAGTTTTAGTGATTTAGTATTTTTCAAACCCGCAATGCATAGAGTGCAATATTCGAGTCAATACCCTACCTACGACGCGCAATTGACTCCGAGCGGCGTACTTACGCAACGTTCGGTGTCCCCTAGCGTCAGTCAGATGTTTTATTTATAATATATTGTGAACTTATAAAAATACAGGATTTTTAATTTTATATTCGCGTTTTTTTTTTGTGGTAACTTATCAGTAATCATCGCCTGATATCGCATCGGAGTATTATCGCCTGTTTTCGCTTTTAACTTAGTTTAGTGCAATTTTTTTAATGTGCTTTAAAAAGGTCTTTCGAGTCTAATTTTACTGAACGAACAACAATTAGTGAGAATCTCTCCCATAGCTTTAGCAACGCTTTGTAGATACAATACATAAGCCGTGAAAAATCATTGTTGCATTGATTGCACTTGAACAGCAGGTTAGAATTACAGTTGAAAAGAGACTGTGTTCACGCAATTATTGTGTCCTATGCCTCACAAAATTGAGTACACGCGTTCCAAAGAAGTTGAAAGGTGTAAATCTAGCGCTATCCTTTTCCGCGCCAAGCATTATGAAAGGAATAACAATACTTTTAAACTAGTAATTTTTGCTCAATTCAGAGTTTGTAGTGTATTTCGAGACAGGCAAAACCAATATAATGCGCTGTCGTGTACAAATCAATGTTACCAAATCACATCACACTAATATTATAAAGGCGAAAGTTTCTATGTACGTATGTTTGTATATTTATTATTCTTTCGCGCAAAAACGGACTGGCTTAAATTCAGAATGGAAATATATTATACCCTGAATTAACACATTTTATCCTGGAAAATCAATTCCCACAGGATTTTTAAAAATCTATATCCACGCGAAAGAAGTCGCGGGCATCCTCTAGTAAAATATAAAATCTGTTATTGGTATAGCTATAGAAAAATAAAAGGTCCCCTTTGAGAACATTTAAAGTAAACTGCAACACAAAACAACACTTAAACTAGATCCAAAGCGCCTTTTGCTGTCAATTTGTACCGACCAATGAGATCTTGGACGTTGCCCACGGGATTAAACTTCTTATTGATTCGACCCTTTTTTATTTACATCCGCCCAAGACATGAGTGACAGAGATAAGAAGGGAGTAAACAAGTGTGACCTAAGTCCTAATTTAAATATTTAGTTCTAAATTCAAATTCAAATTCAAATATTTTTCTGTCATTCTGGCTAATCTGTGGCTCGAATGACAACTATTTTTTTTTATTTATTTATTTATTTGACCACTTAAAACTATCATTAAAGGCTAACCTAATGCGATAGCTAAATACTAATCACTTTACAATTCATGTACTATTTCAGAATTACCTCTGTATTTTTTTTAATGTTCAACAACCCACGTACTGATGATGATAATATTTTACTTCTAGGTACTACCATTTTCTCAAATTGCCATTCTCTCTCTTTAAAATGTATGTGAGTAAAAGAACATGAGTGGCCAATGGATTTCTTTTCAGACACATCAAAGTCAAATGTTATTCTAAGTTTATTTTACTACATAATTTATGTACATTCTTTGCCATGATGAAACACTACTAATAAATAAATAAATGTTTCTCATAAATATTTAAAACAATATATAATTATTTCTCATAAGCTTGTGTAAGTGATCAAAACCTAGGACTTTTCTTTTAGTCCACCCCGTAATCCGTTGAACTACTGTGGCTTTTGAGAATGCACGTTTTTATTGACGACTCTTTATGCTTAAGTAAAAAAACCGGCCAAGTGAGAGTCAGACTCACGCACCGAGGGTTCCGTACTCAGGTATTTTTTCCGTCATCCGGACAGATGGACAGACAACAAAGTGATCCTATAAGGGTTTCTTTTGAGGTACGGAACCCTAAAAATCATGTTTTCGTCGCTATTTCTTGCAACTTGGACCCTGCTTGCCTACGAGTACAGATGATTTATATACAGTAGAGGGTCTGCGTTATTGATACGGATTACAGGCCTACATCTTTCTTTCCTCTTTGATGTGCACGTGAGCTTGGAACGTATCAATTTGCCTTGTTTTCGATGTTCTCTGCAGCATTTTTCCAGCAAAACGTAAGGAATACGTAATTTACACACAGTAGGTAAAATACTCGACTAAGTTGGGGCACGTACCTACCTATAAATTTTAAACGTTATATGCGTTTTAAATAACAAAATAAGTACCACTTACTTTGAAGGTAAAAGAAAACATCGTGAGGAAACCTGCATGCCTGAAAGTTCTTCAACAAGTAGCTTTTCATCTCAAGAGTCACTCATCAGGTCTTTAACAAAATCCATGAAAAAAATAAACCGGCCAACTGCGAGTCAGACTCGCGCACTGAGGGTTCCGTACTCGGGTATTTTTTCCAACATTTTGCACGATAAATTAAAAACTATTGTACATAAAAATAAATAAAAATCTGTTTTAGGATGTACAGGTAAAGTCCTTTCTTATGATATCTCACTTGATATAGTTGTCTTATTTTGAAAATAAAAACATTTTTTTTTAATGATATAACAACAAATTCACGGTTTTCAAATTTATTTCTGTACTTGTTCTATAAGACCTACCTACCTACCAAATTTCATGACTCTAGGTCAACGGGAAGTACATACCCTATAGGTTTCTTGACAGACAGACAGACAACAAAGTGATCCTATAAGGGTTCCGTTTTTCCTTTTGAGGTACGGAACCCTAAAAAAATACATCATAGATCATGTTTCGTTGCAGCATGATTGAAGGGCAACAAACAAACATAAATCCGCATTTATAATAATACTGGCTGATGCCGGCAACTTCGCATGGATTTAGGTTTTAAAAATCCTGTGAAAATTCTTTTTTCCCGGCATAAATTGTAGCCTATGTCACTCACTAACCCATGTAAAAACCATGTCGATCTGTTGCACTGTTTCAACGTGATTCACGGACAAGCCAACGAACAAACACACTTTTGCATTTATAATATGGACTATGTACTGATATAGAAAATATTATGGCATTATGGAGTACCTATTACCGCTGCTCTAGATAGGTTACGAAGGTTTTATTAATAAATTCATATCTTTCTCGAGAGTACTCGAACTCTATCATATGGGTCGTATCCAATAAATGGAAATATTCGGCTTGTCCGGCCAATACACATTCCGCATATCCCAAATAATATTATAATAACAACGTGGGATGATAATAATAATAGGCACTATCAGAATATTATGATATTGATAATGTTCTGTTTAAATAAATAAATAAATGAATAAAATAAATACCTACTTAGTCATTTATTTGAGGCAATTTTTTAAATTAAAAATATAAAATTGAATAAAATAGAAAAGGTTTTAATTTTAAAAAATAATATAAAAATGAAATAAAATTAGTAAAATTATTTATATTTTACTAACCCGTTGTTGGGTCCTTTTTATCTTTACTTTTAAACTAGCTGATGCCCGCAGCTTCGCCCGCGTGGATTGGTCAGATCCCCTGCAGCATCAGGATTGAGGAGTTAGACTCCAAATTTTTTATGAAACAATGTCGCGAAGTTCCTCTATCGATTAAAAAAGAAATGACGCAAATCGGTTCAGAAATCTCGGAGATTTCGGTGTACATAGGTAGAAAAACACAACTCCCTTTTTGAAAGTCGGTTAAAAAAGTAGCCTATGTTACTCCCTGGTCAATTCTCTACTTGTCTGTGAAAACCCCGTCAAAATCAGTCCAGCCGTTCCGAAGATTAGCCTTTTCAAACAGACAGACAGACAGACAGACAGACAGACAAAAATTTTAAAAACGTGTGATTCAGTGTTGGTATCGTTCAAATAACCATATGAGCTTAATATGAGGTAGTTATTTCGAAATTACAGACAGACACTCCAATTTTATTTATTAGTATAGATTGAATAAAATACAAGGTAAAATTTAAATAGGATAGCAATTTAGCAGCAATAGTAATAAATAGACGGTTTAAAGACAAGGTTTTCTTTTGCAGAATAAAATTTAACAGCTGTTGCAACTTGCAAGTAGCGAAGAATCGTTATTTATATGTGCGTTTACTGCAAGTTTAGCGCTATAGCGGGCGGGAGCAGTGAATATGAACGTTACAGACCTAATAAAGCCTGTCTAAAGTTTGCCACTAACCCGTTGTTGGTGTTTTTTTATCTTTACAAAATTGAATGCAATAACAATATAACGAAAAATTTAAATAGGGTAGGGAAAGTTCACAATAAAAAAGTAGGTATTACTAATAATACTTTCTTAAAGCCTGTCTCAAGATTGCCACTAGCCCCATATATAACATTTATAACTTCATTTATGTTTACAAAACCATAATGAAATAGCAGTCAAACAGTTTTAAAAGCTCGCATTAAGCAAGGCTTTCTTTTGCAGAATAAAACTTAACAGCTGTTGCAAGTAGCAAAGAATCGTTATTTATATGTGCGTTTACTGCAAGTTTAGCGCTAAAGCGGGCGGGAGCAGTGAATATGAACGTTACAGACCTAATAAAGCCTGTCTAAAGTTTGCCACTAACCCGTTGTTGGCGTTTTTATCAAATTACCCGCACTTGGCGGACCGCCAGCGTAGCTTCGCGCTCGAAATATTTAACAATGAACTTTTATTTATTATTTATTTGTGACGTATGTTTCATATTTAAACAGTGTCTATTATATTAGTATTAACTTTGTTTTATTTATGTTTCTGTGTTCCAAAGTGATCTTACCTTACGGACAATTTAGGAGAAAATAAACTGGGCCTTATATTTTTTTAAAAAGGTTGTGCATGCATCTAATCTCCATTTACTTATTTCTTAGAAGATACTTCGAAAGTTTCGACAGTGTTTTTTTTTGCGTTGATTTACCTTCAAGTTAGATCACAATAAGGTACCTACGTTACGTAGGTACTCACTTTTCGAAATTCCTTTACCTTCAACTTTTAAGTGTGGTCAAATAAGTTCCTCAAAAGTGTAAGGCTCTTAACTATGTAACTCAAAAATATAATAACTTAGGTTTAGTTTAGGTTACGAAAAAGATGACTTTTATTTTTGAATACTCAAAAGTTTCACAAAAGTTTTGAGTTTTTCACTAAGTTTTCGTCTCTGACTAATGTTTTCACAACTAATTAAAACTTCCCCGTCCGAGTGTACAAGTCATTCACTCAACACAAACTAATGGCAGCCATTAACTTTGCTCGTTCATTCGGACTGGATTTAAACCGTCCTTTGTCAGTGCCCTTTGAAGTTTGCTTTGTAATAGTTTACTACTCTTCAATGCTGTTTTTGACCCCCGACCCAAAAAGAGGGGTGTTATAAGTTTGACGTGTGTATCTGTGTATCTGTGTATCTGTCTGTGGCACCGTAGCGCCTAAACTAATGAACCGATTTTAATTTAGTTTTTTTTTGTTTGAAAAGTGTCTTGATCGAGAGTGTTCTTACCTATAATTCAAGAAAATCGGTTCAGCCGTTTGAAAGTTATCAGCTCTTTTCTAGTTACTGTAACCTTCACTTGTCGGGGGTGTTATAAATTTTTAATTTACACTTGTTACTATAAGCACCACGACCTAGTATTTTCCCGATGTTTGAGAACTAGCTGCTAAACTAAAAGGTAGATAATTTTTTTTTTATTTTTTTTTATTTAGTGCCTCTAACACAGAAAGGTATAGAAAAGAAAGAAGAAAAAAGAAATACCTATCCGGAAATATATGTACCGATAGTTCCGAAAGCATAGGTTGGTTGCGGTTGTTGAAACGTTTTCTCAAGTCGACACTAATGAGTATAGACCATACCAGACTTCTTACGCGCCATTTTAACTTTATGGATCAACTAAAATCGTACTTTTGACATGATATTTGTCACGTAAAGTTAAAATGGCGCGTAAGAAGTTATTTTGTACGCGTTATAACCAAACTTTAGATAGGGGCTTCTATTCTTCTCAATCTTTCCACCAACACACCTTTCACCAAAGGTTGCCGGGTGGAAATCGCTCTGAGCAATAAGGCCGCCTTTGCATACAATTGTTTCTAGTTTTTTCTGTTTCATCCTTTTGTGTTTATTATTTCATGTTTTGTGTGCATTAAAGTTTTTATCTATCTATCTATCTTTCTTTCCATTTTTCTTCCTTTCCTGCATTCTTATTAAAATACCAAAGAATTGCCTACTAGATTATCTTTAATAATTACATTTTTAATTAAATCTGTACACACTCTTTTTCCACCTTAGCGCAGCATGTTGTTTTACTATTAACCAGTTTGTTATAAATTAGTTTAGAAAACAAAATCCAGTTAAAATCGCCAGTTTTAATTAATTCAACGCTATACACAAACAAAGGAAATTTTAAATGGTAATTTGGTATTGTTTAGTTTCACAGTGAATTTTCAGTCACCTATGTTATAAAAAAACTGGTCAAGTGTGTGCCGGAACCCGCATGACGTAGGGTTCCGTAGTCAGCCTAATTGCTAAGAAGTGTTGCGGTCACTGCTTCTTAAACGACAGTTTTTTTTCCCAAAAACTGTCTGAGAAATTTCAGATAGTTTGACAGTAATGAATTTGAAATACCGACTCAAGTCTATTATAACCCAGGGGGTAAACCAAAAAAAGCTAAGCGTAGGTCCTCAGCCCGACTTTTTTTTTCAAAATTTCAGAGGATGTGGCAGTAATAACTCTACTTCTGTAACTGTACTTTTCAATTTTACAGCTCTTATAATTTATTTTTAAAATGGTTGTGACACATAGACATACCTATATACCTATCTAGAACTGGACGATACTATAAGGGTTCATTCTTTTACTACGGTACTCTAAAAACGCGTTACGTTGTTGCTGAGGGTTAAAAAAGATTAACTCGATCAGCGATACTGGCTCAAACAAAGTAAAAAGCATAAAACGAAACGTATGAGCAGTGACAAAGTGTCACAGCGCAGTTCATATGCGTTCACATCCCGCGCGAGCTCACTTAATGGCGTGGCATTTGTTACCGAGCTATATCGTTTACACGTACAGACGAAAACGTGGAGATTCGTTACAGTGTCAATAGCAAGCATTGTACAGTTTTATCTTCTTTCTAAATTTATAAAACTAGCTTTTGCAACTCAATTATTAAACGAAACTTAATTCACTTCAATATTACAGTGGAGACGAACTCAGTAATCAAATAAAACTACTTATCTTTCACTTCAATATCACAGTGGAGCAAACTCAATAATCAAACAAAACCATTCATCTTTCACCTCAATACACAGTAGAGACGATCTCAATAATTAAATAAAACTATTCATCTTTCACTTCGATATCACAGTGGAGACGAACTCAATAATCAAACAAAACCATTCATCTTTCACCTCAATACACAGTAGAGACGATCTCAATAATTAAATAAAACTATTCATCTTTCACCTCGATATCACAGTGGAGACGAACTCAATAATCAAACAAAACTATTTATCTTTCACTTCAATATCACAGTGGAGACGAACTCAATAAACAAACAAAACTATTCAACTTTCACTTCAATATCACAGTGGACAGTAATCAAGTAAAACTATTTATCTTTCACTTCAATATCACAGTGGAGCGAACTCAATAAACAAACAAAACTATTCATCTTTCACCTCAATATCACAGTGGAGACGAATTCAATAATCAAACAAAACTATTCATCTTTCACTTCAATATCACAGTGGAGACGAACTCAATATTCAAATAAAACTATTTATCTTTTACCTCAATATCACTTTGGAGACGAACTCAATAAATAAACAAAACTATTCACCTTTTACTTCAATATCACAGTGGAGCGAACTCAATAAACAAACAAAACTATTCATCTTTCACCTCAATATCACAGTGGAGACGAACTCAATAAACAAACAAAACTATTCAACTTTCACTTCAATATCACAGTGGACAGTAATCAAGTAAAACTATTTATCTTTCACTTCAATATCACAGTGGAGCGAACTCAATAAACAAACAAAACTATTCATCTTTCACCTCAATATCACAGTGGAGACGAATTCAATAATCAAACAAAACTATTCATCTTTCACTTCAATATCACAGTGGAGACGAACTCAATAATCAAACAAGACTATTCATCTTTCACTTCAATATCGCAGTGGAGACGGTTTGAAAAACAATAGAGTAAAATGTAATAAAGAGAGGCAAGGTCGAAAGCCGCCCGTTAATCAATTACCCGGTCGTTTTCACTCGAATTATCACCGGTTTCTTTTCACGTACTGCGGAGCCATTAAAACAGCGGGTTTTTAACCGACTTCAAAAAAGAAGGAGGTTCTCAATTCATCGGAATCTTTTTTTTTTATACGTATGTTCCCCGATTACTCAAAGACGCCTGGACCGATTTGGAATTCTTCTTTTGTTTTAAAGGATATACTTTGCAGGTGGTCGGAGATCGAAAACAGAACTCCTCAATGGATAAGAGCAGCATGCAAACTGCACAAAATTTACTACATAGTCCAGAATAATTAAAAATTAAATGTCAAAATGTACTATGTAGTAAGAAACGAGTTAAATGAATCGCTTTTTTCGCGACCCGATCAGTTGAGCGGCTTTCCAACTCCACTCAGAATGTTTTTTTTATTATTATAGTCGTATGATTGACCCCCTAGTTCACTCTGCCCCCGTTCACACTTCTGACGGAATCCGCTTGGAAGTTCATCAATATCAATATTGAATCGTACTTTCATTTGGACGATGTTTTAATTGACGTTTATAGTAGACTAGCCGATGCGACTTTGCCCGCGTGGATTTAGGTTTTTCGAAATCCCGTGGGAACTCTTTGATTTTTCGGGATAAAAAGTAGCCTATGTGCTAATCCAGGATATTATCTATCTCCGTTCCAAATTTCAGCCAAATCCGTCTAGTACTTTTTGCATGAAGGAGTAACAAACATACGTACACACACACACACACACACATACACACAAACTTTCACCTTTATAATATTAGTGTGATGCACGTTTTTGTCACATTGCATTTTAATTTTAATTTTTTTCCAGGGAAGGTACTTGGAGCGCTCTCTTTTCAAACTTGGCGCGTTTGGAACCCTCGTAGCTTTAGTTGAAAATTAAGTAATTAATTATCGTCACTACATCATTGTATTGCAAATTCAGCAATTGACAATCAGAAAGAGTACAATTAATTTTTGTGCCCAATTTGAATAAATAATTTGACTTTTTACCTTTTGACTTTTGCCCTATACGTTGGAATATTTAGGTACCGGCCGAACTCAATGAAATTTTGTAGACTAGTTAAAAAAACAAATATCCAAATCTGTGGTTTGCAAGATCTCCGTAAAAATATTTCAAAGCTATAGCTCAAAAATTTATATGTAAATTTTAAGCCCTTAATAACTTTGAATGCTTAAGTACCATTTTAATACACTCTTTAAGAATAAGTACACATACCGGCCTCTTACATCGTATGTGCTAGACACGTCATTATAATTTTTAATATACCTAGGTAAATGCCTTTAGTTAGTTGAATACCTACTACTTGCAAATTGCAGGAAAATAAAGTACCTAGGTTCCTAAATAGTAAAATTTAACTTTAAATAGGATCGCAAAGTGTACTTGGCAAACAACTCCAGAATTTAACCAAGGGTAGTTAGTGATGGGCGTATAACTGTAGATTTGAATTAGACTCGACTAATTAACTTACGTAATGGTACAAAAATATTAAAAAAAAAGAGGTTCCGACGAATTGATAACATCCTTCCTTTTTGAAGTCGGTTAAAAACAATCATCATCATGATCAACCGATAGAAGTCCACCGCTGGGCAAAGGTCTCTTGTAGAGATTTCCACACGCCCCTGTCTTGCACGGCTCCCTGCGACTGGTTTTATTTCGCCTGTCTACCTAGTCACTAGTGGGAGGTCTTCCAACGCTGCATTTTCCAGTGCGAGGTCACATTCTGGCACCTAGGGACCCCGGCGTCTATCGGTTTTTCGAACTATGTGCCTTGCCCATTGCCATTTAACTTCGCAACCCGTTTAGCTATGTTGGTTACTCTGGTTCCTATGAACCAATATATTTTACAAAATTGTAGCTATTTTTAAATAAGTTCTGCTTTTTTACTTAATAACTGGGTGATTTTAAAAGCTCTTTGATTTCCCGGGATATAAAGTAGCCTCTGTTATATACGTAGCCTAATCACACAACTTCATGGCTGACTTATAAACAGTTTAAGTTTAAATCACGATATGAGATTCGATTACCGAAATAGTAATATATTAGTCACATCACTATTAGTAAGCTGTAGCTTCAGGTAGAGCTAAATGTACCTATTGTAGTTTCCACGAACACAAATACTTGGTGACAATTTATAGCTGCCTGCAGCTAATAAGTCAGCCAGGAAACTACTAACACCTATGTAAGATTTAACTATTGATTTACTAGACTTGGCGATGAAAATGTACTATTAAGCCGGGAATACACATAGCGTGCTATGCAAACGTGTGCGACATGGCTCATAGGTGTCTATTAGATTTTGCTATCAGATTGGTTTGCAGTAGGTACAAATATCTGGATACTTCTCTGTTCCATCAATTAGCGCTCATGATCCTAATAATCATTAGATATGAGTGATGATTGAAGACTCCATGGATGCCTAGAAGTTTTAATAGGGGCAATTGAAACTGCTTAAAAACGTTCATACTCCGAAGCAAGTATTGCACCGATGTCACGCGCTTCCGTGTAAATGTACGCAAAAAGTGTGTTTCAGGCTTAAGATTGCGTGTAGATATCACTAAATTGTCAGCACTTAAAAATTGTAACGAAAACGCTCGGTGACAATTTTACGTGCAATAAGTAATTTAAAATGTAACAAGTGTAAATTAAAAATTTATAACACCCCCGACGATCCAAAGTATTTGAGTTTTCCAAAACATCATTTTCAAATAAATAATTATGTATTTAGGCAACGTCCATCTTGACAGCTTGACATTTGTCTATTGACATAATATTAAGAACCTAACGGTTATCTAATCTTCTTTTCTACAAGAAAACTAGAAAAGAGCTGATAACTCTTAAACGGCTGAACCAATTTTTTTAGATTATAGCTAAGAACACTCTCGATCAAGCCACCTTTCAAACAAAAAAAAACTAAATTAAAATCGGTTCATTCGTTTAGGCGCTACGATGCCACGGACAGATACACAGATACACAGATACACAGATACACAGATACACAGATACACAGATACACAGATACACAGATACACAGACACACAGATACACAGATACACACGTCAAACTTATAACACCCCTCTTTTTGGGTCGGGGGTTAAAAATAAAAGGAATTATGAGCGTGGCTGTTGTTTTTATTAATGCCAGTCGATTAATTAGACGATAATGTTTCGTATTGTTACGAGTACAAAAACAGGTTGATTTATGTTCACTATGTACCTACCTACGCCAAATAGGTAAAGCGAGTATTAAATCGTAGTATTTTTTACAGTTTACAAGTTTCCAAAGATAAAATTACTTGAGGATTCTACTCTTAAATCTAATTTATGACCAACTTCGTCTGCGTAGGCTTTTTGAAAATTCCGTGGGAACCCCTTAATTTTCCGGAATAGAAAGTACGTTTTGTCCATCTCCCGGCCAGGGCAAAGGCTTGGCCCATTCGAATCATTCTTTGCTATAAGAAGCTCATCTTGAAAATCGCTTTCTCTTAAAACTTAACCTATTTAATAAACCTCAATGATGTTGTGGGTCTATTAGACCCGACACTAATAATAACTTCAGCCGTTTGCAATAGAGATAGCTTATAAGCAACTTAACAAACCTACATTCAGGGACAATGCCCCTATCTGATACAAATATGAAACCAATTTTATTATCGAAATAAAATCTGGCGTTGCGTATCGCTTTATGATGTTAGCCAATTTAGATCTAATTAGGTATAAATATTAAATATCCAGATCACACCTGCCGGGAACTGAACCCCAGGCCAGGCAGGACAGAATTTATAGGAACTCTCACTTATTACTTACAGACCCCAGCATTCAGCACTGCACTATAGAATTGGTTAGAGTATGATGAAAATCGCTTTTTCTTAAAACTTAACCCACAAAATAAGCCCCAATATCGTTGTGGGTCTATAAGACCTCACACTAATTAATTTCAGCCGTTTGCGGTAGTAATAAGCTTATCAAACGTACATCCCCGGACAATGGGGCCATCCGATACGAATATGAAACCAATTATCGAAATAATATCGTCGTTTTGTATCGCTTTATGCGTTTAGGGGTTAGATGGAGGTTTTATGACAGGGGTCCCTAATTACTTGGCTTTTGTGCTGAGATTTATCTGTTTGTTTTACGAAAGTAATTATTTTTATCTTAATTATCTTCACAAATAATAAAGTTAGTATTTTAAAAAAGATTAAATGTTCTGACGAGTACAATAGGTCTAGTTTTGATCCAGTTTATGAACCAAACTACTGTTAAAAGTCACCAAAATATTTTTAATTTTTTGTGAAATAGCTTTTTTGTCGTTTTTCTATGTTATAATAAAAACCGGAAGAACATACCTGGAGATGAGGGTTGGAACTTCATACCGAATATAAGTTTAGAAAGTGTCTTATCAACTATTAGGTACTACTTACTCAGTAACAACAGCCAACAGGTGATGTTAACTAATGATTGAAAAGAAATTAATGGGTACAATATTAAAATCAGTTTTGTTTTAGTAATCTTTTTACTAGAGTCAACCAATATTAATCAAACAATGTAAAATTACTGTGTAATTATACATATAGTTCCCAATATAACTAGGTATGCCAAAGTATACATCTTTGTATTTTAAATCCTATTACATCAAATCTCTTCACTATAGATTGAATTCCTTGCAGTTTTTCATATTTTCTTTCTTTCTTCCGAATGGGAATTTCCATAAGTCAAGACAGAATAAAAAGACTATTTTAATCTCGAATAGTTTCCCCAGGGAAAATAAAAGTCGCTTGCCATTTTTTCCGCTAGGTGTCTTAAGCTTGGTACACACTATTTTTCTTTAATTTGTGCTCGCTTGGCTGCAATCAGACTTGCTGGTCTAAGATACAGCCTAAGATGGAGCGCGCTTGCCTAGAAGATGCCTATTCACTCTTGACTTGTAGGTCCCGTTTTATCAACCGCGTGATAAATTTCGTCAATCCAAATTCCTCATTTTTGCATTTTGCCAGTGGTGACTGAATGCTCCAGAAAATTAGTAGCTTAATATCGGATGCTTGAATACTTGATCTCTGTCTGTCTGTCTATCTGTCTGTCAGTCTGTTTGTCTGTCAAGAAACCTATAGGGTACTTCCCGTTGTCCTAGAATCATGAAAATTAGTAGGTAGGTAGGTCTTATAGCACAGATACAGGAATAAATCTGAAAACCGCGAGTCTGTAGTTACATCATTAATTTTTTTTATTAAATATATAATATAAATTATTAAATTAAACTATGTTTCAATTTTCAAAGTAAGATAACTATACCAAGTGGGGTATCATATGAAAGGGCTTTACTTGTACATTCTAAAACAGAATATTATTTATTTTTATGAATTTTTTTTGCAAAATGTTGGAAAAAAACCCGAGTACGGAACCCTCAGTGCGCAAATCTGACTCGCACCTGGCCGGTTTCTTATTTATTTTAAAGAACATAGGTACATGATAGAAGAGCTGCATTGTGTACACTGCGCCTTACTACGCGTGCCAACGTACCTTTACCCGGCTAAAGTACGACTGATTCGCGTTTAAAAATATTGTACATCACACGATATACGATGATTGTAATAGCTTATTACGCATACTTTATTGCTAATTGAAGTAACGCGGCGCGGTCACGTGACACTAGGGCTTGAAAACGAACTGTTTTTCAGCTCCGGAGTCGGGTTTTGATGCTGAGCCTTCGGAGTTCCGGAGTTCCGGAGTTTTGAAGCTTCATTAAAAAAAAATTATTTGGAATATTTCTGGCGCTTAAATGAATCTTCAAGTGCATATGCATGAAGTAAAACAAATCAGTTAGAAAAATGAAAAGAAACCTTTATTCTAACGACCAAGTAAAATTAATTAGTAAAGTTTCTCTTTTACATTTTTTTATTATGTTTTCCATCGATATAATTGGATAAGTTCTAACCTATTTCATATATACACTTTATGAAGACTCTGTACTGTATATATGTAATCACTGGAAAAGTTCGACTTTTGTTTAAAAATTTTTAAAAACTCCGGTTCATATTTTTGTTAAAAATATGAACCAGAGTTATCGTGATTCGTGAGCCTATAAACTCCGGTTAGGTTCACGATAACTCCGGTTTTAAAAACGGATCTGTAATTTTTCGAAGTTCCGGAGTCATGCCAAAACCGGAGTTCCGGAGTTCAAGCCCTACGTGACACCGACGCGCCCTCACTGTGGAATATAAATAGGAAGCTTAATGGGTCACAGGTTTCCTTATCGCTTCTTTAAGTTAAGGACAAATGGGAATTACACTTAGATAAAGGACTTAAGCAATGCGCTAAATAGGTATTTTTAAGGCCTCATTCGCACGACAGAGATTCGCTTCGCTTTTTTAACGTCCGTTAAAAAACGTTCCCAAGTATCGATCTGTTCACACGTCAACGCTTTTTTAACGCGCACTTTTTATTATCAGCGCAACGCCGGGTTTTAACGCAACGCTTTTTTATTTGCTCATGCGAATTAGGAAAATGGCATTTACGAAAAATTTAAATAAGCAAACTACCTCTTCTAAATGTGTATACCTGATAAAAGAATCTTGCATGCTTGTGACATCTGAATCTCAGTTAACGTAGACCGTACTTAACCTCTTTAGCTTAAATTCTAAGTGATATTAAGTCTATGTCATATAAACACTTTTCGGGTACGATACGACTTACGACTTATCATAAGCTACATAAATAATATTTGATGTGCGACTAGTGCGTGGTTGTCATTCCAGCAGCTCTCGGCTTGCCTTGCTTTTGGCTTTTGGTTCTTGAGCAGTGCTCTGAGGAGCTGTTTGGCCTTATTCCACCCTCCTTTTTCTACAACCGCACCACATGCCACCGTGAGCAATTTTTTCCCACACCACCTATGTAGGTGCCTGGTGCACTTCGACCGCCTGTTGTGCCAGATCCATTTTTCCACGCGCATGCGAATTGTGAAACCAAATCCCTTAGCTTCGGTGGTGTTCCCAGTAGATTATAATACGGGGTTATTAAAAAACAACAAATGTCTGAAAAGCCGGCAGAGCATTGGTGGTTTCTCTGGTGCGTCAAATGTTCATGGGTGGCGATAATCACTTAAAATCAGTCGACCTGCCTGCTCGTTTGTTCGCTATATAAAATCGCCGCAATTTAGGCACATTTTGATATCGTGTACGCTTATAGGTATTTCAATTCAGAATCTAATGATCCTGATTTAACGAATCAGCATCATTAGATAATTACATTATTAGATCATCAGATATACCTATTTAATTTTCTTAATAACCACAATTATTGTAATTGACTCCTAGTACAATACTGCAGTGCATCAGTGCTAACCACTAAGAAAATTGCGACAGTTGTACAGGAACTTAATCGTATCGTGACCTATAAAGACCCCCTGTTCACCTTACACGCGTACTAAACCGCTCGTTAGAAGTCGAGAGCCAAGAGGTCTTGACATAATGGCACAAAAAGGGTTGCAAGAGGAGAGGAGGCCTTTTATACAACTATTGGTAATGGTCCAAGATCCCAGTGTTGCCAGACGTTACTTTTTTTCTGAGAAACGAAACGTGCCTGATAGTGAGTAGTTTTAGTGTGTACTTTTAACGTTCACATATTTACTAGCTTGTGTTGAGGGCAAAAAAGATATCAAATTGCTAGCGGTAAGTAAAAAAATTATTCACTTTTCTTAAATTCTGAATGATGATTTCTATGTTAATATTTTCTGAACATCATAAAATGAAAATTATGACTCAGACATTAAGTAAGATTATATTAAATGTGTTATTTTTCGCAAGCTTAAAACCATCTGGCGGAAATTACCGCCGACGGAAAGTGTCTGGAAGTATGAAATATTAATTATTAACAATTTTCTGTCAAATGTACATCAAAATCTACACTCATACCTTAAGAAAAGTAAGCACTTAATGGTTTTACAGAAGTTCTTTTAGCAACAGATACCTAGATATGTGCGCATATCTGCTACCTTGTACCGTGGGACAACCGCGGTACAAGTTAGCAGATATGCGTACATTAATTAATAGTACAGAACTATATACTAATACTACTCAATCCCACACATTTTGTTTCTCAGAAAAAAGGTTTCAACGAATTGAGAACCTCCTCCTTTTTTTGAAATCAGTTAAAAATAAGTAGCGTCTGGTGGTTCCGGGATCTTGCTCTATACTACCACGTAGATAAGTTTATCTAATACAATATTAAATACAAACATTGAACAAAATTGTCGCAGATCCAGTGCGAATATACTTGAGAGACACATTCAGTGAATGGTTTTAAAGTGTTGTTGATTTTTGTTTTCTTTTATCTGAAATGTTGAATTCTGGTATTTCACGTTGTGGAGACCAAGTTTAGATTAATTTCATATTATGTCTTTTTTTTCAAATTAGGTACTTAGTAGTGTAAATACATTTCCACAAACTGAAACACTTTTTTTTCAGGGTAAAAAGTAGCCTATGTCCATCTCCAGAATGCAAGCTATCTCTGTACCTACTAAATAAATAATGCTCGTAAAAATCTCGTGGGAACTCTTTTATTTTCCAAGACAAAAGTAACATAATATGTCAAAACTTGGTTCAGAGATACTATACCAAGTTTTGTTAAAACGGATATGTTGCGAAAAGTTAGCATACAGATAAGTATACAGACACTTTCGCACTATAATTTTAGCATGGCATTTTATTTTTCATTAGTTCAAGTGACGAATTATGCAAAAAACTAACTCGAGGTATGATAGTCCACTAACTCGAGGTTTGATAGTCCACTAACTCAAAATCAACTAGTAGCTTCTGACCATCGGTTTTCAGTTGTATGAGAATACTTTACATCAACAAAAGCAAACTACTGGCAGCTCCACAATAACAAACTGCTCCGTGCCCAGCGACTAGCGAGCCGCTAATTATTCAAAATGTTTTGTTTCAAGCCAACTAGCCAGACGATTCGCTGCTCGGGTGATAGCCTATTTTCTACGATCGGAATTAAAACCTGACTACTACCACCTACTACTCCTTAGTTTGCTTAGAAAATAAACAAATCGCAGAAACCTTCTCCAAAACTTCGTCCGCGTGGACCACACAAATTTCAACCCCCTATTTTACCCCCTTAGAGGTAGAATTTTCGAAAATCCTTTCTTAGCTATCTGCCGAATTTCAACCCGATCCGTTCAGTAGTTTGAGCTCGTATGCGTCGATAGATTAGTCAGTCAGCTTTTCCTTTCTAACCCCCGACCCAAAAAGAGGGGTGTTATAAGTTTGACGTGTGTATCTGTGTATCTGTCTGTGGCATCGTAGCTTCTAAACTTATGAACCCATTTTAATTTAGTTTTTTTTTTTTTTGTTTGAAAGGTGGCTTGATTGAAAGTGTTCACCTGTAACCTTCACTTGTCGGGGGTGTTATAAATTTTTAATTTACGCGATTGAATCACTAGTTTTTGAAGTACTAAGTAGATACCTAAGGTTAGTTATTTGTATACGGGGACTAAAGAAGATGTACGTAGTTGACGCAGGCACGGCCCGTGGAGTGGTTCTGCATAAAACATGCCTTGTCTGCAGAGTATCGATTGCGCGCCGGCCTCGTAATTGCCTGCCCTTCCTGCTTATTGACAGCGGAATGCCTTTTAGAGCGGTTTCCACCAGCCAAGACGTATGGATGCTGGTTAGCGTAAATAGCATCGAATTTGAATGTTTTTTAGGGTCCCGTAGCTCAAAAGGAAAAACGGAACCCTTATAGGATCACTTTGTTGTCTGTCCGTCTGTCTGTCCGACTGTTCGTCTGTCGTGTCTGTCAAGAAAACCTATAGGGTTCTTCCCGTTGACCCAGAATCATAAAGTTTGGCAAGTAGGTGGGTGTTATAGTACAAGTAAAGGAAAAAATCCGAAAATCATGAATTTGTGGTCATATCATGAAAAAAATAAAAATGTATTCATGAACAAATACCGAATTAGTTTTTTCAATTTGTATTTTAAAACAGATTTTTATTTATTTTTACGCATAATAGTTGATTTATCGTGCAAAATGTCGGAAAAAATACCCGAGTTCGGAACCCTCGGTGCGCGAGTCTGACTTGGCCGGTTTTTTGTTTAACTATCAACATTATATTCCCTTTGTCATAAAAAAAAATCAAAAGAAAAGATTGGCATAAGTTGGTGGACTCAATTTAGGAGTTAAATGCTCCAATTCCCTAAAAATACTCGCATCAACCTGATCCTTTTTTGATTGGGCCAAAAGTCTTAAAAAGGCAACAACGCTAACGATGTTCAAAAACAACGGAATCTAGAAAAACAAAGACCAGATTTAAGTTACATTTATTCCAGGTTTTATTGTTAGTTCAAACGTCGATAACTTTTGTCTTTCCGACCTCGAGCACTTTTGTCCGTTGAAACCTTTTTTTTTAATATAAAAAAGCAGTTATAGGTGAATGGGGAACTCGTAAATGGGTCAACGGACTACAATAGATATTATTTTTTATTTTAAAACTTAACTTTTTAAACCAGCGGATGCCCGCCGGTAACTTCTGGGTGAAAGATTTAAAAAATACAAATCGTTTCTCTCTAGCACAGTGATTCTTATTTATTTTCAACTAGTAGATACCCGTCACTGACATAGGCTACTTTTTATCCCTAAAAATAAAAGTTTCCACGGCATTTTTAAAAACCTACATCCACGCGAGCATCAGATAATCTACTCGTAGGATGAAAAGTCGTAGTAGAAAAATATTATAATAAAAAACACGACTTCTCTGCATAAAAATGAAATAAAAAGTAAAAAATTTCAAAAAAAATTTAAAGCCAGTGTATTCGGGATGATGCGATATAAGGATTCTAACGATACCCCCTACATCCAATTCTGTTCAGGTATTTAGAAATTATGGTGGAATAAAGAAATTCAATGCCAATGAGGTTGCTATATAGTAGAGTCTCAAAAATATGAAAAGTTGACGATTTGCGCAGCTAATTAGCTAATTCGCAGTTGGTACCGGCTATACCTATGTTATATTCGGTAATACCTAAATTATATAAATAATTTTTAATTTTTTTAGTGTTTGTGGTTATTGAAGGCGGTTTTTTTTTTTGAAATGTTTTTATTGGACAGTCGTTACGAATAACGTAGTGAAAATCTTTATATCAAAGGTTACAAGCTATTGATTCTTCGTAGCTAGGTACTATACTTATGTACATAATGTACAGTATAGTATGTAGGTAGGTAGGTACATATCGCCCAGTGGGTTTAAGTGTGAACAGTGAACTCGAAATGCAACGCCCCTCGAGGGCAGAATACGTGGGTATATTAGAGCGCACAATAAATTTGAATAAAGCATAGTTATGGAGTTCTCGTGTCGGCCGCTATATTAATGTAAATAATAGCGTTGTTTATTGTAGTTGAGCATTGTTTTCCTACCTCTCGCTATTTGCACCTTCTGGAATAAATTCACGACACACTCTTACTCCTTATTACCCGATTGCGGCAAAGCCAAAAGGAAGGGTTATGATTTTAGCAGTCTATGTATGTATGTATGTGTGTATGTATGTTTGTATCCAGATTCTGCGCGTACCACCGTAGCGCCTAAACTACTAAGCCGATTTTGATGAATGAGGTGTCAATCGATTCATCGTAAAGGTCCGGGTAACATAGGC
The DNA here is from genome assembly GCF_905333055.1 of Maniola jurtina. NCBI lineage: Eukaryota > Metazoa > Arthropoda > Insecta > Lepidoptera > Nymphalidae > Maniola > Maniola jurtina. The sequence continues at coordinate 12,663,455 of NC_060039.1, forward strand.
TACATTTTATACGAAAAAAATTGAACTAACGGATGTTACATGAAAAAAAGTGGGGGTTCTCCAAATTTTTTTTTGCTATTGTTATTGATGTTACAGTTCACCTCGTGGAACGTCTTTCAACGCTGCACTTTCCGGTGCATGGTCGCCATTTTAGAACCTTGGGACCCCAACAACTATTGTTTTATCGAATTATGTGCCCTGCCCATTGCTACTTTAGCCTCGATACCTGCTAAGCTATGTCGGTTACTCTGGTTCTCCTACTCCTTCCATATAAATCCCAATTTCCCAAACCAACTGCAGGCTACATTATTCCTACCTATTTCAACATAAACAAAGTTTGTATCAAACTCAAGTGCTGTAGCATTAAGTATATAAGCAAAACTCCTAAGATTGATCAATATTGTATTTAAAACAACTTTTAAACAATATAAATATTAAATACATAATGTGCCTACCTACTTTACAGTTTAAAATTGAACGTATTAATTCGGATATAATACGGGTAATGGGTATGTTACAATGCTTTAACACAAAATTGCCTCCAGGCCTATCGGTGAGATGGATCAATACGGCTTTACGCAATACGCATACCATAACAAAACGATGTACCAAAATTGAACTAGGTAGGTAGCTGTAATGAAAGTAAATCTTCGGAGAGGATGGATTAAATTCTCTTATTCTGAATTCAGCCAAATCCGTCCAGTAGTTTTAACACACAAACACACACACACAAACACACACACACGAACACACACACACACAAACTTTTGCCTTTATAATATCAGTGTGATAAACTATAACAATTTTTTAAGCTTAGGTCCACAGGCGACTAAAATATGACTTGCTTCATCAAAATGAGGGAGAATCCTTCTTAATTAGGGGGAGATACCTGATCTCTTTGGATTATGTGGGGTTTCTACCCACTTAAATCCCCTCGGTGTTCATCTTCAGCGTATATCAAGAGGCTCCAGGAACTGTAAATGACATAAGTACGCCACCCGGACCCCAGTTCCTTGCCCGAAGCCCATTGGGCTCATCCTAGGGGATTTACCCCCCTGAGGTCATACACCTTGCATGTAGACAACCTGGAACTCGTGAAGAAACCTATATTTTTGAAAGTTCTGCATAATGCTTTCAAACTTCTCAAAGGTGCGTGAAGTCGTTGTTGCTATTAGGCGCTAAAGAGGATAACACATTAAACCTTAACTCACAAACTTACGCGGAAACTACTTAGGAACTTGTTACGAACCAAACTTTATTCTTTATGGTACAGTTAACTTAAGATATGGTACATAATTACCCCATAATTCCTGTGTAAACCCATTCTAATGTCACTCATTAGTCACAAAGGCCCGATCGCTCCCCGAAGAGTCATGTGACAAGTTGTGTCATTTGTACGGTACAAATCCTTAACGTCCTTAGATATTTGGTCATTGTTTAGGGACAGTTTATACTTAGCTAGTGCTCTTACAAATAGCTATAGCCTCGATAGCTCAACGGTTGAGGAGCGGACTGAATTCCGAAAGGTCGGCGGTTCAAACCCCACCCGTTGCACTATTGTCGTACCCACTCCTGGCACAAGCTTTACGCTTAATTGGAGGGGAAAGGGGAGCATTAGTCATGATTAGCATGGCTACTATTCTTTAAAAAAAAAAAAACAGTAGTAACACAGCGCACTCGTCCAAGTATATTAAAGAGGGCAAATCTTGTACTTCGGCGAGTAAACAATATTTTTTTTGCTTAATTATCGCAAACAATCATAATTAGATGATTAGCTCCAAACAAGTACCTGGTTTGAGAAAGATCCTATACATACTTAGCATTACTTATCATTGCTCGCCTCTGAGGCCTATGCTATGACATTATAATCATAATAGGCTTGTAGCGTCAATATTCAAGGCATGTAACGGAAATTCCACTATAATTACACTTTATGTAAAAATGAATGTATATGTATGTCTGTCTGTTCGCCAGCTAAAGTGTGTTCGCGTATTTAGCTTTTTATACCTATTCCCCCTCTCTACACTTTAAATATTGGTTAGATATGTTCGGAGCGCGTACAGCTATGCGCGGTGGTGATGTACGCCTGCTTTACAAGCTCGTGTTGTGTCGGCGATTTCCCATAAAGTGCGTAGATGTACGTTACTCCTCTGACAGGGCCTGGGTTCTCATGATGATACGTTGCAATACGTAACTGTCACTCACTAGACGTAAACAAACTCTTGATACTAAGCACCCCTCTGTGAATGACCATTCATACTTAAAATGTGTTTGGTCACGAAATTTACCACCGTGCGGTGATGTAATTAGTCAACTTTTATTTATGACCACTTTACATGTAATGTAACAGTAGCCCAACAGTAGCCCAATTCAATTCAGCGTTACAAATGGTGAAAGGTCGTGGAACGGAAGACTTAAAATGTCAACGATATAGGGGTGAATTGAAATCTGAAACTCTGCAAGGCACGCAAGTAAATATTCATTTATTGGACTACAAGCTGATGCTTGCAACTTCGTCTGCGTGGATTTAGGTTTTTTAAAATGCCGTGGGACGTCTTTGAGTTTCCAGGAGAAAAATAACCTATGTCCATCCCCGAGATGTAGGCTGACTCTGTACTGTAATAGTAAGCGTAGACGTAGCGCGTACCATTGCGTTGTAATGTATGGATCTGTATGAAACATGGCACACCGCTTGCATAAAGCGTGGACGTATGCGTAACCCGGTTTGTTAGGAGTTTACGTGCGTCACTACGCACGTGTCACGTGTACGTTGGTGTGAATCGGCCTTTACATTGCTAACTATAGCATATTCTGCCGGTCGTCCGTTCGTTGGTTGTACTACAACGCGGCAAACTGTGCGATATACGACCAAACTTATTAACGGCCAAAGTTACTGATACGTCACACATCGAGCATGTGCTCTCACCCTCATGCTAACCATGTGTGAAGATATTATGACATTTGTTTGTTATTGTTATTAAGATTTTGGGGTCATAACTTTTTCATTGATATCTTTGCGACTGCAATTTCACTTCGAAGTTCCTACTTGGCAAGCTTCACACACCTTTGAAAACATTGCGGAGAATTCTCAGGTATGATGGTTTGAAGATTTTATGACATTTGTTATTGTTAGCATGATTTTGGAGTTAATACTTTACTGATATCTTTCTATGGGCATGGCAGGCTTCACATATATTCGAGAGAATATATTCGAACAGTGAAGAGAATTTTCACATGTATGTTTCCTAATGATGCGCTGTTTTAACGTACCTACCGATATTACTCCGAAACTTTAGCAGTGCCGTGCCCGGGATCGAACCTTGGAACTCCTGAATACGCAGCCGACATCTTAACCAATATACCATCATTAGCACCTTATTATAAGTTTCTATTTACATAGCTTTCACCGGCAAGTTTGCTACCAAAAAAGCTTCAAGCCAAATTTTTGTACCGCGAAGTTTAAATTCGTTACCCTAATTTACCCCCAACTCTTTTGTCAGTCCGAGCACGTATTTCCCCCGTAACTCCAGTACGCACAATGTACGGCCAAGTTTCCGCCAAGTTGGAAATTATAACGAAGTGGCTCCGGGCTTATTTGTGCAACTAACAAAAATATTGTAGTTATAAGTTTGCGAGTTTACTTACGGCACTTTAACTCGATGGGTTTTTATTGGAAATAGTTTTTTTTTTTTGCATCAAAGTTTGTGTGACCTGGTTTATTTATTTACTTTTACATTAGCTAATACCGCAGAATTGTGAAGGTGATAGAAATGGTGTATTCTGCCTAGTATCGGATCACTGTGTCGCAGATTTTATCAACGGACTCAACAAAAATAATTAAAAATGACTTTATCTTTAGCATCATTCAGTAATATTAAAATTAACTGTAATGGTATGGAAAACTGTTTAAGTTATTTGCGTTTAAACAATTAAAATAATATCACTCGCTAAAAATCGTAAGGAAATCTTCATGTCTGAGAGTTCTCTATAATATTCTCAAAGGTAAAGATTAGCAATCTACACTTGGTCAGCGTGGTTGATTATGGCCCAAACCTTTCTTATAGGAGCAAACCAGTGCTCAGTAGTGAGTCGGCAGCGGGCTAATGATGACGATGACTGTGCAATTCATCTGTTTTTACAATAAAACGCCATCTACGTTGCGCCAAGTTTCACACTCATTTACCACTTCTATGTCTACCTATACTAAATTCTCTGCCTAATACAACTAAGTAAACTACGAAGAGAAAAATGCCTTCTAAAAGAACTAAAAGGCGATCGGATAGATTCTGTCCGTGACAGATTAAATAGACCACACCACGACCGCGACAGTCCCGTCGTAGTCACGCAACTAGGTCTAAATATCGACAAATGTCTATAAATAAAATCTATATATAACTAGCTGACGCCCGCGACTTCGTCCGCGTGGATTTAGGTTTTTCGAAATCCTGAATTTTCTTTGCTATAAACCACACGGAGCCCGAGACCTTTCCAACGAATGCAAAACCGTGGAAATCGGTTCGTGCGTTATGGAGTTATAGCGTCAGGAAGGAAAACCCGACTTATTTTTATATATATAATATATAATATATATGGTCAAGTGCGAGTCGCACACGAAGGGTTCCATACCATCTTACAAGGCAGCACACTATACGGTATACCTAACACTTTTATGTAGTAGAAGATGCTTGTAAATAACAGACTGATAACGGACGGATAAAAACAACATAGAGATATTATAATGATACATATTTAATTCTAAACTTTTTTCTATCCATGATACGTACATATCCAAAAGTTTTTAGCCCGCCAATCACAAATCACGCACACGCACTTTGCAACATCGTCACGCCACAATAGTGACAAGCTGAACGGAACTTCCTAATCAACCTGTAAGCGGGATCCCTCAGACAAGCATTCAAATTATGCAGTGATTAAGCAGTAAAGTCCTAATTAAAAAATACGACAGCCTTGCCAAAAAATGAACTAAAAAGTAAATAAATCACATTTTAAAATATTGAATTTTTTTCAAAAAATTCTATGTCAAGTACAAAACAACTAGGTTAGTACAAAGTAACTTAAATCACTTATTATTGAATCATTAAACATGTATATCTGTGAAAACCTACATTACCACCTCTAAGGCCTCATTCATACGAGAGCTTTTTAAATATCCGTTAAAAAAGCGTTCAAATATAAATGCATTCCCAAGTATCTGTTCACAAGACAACGCTTTTTTAACGCGAACGCCGGGTTTTGACGCAACGCTTTTATAACGCTCGTGTGAATTAGGGGTAAAACATGTTCAATCTAAAAACAAAACAAATCAGTATCAAATCTAACTCAACTAATTATCCAGTTTGCCAAACCGTAGCGCGAATTCAGTTGAATTTCAGAACTTGTTTAATTTGCGGCAGAAGAAGTGTCCCTCGTTCGCGTTTAGGCACGTAATCCCTCTTAAAACTTGTAACAATCGTTAGGGCGCTGAAGTGAAGCCACTAGATACGAGTATAACTAGTGGAAATCGCTGATGCCATCTGAAAAAATAGAACGAAAGCTGTTCCGATGAATAACAATGTGATTTGATGGAAACGTGACGTAATTTCATTTTCAAATGCGATTCTCGTGGATAGTTTAGCTGCATATAAACCATTATTTTAATCCGAACAGCAAACAGCAGCTCTGCGATGGGGGGGGGGGGGGGGGGGCTGTAAACAGAAAATTAAATAAAATATTTAAATATTACCCAATAACCTCTCTGCACCAGGGAACCTCGGTGCAAAAAGATAAATCGTAAATAAATCTAAAAAAAAAAATTGCAACATTGTAACCAAAAATATAGTTAACTGCGGATAGTTCATGTTATAGGTACGAAGCCGAGGCAGGTCGCTAACTCTCTTATACATATTAATATTATTGCGAAAGTGTGTCTGTTTGTCTGTTACCTTTTCACGGTCCATCCGTTTAATCGATTTTAATTTAATGTACTTAGTAGGTACAGAGATAGCTTGCGTACCGGAAGCGGATATGGGATACTTTTTATCTCGAAAATTATATGAGAACTCAAGTTAAAAACCTAAACCCACGCGGTTGAAGTCGTCGGTATCGTCTATTAATATCAAAAAAGCAAGTCTGTTTGACGTTCTAAGACTTCGCGACTTACGAGTATTGTTGAAACTTGAAAGTCAGTCAAGAGTCAAGAAGTTCCCGTTTTATGTATAGAGTCAGAGGGTAACATCAATAAGGTGTGCTAATGACTCCATAGTCTGTCTCAAGCTCACGGACTGCTTGAGGGCCATCATCCCTAATGAGACTCTTAACTGTCCCCCCTGATTAAATATTTTGCCTTCCCACCTTTTAATGGCAGGAAATTATCTTAATTTTATTTTTCATGGCCGTGAAAATAGAAAAATTGCGACGTTTAATGATGCACGATCATTATTGATACTAGAGAAATGAAAAAATTGGTCAAGTGCTAGTCAAATTCAAATTCAAAATATTTTTATTCAATTAAACTTTTACAAGTGCTTTTGAATCGTCAACATAATCTACCATTTGGTTCGGAATGCCGTTCCTACCGAGAAGAACCAGCAAGAAACTCGAGTCAGAACATACATAAAGTAAGGTTCCTGGTTCCATAGTCATGCTAGTTGCTAAATACTTGGACGGTCATTATTTTGTAATTGGTAGTTTTTCCCAAAAATTGTTTAAGAAACATGATGATTTTAGAATACCTATTCGACAAAACATGACTTTGAGGGCCGTAATCCAAATTATGTTCGACTCTCGCATCAGTTTTTTTTTTCAAAATAATGTAAATATGCCTCTATGTAGTGATAACAGGTTTTTGTAACTATATCAAATTTCAGCTTTTATAGTTTCTTTTTAAAATGGCTATGACAGGACGGATAGACAGACAGACAAACGGAAAGAGTGATAGGGGAGCAGATTTTAGTCCGAAGGCAGGTTAGGCAGCATCCCCAATGGAGTTGGTCATGCCCCATAACACCGAGGTATCCATGAGGATTTTCCTCCTTCCCAAACACAAAAAAAGGTAGACAGTCAGACTAGATGTAACTATGATTAGTGTTCCTTGTTTAATTACGAAATTCTAAAATAATGTTCAAGTTTCACATAATATCAGCTATATTGATATTCAAGTTGGTATCGGTTTTCATCCAATTCGCAATGGGTACCTCAAAGCCCCTGGAACGCGCAACTTGCAAGACTAGACGAATTAAATTGAGAACTACATCTATCAGCAACATAACGGTCCATTTCGAAATGCCAATATTACTTCTACAAATGCAAATTGTATTCATCCAATGTCAAACTAGCCTGTGTACGAGTAATCCAATTTGCAGTGAGTTCTCAAACTTGCTGCAAGTTGCAACTTGCGAAACTGATTTAAATTTACAACTTCGTCCACTGCTAGTGCAATTTTAACGATCACCCAACTTTACAAAATCGAAAACGTTCAGAATTGAACACATTGTTGAATGTTGACGCAGGTTTGCGACTGGGGTGTCTTAAGTGTGATCTAGTCATTTGTGAGCCAAATATTGTGTAAAATAAGAAAGTAAGGAATGGATATATATAGTTCTTCATGATGCCCACACTTCTTACGCGTGGATTTAGGTTTTTCAAAAATCCCGAGGGAACTCTTTGCTCTTCCGGGATGAAAAGTAACCGATGTCAATTTCTGGGACGCCAGCTACCTCTGTACCAAATTTCATACAATATATCAGTTAAATGGATAGGTCTGTAAGAATCCCGTGGGAACTCTTCAATTTTATGGAATAAAAAGCAGCCTACGTCCGTCCCCGGGATGAAGGTTAATTTTGTACCAGACATTAAAATCAGTTGAACTGTTGGGCCGTGGAAAGCTAACAGACAGATACAAATTCAAATTATTTTTATTCAATTAAACTTTTACAAGTGCTTTTGAATCGTCAAAATAATCTACCACTGGTTCGGAATGCTGTTCCTACCGAGAAGAACCAGCAAGAAACTCGGCGGTTGCTCTTTTCAAATGTACAATTTACAATAATATGCCATACTGTATACAAGCAATTGCAGCGCCGTGTATTGCTGGAGCGAATCAAATCCAAGCTTTTTTGTCATTTACATAATCTTAGATTGTATAATAAGCTTTTTTCAGGAGCATACTTTTAATAGATTTTTTAAACTTGTGTAAAGGCAAGTCTAAAATTGATTGTGGAATTTTATTATAAAATATTACACTCATTCCCACAAACGATTTTCCAACTTTCCTGAGGCGGAGCGTAGGATATGCGAGCCTATTACGGTTTCTAGTTTGCCGGTCGTGAAAATCACCGATTTTTTTGTAACTATGAATGTTTTGTCGTACAAAAATTATATTAGCGTAAATATATTGAGAAGCTATCTCTCGTAGCGTACACACTTTCGTATGTATAATATTAGTATGGATTTGTCAATGTGGAAATAATAAAGGGGTATGCATGCGTAATGCTGGTATTTGATTGACATACTATCTTTAAATGGCGCAGTCGGTAGGATGCGAAATGTGTGATTATCTATCTGCCTGTTACCTTCACACGGTCCATACGTTTAACCAATTTTGACTTTCCCACAAAATATGACAACGTTTCTAACTAACTTTTTGACAATTATCTTAGTTATTATTAGTTGTCGTCCGTTAAGCGTCAGGCATCGTGCGATAGTAACCAATGTGCATACAGGTTTAAGATCAATACGATTGTCTTGCTCTTTTAAAATTTCCATAAAATTTCCAACTCAAACTTTATGAAACAGTCAAAGTTGTAGAATTCTTCATATTTCTCTATTTTAAAAATCAGAACAACTTCGGATAAGTTTCTACAGACGACGTGGCACTGTCACTCACAAACTTTATTACAACGGTATTTATTTGACCCAATTTTATTCCTTTTAGTTATAAACAAGCTATTCTTTACGACTTCGTCTTCATCATCCTACATGACGCTGATCTCGTAATCATCATTGTGTCATCATCATCGTCAATCGATAGAAATCCACTTCTGGGTATAGGTCTCTTGTAGGGATTTCCACGATTTTCACACACCACGGTCTTGAGCCGCTTGAATCCTGAGGCTCCCTGCGACTCGTTTGAGGTCGTCTTCACCTAAGTAGTGGAAGTGCACCTTTCGTTGACTTCTAGTACCTTGGGACCCCAACCTATAGCTAAGCTATGTTGGTTACTCTTATTCTTTTTATCACCACCACCATGCGACGCGGAACGCGCCGTATCTCTGGAAAAGAGTCCTAAGGGTTCCCTGTTTTACTAAGGAACCGCTATACAATTCATCATTATTTTTGGAACTTCTAATATTGATAGAACTCATCACCTTATGGTGATGCCACAAGAAGGGCATAAACATTCTAAAAGCTAGCACGCATAACTGGTGATGATAAAAGTAAGCAAAAAATACCTTATCGGCCGTAAACAGAGTTGTATAGCCATGATGGCACTCCAGGATAATTTACTTGGAGTGTCTTTTTATTTTTCTCGACTTTATGAGATCGTTTGCGGCGATTCCGCCTCCCTTTCTTAATTTATGGCTATCACTATCCATTGTTGCGAATAGCTTAAGGTGTTTAAACTTTAACCCAGCAAAATAATATTATAGTCTCTCGTTCAGCATCATATTCCTCATTTCTGAGGTTCTTTGTTCCAGAACAAACAGATTTTCCTGATACCTAAAAATGTGTAGTGTTAAAGTTACACGGGTTCAAAGATTTACATAGAAATCGCAAGATTAGTAGGCCGTTTCAGCCTCAACAGCTTAACAGTTAGAGGAGTGGACTGAAATTCGTAAAGTCGCCGGTTCAAACCCCACCTGTTGCACCTCCTAGCATAAACTTTACGCTTAGTTGGAGCTTTATTAAAATAAAATAACAATAAAATATACGATATTTCAACGTGTCTAGTATAAGAGTTCGATATGAGAAACAAAATACGTTTGCGTGGAAATTGTTGGGGTGCGCTCTAGGGCTACATCTCTTAATATAATTTTATTAGCTTAATATAAATTTATTAATTCAGTGTGTACATACAGCATAATATATTTAAATATCTTTGAGTATATTTTCTTAATTCACAAATTATAACAAGTGTAAACTAAAAATTTATAACACCCCCGACAAGTGAAGGTTACAGTAACTAGAAAAGAGGTGATAACTTTCAAACGGCTGAACCGATTTTCTTGGATTATAGCTAAGAACACTCTCGATCAAGCCACCTTTCAAACAGAAAAAACTAAATTTAAATCGGTTCATTAGTTGAGGAGCTACGATGCCACAGAAAGATACACAGATGCACACGTCTAACTTATAACACCCCTCTTTTTGGGCCGGCGGTTAAAAATAGACACTGTATCTCTCTATATACTTACTTATTACTATCAGTACCTTTTGATACAACTGCATTCTATAGATTCCAATCCTTAAGTATACACTGCGATGCCTTGTATAATTCACTTGGATTTAATTCAATGCAATTACTTAAGCAAATGGTAATTGAGTTTAACCCTTTTAGGGAATTCCTTGGCCGTTGTTTTATTTTATTAGTGAATTAAGTCTCCGCTTCCTTACCGGTGGGCTTGAAGTTTTTATTACACATAGGGTCTTTACGCACTGCATACGATCTGACTCCGACCCGAATCAGGTACCTGAAAGATAGTCTACATATAAGTATTGAAGGTAAAGCTTCCTGATTGACTGTTCTACCAACGCACAGCTACTACTGGACGAATCAAGCTGAAATTTGGCATGCAAAAACTTATGGATTGGAGAGATTCTCGACTTTTGAAAACGACATTCGGATCTCTTGCGCAACCTCTCATACAAATAGTAGGTACTTACATATTACCTCTATCGGATCGAGGATTCTTGGATTCGGATAGGATGCAGTGCGTAAAGAGCATTACAATGATTGAGTTGCGTTATTAGTACTTCTGTGAAATTAAGACAGTTGGGGAAACAAGAATTAGTGTTTTAGTGCTAAAGTTTTTATTGCGGACTGTCTTACGATTGTAGAGAACTATTTTATTTCTGTATCTGTTAAAGAAAACTTTTTTATTCCCAGACATAAACAAAACTGTTATAACACCGAGCTATATTATACTATAAGATAATGTCTGCGACTTGTCCGTGTGGGTTCAGGTTTCTATTAATCCCGTGGGAACTCTTTGATTATCCGGAAAAAATAACCTGTCTGTCTCCAAAATGTAGGCTCTCTCTGTACCTAATTTTAATTTATATGAAGCTAGATGATACCCGCGACTTCGTCCGCGTGGATTTAGATTTTTAAAAATCTCGTGGGAAGAGTTCCCCTTTCCGGGGTAAAAAGTAGCCTATGTCAATTTCTGGGACGCAAGCTACCTCTGTACCAAAATTCATATAAATCGGTTAAACGGATGGATCTTTGAGAATCCCTTGGAAAATCTTTGATTTTTCGGAATATAGCCTATGTCCATCGATGTGTCCCCGGGATGTAAGCTAAATCTGTACCAAACGTCAAAATCGGTTAAACTGTTGGGCCGTGAATAGCTAGCAGACAGACAGACAAACTTTCGCATTTGTGAATTAAAGTATGGATATAAGTACCTCCCTAATATCCCAGTATCTTAGTAGGAGTACCATGTAGTGACGGCAGATCAGAATACAGTTGTCACCGTTCCTCCTTTTTAACCCCCGACCCAAAAAGAGGGGTGTTATAAGTATGACGTGTGTATCTGTGTATAAACGCCTAAACGAATGAACCGATTTTAATTTAGTTTTTTTTGTTTGAAAGGTGGCTTGATCGAGAGTGTTCTTCTTCTATAATCTAAAAAAATTGGTTCAGCCGTTTAAGAGTTATCAGCTCTTTTCTAGTTTTCTTGTAGAAAAGAAGGTTAGATAACCGTTAGGTTCATAATATTATGTCAATAGACAAATGTCAAGCTGTCAAAATGGACGTTGCCTAAATACATAATTATTTATTTGAAAATGATGTTTTGGAAAACTCAAATACTTTGGATCGTCGGGGGTGTAATAAATTTTTAATTTACACTTGTCCTGCGAGCATTGTACGAGGCGACTATATGGGCAAACCCTCCCGTTGAGAGAGGCCTTTACTCTAGCAGCGGACTGTTATAACTAGTGATGATGATGATCCTAGTACCTTTAGTTATAAGCTAACTTATAAGGTAGGTGTTCCGTATACAGCCAGTAATGAAAAGAGCCTCTTTAATAATTTTAAGTAAGTACGCCTCTATGTAAGGGGACTACAAACTCCACAGTTAAGCGTTTTCTAAACATTTGAGGTTCTGCCTGTAGGTTTATAGGTAGCCAGTGTGTCTTGTATAAGTAATTAAGAAAATTTTACTCAAGTATTTCGCGTATTACGAGTATATCTAAATCAACACTTTTGCACTTAAATATTTTTTTATTTATTATAATAAAAGAGATAAAGTTTGTAAGTTATTTTGTAGAGGGTAATCTCTGGAACTACCGAACCACGGTAATATAATATTACCGTGACTGAACCGATTTTGAAAATTCTTTCACCAGTAGAAAGCTACATTATTCCTGAGTAATTAATATGCATATTTTATTTTCAATAAAAATTAAAGGTCCCTACGAAAATTGTGATAATGTGAATTAAGTCGGCATAAATCGTTTCATCTGAGAGATTACGTGGCGTACGCTGTGTAACTAGTTAAAGTTATACAAAAACAATGTATGGTGGCATTGTTTCTCTTAAAACGTTACTAGTAACTAAGTCTGTAGCATTTTGAAATGTTCACTTACAAAGATACACGGTCTCTAAAATTACATATGAATGTTTAGACCCGTGTAAATTTAAAACTTATTATTTTTACGGAAATCTGGTAAACCATAGGCATAAATATTAGCTTCTAGAACATGTCTACACAATTACTCGGTGCTTGATTGGCTAGTATTCAAAAGAGAACCAATTACGTTTGTATGCAGCAAGTGACAGATGCACTGCCGTTAAAACTTTAACTATACTACTAAATTATTACAGTTCTCACAACATACGTCGCCATAATGAAAACTAGAAATGGCATCGCGCGCTGCTAACCTCATAATATTTTATAGCCTGGCGAAGATAACCAGCCATTTATATACAGGAGCTGACAAGAGTCGTAACTCGGTAACCGATGTTGGTTTAAATCTGGCACAGTCTCGCCCCCTTTGATAATTTTCACCTGAGCGCTGCGCCTCGCGGTGCTCCCTCTTCAAATTTATGTTGCCTGAGATACCATCTTCATTGTAAGAATTCGAATCACGAGATAAATGGCTGTCGCTAGAAGAGACAAATGTGTTGCATTTCGCGTTCTTTTGATAACTTCATGTGCTTTTATTTATGTTTTCATGAGTTCATTATTATCCACTCTTATTGCAGTTTATTTTATTTTAGACTACTTCTAGTAAGTAACGTGTTCAAAACTGTTTGCTTGTTTTATTATTTCCAAATAATTCCCTATTGCGAACTTAAAAGTAAATTCCTTAACTAAATATTACGTTGCAGTTATTTTCATTAATATTTTTGATAGCTTAGTGGTTAAGATTTCGGCTTCCTATTCGGAGGTCTGGGGGTTAGATTCCGGGCGATGCGGGGCATCTCTAACGTTTCACAGTTATGAGCGTTTAAACCAATTAAAATTGGAAACATTATAATGAAACCTGCATTTCTTAGCGTTATCCATAATGTTCACAAAGGCGTGTGAAGTCTGTCAACCCATACTTGACCAGCTTGATAGACTATGGCCACATTCATGCACCATTCTCATTCTGAGAGGATGCCTATGTTTATTAGTAGGCCTGAGATGATTATGATGATAATTTATAGATGTCCCGTTTCAGTCTGTTCAAAAAGGCTCAGTATATTTAATTAAAAGCTATCTTCTAAAAATTTGAAAGGTTTTATAGGACAGATAAGTACGCTCACATTTCTTAAAACACTACGCGCTCTTGTCGCTTCTAGTTTACTGCTTTCTTGAACTCTAAGATGGAGGGTAGTACGAAAGTGTCGCTTACAATATTAGGATGTTAACCGCTGTAGACGATTTACATTATTCATTCGAGGGCGTGGCGCGGATCAGCGTATGCTTTGATTTAATGTGCCTACACCAAACGTTAATTGGGCCTTTTTAACCCCCGACTCAAAAAGAGGGGTGTTATAAGTTTGACGTGTGTATCTGTGTATCTGTGTGTCTGTGTATCTGTGTATCTGTGTATCTGTGTATCTGTGTATCTGTGTATCTGTGTATCTGTCTGTGGCATCGTAGCGCCTAAACGAATGAACCGATTTTAATTTACTTTTTTTTGTTTAAAAGGTGGCTTGATCGAGAGTGTTCTTAGCTATAATCCAAAAAAATTGGTTCAGCCGTTTAAAAGTTATCAGCTATTTTCTAGTTTTCTTGTAGAAAATAAGGTTAGATAACCCTTAGGTTCATAATATTTAAGTGTCAATTGACAAATGTCAAGCTGTCAAGATGGACGTTGCCTAGATATACATAATTATTTATTTGAAAATGATTTGTCGGGGGTGTTGAAAATTTTTAATTTACACTTGTAATCTATTAACGTCTGCGTGTTTAAGCTGCCTAACACTGCTTTGCGACTTTGAATACGCTTTGAGTCATTTAATAACATGACCTAAGATTTAACAAGTGTAAATTAAAAATTATTATAACACCCCCGACAAGTGAAGGTTACAGTAACTAGAAAAGCTGACAACTTTCAAACACCTGAACCGATTTTCTTGGATTATAGCTGAGAACACTTTCGATCAAGCCACCTTTCAAACAAAAAAACTAAATTAAAATCGGTTCATTAGCTTAGGAGCTACGATGCCACAGACAGATACACAGATACACACGTCAAACTTATAACTCCCCTCTTTTTGGGGTCGTGGGTTAAAAACGTAAATCCACGCGAACGAAGTTGCGAGCATTAGCTAGTATTTTTATATTTTGCGTCACAATTTTTCGCATTGAAACAAATGATACCAAATGAAATTATTCACGAAGAAATATCACTCTCCTCACAACATCTAAGGTCCTCGAGAACAAAGCCCACGGTCTCAACACCTTCGTTTGTGTACGAAACAGGAAAGTGAAGCCCGCCGCAATTACATGCGCCTTCCTTTGTGGGAACTACTAACACAGTTTTCTTTAAAAAGGTTACAGTTTTCTTAGAAAAGCTTTGACCGACGCCGCCTCGCCTGCCGCAATTATTGTTAGTTGTTTTTTTTGCATTCTGTTTTTGTTTTGTCCTATACGAAGCTTTTGACATACATTGTTCATAAAAATGAGCTTTGTTTTTGTCTTTGTAATTGAGCTAACCTTATCTACGAAATGTTTTTTCAGTTACTTTAAAAATAAAAGATCAATGCCTCCTAACTATATTCAGAAAATCATTTATTAAATAAAAAAATCACATTTGATTTTAACTTTTAGGTAAGTCTGTACATTGGAGATAATTTGGGTTAGCTAACTTAATAGATTGTATATGCTAATCTTGCTGAATTAGTGAATTAACCAATAGTACTGTAACTCTGTTTTAAATATAAAATATGATACATTAATTTATTTCAAGTAAGTAGCTATTTTCTTTTTACAAACAGTTATTTCTATCTTCGCTTGTAAAACCACATTCTTACAAAAAAAAAAATATTTTCAAAAATCATGCTTACACAATTATATCGAGCAACATGACAAAAGACTTTTTCGGCCTTAAAAAATCTGGATTTTACGAAAGCGTTTGTGAAGTCCCAAATAAAATCTAGACCCATAAAGTAAATCTTCCAGCCAGCTTAGAGCAAAGTACCTACTGCTGCAATGAAATATTCATGAGCACAATATCAGCACACTTGGCGGGATGGAATTAAACGTATGAGGACGCATGTTGGTTACCGTGTAATAAATTCACCCCCGACTTTTGAATATGTCCCGTTATAACACATTTTCACAATAGTCACTACCCTACTTGTTTGAGCGGTGATAGTGTAGTGTTTAAGACTTCGGCCTCTTGTTCGGAGGGTCCGGGATTTGATTCCGGGCACGTATTTTTAAACGAGCAAGTAGGTCAATTTTTGGACCCCGACCCAGAAAGAGGGGTGTTATAAGTTTGACGTGTGTATCTGTGTATCGGTGTATCTGTGTATCTGTATGTGGCCTCGTAGCTCCTAAAGTAATGAACCGATTTTAATTTAGTTTTTTTATTTGAAAGGTGGCTTGATCGAGCGTGTTCTTAGTTATAATCCAAGAAAATCGGTTGAGCCGTTTGAAAGTTATCAGCTCTTTTCTAGTTACTGTAACCTTCACTTGTCGGGGGTGTTAAACATTTTTAATTTACACTTGTCACAATAGTCACTATACCCTACTTGTTTGAGCGGTGATAGTGTAGTGTTTAAGACTTTGGCCTCTTGTTCGGAAAGTCCGGGATTTGATTCCGGGCACGTATTTTTCGTAAGAATAGCGAGGAAATGAGCAAGCAGGTCAATTTTTAGCGATTACATTATTACAATGCATTATTGTAGCCAATAGTGAGCGAGCATCAACCAATCAGAAATGATTGCGATCGTCACAATGTACCAGTCGTTTTATCGTAATTGAACAGCTGGGTACAGTTTAATTTGGCAAGATATACCTAGATATAACTGGTAATGTGTGGCACAGCTTTCAAAAATATTTTTTTTCTTTCTTTCCTTATATATACAGCAAGATGCAACTATTATAGCCAAATGTAAGCGAGTAAAATATTCTCCCCTGGGTTTTGAATATTGTTCCTCGGCATACGGTTTGTTTTATCAAGCGACCAAACATAAACCTGTGCTCCACGATGATCCGTTGGTTTATGGCGGAGGGGGATATTCTGCACTGCGGATATATTAGTAGGTAACTACCGTTCGCGACAGCTTGAGATGGCAATCGGGATGTGAAATGGAGGGACGCCCCGAAAACCCATCCGTCACCTGCATTAGCCTGCACCGGGTTAGCGCGGGGGGTGTGCTGGGCATGCACACCCCGTTTGCCATCTCGACCAGTCGCGTATTTTATTTTATTGTAAGACGCGATGCCCGAGACTTCGTCCGCGTGGATATAAGTTTTTTTTAATATCCTGCGGGAAATCTTTAATTTTTCGGGATAAACAGTAGCCTAAGCTCATCTCCGGGATGCAAGCTATCCTTGTACTAAATTTTGTCAAAATAGGTTCAATGGATGGGCCGTGAAACGCTAGCAGACAGAGTGACAGACAGACACACTTTCGCATTACTACCTATTAATGACTAAACCGAATTAACTGAACCGAAAGGAGAACGGGCAGACACAGGCTGGGGTTGTGTCTTATAATACGCCACTTAGTGTCTTACTAAAATATATTTTACTAGCAGATACCCACGACTTCGTTCATGTGGATATAGGTTTTTTTTTAATGCCGTGGGAACTATTTGATTTTCCGCAAGCGTTGATAAAGGTGTTTTAAAAATCCTGTAGGATCTTTTGATTAACTAAATACATGTGGGCATCATCTTGTAAATATTTTATTTATTTATGAACTTAAAACTAACCACAGTGCGTTTAAGGGCTATCAGTAACGATAAACAAGGTCTTCCGTCGTGCAAGCTGTCGATAACGCGTCACTCCGACAGCGAATTTCAAATTTGTTTGCCCCAATCGCCCATAAAGAATATCTGAATAATACGGCCCATGGCGGTCTGATTGATTAGGCGGTCGTGAAATATTTATGAGTTCCCATCATTTACCTTTACCGATAACATAACGTGATAACACAATGTTGGAACTTGGATTTTTTAAAGAGTTCTTAAGAGCTAACATTTTTTTTGTTGTTAATTTTACTCAACAACTTCTAATAGTCACTACTAGTCGCGTAGACTGTTAAAAAAAATAGGTAAGTACATACCGAATGGCAGATAGTTATTATGAAGTAGACATCCACTAAGAAAAGCTTTTTAAAATTCAACCCTTAAGGGGGTAAAATAAGGGTTTGAAAGTGTAATCCACGCGGACCAAATTAGCTAGTGAATCAATAAACGAGTAAAATAAGAATGAGATTTTTTTTTTTTATTTACTCCAACAACTTCCATACAGTTATTATGACCACAAAATTTACAAATCAATTTCAGTATGGTTGTCCATTACAGGTGCACTTATGAATAAAAATAATCCAACATGCACTAACCTAAAGTAATACAATTTCTTAATATATATATATTATATATTTTGTTTTTGAAACAATTGAAAGTACAACATTTACAACATTTAGTGGATAGTCGCTTCTTCGTCGGTGGTGGGACAGCTGCCTAAAGACACAGGGTGCCTAATATGTTTTTGCTATACAGCAATACTGACAAAACTAAAAGGATTCCTGGTCGTACTAAATTAAACAAAATAATATTTTACCATTATCATCGTAAATCCTAAACAAACTTTTTGTAATTTCGCAATCACTCAACCGTGGGGGGCGTATTCCGCGTTTATTACGCGAATATCTCAGCTTAGCACATGGAAGGTTTCATTACCCGCCTTTAATTTTATGCATGGATGCGTGCATCGTCGCTGTCGAACATCTTGCTTAAACTTTACTGCGCGAATATATTGGGGCGTGGGGAGAAAACCGCGGGAAGCAGAGATCGTAGTCTGTATAATTTAATGCCTTTGCCACAAAGATGACAAATGATTTAAAAAAACTTGTCCGTGAGATCCTCTTATCGACTATAATATCCCTCCTGTGATGCATTTTAAACTTTGTTTTATTTTTTACAAGGAACCAAAAGCTTAAAAGCTGCTGCGTGGTGGTGGTGCCTGTGGCTTGCTTGGTGGCTGGCTTTTCCTGCATGTTTATCAGTGGAAGGGCGGGCGGTGCATGGCGCATGCTGCATGTTGCACCACACAGATTATAGCAAATTAGGCTTTTAGTTCCTTGTATATCATGGACTTCTATACAACATTAATTTTTTAATTTTTAATTGTAATTTTTAATAAAAATACATTAAAGTACTTTTAGTCGTTATGTACAATAAGTAGTTAACATTATTTCTATATTTAAAATATAAGAAGATGCGGAAAAGTCTTTTTTTTCGCAGATATTATAAAACTCCAGATACGCAAAACTCGTACATTTGCATTTTAAAAAGTCAATCAAATTCGTAGGCTTGGGGTGCCCGTAGCGGCGTAGCAGCATAGACTGGCGTGGTGTTTACGCACCTTTGGGTAAAACGACACCTATGAGGAAGTTTCAACAAGTGTAAATTAAAAATTTATAACACCCCCGACAAGTGAAGGTTACAGTTACTAAAAAAGAGCTGACAACTTTCAAACGGCTGAACCGATTTTCTTAGATTATAGCTAGGAACACTCTCGATCAAGCCGCCTTTCAAACAAAAAAAACTAAATTAAAATCGGTTCATTCGTTTAGGAGCTACGATGCCACAGATACACAGATACACCCCTCGTTTTGGGTTGGGGGTTAAAAATGGCGGTCGTTGAGTGTGAGTCAAAATCTGTACAACTGACGAAAAATTTTTGTTATTATTTTATCATCGATATACCTACTACTTACTTAAAAATATTAAGTATAAATTTTTATTATTTTAGGGTCCAAATCATGATAATATTATTTAACTCGGTCCTTTTGCGTAAATAGGTACCTAGTAGGATATTATTCAGTTTATGAACGTTTCTTCTTCCTTGATGTATTTTTCCTTGTCATTCATCTTTAATTTTATGCACGAGTGCTTGCATTGTACCAGAGGAAAGTTTTACTCCAATTTCACTCCAAAAATTTAAGGGAAAATGTATAAAGTTTTTTTTGTAATTTGTCACTGAAGGAAGCATGTTTAATTTAAAAACAACCTAAGTATTGGGCGAAAACCAGTTTGAAACCCCAGTTTTTAAAGGCCAAGTAGCACTTGTTTTAAATATTAGCCAACCAATCGCCAACCCTGGAGAAAACGTGGAAATTATTTTCAAAAAGCAAAATCACATCACACTAATATTATAAAGGCGAAAGTTTGTATGTGTATGTGTGTGTGTGTGTGTGTGTGTGTATGTTTGTTACTCCTTCACGCAAAAACTACTGGACAGATTTGGCTGAAATTCAGAATGGAGATAGATAATATCCTGGATTAGCACATAGGCTTCTTTTTATCCCGGAAAACCAAAGAGTTCCCACGGGATTTCGAAAAACCTAAATCCACGCGGACGAAGTCGCAGGCGTCAGCTAGTGATCTAATATAACGAACTTCATTTATATTATACAAAGAGCTTCTTATTTTTAAGGTAAGTATTTAAATAGATAATATTATTTAAAAAAAAAGGATAATGGATTCCAAAGCTATAAAACCTCTAATATTTTTTAACCCAAAGTTGTTTCAATCTTTATACGAACAAAATTGTTAATAAATGAAATTCAAACTATAATAACTGTAATATTTTCAATTAAAATAAACTAAGTAGGTATCTACCACCTGTGTGGAATTTCATTACACAGAGTGGTACGAGATTAAATCACTTTTAGAAAAAAGCATATTGTTTACGGAACATAAAAATCCGTGTCACGAAATCAAATGACGTATTTTGGGTGAAATATTTACGTGAGAGCGAAAAACCTTTCTAGTGCGAGTCTGATTCTCACACGAAGGGTTCCGTGCCAATATAAAAATTGCATGGTGGCCATTTTGGTTTTATTTAGGTATCTGTTGTTATAGCGGCAATAAAAATATACATATACATGTATACTCTGTGAAAATTTCAACTTTCTACTTATAGCGGCTCATGAGATACAGAACACTGACAGACAGACGGATGGATGGACAGCGGAGGCCTACTAACAGAGTCCCGTTGGCACCCTTCGCATACGGAACCCTAAAAAAAGCAAAATGGCACCCGTGGCAGCCATTTCGCCTGTTGACAACGAGATTTGTTTTTCTCCTTCATTTTATCATTTCGCGCAAAGTATTAAGATAACATTATTTTCTTTTTATGTTATGACAGATTCCCGGTAATTTAAAGGAACAAATTCATTCTTTTGTGTAAAAGCTTGGAAAGTATGTAAAGAGTAGGTAGATACTGACTATTGCCTGCAACTTCGTCCGCTTGATTTAATTTTAAAAATATGCAGTAAGAACTCTTTGATTTCCCAGGACAAAAGTAGCCTATGACCGTCCCCAGAATGCAAGATATTTCTGTACCTTCCTACTTTTCCTGTATATCCTATTATGATATCGTGAAATCATTTTGTAAAACAGATGAGTCGAGAAAAGGTAACAGACAGACAAACAGACACACCCTACCGACAAAGCCGTGCCGCCAGGCGATTTAGCGTTCCGGTACGATGCCGTGTAGAAACCAAAGTAAAGGTTTAATGAAAACTGCCATATCCCTTCCAGGGTAATTTCCATCTTAGAGTGCATCATCACTTACCACCAGATGAGATTGCAGTCAAGGGCTAACTTGTATCTGAATAAAAATTCACTAATATTACACTTTTGAATATACAATGAAGCATATTTCCCTCAATTCATTCATTTATTAACCGACTTTAAAAGAAGGAGGAGGTTCTCAATTCGTCGGAATCTTTTTTTTTTGGGGTATGTAATACCTATTACCAAATAGTTAAACAAGTGACACAATAATTGGTCCAACGATAACGTAACACAGCTATGTGTTCACAATCAAAAAGACAGGATAATAATTTAATTCCCAGTGAGGAGTTTAGTTTACCGAGTGCTCTGACGAGTTAATCCCGCAAGCCTGGTTAACTGACGCCTGATAGTGCTCCGTTCCTGGCTCATGTTTGTATGTACCTAATAGCGATGGGCATGATTGCTATTTGAAATCATTTTCATTTGGTGATATTTTTTTTTCACAGCGATTTCATGGGCTATTTCTCACGAAAATTGATTAATTTTCGTACGTAGAATCGTTTGCTACATTATTTTAACTAGAAATTGTGCACAAGATCAAACTTTTTCTGTTTACTTAAGCATAGACTACATGGAGTCTATGTCATAGACTTATGAAGTTATGATTGTAAGTGTGAAAATTACAGGTAACTTTAAGTAAGATAGGAAGTGTTACATATTTTGTGAAAAGGCTGACGTGACTTTTCACACGCTAAGTATCTGTGAAATGATCCATCTCTAGTATGTAATGTATAAGCCCCATTCTCTATATTCTCTCATTCCCATTCGCTCATATATGTTCTCATTCGCTATATTATCACGTAAATTACCTAGTTATTATATAATACTAGCTGATACCCGCGACTTCGTCCGCGTGCATTTAGGTTTTTCGAAATCCCGTAGGAACTCCTTGATTTTCGGGGATAAAACTAACCTATGTGCTAATCCAGGATATTATCTATCTCTTTTCAAATTTCAGCCAAATCCGTTCAGTAGTTTTTGCGTGAAAGAGTAACAAACATACATACACACATACATACACACAAACTTGTCCCCCCTTCACCATTTTACCACCAAACCGCAAGACGTCGGGCGAGTTTCCATCCTTATGTCGTTGACATTCCATCTACACACACGAAACGTTTTGCGTCTTCATTCCTCATACGCATGGCTAAGGTTTGGAATACTCTTCCGCGATCTGTGTTTCCTACCAATTACAATCCGGGTATCTTTAAAACAAGAGTGAATAGGCACCTTCTAGGTAAACTAAGACGGGCTTAGACCACATCATCACTTTCCATCAGGTGTGATTGTGGTCAAGCGCTTACCTATAGTGAATAAAAAAAAAAACTTTCGCCTTTATAATATTAGTGTGATTAGTGTGATGCGCGACAGGTTGAGATGACGACCGGTTTTCAATGATGAGGTCTAAACTGGAGCGCGCTTGCCTAGAAGATGCATCTTATACATTTTCTTGCAAGTGGCATCAACTATAACAGATAATCTGCTCAATTCAATCATAGATGAATATTATATGCTATCTCTATGAATTAAACTGAAACAATTGACTTAATGACGTCATTTGCATAACAACGCTGCTGGTGAATCGCGTCAATAACTAATCAGTCGCGCCTAATCCCGCATTGTGAAGTGGGTGACTGCTAGTGTGCGTTGACTTTGCGGCTTACCTTATCAGCATATTGCAGCTGCAGCCTGCAGTTACTACTACAGGTTTTTTGTGGTTTTAGGATTCCGTAGCCGGAAGGTGCCAACGGAACCCTATTATTAAGCCTCCGCTATCCGTCCGTCTGTTTGTCAGCGAGCTATATCTCTTGAACCGTAAAAGGTAGAGAGTTGTCTTTATTTTGCCGCTATGACATGCAGTAATATAAAACATACAAAAAAAATTAAAAAATACATAATCTTGTATGATGCTACGGAGCCCGTTTTTTAAAATAAATTAATTATTAAGACTCGCACTTCAAAAAGCCACCAAACAAGAAAAGAAGAAGATATTAAAATAAGCACTAGAAAGCACAAAAACTTGAACTAGAAATATCTACTCAGATCCATGGACCAATTATTTATTATACCTCTATGCTCAGATCTAAAAAAAAATAGATCTTCAAGCTTTAATTAGAAAATAAACATGCTTTTACCTGTCATAAATTCAATAAGAAATAAAAAAATCTTAATTATCTACGCTACCATAAAATCTTAACTTTTCTTTTTCTAGTTCATTCTACCTACATCAAACGACACAAAAGCTATAAGCTCATCGCGGCATAAGAACGGGACGCAGCACAGGAATGGCTTATTGCAAATAGTCATAAAGATTTTCGTCCCACCATCCATCGCTTTCATCGGCCGACTGGCGTTTGAAGTTATTCCAGAATTACATCCCATTTAAGGCCTTGACACATACAAAGCGTGGCAGCAATGTTTCCAACGGGTACCTATTCATAGTAGTTGAAATCTAAGTATGCACAAGGTATGCACTCAGTTTACACGTCATTTCGACATCGTTGATAGATTTCGAGTCTCTAACCACTAAACTTTCTGTTGACTATAAAATAAGTGTATCTGTGCATGCTCACACTTGTGCACTATATATACCTAGTGGATAAAAAGTAGCCTATATTGCACTCCAGGTCAAAGTCAAAGTAAAAGCATAGACTATATATATTATTTAAAAGTCATTTATTTAAATTGGTACTATTGTACACTTTTTGATTGTCAAACAACGATGGTAATGATAATTAATAACATCCGTGC
Source organism: Maniola jurtina (assembly GCF_905333055.1). NCBI lineage: Eukaryota > Metazoa > Arthropoda > Insecta > Lepidoptera > Nymphalidae > Maniola > Maniola jurtina. Next base: position 12,687,687 of record NC_060039.1, read on the forward strand.
AAAAAATCACTTGATCCATGACTCCGTTGCAGCGTGATTGAAGAACAAACGAATACACATTCGCAATTGTAATATTAGTAAGAAGTAAGACAACAAATGGTACAACATCCACAAAACGGACAGCACTGCTGACGCGTCGCTTACGCGTAGTGTCTGCTTAGCCCTTTAGGGCTTTATAATTCAGTCGGAGGCATTCGCAAATTAGCGTGACACGTCTCGAGTAATCCTCTAATGGCATTCAGCCCGTGATCAAGCAAACTAGACACGTCGCGCACAATGGCTTATCGCAAGCCCGAATTACGACTATTAGCTGATTACGACAGAGTCAACTATTTACCCTCATGTTGGTAGTAAACCACATATTTTGCTAATGTTTGCTCCCCTTGCATCTTTTGAGGACTAATAACAGACTTTTTTTGATGATTCCTATTAGCTGATTACGAGCGCTAAGGGAGAGAATAATGAGAGAAACATACTTCGAACACGTAACGTGTGACAAGTCGAATCAAATCCATACTAATTCAAAATTCAAAATAATTTTACAAGTAGGTAACTACTTTTGAATCGTCAAGTGCATCTACCACTGGTTAGGAAGGCTTTTCTTATTATGTGATACTTTTGCTTGATATGATTTAATATTATAAATGCGTGATTCTTTCTGTCTGTTTGTTTCTCTATCTGCTAGCTCTTCGCTGCCATCCATTTAACCGATTTTGACGTAATTTGGTACATTTTCCTAACAGCGTCTCCCAAATCACTATGTAATTAGATGGAATTAATTACGGCAGGTTGTCTCTTTGAATTAGTTAGTTGAGGGGTTCCTGTTAGTGATAGAACATCATAGACCATGTTTTGCTTTATAAGCGCCTTTAATATCGAAAATTCATTTGTGCACAACCTCTAATTAGAGTAAATTGACAGATTTAACAGTAGTGCTTTGCTGCAGGAAAGAAAAATAGAGCTATCTTTTTCACAATGTTAGGAATATTGTGAAAAAATAGTCATACTATGCCTCGCCGACCCGGGGTGCACACTGGCAGACTTCACACACCTTTGCAAACATTATGAAAAACTCTCAGGCATGCAGGTTTCCTCACGATGTTTTTCTTCACCGAGAAGAAGGCGTATATATTGATCACTAGAACCCAGTAACTTGGCTAATACAGCTAACCTCACCAGAAAACCAGCCAAGTGCAAGTTAAACTCGCGCACCGAGGATTCCGTACTCGGTTCTCGGTTTTCGGATTTTTTCTTTACTTGTGCTATAAGACCTACCTACCTGCCAATTTTCATGATTCTAAGTCAACAGGAAACTGTAGGATTTCTGACAGACTCGACGGACGGACAGACAGACAGACAGACAGACAAACAGACAACATAGTGATTCTATAAGGGTTGCGTTTTCTTTTTGAGGTACGGAACCCTAAAAAGTCAAGAGAACAATTATTATTATTTATTATCCATTCAAGATTTATGTTGATTGTTTCAGGTGAAAGTAATGCTTCGAGTGGGCGCATCAGGCGAGGGTCCCTTTACGAGTGGCACACAGACCTTCTCTCTCGACAAGCGCAAGAAACAAGTGACGCTGTGCGAAGCGGCGCCCGCGGCCACCGCTCCTGAGGACAGAAAAGTTGGTGTTGCTGCCCCGAAGATGTTCGCCTTCGATGCTATATTCTCCCAGGACGACTCCCAGGTAACTTAGCATTAGGTGCTTGGCTTTAAGCTACAAGAGCAGCTCAACTGGAATGCTTGTTAGGGTTCCGTGCCTCTGGAGAAAAAAGGAACCCTTGTAGGATCATTTTTTGTTTGTCTGTCTGTCTCTCAAGACTCGTCAAGCGAATCAAAACCTATAAGGGTACATCCCGTTGACCTAGAATTATGGGATATGGCAGGTAGCTATGACTTATAGCACAAATACGTAAAGGGAAAAATCCGAGAGGAATGCTTCGAGTGGGCGCATCACGCGAGGGTTGCAAAAATTCACGCCGATCCGTTGCTCCGTTGCGACGTGATTGAAGGAAAAACGAACAAACCAATAAACTGACACAGAAGCACACTTTCTGAACTGTTAAAACCTACGAACATGCCATAGAAAATATCCGCGAAAATATTTCTACACATACTTCATTCAATTATCTCACATTCCCCATGAAACTCAAAGGCATATCCGAGTACATCGAGCGACATTTTCCGCCAACACATAAACCTGAATTAACGTAAGCGTGCAGTCATCTGATATTCCCGGGACACGGTGTTTGCGCGGAAACTTCCTCGATCCCTGGTCTAGGAACGAAGGAAATGTGTACTACATGAAACTTTTAAGTTTTAGTTTTGGTCCAAGATGAAATACTCGAAATGTTTTCTAAATCGAACATAGCCTGAAATATTTATTTTATTTATTTTTTTATTTGTACCAGAAAGTTGTAACAATATAAATAAAAGGAAAGAAAAAGTGGACAGGGAAGCACTTATCTCTATAAGAGATCTCTACCAGTGACCCTTGGCAGTGCGAGAGGTTGTGAAGGGAGTAGAATAGGTACAGCAAAGATAGACAGTAATTATGAAGAAAAAAAAAATAGTAGATATTATGTTATAATATATACTTACAAATATTTATATATTAAAATAGACTTACAAAAACATACATACTTTAGTAAATAAATATATACTTATAGTCATAAATTAATATTTCAAGATTTGATTTTTTTTTTCTTGATCCCTCTGGCAGTATTATTACTTTGCCTATAATATATCGTAGGGTATAACGTATATTTATGAACTCAAATATTTACGTGCCTACTTCAAAAGTCATCTATAGTGCTCCAAAGCTAACAGTATAGGTAAACAGTTGTCAAGTTTCATAGCCCCTAGCTATGAAAAAAATAATGCCAAAAAGCAAATAGTTCATTGTTTCATAATATATTTCAGTTATTTCACATAGTAAAAATATTTTGCCAACAAAAATCCGCAATCTTCTTACTTGGAACGTTCGCAGTCCGTTGTCGCAACCTTTCTATACTTACTTCAAAATTCATGTGCAAAAATTTCTCGCCGAATTTCATGTTTAAATTGTTGAAAGGCCGTGCAGCGTTCGGTATCGCCTGCTATGCAGTAAAATTGGCATTTTTCGCTAACATCTGAAGTTTAGAATATCTGAGAAAGTTGGGCCCGTACCTGTAAAAGTTTGATCTTTTTGAGAAACATTTTAAATTCTAGCGAAAAAGAGCTACCTAATGTTATTATAGAAATAACTACTGGAGTTTATATTTTGATACTATTATCTTTTTTATGCAGGGAAAATGATCTTAAATGTCTGAATATATTATAGTTTCAAAGTTACACGGGCTCAAAGACAAACCAAAGACACAGATATTCATTTGAAGAATTCATCTACAAAATTTCATTGAGTTTGATAGGTTAATATTCAAATAGGAATTAAACTCCATTTGTATGGGGTGTGCTCTGAATACACTCCTAATTCAACTTCGTTTGTTGGTTTGATGTGTGAATAATTATTACACTCAGTTACAAACCTCGTTTAATTAATAATTCTGTCATTACTCCACAAACAATTCAGTTGGAAATCCATGCCCATATCATGTACACTCATATCAAAATATTTCATTGTTCCAAGGCTTGTACTGAAAACGGGAATTACATCCGAAACAATACCGTACACATTACATCACCCAAGTAAACCTCAACACAGTTGGTATAAGGCTGGTAACTCATAAATATAGAGTAGGTAGGTACATCGAGTCTACAAGCAAACATGGCTGCTGCAAAACCAACAACATATTAGAATTAAATAGAACATAATAATTAGTTTACTTACTGAAGCTAATTACACAACTAGGTACTTATCAAGCTTAAGAGGGCTCTCTCCGTTACTCATTTCATACAATCGTAGTTCCAATTTCATTTGAATATTAAGCAACCAAAGTCCATGAAATTTTGCAGACATATTCTAGAAACTAATATCTATGTCTGTGGTTTTCCAGATTTCTGTTAAGATATTCGTTTTAAAGTTACGCGGTCTTAAAAATTTTCATACAAATCTTTGAGCCCCTGTAATTTTAAATCTACATATTTTTAGAAAAATCTAAAACACCACAGACACAGATATTAGTTTTTAGAATATGTCTGCAAAATTTCATGGACTTTGGTTGCTTAATATTCAAATGAAATTGGAACTACGATTGTATGAAACGAGTGACGGAGAGAGCCCTGTTAATAATAATTGGCTAATTTGATTAAGAGGGCTCTCTCCGTCACTCGTTTCATACAAACCTAGTTCCAATTTCATTTGAATACTAAGCAACCAAAGTCCATGAAATTTTGCAGACCTATTCTAGAAACTAATATCTATGTCTGTGGTTTTCCAGATTTCTGTTAAAATATTCGGTTTCAAAGTTACGCGGTCTTGAAAATTTTCATACAAATCTTTGAGCCCCTGTAATTTTATAACTACATATTTTTAGAAAAATCTAAAACACCACAGACACAGATATTAGTGAAACGAGTGACGGAGAGAGCCCTGTTAATAAGGGAATATAGGATAAGTACGTTTGAACAGCCCGATCCGTCCCGTAGTTCGAGCTGAGCATGGATACATCACTCAGTCAGTCATCTTTTTCTTTTATACTTATATTTAGTCATCATCTCAGTTCTCAAACCATCCCCGGCCCACTACTGAGCACAGGCCTCCTCTCAGAAATGAGAATAGCTCGTCTATAGCCCGCCACGCTATACGCGTATAGGCAGACTTAACATACAATGGAGAACTCTCAGCCAGGTTGAATATTTTAGTTGCGACCTCTATTCTAACTTTATTATCTTACTAGCCGATGCCCGCGTGGATTTAGGTTTTTCTAAATCCTGTGGGAACTCTTTAATTTTCCGGGATAAAAAGTAACCTATGTGCTAATCCAGAATATTATCTATCTCCATTCCAAATTTCAGCCAAATCCGTCCAGTAGTTTTTGCGTGAAGGAGTAACAAACATACACACACACACACACATACAAACTTTCGCCTTTATAATATTAGTGTGATTTAGTTTATTAATGGATAAAAGTGGTAGTTAATAAATGGTTAAGGTTTATTTCAATTAAAAGACGGAATATTCATCCGTTCTATAACACAGTCCGTAGATGTTGCAACAGCATATTAAGAAGACAAATGAAACAAACAAATCGTATATCTTAAGAGGCATGCACACCACAGTGTATAAAATAAGCGTAGGCATTAAATCAGTGCGACAACGCCGCGCGTCATTAATATCATGTAATCCCTTTATATACGCAGTCTGCATTAGCTACTTAGCAAAGCCACAGTATATGATAGCCGGGCCAAAAGTTTAGCAGTATTATTTTGCCTAAGAAGCGATTATAAGTAGCCTAGTCTTCAGCCTTCCTTACAGGGAGTCCATTGTACGATCCCAGCCACCTATTTGTCTGGAGCCGAAACATGGATCAGCGCCTTTAATAAGTAATAAAAAGTTAAAAACAATTAACTATCAATTAAACATCATTTAATTAAAGCAGTTAAATATCATTTGCTTTACCGGTGAAAGAAAACGTTAGAAAACCTACATACCTGAAATATGTCCATAATGTTCCTCTAAGTACGAGAAATCTACCAATTAGCTAGCGTAGGAAAATTTTATTCAAAAAATAACTATTTATAATTGTATAAGAAATACATAAAAACTAAATCAAAAAGTCCAATTCTGAGAGTGTGCTCATAATTTTAGTATTTTTTATAAGGTAATTAGATATCTAAAAAAATTGTAGTTACATGTCAGACCGAAGTCCCACACAAAAGCGTGATTGAGTCGTTAAATAAAATAATACATTTATCGCAAGAATTAAGATTTGAATAATATTTTTTAATAAAATTAATACCTATTTTATTGCCAAGTGTACCTACATTTTTTTAATCGTAATATCTAAAGAGTTCCTAAAAAATTGGTAATTGTGTTGCCGGACTCTTAATTAATTTCGTCAAATCGTAAGAGGTATTTTCTTGAACTATATTTTCAAACGACCTCTAAATAAAACGAGGTTCCCAAATTAATTGTTCTTGTCGAAAAAGGCTAATTTATTACTTACTTGCCTAGACTAATGAAACAAAAAACATCAGACAATATATATTTGGGGCCACAGTGTAAATTTTATGCGTGCGCAATAAATCAGCGCGACAACAGCGCATCGTCATTAATATCGTGTAATCCCCCGACATCCGCATTCGCTGCATTACCCACTTACCAAAGCTTAATTTGTAGCCGTGCTACTAAGCTTCCGTAAAGTGTTCTAATTATGTTAAGTTCCACAAAACTCGGGTTTTTTTTTTCCATACAGCAATAAAACTTGCAGCAAGTCTATTAGTGCAAGTTTTGTATAATAAAACTTGCAGCAAGTCTATTAGTGCAAGTTTTGTATAATAAAACTTGCGGCAAGTCTATTAGTGCAAGTTTTGTATAATAAACTTACATAAACTCACAGCGAGGTTTCACACAGGGCGAGTAACTTGCCAAAGGTGATTGCTGCAAGTTTTATTGCTTGTTTCCACTTCGCTTCGCATTCGCATTAGTGCTTCAACAAAACGAGTAATCGAATTTTATTGAAATTTAGGTAGATAATCTCATTTATTATTTTTTGTGCAATATTTGATTTACTAAGTCTGAACCAGGTCTATACATATAGCCAGCTATACATCGATGCCAGCTACATATAACTCGCCCATGCGGTGAAGGCTTAAGAGCTTACGTGCACCGTTACCTTGCCAACCGTCTGTGATTGTAATGAAATTTACCTCGTGTGAATTTTGAGCTCATAAATACTGAGAAAACTATAACTGGCGATGAGTGGTTTATCCCTCACCAGTTGAAATGATTTTTCAGAATTTGATAATCTTAAATTGAGTGTAAATGAATTACAAGTGTAAATTAAAAATTTATAACACCCCCGACAAGTGAAGGTTACAGTAACTAGAAAAGAGCTGTTAACTTTCAAACGGCTGAACCGATTTTCTTGGATTATAGCTAAGAATACTTTCGATCAAGCCACCTTTCAAACAAAAAAAAAACTAAATTAAAATCGGTTCATTAGTTTAGGAGCTACGATACCACAGATACACACATCAAACTTATAACACCCCTCTTTTTGGGTCGGGGGTTAAAAATGAACAGTAGGAACTTCTGAACGCCACGATCTTGCGCCGCCGCTTGATTCCAGCGGCTCCCTGCGACTTGCTTGATGTCTTCTATCCTAGTGAGGGGTCTTCCAACGCTGCCCTTTCCAGTGCGAGGTCCACAATCGATTTCTCGAACTATGTGCCCTGCCCATTGCCACTTCAGCTTCACAACTAGTTGACCAGTCCTCCTACACACTCTCCTCACTCTCGTCCTGTACTCTGGTCCTTCAACGGATCTCCTCTTACACACCCAAATACAACCAAGTAACTAATAGTTACAATTGCACAGATTATCATTAATTATACAAATATTATGATGAAACAATCGAAACTAAACTATAAACAAAAGGGTTTCGAGGGCAGTTCGGGACGAGTACAGTCCTAATTGTTACGATAATTTGATAAACTACCCTCTGTATTAATTCCAACCCATTGCGGACGGGGACGGGGGATGCTCATTAAAATTTTCACTCAAAACAATTTCAATATTATTCCTTCCTCACCTTTATAAATAGGTTCCCAAGTAGGGTAACCATTCATAAACAATGTGGATAATTCTGTTCTACACAATCTCTAAACTGAAATGACTGGTCTAGCGTCTGCTATCCCTTACATAATACTCTTTGAGGAAAAGGATAGCACTACACTTAACTTGACAATTTAGTTTATTTTAAGTGGGCTCTACACTCGCGGCGCGAACGGCAGCGAAAGCCCGCGACAACTGCGAATCACGAGTGTAGATGTTGTTCGCGCCTTCGCGTTCGCGCTTCGCGTCTTTCCCGATCAGTGTCGATTTTTGGTCCGCGACAAAGGGTTTGCGGAGCGAACGTGAACGCATCGTCAACGTCACGAACAAGACTTGCGAGTGTGGAGGGACACAAGTTCACGCGTCGATCGCGGCATACATTCACGGCGTGAAATAACGGCGCGACTTCGCGTACGAGTGTAGAGCCGGCTTTAGAAATTGTGTACAAAAGCCACGATGTCGGTTTAATTCAACTACAATGAAAGTGATGAGTTAAAACTAAAATATTGTGTTAATATTTTAAGACTAAATAAAAAGATTGATTTATTTATTTTTTTAAATTAATCGCACTGATTAATTAAAAAAAAAAATTATACACCTTGAATATATTGAGCATATAGTAATTTATTGGAAAGCCTGAAACCTTATAATTGCACAAAAACTTGTGAAATAAAGTTTAATTAACAGAAAGCTCAAAGTTACACAGAAAACTTGTAAAAATACTTTGTCCATTACGAAGAACAAGTTTATTTTGCTAAAACCCGCTAAATCCGAACTAGCTAGAACTAGGTTTTAGCAGAGTTTAGCAAAGCTCGCTGTTGCTTGTGTAAGTACTTACTTCGATCTTGTATTATAGTAAAACCCATTTAAACTAGCTTTAATCAGTAAAAACTAGTTCTGTTCTTTGTAATAAATAATTTAGAAGTGACCCAGTTAATCAGTCAAATAAATATACAGGACTGGTTCAAATGATACTTTTTATTATTTAAAAATAATTTAAACTGAAGACGGATTTTCACTGTTTCATACCCATTGCCTTTTACAGGGTAACTCCTGCTTAAATCGATCAGAAATTATATGGTACCTTCTTATATTATTAGTCTACTTAAAAACTCCAAAAAACTTTTTTTTACTCAATAAATAGGGTAAAAAAAGATTTTGGTCTATGAAATATACTTATTACACATATTAAAGTGGATAACACAAATATCAACCCCTTATATTACCCCATTAGGGGTTGAATTTTCAATAATCCTTTCTTAGTGGATGTCTATGTGGTAATAGCTATCACTGTTAAAAAGTTATGAGATCTCTAGTAGAGCCAAGCCCCTAGCTGAGCTTAGAATTGCGCTGCCCATGGGACCTATCCCAAGTCCAAAGTATATAGCTCTTAAATGCTCTTGAGTATATCACATTTATATAACAATAAAGAACAAATAACTCTACTTACAAGCTCTGATTTTACAAACCCTAAATCTTGGTTAAAAAAGGACGGCTTGGCCGTTTAATGTTCGTGGTACTTTTATCTGATATGACATTTAAGCCCGGAATAGCTTGTGCGACAATCATGAAGTATAATAAAAATTAGTAATTGTCGAACAAACTATTCCTTATGACCTTAATATAATATGTTATGTCATGTAATAGTTTCACGAACATTAAACGGCCAAGCCGTACTTTTTTAACCAAGATTTAGGGTTTGTAAAATCAGAGCTTGTAAGTAGAGTTATTTGTTCTTTATTGTTATATAAATGTGATATACTCAAGAGCATTTAAGAGCTATATACTTTGGACTTGGGATAGGTCCCATGGGCAGCGCAATTCTAAGCTCAGCTAGGGGCTTGGCTCTACTAGAGATCTCATAACTTTTTAACAGTGAAAGCATTATGAACTTGTGAGTCTTGGCCACATTTTACATGAAATGTTTTTGGTGGGATTTCATTTCTTTTTGGCAGGTGCCCTAGATTTTTTTTTGGATCTATTTTTTGTAGGTACCTACATCATTTTCATGGCCCGCTCTCTATCGTTACCTCTTTTTTTAAAAACTTTTATTCCACTTGCAATGTATGTAACTATGTTTGTTTGGGTGGAATCTTGCAACTCAATTTTAAAGCAGATCTCTTCTTAGTCTTAGAGTCTTTTAGGACTTCAGGAAACACATTTTTTAAATTACAGACTGGGAAAAGTTTATTTTCCTGTTGTTTGAATGAAATTCCTAGCCTACATACCAAATTTCAGTCTTCTAGGACTTAGGGAAGTACTTTAGAATTTTTGACTAGAGGGGTTTTGAATGGCAATAAATCTGAAACCATAACAGGTAGACAATTGATACTTGGTACGTTTGATAAGTCTGTCAAGGACATATTATCCTGAAAATATCAGCATTCTAGCGATAGACTTTACAAATAATTTGCTTCCCCCATACGTGAGAGTGGAGGGGGAAAATTTTGAATTTCTTAATTTTCCTGTAGTTTGTATGCAATTTCTAGTGTACACACCAAATTTCAGTCTTCTAGGACTTCGGGAAGTACCCTAGAATGACAGACTAGAAATTTTGACTGTCAATAAATCTGAAACTATAAAAGCTAGACAATTGATACTCAATGCGTTTAATAAATCTGCCCAGGACATCTTATCCTGAAAATATCAGCATTCTAGCGACAGAATTTACAGATTTGCTTCACCCATAAGAGGCGTAGAGGGGGGGCATTTCCAATTTCATAATTTTCCTGTAGTTTGTAGTCAATTTCTAGTCTACATACCAAATTTCAGTCTTCTAGGACTTCGGGAAGTACCTTAGAGGTTTTGAGTAGAGGTTTTGATGATCATCAGTGAGGGACGAAATCGGCGTATTTTAGGTATCAATAAATCTGTAACCATAAAAGCTAGATATTTGATACTTGGTATATTTGGTAAATTTGCTGAGGACACCTTTTACTGAAAATTTCAGCTTTCTAGCGTCATCCAGACCGAAGTTATGACGGGTCGAAAATACGGCGAAACACTTCGAGAAAAAGGTACGTAGCGCCCCGGCCGCCGTTTGGCTCGTCTTGGCGGGGGCACTGCCGTGCCCCCTGATCTGCATGCCTAGCCTGATCCGTCCAGTAGTTGGGCGTTGATAGGCCACGCAGTCAGTCAGTCATTATTTCCTTTTATTTCACCATTTTATTTAGGTACTGATAAATTCATAACATATTTCGTAAAATAATGGTAGGCACCCTACCTTGTAATCTCTAAGCTTAACCGTAAGTCCTTTTAATTATCTGGCAACCCTCTGTAGCAAAGAAAACACTGGGAACACGCTAAGCCAGGGAAATGCGCCCAACACTTGATGATTTACCTAAATTATTCAAAACGTTTTATAAATTAATGAATGTAACTATGTATAATAATAGGTACACTTTTAATAATGTCCCCAAAAATAAAATCAAACATAGTGATTTGTGACTATGGCTAACGGCCTTTTAGGGTTACCACAATATAGTCAATTACAACTACAATTTTGTTAATTTTATGTACTTGAATATCTAGATGACACCTGCGACTACTACCTATACTTCATGAATTCAGGTTTTTTGAATATCCCGTGCGAATTTTTTGACTTTTTTGGAATGCAAGCTATAACAACTATACGCTTAACAAAACACAACTGTAAATTAAAATTTATAACACCCCCGACAAGTGAAGGTTACAGTAACTAGAAAAGAGCTGGTAACTTTCAAACGGCTGAACCGATTTTCTTGGATTATAGCTAAGAACACTCTCGATCAAGCCACCTTTCAAACAAAAAAAACTAAATTAAAATCGGTTCATTAGTTTAGGAGCTACGATGCCACAGACAGATACACAGATACACAGTACGTCAAACTTATAACACGGCGTTAAAAATCACAGCTGATTAGGTATTAACGCTATTTTCTTGCTAAACCTCATTGTATTTGTTACAGACGGAGATCTGCTCGAGCGCGCTGACGGACGTCATTCACGCCGTCATCAACGGCACGGACGGTTGCCTCTTCTGCTTCGGACACGCAGGACTAGGTGGGTGTATCAAGAAGGAGATTTTTCTTATAATAAACCACGTTCCCCTCTATTACCACGAAGGAAAATGCGAACTGGTACATGCTAGATACTCATAGCATATTGCCTATAGTTATGCTTGATGGTGTTACGTCTACATATAATTCTAAATCGGAATGTTTACCATGAACATACCACCCTCATCGAAGCAGTCTACGTCTAAAACCTAATTTACACTTCCCTAAGGCACTTATATACCTACTTGTAGGTACCTAATTAAAATGAGATTCTTATTATTCGCTCATCGCGTACCGCAATCCCGCAATAAGCGATTTGACGCAGAGCCTGGTTTTCTCAGCTCTCTGCTCGCTCCGGCTTCTGCTCCTGAGGCTTTCATTCAATTTGTTTTTTCATGCCCGTGGCGAAATAACCTTGAGAAAGACGAGTAATACTTGCTTCATCATTACTTTGATCCTTTTGAAAGCTTCCTTATAATGCACGAATAAGATAAAATAAGCTAATTATTCGCTTATCACGTACCACAATCCCGCAATAAGCAGTAAGCCAGGTTTCCTCAGCCCTCTGATCGCTCCGGCTTCTATTCTCGAGGTTTTCATTCAATTTTCATTTACACTTTTCAGTAAAACTTTCACTACAACAAAAGAATCTATGGCTCTATTTCCTACATCATACTTCATTTGCCATGTTTGACCTATGATTTATCAAACACGATATATAGGTACTTTTCTTTATAGTCGTATTCCTTCATTGCTGAGGGTCGTGACTCCTTTCCATTAATCACATAATGGTAGGAGTTCTCTTGGGATAATAGTGCGGTGAGTTCCCAGATCCTTCCGCATACAACTCACTAAGAGAATGAAAATTCTTAGGTTTTTACAGTTACCTATTATCAGATGTAAGTGACCGGGACCGACGGTTTAACGTTCTCTCCGAGGTACGGAGGAAACGAAAAGGCCAAATACGGACCTCCAAAGTAGGTCACCCATCCAATTACCGACTTGGGTCAACGTCGCTTAACAATCGCAATCGATTGATATGCGTTGTCACAACTAGGCCACACGTGCCTTCATAGGTACTTACCTAATTAAAATGAGTTTCTAATTTTCGCTCATCGCGTACCACAATCCCGCAATAAGCGGTTTGACGCAGTAAGCCAGGTTTCCTCAGCCCGCAGCTTCTGAGGCTTTCATTCAATTTGCATTCAAAACCTTAATCCCCGACGCTGAATAAGACTTACACAATGTGCGCTTAAGTCGTTAATAATCTTCTTGTTTTATTATGAAGTCAGCTTACGTACTTCATCACACTAATATTATAAAGGCGAAAGTTTGTATGTGTGTGTGTGTGTGTGTATGTTTGTTACTCCTTCACGCAAAAACTACTAGACGGATTTGGCTGAAATTTGGAATGAAGATAGATAATATCCTGGATTAGCACATAGGCTACTTTTTATCCCGGAAAATCAAAGAGTTCCCACGGGATTTCTAAAAACCTAAATCCACGCGGGCGAAGCTGCGGGCATCAGCTAGTAATCGTATAATGGAAACTTTGCGGCCTGTTTAGTGGTGAGCGCTGTGGTGTTATTGCGAGATGTCGAATTCGATTCTCGGCAGGGTTAATTTCTTTTGCTTAGGTAAAATTTGATGGAAGATTTCAACCGTCGCTAGTTACTGACATATCCATAAAACCGTGCTAACAAGCAATTTAGTGATCCTATAGGTACGATGCCGTATTTCGCATAGAAATCGATTAGGGGTATCTAAAAAAAATGAATGAAAGCCTAGAGGTTTATACGTTGACCACCTTTTCGGAAGGTCGGCGTTGCAATCATGAGGCAATCTGCATACCCTACCCGAGAGTTCTCTACAATATTCCCAAATGTATGTAAAGTCTGCCAGGTACAAGCAATACTTATTTGATTATAATCCATACTAGTATCCATATTTTTACTAATATTATAAATGCAAAAGTGTGTCTGTCTGCTAGCTTTTCACGGTCCAACAGTTCAACTGATTTTGATTAGGTAATTGGTACAGAGATTGCTCACGTTTCGGGGAAGGACACAGGCTACTTTTTATCCCGGAAAATCAAAGAGTTCCCACGGGATCTTTAAATAACCTAAATCGTCTGCTGTCTAATATTATTGCTATAACGTATGCTATAACGTCATCATGATCAACCCATTTCCGCCCCACTACTGAGTACGGGTCTCCTCTCAGAATGAGAAGGGTTTAGGCCATAGTCTGCCACGCTGGCCCAATGCGGATTGGCAAACTTTTCAATATTTTGTCGAATTTCAGTTGAAATATTCAGCCGAGGCTTATTCCCGCACTATTTATTAGACAACCACATAACCGCATAACCACATAACCGCACAGCGGAACTCATAGTCGGGGATTTGCATCTAACAGAAGCGTTGTATAGACTCTTAGTACCTACTACCTACAGTTTACTGTTGAAATATTTTTTAAGTTTATATTTAACTATGTTTTAAACCAAGGTTTTAAAACATTAGTTTAAACTCTATTTGTCAACTGGTGAAAGTATGTATGTGTCACACACACGCACATATAGGTATTCAACCTCAGTCTCGAAGCTGAATTTTTTTCTATACCAATACTGTAGAGGAGCTGTAAAGTTTGTAAGTTTTTTTGTAGGGGTTAATCTCTGGAACTACATAATGGTTTTGAAAATTCTTTCACCAGTAGAAAGCTACATTATTCCTGAGTAACAGGCTATATTTTACTTTAAAAAATTAGAGATAGATCCCTAAGAAAATTGTAATAAGCTACCCGTGCGAAGCCGGGGCGGGTCGCTAGTTAAAAATATGAGGTGTTTACTAGACAACCCCGTTCATAGTATTTCTAGGAGGTTGGGGCCTTCTTTTACGAGTAGGAGAACTACTATGTCAGAACTCAGAAGACACCGCTCTTCCATAACAATATTATCAGCATTTTCATGCATACGTGTGTGCGTTAGTAAGTGTATGCACAGATACATGTATTTGTGTATGTGTTTGTGTGTTTGTGTGTGTTCAAACGAAACTTCAACGCGTTTAAATATTCTCAGCCTCGAGGCACGGTGTTTACTCAACAACCGCGCAACCACATAACGGGAACTCATAGAGGGATTTGCATCTAAATAGGAAGGCGGGCACACTTCATTGAAACTTTCACGTCAAACTTGTAATTCACTCGAACTAAACTTAATTTTCACTTTGCTGAAATAATAAAACCTTCCTCCCGAACTTAGAATCCGGCTCAAGGAAGAGGTCTTCCGGCTTTGGTAAGGTTTCAAGATGCATTAATAAGTGCTTTGCGTCCTGGTTACGAAGTAGTTGGCGAAGGCTTCACGGTGGCGAAGTGTATGGGCATTTACACAGGGTGGCGTAATTTATCCAGCAACCGTAACTTAAGGACAGACACTATATTACATAGCTGTAAAGCTCCTATAAAGTGATAGGTAGGTCAATTTTGCTATAAAAAATGCCATGCCAAACCAAAAACATGAATCGTCTGAAATTGATCATGTACTAGGAGACAACTGCACAAGACACGCAATTTAATTCATCTTGTTTAGGATGCAATGTGACATGAGTCTGAAATTGACATATGTTCAAACTGAAAAATACTTGTAAGTAGCGACCCATTCAGCTGTAATGTGCGACCACCATAATTTTATGACTAATAATATCATTATCAATTTAATTTGTGATTCGGATGTTGTCACGGATTATGGCATGATTAGGGTTTCCAATGCAAATTGTATGAATTAGATCAATCGATTGGATCTGACTGAATTGCGTTTAAATATTCAGCCGAAGCCTCAATGCTGCACTGTTTACTAGACGGAGACAACCACACAACCGCACAGCCACATAACCGCACGGCGGAACTCATGGTTCAGGATTTGCATCCCAATACGGTGATGCCGAACACTTGAATGAAAGTACATCTCAGTGATAAAAGTTTTTAAATATAATGCCCTGTACTCTGTATGCCAAGTGTACAACTATAGTGCGTTTCATCGAATAATACCTATGGCTATTATGTTGGCTCCCCTGTCTGTCCAAGTCATTGGCACCATATTTGACGTAGACGTAGATTTAGTTTATTTTCATTTGATTTTCCTGAATGAATGAAATGATAATAAACAAAATCTGTGTCTTGTCATGCTAATATGGTGCCAATGACCACCCAACAGACAGGGGAGCCAACATAACGCCATAGGTACTATTCGATGAAACGCTCTATAGCAATAAAACTCCAAAAGTCAGCAGCACTGTTCACGACAGTTAGGGAACTTCTAACAAAATATTGAGGCTTCGACGTTACTGGCATGCCACTGGTAGGTATCAAATGTTGGTACATTTGACACAGGTAGCCCTAAAATAGCCTTTTTTTTTTGATTTTGCGTCACCATAGCCTAACATTTGATATACCGTCGATTCTAAATCAAATCGAGAGTTTCCTCACTCTGGTTCACTCTGGCTGTGGCAACTGGCAACTCGCTTGCACTGTGTCAAAACTCCTGCAAGTAATTGAGCAAGTTACTGTCCACTGAAAATTCTTGCAGAATTTGTTATATGTATTTACACACTGCCAGAGCTGACTTCTGCAAGTTTTATTGCCCGTGTCCACGGTATCAGCAACAAAGTCAATGGCTAAAGTTCCTCAAGCAACTTTTAAAATAATCGCTATCCTAATATTTTATAAAAGCTATGGTATATACAACTGAATAAGGGTGAATTTGTTTTATACTAGGCCTTTGCTTCGGGATTCAGAACTATTGATAAAATGAGTGACCAGTCACCGTAGGACAGTAGCATAAATCTTTACTATCCTCCTAGTCTTTGACCTAACTTATTGCTTATCTCTCCAGGCAAGTCGTACACAATGCTGGGGCGACCGGATGCAGCCGCTTCTCTGGGCGCGATCCCTTGCGCCATATCCTGGCTGTTCCGTGGCATCGCGGAGCAGAGGCACAAGTGTGGCACGAGGTTCTCCGTCAGAGTGTCTGCTGTGGAACTGTGCACGAATACCAACCAAATTCGTGATCTACTGGCACCTTATCAGAACGGTAAGTTGGATTAAGTTTGGGCACCTGGGTGAGGTCTGTTTTTTGGTGTATTCTAGCCTACTTTATCCGGGCTTCACTACCCGAGCCTATTGGTGCTCAAGTCTGCAGTTAAGATTCGTAATCAGCAGTTTCTTGGGCAACCGCGAGTTCCAGGAATAGCAATTGAGAATTTTTTAACCAAAATGTTAAATCAAATGTCATAAACCTGTTCCAATACTGTATCACCTGCAGTCAGTGTGCAGTCATTAAAACTGCTAACGGCAACGTTCAATCAGCTTGGCAGTTTCGATTGAATTATGTGGACCGCAATAAAACTTCATCCAAACATACCGTCTCACTCTCAAGAAACATTATTTTATGTGCGAATTTGATGGCAGTCACTAGTCACAACATATCATTAACCAATTTACCAATGATAAAATGTATTATTCCAACAGATACCGAACAGTCACCAGGCGTATACCTCCGAGACGACCCGCTATTCGGCACACATCTTCAGAACCAGTCGGAGCTGCGGGTGCACAGTGCAGAAAAGGCCGCGTTCTACCTCGACGCAGCGTTGGCCACGCGTGGGACAAGGGAGGAGGGGAAGGACAGCCATCTTTTGTACACTTTACATGTTTACCAGTACAGTGTGGGGGGAAAAGGAGCTGGTAAATATTTGATACTCATACTAATATTATAAATGCGAAAGTATGTCTTGGTATCATTTTCGCGGTCCATGAAATTTGGCACAGAACTTTTTTATTCCGGAAAATCAAAGACCCCACGGGATTCACAAACCCCTAAGTTCGACTATAGGACGGTCAAAATCGCGGGCATTGTCTAGTATTATATAAAAGGAGAAACTGACTAAGGTCTACTAATGTTAACGTGCAGTTCAAACTGCTCCACAAACTTGAGATTTAACATAGACCCCACACTAAAAAGGATTTTCAAAAATACTACCCGAATAAAGCTGGGGTGGGTCAGCTAGCCGTTCAGGTTATAAATTCGCAACCTCCCTGGCACTGTGGTTTTATAAATGGGAGATTTCCAACAGGGACAGTTTGTGAATTTTTAAATTGTCTGTTATTTGACATGGTGGGAAAATTAATAATCATAGTTTAAAAGGTTACATTAAAGTACATTTTTATGCAAAAAAAACTTATAAAATGCTAGATTTTACCAACAGAAGTTATCACTCTTTCACATAACGTATTCTGTGTGTTGTAGAAATTCAATCTGGTTATTTGTAGTGCACCGCTGATTCTACAACTTCAATAAAATTGAATGTTTGATTATTCTCGTACGAACAAATGTCTGGAGCTCTCTCTGCGGAGTCGAATTTAAAATAACATTTCGTTTCTTTATTTACAGTTGCCGGGGGCCGCAGCCGTTTGCACTTGATAGACTTAGGAAACTCGGAACGGGGGAAAACCAACGGAGGAATACCCCTGTCCGGCTTAGGAAATATACTTCTTGCAATATTTAATGGTCAAAGACATTTACCGTATAGAGACCATAACCTTACACACGTTCTAAAAGAATGCTTAGGATCTCTCACGTGCCATACAGCGATGATAGTGCACGTTTCTCCAAACCTCCAAAATTATTCCGACACTCTAACAACCTTACAATTAGCATCTAGAATACATAGGTTGCGGAGAAGAAAAGTAAAATATAGTTCAAATAATAACGCTGGTTCCGGCGGCAGTTCTGGTGAAGATGCTTCCAAACCAAGTAGTAGTGAACCTGATCCATCTAGTAGTGATTTATCAGCTGATACCGTTATATACGTTGGACCTTTAGACGACGCGACAGATGGGGAACATCCGCCTGTATACATACCGCATATAAACTCCGGTGATAACAGATGCGTTTTAAGTAAAGCTTTAAGAGGATCGTTGGCTGATCAAAAGCTAAAGTCATCGTTAACAAAAGTTGTCGAAGAAAAAAGTCCCATACACAAGTTACATTCATCACCTAAATCATCGCCTTTGAAAAATATATCACAGCCGATTCACACACCAAAATCTTCACCAGTACATTCTGCTGCGTCAAAAGCAGCTCCAATCAAGAAACAAATGACAAAACACGGTGAAGAAGGAAAAAGTACAAGTGATGAACAATGGATTGATGGTCCTAGAATATCAAAATCAAAGTTGGTGGAAGCTCGACATAATATAATTAAAGAAACACAAGGAAAAAAGAGAGAAACTTGGATAGATGGTCCAATGCAGGAACCAAAAATCCCGCTTCAATTTGAATCCGTGCCAATCCAGCCATCTAACTCTATACCGTTACAAGTTGGAGTTCTTAATTCATATGGAGGTGAAAATCTGGGATATGGATATATGGACAATCATAAGAAAAATATGATCAAAAAGTGGGTAGAGAATCAAACTTTTCAAATTCATAAATCCAGACATAACTCACCAAGCCATAAGAGCCAAACAATAACAAAAGATGGCCCAAGATTACCCGATGAGACTGAAACTACTCATCGAATGGAAATGAAAGAAGCAACAAGACGAATACATGTCGAAGAATCTACTATTAGAACAGGTTTAAAAGCTGGATCCAAGGGTATGGCAATTGAAGAAGAAGGGCCTCCAGATCCAAACGCACTGAAAAAATCAGCTAGCACAACATCTTCGAATAAAAACGAACCAGATGAAGATGATGACAGTGAAGAATTAGCTGAAATACCACCTGCACTTCCACTATTACAGCCAAGTAGTCTTAGTAGTAGGGAAGTGTCAATGGAAAGTTTAGATAGCAAATATAAAGAAAGAATGAGAATGGACGATGAAATGGTTTCTACTCATAGTCGAGACATTGATCTTCACGGAATGAGTAAAGGTCCAGCTGATGACGAGGATGAAATTTTAGAAATAATTGAAGTTGAAGAGCCTTTAGAACCAGTTCCTATGCAAGATTGCTGTCTTCAAGTTACTGAAGAAGACATCGCGTATTGTATGGGATATTCAGATCATTTCTTTGGAGAATTAGACCACGAAGATGGTGAAGATCACCCACTTAGGATACTAAGCCAAGAAAATCTCACAGCAGCATCAACCTTTACAGATACACTTTCTTTGTATAGCGAAGTCGAAAGACAAATTAGAAACGAAGCATATCTTAGACAAACAATCGGATTCTATACGCAACATTATGGAGAACATGCAACAGATATACACCCGCATGAGAGTTTACCATCTTCACGTTCAAGATTAGAAGACCTCATGGGCTTAACAGAGTTGTATGGGTCACGGAGAATGCTCGATAGCCACAACTTAACAGCCGCTAGAATCGCACCTCAGTTCCAATCATTATCTTTGTGTAATGTGAGAGACACTGAAGACTTTCACGGCGACGGATCCGTTTATAGTGAACCTGCATATCGACCTAGTGATAAAATTTGTGATAGTTGCAAGAGATCTATGTCTAGACCTGGTAGTGCAGTAGGAGAATGTGATGCATATCACGACTTAGATGTAGCGCACAACGATTCATACGGCCCTTTTGAACGATACAGAGCTAATGACATAACGGATGCACGAATAGCATCATTGAGGCATCCAGACGGTGCTTCAGATCCAAATTTGAGGGAAGAAAATCGAATCCCAGGTAGTGGAGCACCATCTAGTACATTTCGAGACCTGAAATCAAATTTGCACCTTGAAGTAACGCCGCCAGTAACTACAGAACCACGATCAGAGAAGTGTGAAAAGGGTGACAAGAATGTAGCTAGAGTTGTTGGCAGTTGTAAACCTGATGGTTACGACAGTGGCCATGAATCGACACCACGTACTGGGAAGCATAGTCCTGCGGCAACATCGAGAAGAGCAGAGTCCGGTTACGATTCAGTACCCAGAGACTCGGATGCGTCGTCTCTAGACTCCTATCCTACACGTAGAGCAGCTGTCGCGAGAGCACACGCAAAAAAACATACCACTGCTAAGTATAAACAGCACAGCGATAGATCTTTCTGCTCGTGGCTAAGAAATCCCTTCACATGCAAATACGCGGACACGGATCCCGAAATTAGTGACTTTTAACAATAAAACAACCTAAAAACTAGATGTAACGGTACAAAGTCGTACTTATACTTAGTGTTTAAATTCTAAATAGCTCGTATCATTAAGCTACGTTACCGAATTTAATCTGGAGACTGCTTTTGTACTCTAGATATACTCGTATTTATATAACAAAAGCTTTGGCTCTGATCCAATGAGGTTACTTACCGCTGTATTTTTCTAAACCCTACGAAGCTTCTAGCTCTGCTCCGAAATATATTTTTAAAGACGTACTTAGTGAGTTTATTGGATCGTATAGTAAATGTACCTAACACTTTTGTAAATATTGAAATACAGTCGTGTTATGCAACGAAAATCAATCGACCTAGTTCGTGTAACTATTTCTGCTCATTTTTATACTTTTATAATATACTTCGAAGTTTTTATTTTATTTGTATGTTTGTAATAGCGTCTATTAAAGCTTTTTATAACATTTTTTTTTTATTAAGAGTAAGATACAAAGTCTTCCTCGAATCTCTATCGCATCTAAATAATATTGTATTTAGGAGGAACTGCAATACTTTCTATGTTTGCTACCAATGAATTTTGTAAATGTTTTTGACGCATTTCTTCCAATCACTTAATAAATAAATAACTAACTATTAAATTGTCTATATTGAAGATTGTAAATAAGTCTTCATTTTATCTGTTTAAAATAAAAGTAGCGTATTCTTTATTATAAGGTTTAAAACCTATTAGCCTAGAGTCAAGATACGGTTTTCTTCTATCATCTTCCGTGAAAGGAATTTGTACACTTTACGTCACTAGGTACGTAAATTGAGAGACTTTAAAAAGGACGCCTCGCCGCACTTTTACTTTGCACCAATGTGTTTTGAGCCTAAATGTGTTTAATTGTTTTTTTTTTATGAAATATGTTAGCCCGTTGGGTCTAATTAAGTGAATGGATCGAATGTTGTTATATTATATTTATATACAAAAATTATCTAGAATTAAGACTGTTGTGTCATGGCCATGTTCTAAATAGCTTTAATACTTTAATTGATTATTATTAATTAATTATCAACTCCAAAATCGGCTAGTCCGTTTGTAAATAATACTCGATTGCAATCACTATGGCTTTATGAAATGTTGGTAAACTTAGTTAACGCTTTATTGTCAATGTTTTGTTATATACCATTTAATATTATATTAAAATATTATTATATCGTAAATTC
This sequence comes from Maniola jurtina, assembly GCF_905333055.1. NCBI lineage: Eukaryota > Metazoa > Arthropoda > Insecta > Lepidoptera > Nymphalidae > Maniola > Maniola jurtina. The sequence goes on from NC_060039.1 coordinate 12,709,766, forward strand.
TACTATGCGTTCGTATTAGTTTAAAATAAAATGTTCTATCTGAACCTATGCTAACTAGTTTCATTTTATACACAACCCTTTTAACACTTTTAACGGATCTTCTCTCAGAATGAGAAGAGTTAAAACTATAGTCCCATGGTGGACTATTAAATAGCTTTAACCCTAACCCAGTCAACTTTGGATTGGCAGACTTTACACAACTTCGAGAACATTATGGAGAACTCCAAGACACAGGTTTCCTCACGATGTTTTCCTTCACCGTTATGTGTGTAAAGTGATATTTGCTTATTAAAGATTATAAGTATAGGTTGCTCACGTGTTAAGTCGATGTAAGCCCGACTAGTTTCGAACTCATCCGGGGCCCTTTTTCATAGGGACTCAGCTCGCTGCGCGTCGCGGTTGAATATAGCCGTAACAACCTAAACTTACGAGTATAATGCAAAACACTCACGGTAGTTTAAATCTTAATGAAGATAAGTAAAGCTACCGCTTTTGCATTTGCATATACGGGACCCTACAAGCACATAATTCCTAAAAGTTAAAAGCCTGCTAGGTATCGAACCCCACACTCGAAGGCCGAAGCTTTAACCACTAGGCTACCACCGCATAAATCTAAGAATACCTAGAAGACCTAGAAGCAATGTTATATTAATTGAAGATTTATCGCTCAATTCATTTGGATCGTCACCTTTGAAATAGAAATCATACAAAGAGATCGTTATATGACACGGATTCCAGATATTAGTGGTAAGAGTGGTAATACAAGGACAGCTCGAAGCATATCAGTAGGCTATCACCGCATAAATCTAAAAATACCTAGAAGACCTAGAAGCAATGTTATTTTTGAGGGTTTATGACTCAATTCATTTGGATCGTCACCATTGAAATAATCATACAAAGAGATCATTATGTGGCACGGATTCCAGATATTAGTGGTAAGAGTGGCAATACAAGGACAGCTCGAAGAAGTCTGCTCGAGCGGTTTTGTGTAATTTTTAGGGTTCTGTACCTCAAAAGGAAAAAAAGAACCCTTATAGGATCACTTGGTTGTGTGTCATGTCTAGAAAACCTAGGGCACTTCCCGTAATCATGAAAGACAGGTAGGTAGGTCTCATAGCACAAGTAACGGTAAAAATCCGTTAACCGTAAATTTGTGGTTAGGTAGGTACATCACAAATAAATTAAAATGTGTTCATGAACAAAAATTAGCATTTTTAATTTTCAAAGTGAACTATACCAAGTGGGCTATCATATGAAAGGCTTTACACGTATATTGTAAAACAGATTTTTAAGACAGAAGCAGTCAGCTCAAAACTCCTCAAAAAGAGCATTTGATCCCTTGACGCCTAAGTGAGTATCCACGCATCCCAACCTCTAAGCCAATGCAAGTAGTGTAAAAATTTATAAAACCGTTTAAACCTACCTTTCATACGATACCACGTAATGATCAGACATTTAATAACGCGAGTCTGTCACGACACATAATACCACAATAAGAACAAAACGCGAAGAATAACGGAGGATAAAGGCGGTACACGCGTCGGCCGGGGAGTCGAACCCGGGACGTGATCCGAACACCAAATACATGACATATCGGAACTACGTCTACGATCAAAACCAAACGATATTAAACCTTAACCCCTTCACTATAAAGTGGTATGGGTAAGTTTATATTTATCGGGAAATATTAGGACGTGATGCGCAAAGAAAGCTGTTCGGAAATAATAAAATGTATACAATATACATACGAGTAGGTATTGCTAATAATGTTACGCTGGAATGATACCGAGTCGCACTAATCACGAGGGTTAGGGTTGCGACCAATCATAATTTCTAGATAAGGCGCAACGCACACCTGCTGAAGGGAAACCCCTAGGCAGAACGTCGTTTTTGTTATGAACGTGCAAACATTTATATCGCTGTAATGAACTCAATCAAATTAAGTTTTCCATTATTAACGATATATGCGCGCTTAATGTGTATCTAATACAGACGGAATGTATTTGGAATGTCAACTGCAAAATTGCAGATGGAATGAAATTTTATTGCAGTTGACACAACTGCATCATAACTGCCGCCTAAAGCTGAAATTATTCAAGTTGTAATCAGAAAAGTATTGGATCTACTCCACTCCATAGATGTGAATTATGCCATCGAAAACCTGACTGTTTTTTACGGCAGTTGTGTTTTCGCACTTTTTCATTATATATATCATTCATTCAATTCTGCCCTGCTTTTGCTAAAAAGCGACTAACCCCAAAAAGTAGTTTTTGAGTTAGGGCCAAAAAACGTGAGAATTTTAAAAACGGATGTTTCTAATTCAGTACTTTGTAGTACTTACCAAGATTTTTAGTTATTTTCTAAATTCTAGTTTGATCCTGCTCTTTCCTTTAGAAACATCATTTTGAGCTAACTCAAAAAATCGTTTTAGTGGTATCCGCTTTTTAATAAATACGGAAAAGTGCTAGATCTGCTTTTACTCTTTAATTCAATATACCTACCTCTACAGATTAGATATTGTAGTATTTATTGTCTCATGTTATTTTATTTATCTCTATCTGTCTGCGAAACGCGTTCAATATCCAATTATTATTATTAAGAGACGCAAAATGATAGATATCGTTGTCAACCCTCACTTATTCTAACCACGTACCATCCGTAACGTCCCTGATGTTTTTAAGGAATAAGACGACGCAACTGCAAGTTATACCATTATGTATGAAACCATAACGATCGTTATTTTGTCTAACTTCTAAGAACAATTTAAAGACCAATCATTTTTCTTTATCATGAATTGATATCAGTTTTAGCTAACCTGTGCCTAAAACGATTTTATATGGTGATTTATACCTAAGTAAGATCAGGTACTATTAGTTTTTCTTAAAATGCTATGTCATTTCAACAATAGATATAAGCACTCACTTAAAATACTCAAATTTTGTCTTTTTTACATGCTTTCACAAACTCTGTTCGTTTCAAATCAAAATCGGACTTCTAAAATCCATCCATCAGCTTGTATGCGTCCACTGATAGCCAAAAGCTTTAAAGTATATGATTTTAATTTAATTTTAGTTAACTAGAGGGTTTAAACCAAATCTGCCCCGTCGTAAAAAGTAGATACCTAATTTGCAAAAGAAATAAAGATTTTAAACTGAGTAAACCGAGTCGAAATCTCGAGCCCATGAATAAATAAAATAAAACTCGAGCCTGAAAGTTACGAACGCCCTTGGGGTAATTCCAAAATCTTATGGGGTACAAACTTTTTCCCTACAAAAAACTTTTTAAGGGGAATACCTATTATCTTTCATTTCGCCTGTAATTTAACATTCTCCTTACGCCTCGGGAAAATCATGCTATCAAACACTACGTTTACCCTCTTCATTGGGGTGACAACTTTACCTTCTGCTACAGAACGCAGCTAAGTGCATTACGCAAGTTTTGAGATACCTACGCTGTCTTCTTACTACTAGGCTTAGTAAAGTTAAAAGATTTTAGATCTCACTAATCGATCGATAGAATTTGAAACACTCCAGCAGTAAGACAAAACTTACTCTATCTGCCTTTTTTTAAGCTCAAGTTTGTCCATATTTTCCAACCAGCAGCTTTACAAGCGGAAACGTTCCGAAATTGGAATCGGTAGTACTAAGTTTTAGACTTTAAATTAAGGGCTTTTAGGTCCAGTTCACTGTAAAAAATTTAATCGACATCGGTGAAATACAAAATCTCATACTAAGCACACAGAGAGTTGCAAAGATGATTGTGTGATGATGAAGAGATTGATAGATTTTTAGAACCGAAGCCGTAAAAATGAAACTACCCATTCAGCACACATCGATCAGTTTGTATCCTCAATGAAAAAACGACGTGGAAAATATAAAATGTTTATTAGATTTAAAAAACTGCTCGTTAAAATAATTGGAGGTTGCATTGCTCTTTAAATCATTATTATTTCAACTGAAAATATGATTCTTAAAACCTGTTTTACTTTCGTTTAATACCTGATTTTTTTTTTAATTTTATTAAAACGTATGATCGCCACTCGTCTCGTTAACTAGAAAAAATGAAATATATTGAACAAGGCAGGAATTTTCTTTGTTATAAAATGACGACAACTACTCAAAATCAGTCATATATGACTTAGCGACGTTTTGTTACGGATAACAGAATTTTTTTCTTGAAAATCTCCCAATAATTTGGCAAAGTGGCAGCTGCTTAGCCCATAACGATTATCGGGCGCTAAAAAGATTTTGCCCTTATGTTTAAGAATTGAGATTGAGGGGGGTCCCCCTTCAATATCAGTAGGACAACGGCTTCTATATAATTTGCGTACCTACCTATTTATTTTAAAAGAATTACATTTAATCTACCTACTTGATACTTGACTACTAAACTAAACACTAATATATGATAAATATATAGTTTCGCTTGGAACTTTGCCTGAGAATTAGATTATTTTCAAAGATTTATGCATTCACTTTACTTGGTTTTCACTTATGTATTTTTTGCCCCTAATAACGCCCTCATTCCCACAGCATCAGGGTTGAGAAGTTGAAACCCGGAATTAAATGAGAAAGTTTATACATAATTGACATCCTTAATATTCATTCAAAATCGTCCTCGCGGTTTATATACCTGGACTCCTATAGCATCAGTTCACGTTACGTTCACGATATAATATTTATGGTAGGTACATAATAAGAAATTCCATACCTAAAAAGCGATTCAGTTAATTAAAGTTATTAGAAATCAATCGCAAGATTTGGCACACGAAAATAAAGCTAAACAAAATCATCATAATTTCTTCTATATACCTACGTGACTAATTTAAACCTATCCTGTGAGGCAAATAAATGGAATATATAGAATTTCCAAATTTTTTTATTGATAAAAGCAATAAGGATACATGCCTATAAACAAAAATGTAAAAAATGTATAGAGGCTGAATCGGATTATTTATTCTATTCTACTTCCGATTTAAACCAAAGCCTGAAATTCAGGTTTTAAATGTGGATAGGTTTGCGGTCCGGTATATTTTTCTATCCCGGATTTCAAATCCCGGATCAACTAGTTTCGGCAGTCAAAATACGCAGCGTATGGATGGAATATTATTTATATTGCATGTAACGTTTGGTTTAAAAAATATTATATACAGTTGGAGTCTCCCTTTTGGTGAGAACTTTTAGAATAAAAAAAAATCAGATCAGAGCTCGGTCGGAGCAATCGGTTACTCTTGTTCTCGTACGGATCTCTTTATTTCTGATTTGATAACATTGAGAGACTCCAAGCATAGTTCTCTCCTTCGCCCACTGAGTGACTCTGAGCTTTTTTATAAGGTCTATAATAACTGGCAACACGCACTGATCGAAGACTGATAAATTTTGGTTTAAAATATATCTCGAAGCTTCCTAAATACTCCTCAGCCGGTAAATTGCCCAGTTAAATTCAGTAGCTAACCGCTTTTATCAAAATTGGACTACCTTGTCCCAAGTATAGGTATATACTCATCTAGTGCAGAGCTCTCAACGATTACTGAGTGGGTAATTCTTCGATAAAGTCTCTGATCTGTAGTGAAACTAAAGAAATAAGAAACCTTTATTAGGTTCCTAAGGGTACACAAGATTTCCATCTATTACTTTGTCGGCGCGGAATCCGCTATATTTCCCCGCGTCAAACCTCCGCGGTTTCAAATCGAATTTGTCTCTTCAGAGTTGAGCCGAATCAATCTGCATTATCCCGGCGAAGACAACACAGGACAGTCCAAAATCAAGAACGAAGCGTTTTGAAAGGAATTTTCTTAGCACGCTTCCTAGTGCTCTCTATTTAGCTTGGTTCTCATTTGAATATTATACACTACTCAATGAAATTTCGTAGACGTCTTTTGGAACCAAATATCTGTGCTTATGGTTTGCCACATTTCCGTTAAATGTGTAGTTTCAAAGCTAGACGGGTTCAAAGTTTTGCATGTAGGCCATATTAATTATGTGTTTATCTGTACTAAACTAAAAATATCTATACTAAAAATCTGGTGTGTTGTTTGTTTATCTGCATGCAAACTTTTCATGGCCCATCCGTTTAACTCTATTTGACAAAAATTGGTATAGTTTGCATCCCGAAGACGGACATTAGGAAAGAAGGTATATTATAAGCTACTTTTTATTACGGAAAATCAAAAAGTTTCCACGAAATTTTTAATAACCTAAATCGCTCATAATGTTCATCTTTTGAAACAAGCTATCTTTGTTACAAATAATGTCGGGGCATGTAAAGGTGGCAGACAGACAGATACTTTCACATTTATAATATTATTAAAATAAATTAGAAAGATTTTTAATTCAAATAGACTTTTACAACTTCTTTTGAATCGTCAAAAGAATCTACCACTGGTTCCAAAAGTAGATTCTTGCCATTTCCATTCTTAGCATAAGTTAACGGAACCGTGGATTCTCTTTTAACTTAGGCCATAGACTAAAACGTGTTGAAAGCCGTCTATAGCCGGCGCGATTTCTCAGGATTTGAGAGACGCCGACGACTCAAACTTAAAGCACGCACTTTGCTATGTTTACACTCCACTCCTAGAGATACCGAGAATTCGATGTTTGGTAACTGTGGTGAAAAATACGCAGTTTGGACTACTTACTAGATATTGGGATGAGAAAATAGACTGATTTCATTCATTTCATTTAGATTTATCATACACAGCTACCCAAAAAGGAGTGTAATGTTTTCAGGGTTCATGTGTATGTGAGTTTATTCCACCATAACTTGTAAATGCCTGAACAGATTTTGATGTATGATGTACCGCTAGAATCATTACATCATTACAAAGTGATAATTTTTTTTTAGAAAAAATTTGTATGGCTCGTGTTTTTAATTTTTTTTTAAATTATTATTTGTGTTTCAGTAAAAGTAAATCGATTTGAATTCAGTGTAACATCAGTTCTAAGAAATAAAAATAGGCAGGACTTGATATTTACAAGATTTGTACTTACTTTCAAGCAGTCTAATTTTGAAACCTACTCGTATCTCTAGTTACTAGGTACTATTCAGACTCTTTAGTCGCGTAGTTAAAAATATACCTATTTAGGTACCTTAAATGCGGCTAATTGCGTCACCTGGAGGCAAATTAAGGACTGGCTAATTTTTTGCGGAAAGAATTGGCCTGAATCTTCAGCGTGGAAATACAACCAGTATTCGTTATACCATTACACACGGGCATGATTTGTTACAGTAGGTAATTTAACTTTTACTACAACATTTTCAATAAAATAAATATCTTACAATCTACATAAAAATAAGAAATATCCCATATTTATGGGAAAAATAAAACTATGCACTAAACTCTAAAGGAATTGTATTATAAACATGAAATCTGTTTTGATTATAAGTCGCCGTAAACAAGTGTAAGCGATTTATCTACGTAAGACTCTCTGGCGAATTAGTGAATTTTACCACTACCATTTGCCATTATTTTTATCGATGACCGTTAAGAGTACACGATCTCAGAATAATATGTTCTATATCGAAAAGTATATACCTAATACAGCCTATTAAAAATTAAATAAAATTAAATAATTAACTAAGTAAAATAAAAAAAGTGATAGCGCTCTACTAATGCGGTAGGTTCATCTTCTTCATATTAGACGCGTAATTAACGTATCTATTTCTCATTAAAATTATACTCGTCCATAAATTATAAATGTTGTTACTAATGGTAGTATTGTTGTTTAATAAATACAGGAAAATCATTTTTAAATCACATTATCCATACTATAATATTATAAATGCGAAAGTGTGTCTGTCTGTCTGTCTGTCTGCTACCCTTTCACGGCCCAACAGTTTAACCGATTCTGACGAAATTTGGTACAGGGTTAGCTTATATCCCGGGGATGGACATAGGTTATTTTTTATCCCGGAAAATCAAAGAGTTCCCACGGGATTCCCAAATACCCATTCGCTTAACCGATTTGTATGAAAGGTACCAATGTAGCTTGCGTCCCTGTCATTGACATAAGCAACTTCTTATCCCGGAAAATCAAACTGTTCCCACGGGACCTTTAAAAGCCTAAATCCACGCGGACGAAGTCGCGGGCATCCTCTAGTAAACATATAATGGAAGGAAGAGAACACGTGAATTTATACACGACTTTCGAGTAAAATTGACCTAAGAAAGTGACTTTCAAACCAGTGGTAAGGAATAAAAGCGTTTATTTAGCATTAGCGCGACTTTTTATTACCTACCTCGCAATTTATAAGGATTCCGTATACTCCACCGGTGTAATCATGTTATTTCTCGGATCGTTCGCAATTCCGATCCGCGGTAATACCGCTAATACTAATTTAGGTCTCTAATAATGATGTAGGTAGCTCTAAGCGGCGATTAGAATAATAATAATCAATACATGATTAGTTCTAATAATAACAAATGACACGGGATGTAAATTATTACGCAAGGGAGATATGTGTTTGTATTATCATTATTAACCCCCGACCCAAAAAGCGGGGTGTTATAAGTTTGACGTGTGTATCTGTCTGTGGCATCGTAGCTCCTAAACTAATGAACCGATTTTAATTTAGTTTTTTTTGTTTGAAAGGCGACTTGATCGAGAGTGTTCTTAGCTACAATCCAAGAAAATCGGTTGAGCCATTTGAAAGTTATCAGCTCTTTTCTAGTTACTGTAACCTTCACTTGTCGGGGGTGTTATATATTTTTAATTTACACTTAGTTTCAAAGTTTAATAAAAGTCAGATTGAAATCGCAGGTACGGGCGGTCACGTAGATATTTGGATTTTGGAAGGACACTTTGGTCTAAACTCTGAAACTTCCAAAATGATTTCAAGTTGTTTCTAAATAGCTAGCTAGGTAGGTAGGTAGTAGGGTATGTAGGTTAGGCATGTCGCAAAGAAACGACAATTTGTACCTCAGGCCGTATCACTGACAATTTAGGGCAAAAATAGAAAGTACCTAGGTACAAAGTTTAAAAAACAAATTCAGTCGTAATTAATGAAATAGGAAATAAAAATGGAAATTGAAAAATGGATGGCAAAATTTTGGATAGGCTCGTATCCATTTTCAAAATATAAAAAAATCTCCTCCAATACTTTAGGTCTAAAAACGTTCACCAAACTTTTGCGATACTACGATTTACGATTGCGATTTTGAGTTTTATATACTAGCATTATATAGCCCGTATCGGTATATCAAATCTCTGATTTACAACAGAATTTATTAAGGGTAGAATTTTACAGCGGCCTACGTTAAATTTTATAGGCAATCCCCTAGATTTTTTATTGAAGACAATAAGGGGGTGTCTAATAAAAGGCGAATGATGAGCTCCGAACAGAATAACGGAGACCCGGTGTATAAAAACCTTATGTAGGTAAGGTAGCCTTTATCATAAATTCCCCATCGAAATTTTGATTGTGATGCGTAAAATAGCGTGATACCACATGGGACCTGCAATCTTCTTTACCTATATACAGTATACATATATAAAAATTCAGCTTCTGTATCTTTATATACTCAAAGCTTGAAAAGTTAGTCGATGAACTGACTTAAAATTTTTATACGTTGCATTTCTATAAAAGTAAGAGTGCTATCTATAAATGTGGTAGTTTTTAAATCTTTACTTTAGACGGCGAACGAGTTTATTTACTACTACCGAAGCACCGGCCTGTCCGCACATGATTTGTGTTGTGTAGGTAGTTAGTATTCTATGACCACGCCTCTTCACTTACCATCAAGTGTGATTGCAGCCAAGCGCTAGTCGACGCATTGTATTTATAATAATTTTATTAGTAATTACGGATGTAATAGGTACATACCTTATATAACGCATTAAAATAATGTTTGCCCAATTATTAGCACATGCTTTAAAGTAACATTAACGCTATTAGTTTTCCATTTATAGCGGCAATAATTTGGTGTCCAAATTGGCTAAACCTAAATTTAGTGCTGGAAAGCGTAGGGATATTGCGGGTCATTAAACGTGTCCCCAAACCCGGACACATCGATTGGTTCCGCATAAAATATCACCGCCCGAATAAGCTCGATATAACGTTACAATATGTTTGTCTGAACAGTCTACTTTGCCTACCCACTATATCATCCATTTAAAAGCTCCTATGCGATGTTTTTGCAAAAAAATTAATATAATTTTCGACATCTGACTAAGCCGCCAGTATTTCGACATATCATCGATAATGGCAGCTGCCAACTCGTCGACGGCAGCTACCAACGCATCAATGGTAGCTGCCAATGGGTCAATGCCAATCAATACCAACCACGACACTAAATTTGGCAGATTTCTGTGCAAAAACTGTCAAAACGCCTTAATTCCTAAGTTACTAGAGATTATATTTTGGCGATTATTTTACTGAAGATATCTGAGTGGCTTTTCAAAGCTTTTATACCTATAAAAGAGTTTTTGGAAGCAGTAAAGTTAGCTACTTGTCTATTCTGTAACTTTCGGGAAAAGAAAACTCGTCGATGAATAATTTATTTTTGCAAATTTTCGTACGGCATATTACAAGAATATTTTTTTACATTTTGTCCATCTCTTATATTTTCTATAATTACAGCAATTTTTTTTTTCATTACAACAATAACCATGAGAATATATCATCCATCCATCCATCCATCAGCCTGTAAGCGTCCACTGCTGGACATAGGCCTTTCCAAGAGCGCGCCACCAAACACGGTCCTCCGCCTTCCTCATCCACCCGCTCCCCGCCACCTTCTTCAGGTCATCGGTCCAGCGGACTGGAGGTCGTCCCACACTGCGCTTACCGGCACGCGGTCTCCACTCCAGAACACGTCTACCCCAACGGCCGTCGGTTCTGAGAATATATATGAAGCTCGAAAAGAGGAGTCGGTAGTCTATAGAAAGGAAAATTAATTATAAAAATGCCTTTAATATCACGTGTTCTCTCAAATGAAGTGAGCGTGGATTCATGGCATAATATTGTAAATGGAATCTTTGAAAAGAGCAACAGCCGAGTTTCTTGCTGATTCTTCTCAATAGGAAAGGCAATCCGAACCAGAAGTAGACGACACAAAAGTTCTTGTAAAAGTTTGTTTGAATAAAAATATTTCAATTCTATTCTTGCATCGTTAGTGATGCAATTTTCTTGCCTGCAATTATTTCTTCCAAAACTAATCTTGGAATAAAAATTTCGCTCAGTCTGTAAGCCTTCAAAATGTAGATTAGATAAACAGTCTATTTACTCAACAATTTTCTTTGAAAAACGCCTCTCAGAAATTCGGAACCCTTTCGGAAAAATCTAAATAAATCCGCGTCGCCGGGAAGGAAAATCGATACGCAAATCAGTGATAACAGGGTCCCGAACTCTTACCGTTTACCTCCCCTCCTTATCGCGCCGATCAACAAATCCAATTTCCTAAAATAGGGATCGATCCGACAAATCATCTGGCCAACTCTATTATCCCGTCGGATACTGCGCGCCAACTTGCTCACACTCGAACAGACTCGGCTATGGATATCTCGGAGACAGAAGTAAAGTGGGGTATTAAGTTGCAATTTATGTTTATACGAGACTAGCTTCTGCCCGCGATTTCATCCGCATGGACTACACAAACAAACCTCTATTTTGCCACCTTAGGGGTTGAATTTTCAAAAGTCCTTTTTAACCGACTTCAAAAAAAGGAGGAGGTTCTCAATTCGTCGGAATCTTTTTTTTTTTTATTTAATTTTTATTTATGTATGTTCCCCGATTACTCAAAGACCCCTGGATCGATTTGGAATTTTTTTTTCGTTTGAAAGGGTATACTGTGCAGGTGGTCCCATATAAAGGTGAAGATCTGATGAATATCTTCGGAGGTGGAGAACAGAACTCCTCAATGGATTACAGTAAAATGCTCGCGATCAGTGTAATAGCTTAGTAAACATTAGGGTTTTAACTGGGCATAGCATATATAGTACAGTGGGGCACTAAAATTGTGAAATAAAAAAATGTAGTTTTTGAAGCCAGTTTTATTTTTCTTTTGAAATTTTTTTAAACTTATGTTGACGTCATATTATTTGCTACCCGCATGCCCAACCAAATCGGGCTGTGCGTTGATAGATCTGTCAATCAGTCCTTTAGCTTTTTCGTTTATATAGGTATTTATCTATGAATACTATTTTATTGCACTTGCACCACAAAAATAAGTACAGAGAACAAAACAAAGTACCTATAACTTACATAGGACTACCTATTCAGATTTCATGTGTCATAGTATTCAACTATTATGCAATGTATTAAGGTTGTATTTAACGACACATGTCGTCTGAATAGACCCCTAAAGAAACCCCTATCTTGACTGTGTATTCCAGTGTAAATCTATACATATAATAAAATTGTAGAAAAGTGGTGTCTGTACAATGGAAATATATAAAAAAAAGTAGCAGGGGTTGTTATTATATCGATGCCGAACCCGAAATTGTAATTAATTTTTATTTTGTTTGTGTGTTTGTGCACGCTAATATCAGAAACGGCTTATTCGATTTAGATACGGTTTTCACTAATATATTGTAGTAAGCTTCACTTAACATTTAATGTTTATTTCATGACAATCGGTTCATAAATAAAAAAGTTATGTCAATTTAAAGAATCACGGCGAACATTTTTAACGTACAGAGTACGTACTACACGCCTCGCGCCTGAGCGTCCGTGGCTATATAAAGCGCGCTGAGAGCCGCTATACACTATCACTTCATATTCTGATTCAATATTCCACGCGAACGAAGTCGCGGGCACAGCTAGTGGTACATAAGTATATACCTTTACCACTAAGATAGAAAAAACCTTACCAGAATATCAAACAATTGTTTCCGAAGTATGGGGGCCCCCAAACAATCGCATCTGCTGCGGTACCAAAATCTATCGTAATGCACCTATTCCCGGGATGGCGATCTCCTTTAAAATTACTTACGTACGTGATCCGAAGACAAACCGGCTGCTATTGTTTTAATGGTCTTTTAAAACAACCCGGGCAGAAAACTGAGCGAAAATTTACGTCCACCTTTCGGAGAGGTTTTACTGACAATTGTTTTTTATTTCCTTTATTTAATCCGCTGGTGGACAGACAGACTAGACGTTTTAAAAGGTCTGTATTTACCTATACATCTAATTTAGTATAGCCTAGCTTTAAATACAAAATAAATAATATTTATTTCTCCAAATGCTGACTCTACAGAAAAAAATATAACTTTGTTTTTTATTTAAATATTGGTAAGTAGATGATGTTAAACCTTTGAACAAGGTTTTTTTTTGAAAAAAGTTTCATAGGTAATCAATTTAGTGGATAGTGCGTCAATTAAACAAGTGTAAATTAAAAATTTATAACACCCTCGACAAGTTACAGTAACTAGAAAAGAGGTGATAACTTTCAAACGGTTGAACCGATTTTCTTTGATTATAGAACACTCTCGATCAAGCCACCAGCCAATGAAACAAAAAAACTAAATTAAAATCGGTTTTTTAGTTTAGGAGCTACGATGCCACAGACAGATACACAGATACCCACGTCAAACTTACCTATACCACCCCTATTCTCGGGTCGGGGGTTAAAAAAGAAAAGCTACGCTTACAAAACTTTTGTATTTATAATTAATATTTTAAACGTTAATTCCACACTATGTTATAGCCACGACTTTGTCTCTCTGATTTTTTGACTTTTCGGAATAAACAATAGTCTATTTCAAAATCGATTAAACGGATAGGCCTTAAAAAGCTAACAAACAGACAGACAGGCACACTTTCGCAGAATAATATTAGCAGGTATAGATTTTTAAAGATCATGTACCCACTTCTCCAATGTAGGTACTATTTGCGTGTCTTTAGGCCTAACTCGAGTGGAAAACTAGCTTAAAAATCCACTTTAATATTTCTTGAAGAGGTATTGAGATACTAAGAACCGACTAAACGAACTAACTCTTAACAAGTGGAATTAAGACTTTATGTTGGAAATTTTTAACTATCCTCTCGATAGTTGAGGCTCTGTTCGAGGAGGTTTTGCCGAGAATTAATATTATAAAGTTGATTCTCTTTAAAGAAGATTAATATTTGAAGTGCTACTATAACTTCATCACGTATGATTATGGTCTTTTATAAATACGAAAGTGGGTCTGTCTGTCTGCTAGGTTTTCTCAACCCATCCATGGAACCGATTTAGTTGAAGGTAATTACAGAGTTATCTTACGTACCGTGGACGGACTGCTACTTTTTCCAGTAAAATTGATAAAGTTTCCCGAAAAATCAAGAATTCATAAAAAGTGTAAATCAAAAATTTATAACACCACCGGGCCCTGATAAGTGAAGGTTACGGTACCTAGAAAAGAGCTGATAACTTTCAAACGGCTGAACCAATTTTCTTGGATTATAGCTAAAAACACTCTCGAGCAAGCCACCTTTCAAACAAAAAAAAAACTAAATTAAAATCGGTTCATTAGTTCAGGAGCTTCGATGCCACAGACAGATACACAGATACACACGTCAAACTTATAACATCCCTCTTTTTGGGTTGGGGGTTAAAAAACCTAAATATGTATCTCCACCTGGATGCGCGGGTATCATCTACAACTAAAAACACGCCACCTAAAATTACTAATTACTTGATCTATTTTGTATCCGTGACAAAACTAAATTTTAATCATAATTAAAAAGGTTTTCCGCATTAATCCATAATTAATTATTACCGAAAAATTTGTATAGTTAGTTCTGTAACAAGAATTCGATTGTAACCAAAACGAAAGCTATTTTTACTTATTACGGAGCGTTTGTTGAAATAGAAATACTGTAATTGTCTTCGGATTTACAAATATTTTATGTACTAGGTAATTACTAAATTACTTATTGTTAATAAACCGCTCAGCAATTAGAGTGGACTATGCAATACACACAAGAAAACTTTCTGAAACCCCATCACCCTCTCCTCCTATAATTCCCAACGAGTCACACTGTGACACGATTGAGTGTGACTCGATTGAGTGTGAGGGGGCACGTCCCCTTATCACTGCAAACCAAAAAAAAAACACTATTGTTCATTAAAAAATATATTTGCAAATTGGTCCAGAAACTTCGAAGAAAAACGTTGAAGAGCGATATGGGCCGAATTGAAGACCACCTCCTTTTTGGAAGTCGGTTACAAAGACCAAACTTGCGTACGTATTAACTATATCCAGCTAATTATGCATATTAAGTATATTATTTCTGCGTAGCAGGAAAACGCATATCCAACTCCGGGGGGGCAGGGTAAAGTTGACCTTTGTTTTGTTTTAATTACCCCCAGCGGCCTGAAAAAGCGTAGAGCGTAAAGTTAAAAAGTTAATTAGCTTTCATTTTAATGGTAACCGGGATTTAAATCTTGATGGCATAAAACATCGCGTAAACCGGTTTGTTTCAAAACAATTTTTCTCCTGACCCCAATTTAAGAGCGGTGATAAGATTTTTTTAACTCTTTTTATTTTTATTTAAAGGTTTGAGTACTAGCGATTTTATTTTTTAAAACCTAGATAATAATAGATGTACCTATATACGATTTTCATCTCATTGACAGAGTAGGTAAATTCATACCGGGTTTCCTCTCAGAATGAGCAAGCTTAGGCCTTAGTCCTTGGCCAGCGTGATTGGCAGACTTCACCCATTTTTGAGAACATTACGGAGAACCCTCTGGCTTGTAGGCTTAAGTGATACCAGCGCAACCGCCAGCCCGTTGAGCGACAAACACAGGTTTTAGTGGGTACAAGCCCCACATAACCCCTCCGTTCTGACTGATAGAGGGGTATGTGTTAGGCATTTCTTATGTATACAAAAGGCTTTTAGGTTTCCTCCCGGTTTTATCCTTCGCACTTATTAACTCCGAAAGGTTAGAGGTGCGTGCCCGGGATCGAACCCACAACCTCCCAAGACGGAAGTCTTAACCACAAGGCCACGTACCTGAATAAACAGCTAGAAGAACGTTTGTTTAGATTACTGAAGAAAATACGAGTATATTTGGATAATGGAACCAGAAAGCTTAAAGGTAATTTTTAATTAACATGCAAATCCCAGAAACAGCATATTGAACGGTTTTCTTATCGACTCGGGAGTCGGAACAGTGATGGTTATTGACAGTAAAAAAAATTTGCTCGTTTGAATGCTAATGTTTAGATGGAAGTTTTTAATAGTTCTGTGATAAAATTCAGGCAACTAGCCAGATATTTGTTCTGCGTCCGCCTTTTAATTGGACTTCAAGGGTCATAACTTTCAAAATAAATATAATTTGACTAAATTTATTATTTTAGGGCATAGATAATGGAGAGATAAATCGATATTATGTAGCTTATAGTTATAGATCTAGAATAACAAAATAATAGAATAATAGGACTTCACCTGCGATGGCGTTTGCTAGCGCGCGTGCTGTGCTTGTTTGGGGTGTTTTTTTTGTTAAGAGTGGCTGGTTTTTGTATTAGTTGGTGTTTTTTGGTGGTGGAACTGATTGGGAGGCGCTCTGAAGGGGCGCCGCGCGTGTGTCGGCGGGCGCTGGCGCAGTCCATACTTGTATACATTCAATAACTTGAAAATAATTACAAAGTTGACATTGGCTAATCAGAGTAAAGCCAGATTTAAAGAAAAAAAAATAGAATAATAGGCGTAATACGTTTGTATGGAGAAGTGCGTAGGAAGAGCCACCATAAGTTACGGTTTTCCTCTGCTTTATCATTGAAGAATGCAATATGTACTTATCTACACGTATTACTTAAGTAGGTACGTATACGAACTCAAATGAGAACTCGGCTAAACTTTAGGTATGCAAAAATGCCCTTAGGCCGGGTTCAGGGGGAGAAGGTTCATTAATGGCAGTAATCGGACCAGTTTGGGGTACTTTAGATAATATCAAACCCTTGTACCTTCACATATGCCATTTGTCTCATATTCGGATTTATTTGGAACACTTTTATTTGCTTTTATTACTGAACTAGCTGACGCCCGCGACTTCGTCCGCGTGGATTTAGGTTTTTCGAAATCCCGTGGGAACTCTTTGGTTTTCCGGGATAAAAAGTAACCTATGTGCTAATCCAGGATATTATCTATTTTTATTCTGAATTTCAGCCAAATCCGTCCAGTAGTTTTTGCGTGAAGGAGTAACAAACATACACACACACACACACACACACACACACACACACACACACACACACACACACACACACACACATAGAAACTTTCGCCTTTATAATATTAGTGTGAAGTGTGATAGTGTGACTAGCCTATGCCTGCCACTTCATTCGCGTGGCTACACACAAACCCCTATTTCACGCTTTGGTGGTTTACTTTTCAAAAATCCTTTCTTAGCGGATGCCTACGTCATAATAATAATAATAATAATAAATAATAATAAATAAATCTTTATTATCTGAACAGAACATTATTTACAGACTTTGGTGTGAGGCCCTGCCTCCTGATGAAGTGAAAACTGTGTTTCAGGAGGCAGTGTCTTCCCATAAATAGTGTACAGCACAATATAATATAACCACTTATAATAATTACTTAAATTAAGTTTAAATTGAAAACACGTAATTAAAGGTATACTTAATATTTAAAGATAGATAGTTACAATTCTAAGAGATTTGTGTAGTGTGTGTGTGTGTGTGTGTTTGTATGTGTAATGTGTGTGTGTGTGTGTGTGTGTGTGTGTGTGTGTGTGTGTGTGTGTGTGTGTGTGTGTGCGAGTTTGAGTGCGTTTGCGCGTGAAAAGAAATATAAAATATAATAATTACATTTATTTAATTTGTTAATCCTTTTTGCAGAATAATTTCTCGACATTCTCATAGTCGTATTTCTTCAGCCATGTTTTGACATAGCTTTTTAAGTCTCTATTCGTCATATCTTTCAATGTTCTTTTTTTTAGTAGGTTATATAAGAAGGGTGCAAGAAAGTCGTACTGTCTACGCGCTAAACTACTCTTGACTGCAGGTACAGGGCATCTGTCGATTCTCCTTGTACTCGCAGGTAGGAGTGGAACCGCTTCACTGTGATATCTGCGCAGAGTCTGGTAGATAAAGAGTTTTCTTACCGAGAGTACGTCGCAATCTTCATATAATCTTGTAGTTGGAAAGATAAACGGATAAAACTTAATGACTTTGAGCAAAGCGCGTTGAGCCCGCTCAACCTCAATATTATGCGTTTTAGCAGCTCCACCCCAGGCGCAGATGCAGTAGCTGAGGACACATTCGCCAAGGGATTTATAAAGCTTGATTAACATATCCGTACTACATACTGCGCGTAGGGTTTTAAAAATGTAAATAAGTCTTCTAATACGCATACTAGTGTTAGCTATTTGAGGAACCCAAGTCATATTATCATCTATTGTAACGCCAAGATATTTAACTGTATTCGCTGGCGTTAAGGAATCACAGTTACACATAAATCCATCAGCTTGATTGCACGGGTAGCAATGCGCTCTTATTCTAAAATCATTTGGCGGTCGTCCGCTTTTGGTTTTGCTGAAGCAAAGATACTTGGTTTTGTTGGTATTAAGAGAAAGAAGACTATGTTCTAACCACGAAATTATTTTACTTAGGCCTATTTCTGCATTTTCTTTAACCTCATCCCATGTGGAACCGTGGAATAAGAGAACTGTGTCATCAGCAAACATTATGACATCAGCATTATTGATTCGTATATTGCATAGTTCGTTTATATAAGCTAAGAAAAGTGTAGGGCCTAAGGTGCTACCTTGAGGGACTCCGTATGAGCAGGTATACGTATCACTTAAGCATCCTTCAACTCTTAATTGCTGGGTTCTATTAGAGAGATAGTCGGAAAACCATTTCTGTGCCAATCCTCTTATTCCACAGTTTTCTAGACGAGCCAATAATATTGGGATGGAAACTGTGTCAAAAGCTTTTTGCAAATCCAGAAATACTCCTACAGTCTTTTTATTTCGATCTAAGTGTTGAGTGATCAGTGAAGTTAATTTTAATACAGCGTCTTCCGTAGATTTCTTGGCGCGAAATCCGAATTGGTTATTAGATAATATTTGATTCTTTTCTAAGAACGATTTTAGACGTTTGTTAACAAGTTTTTCAAGTATCTTTGCAACAACAGGTAAGAGCGAAATGGGTCTATAGTTAGATGGCAATTGTTTGTCACCAGTCTTAAAAATAGGAGTCACAATAGCTTTTTTAAACAATTCGGGAACAACTCCGGTAGTAAAGCTCTGATTACATATGTAGACTATGGGGTCGGCAACAAAATCGGCACAAAATTTTATTAAATTAACAGTTATGCTGTCCCAGCCTGGTGCACTATTGCTTTTGAGACTCGATATTATGTTTTTAACTTCAGAGGAATCTGTTAAGTATAATGAGAAGGAATCACACGGGGAATTCGCTAGATTGACAGCCTTGTTTGCTAAGTCATACTGTGTTGTTTTTATATTTTTAAGAATCGTGCAAGCTAGATCATTTCCGACAGATGTAAAGTATTTATTTACTTCATTAAGAGATTCTACAGGTGAAGGTTTAATTTTGAGTAATGGACCTGAGGACTTTTTATTGTTACTATAGCATAGTTCTTTGACAATATTCCAAGTTTTTGAGATATTACCATTACTGCTTGCTAATTGTGTTTTATAGTAGTTATTTTTTAATGATTTTAAAATTCTATTACATATATAGCTACCTGTAATGCCTTTCAGCGCGATCCATCCAGTAGTTTAAGCTGTGCGTTGATAGATCAGTCAATAAGTCAGTCAGTCAGCTTTTCCTTTTATATATTATGTAGCTATATTCAGATTTCACTGTTCTGAAAAGTGCACTATTTACTGCATAATAATCATCAATCATCACTACCCATAATATAAATGAGAAAGTATGTTTGTATGTTGGTTAATTGTTGATTTGTGCTTCTTTTTGCAAATAGAGAATTTCTAGGTATTTCTATTTTTTATTCCGGAAAGTCAAAGAGTCCCCGCGAGATTTTTGAAAATCTAAGTCCACCAGGATGAGGTCGCGGGCATAATCCAGTTATTTATAAATGAAATATACAAACTCAATAGAGTAAAGCACTTATTCAACAACTTACTTAACTTTACTTCGTGACTCGCAGTAAACTATCCCTGAGTGGCGCGGTGTTTTGTTTCACTACAAAATTTAAAATTCAAAGAACTTTCCTCCGCCGGTGTTTACATAAAGCAATCTTAGGGAGGCACCAGATGCTCGGGGTGACAATAAATTTTATTGCCACGTATACTGCTGCTGTGGACTACAAATCGTGAGCTCGAATTTGGAGACGTGGATCGTTAGTATCATAAAATACAAGTGGATATAGATTTGATAGGTGGGAATACAATATTTACGTTTTACAAAGGGAATGATGTCATGGTCCGTTATGTTGTCAAAACCAAACAAATACTAGGTAAATAAAAGCTTCTATGTATCATAGGTCATCATCTAATCCATACTAATATTATAAATGCGAAAGTGTGTCTGTCTGTCTGTCTGTCTGCTACGTTTTCACGGCCCAACCGCTGAACCGATTTTTATGAAATTTAGTACAGACATGGGCTACATCCCGGGGAAGGACATAGGCTACTTTTTATCCCGGAAAATCAAAGAGTTCTTGCGGGATTTAAAAAACCGAATCCAGGCGGGCGAAGCCGCGGGCATCCTCTAGTCGGTATCATAGGTCGATAAAGTCCCTACTTATATTACGGAGGAATTTAGTGCACTTTGCGCCCACAGAAATCTCTCCAAAGCTCTTGTCCACACATCCGAACCATTAAGTATCGGGGTTCAAAGCGTGCCCGTGTGTCGAATATCAAGGAGCGCGTCAGTTTCAAACGTGTTTGGTTAGACCTTTGGCTAATGTTGACCACAAATCGAATCCGTCATCCATTCGTCGGGAGTAAAATCTGATCCTGGCTAAATTGAATTAAGTAGAGTAAGTTTGAACCTGATTTAATATTCTAAGTATTCACCATACTTATAATATTTTAATCGACTCCAAATAAAAAATTTTCAAAAGAAAAATAAAACCGACTTCAAAAACCAAAAACACTAAAAAGTAGAAAATAGTTTTTGTTTAGCTACACATGTAATGTACCTAGGTATGAAGTCGAGCGAGCATATTAAAACAAAATTAGAAATCCAAGAGTGAAGCTCGCCCGACTTCATACCTAGGTACATTACATGTGTAGCTAAACAAAAATTATTTTCTACTTTTTAGTGTTTTTGGTTTTTGAAGTCGGTTTTATTTTTCTTTTGAAAATTTTTTATTTCACAATTTTTAGTGGCCCCACTGTACTATAATATGCTATGCCCAGTTAAAACCCTACTGTTTACTAAGCTATTACAGTGATCGCGAGCAATTTGCTCCTATCCATTGAGGAGTTCTGTTCTCCATCTCCGAAGATATTCATCAGATCTTCACCAAATTTATATGGGACCACCTGCACAGTATACCCTTTCAAACAAAAAAAAAATTTTCCAAATCGGTCCAGGGGCCTTTGAGTAATCGGGGAACATACATAAAAAATATAAAAAAAAATAAAAAAAAAAAAAAAAGATCCCGACGAATTGAGAACCTCCTCCTTTTTTGGAAGTCGGTTAAAAAGGAGCAAGTTCGCAATTCGACTGTATATATTTTTTTGTATGTTTGTTACGCGATTACTCCGCCAAATATGAACCGATTTTCATAATCCTTTTTTTTATTTGGTAGATCATACTTTTAGAGGTGGTTACATTTTAGTTTGGTGAAGATCTAATGAATATATTCAGAAATAGGATTATAGTATAGAGTATAGATCTCCTCAATGGATAAGAGTAAATTATTCGCGATCAGTGTAATAACTGTGTAAAACTGTGTGTGTTTTAACCAGGCATGCATATTTTAATACAGAGGGACGACTAAAACTTGTAAAATAAAAAAATAAACAAATATTTGGTAATAAATTAAATTATTTTAAACTTTTTATTGTTTGTGGTTATTATTTATATTTAAGTTACGAAGATTATTTACTAACTAGAGGATGCCCGCGGCTTCGCCCGCGTGGATTTCAATTTTTTTAATCCCGTAGGAACTCTTTGATTTTCCGGGATAAAAAGTAGCCTATGTCCTTCCCCAGGATGTACCTCAAGTCTGTACCAAATTTCATTAAAATTCAGCGGTTGGGCCGTGAAAACGTGGCAGACAGACAGACAGACACACTTTCGCATTTATAATATGGATATGGAAGAGGTCCTCACAAACCACGGTCTTATGCCGCCGTTTACACCCTCAATATCAGGGACAATGCCGTTTATTTATTTATATCTCAGTATGCATGTATAGCAATAGCTACATATAAACGTAGCATATTGGAAGCATGCTATTTACATAACAAAACAAGGGCGGTTGGAAATGCTGGCACCCGCACGCACACTGTCGACTTGAATTCCTCCTTCCGCCTCAAACTGCTTCCCAAATGCTTCGAAAGCCATAAAAAGTGTAGACTAGACTGTACTTATTCCTTTTTTAGGGTTCCATACCTCAAAAGGAAAAACGGAACCCTTATAGGATCACTTTGTTCTCTGTCTGTCGGTCTGTCTGTCTGTCAAGAAAACCTATAGGGTACTTCCCGTTGACCTAGAATCATGAAATTTGGCAGGTAGGTAGCTCTTATAGCACAAGTAAAGGAATAAATCTGAAAAACGTGAATTTATGGTTACTTAAAAAAAAATTAAATGTGATTTTTTCAAATTAAGATAACTATACCAAGTGGGGCTTTGCCGTTAGGGTGGTAACTAGCCACCGCCGTAGCTTTGCACTACACCAAACCAGAGACAACAGCTAAGACTATGTGAATCCCCAAATTACTCCTGCTGATGAATGAATGAATGAATGAATATACTTTTATTGTACACCACAAAATTAGTACAGAAAAACACATAAAAAGCTCAACAAAATATAGGTACAATTTGGCGGCCTTATCGCTACCTAGCGATCTCTTCCAGGCAACCAAATCTTAGGGTTAGACTATTTTTGAAGAGAGGTACTTCTAATTTTTATAGGAAAAAGCGCAGGGAAAAAGCAAAAACTTGATTTTCTTTTTCCTTATGGTCAATGGTCGGTACCTATACCTTCAATATATGTGTAATACGAACCTATGCCTTTCCTTTAAATTGCGGTCAGCCTTAGAAAACACAGCTTAGATCTTTTACCTAACATGGACTAGATCTTATAGCTTGGTCTAGGAAATTAACAATAGACCTAGGGAAAAGGGGAACTATCGATACTTAGCAGTCTTTTATTAAAATAGAAATAAAGAGATTTTTTATTCGAATAAACTTTTACAAGTACTTTTGAATCGTTAAAAGAATTTTTTCTTTATTTTTTTTATTAATAAAGGTTTTTGATGCGATGGATTGAATTTAAGAAACTCGGCGGTTGCTCTTTAGTGCTTTTGAATCATCAAATGCCTTTCATGCCTGAATGTGAGGATAGTGTGTGGGTTATGCGTGGGTTACCCGTAGGTTAAGCGTGGGTTACGCGTAGGTTACGCGTGGGTTACACGTGGGTTACGCGCGGGTTAACAGGACTCTCTCCATCACTTACTCCATACAATCGTAGTTCCCATTTCATTTGAATATTAAGCAACCAAAGTCCATGAAATTTTGCAGACATAGTCTAGAAACTAATATCTGTGTCTGTGGTGTTTTAGATTTTTCTAATAATATGTAGTTTTAAAATTACAGGGGCTCAAAGATTTGTATTTTTCTTTAAAAAAAGGCCCAACTTTGTGCTCGTTTTTCTAGACAATGGAGCAATTTAATGAAATTTGGAAAAACCACAGACCTAGAAAATTTAATGAATATTATGTAGTAAAAAAATTATCGTTATATATTTTATATTGTTATAATTGTGTGGGAACTACGAAAACGAGAAATTACACCCAGAAATCTTGAAAATTTCGTGCTGTCTCGATTTGTGCAAGCGGGGTGGTGAAGTGCGGGGGACGACACGTGAAACTGACAGAAACTGACAGTCTAAACACACGGGCCACATTTAGACTGCACCCAACTCCAAACTTGTCGATAGGTCTAACTAAATACACTGGTACATTTCAACTTGCGTTAGACGTATGCGTTACCTACTCAGACGTTGCCTGTAGATAAAAATATGTCTCATGTTTGCTGGCAATAGCGCATGCATCAAACCCTGCAAGTTGCAACTCTCTTGCAACCTATTCCTCACGCAATACGCACAGCTTTAATATTATAATTTTTGACAATGTATACTATATGTAATGCCATATCACAGGTCACTCTCTGATTTATTGCTAACAATTTACTTCCAAATGCAAAGAAATCTAAGTGTGTTGAATTCACACTGCCCAATACCAGGACCTTAAATGACATAATTTCATTGATAAATAATCATATGTTGAAAATAAAGGAGAACCCCGTGTTTCTCGGTATAATGTTAGATGCAAAGCTTCTATGGAACACCCACATATCAACACTTGATGGTAAACTCAGCTCTGCTGCTTACACTGTTAGAAAAATTGGACAGGTACTGACGTGGAAACTGCAAAAATTGTATATTTTGCCTATTTTCACTGTATTATGTCTTACGGACTCTTGCTATGAGATAAAGCGGTAGATATTGAAAAAAAAATGTATTACAGAAAGGATAGGACGTGCAATTTATAATTTAAAACCGCGCGCTGCCATACAATAAAAATATAAGGAAATAAGTACCTTATCTATTATCTTATAGTAGCTTTTAAATATATTTACAACTAGCTAATGCCCACAGCTTCGCTCGCGTGGATTTAGGTTTTTAAAAATCCCGATCCTTTCATTTCCCAGAACAAAAGTTGCCTCTCCGTAATAGCCCGTCCCCGGGATGCAACTTGTTTCTGTATCACGTAAGAATATTTAAACGGATGATCCTTTTCAAATCCCGAGGGATCACCAGGATTTAGGAATGCAATTTCTTACAGCATCCTATACCTTCAATATCAATTAATAATCGACACTTTTTAAATCCCATTAGCTTTAGTAGTCAGGTCCCCTGCAACATCAGGATTGAGGAGTTGGAATCCAAGTTTTTTATTGAACAATGTCGCAAACTTTCTTTATCGATTAAAAAAACTACCCAAAATTACGCAGTTAGGTTACCTGCCAAATTTCATGGTTTTGAGTCAACGGGTACCCTAGAGGTTTTCTTGACACACACGACAGACAGACAGATAGACAACAAAGTGATCCTATAAGAGTTCCGTTTTTCATTTTGAGGTACGAAACCCTAGAAAACGTAGGAACGGCATTCCGAACCAGTGGTAAATTTGTCTGACCATCCAAAAACACTTTGAAGTTTACCTAAAAGTTTACAGGAATAAAAATTTATCATTGTATTCCATTCCATTTCATTCTATTCCATTCTGTTCAAAGATAAATAGATAATAAAAATATTTGTCACCGAAACAATAATTTACGATACATCAACCAATATCAATTTTACTGATGACAATCTGACTATTACCAAAGTGAACGACTACTATAATATCTATTATATACGACTAACATAATATGTATTATAAATTGTGTGCCGTTTGCATTCTCACTAGGTTCTCATTAAGTTTGTTTTATTTGGTTAAACTTTCTGGCATTTATATTGTTATGACGTTTAATTGGCAAACAGTCTGTTTATTGGCTCAAACTCAAAAATTCAGCCAATCACAACAAAGAAAATATTGTAATAATGATTGATGCAGCTTTCTGTAATTGAAAACAAAATATTTGACATTAACTTGAATGTGACAGTGTTTTCCGAATAGGGTTGCCAGAGGCCCCGTATTTTACTGGTTACCCCGTATTTCGGGATACAGAAACCTGGCTGGCGAAATCAAACACTGACGTTATGTCCAGTAGAAAGAATATTTTCCTTTTGCGGCAATGCGTAGCCGAAACCCACTCGATATTGATCATGGTCGTAGCCAAGGCAGCGGGGCTTGGTTTGAGGATGTAAGCCTTTTTTTATACAAGTTAGCCCGTGACTTTAATCTTTTCTAGTGGTAAGTGATGATGCAGTCTAATTTCTTGGCCGTTAGGGCCATAATAACCATATAACTAGCCATGACCGAAGCCTTCCATCAGACCAGAAATTTAGAAATGGCGACTGCGCCTGGGAATCCGTCAAAAACCTAAGCCTAAAATAATACTTACACTATTTCTTGCATTTGCTTACCAATTTTTTTTGGAAATATATCAAACATTTCGCGCTCACTTCACTCGCGCTTTGAATTTGTATTACTTGGTGTAAACTCCGCAATTTCGTTTGCATGAATTTAGATTTTAAAAAATTCCGTGGGGGATTTTCCGGGCTAAAAAGCCGCCTAAAAAAAAATGTCTGGGATGCAAGTTACCTCTGAATAGTAAGTACCAAAATTTTGGTAAAGAAGATGGGCCGTGAAAGGGTAGATAGGCAAATAGATATACTGTCGTATTCGTAATATTAGTATGGATAGGAAGCTTTAAAAATATAATCTTGCTATGGCTAAACTCGTTTCCCTTTCACTTTAATTTTTTCTGTATTGAACCAAAAACACTTACGCTCACTGCGCTCGCGCTTTTTTATTGTTGTATTTTATCTCACTGACAAATTGAAAGGTGAAATTTCACTAACCAGGTAATTAGCCCATAAAGTTGAGCGAATGTTTTTTTCCTCATGACAGGATTCAGTTCCGGCCCTGATAAAACCTCTCCCGCAATCGATTCCTGGCTACGGCCATAGTATTGATACTGTGAAGGTGGAATTACAAATTAAATGTAATTTTAAGTTAAAATGAAAAGATTGTATGCATGAAATGTATAACATTTTGCTTTACAAAACTTAAGAGTTTTTAAAAGCTATTTAAATAAATAAATCTTTTATTTAAAACCACATTGCAAACACAGTTCACTAATCAAGACACGGCAACATACGGAGAAAAAATACAAAACTTACAAATAAACTAAAATATCTAAATAGGCTTTCCATGCATTTCAGAGAGAACCACCGCCTATTTCTTTAAATACTTCAAATTTTCAAATTTCTTCAAATCTAAACCCCGTATTTTTGATGGTGGTAGCCTGTAAATCAAAAAGAGGCAGGTGGCAACCCTACTACTTCCTAGACAGAATTTAAAAATTGTTTTCATTACTCGGTATGCCTACTGCCATAGTGTGACAGAAAGTGTGACGGTAGTTGTGACCTCTGATTGGCCGACTCTCTTTCACTATTTGCTAAAATTGATGATTGCAACAACAATTTTTTCTTTTTTGTAATCGAAAACAGAACACGGACGTCAAACAGGTTGACTAATTGCAATCATTTCTGACCGGCTAACATTGTTCCGCTAGTGGCTAAAACTCACTGTCGCAGCAAGAACATGGTAAATTCAGCCAATCACAGCAATTTCAATTGGTTATCACAAATGTACCGATCTAGGAACCGAGAATGCACGAACCAGGGCAGATAGAGATAAGAACAATAATATCATACGTAGGAAATCGACGGGGGATCGTTGACAACGATAGCCTTACGTGAATTACGCATAGTTTACGCGTGGGTTGTGTGTGGATTACGCGTGGTTTACGCGTGGTTTTCACGTGGGTTACGCGTGGATTACGCGGGGATCATGATTGGGTTAAGCGTAGGTTTAGTGTCTGTACCTGGTAGATATTTTTAAATACTTTTTATATAGTAGAACCCTTCAAATAAAATGCAAGTCTTCAAGCAATATACTTACGCCTTATTTATTCGGAGGCAAATCCTTTTGAAACTGCTTTCAGGACGTACCGAGAGCAGAGGGCATTTGATTTAGATAAGGGTTCTCAAATCACACACCGCTCGTTTTCTGCTATTGTACTGCAAGTTGGAGTCTATCTAGTGAAAGCAAAGCAGAGAGAAAAAATGGTAACAAATTTAAAAGCTTAGGTCGTGTATCCTTGGCCCTAAGATTACAAACGTATTTGATACTAGCCGATGCCCGCGACTTCGCCCGCGTGGATTTAGGTTTTTTTAAATCCCGCGGGAACTCTGTGATTTTCCGGGATAAAAAGTAGCCTACGTGCTAATCCAGGATATTATCTATCTCCATTCTCAATTTCAGCCAAATCCGTCAAGTAGTTTTTGCGTGAAGGAGTAACAAACATACACAC
The DNA here is from genome assembly GCF_905333055.1 of Maniola jurtina. Taxonomy (NCBI): domain Eukaryota; kingdom Metazoa; phylum Arthropoda; class Insecta; order Lepidoptera; family Nymphalidae; genus Maniola; species Maniola jurtina. The sequence goes on from NC_060039.1 coordinate 12,737,935, forward strand.
ACACACACACATACAAACTTTCGCCTTTATAATATTAGTGTGACTATATACCTCTTTTATCTTGAATAATTACGTATGGTGACCATAATTTCTGTTATAGAGGTTCACTATCAATAATACAATTTTTTTTTTAAATATGTTTACACTAAAATAATTTTATTATTGCGATGCTGTATTACAATATTACATTCCATACTTATTTAAAACATAAATAACATAAATTTATATCCTAAAATTTAGTGAATAGGTTACATACCTCTTCACTAAATTTTTAGGATTACAACGGTTACAGTACAGACGCATAAAGCTAGCTTTCCACCAGAGATGTGCGATGAGGAATCAAAAACATTTATAAAATTTTGCAAGGTCTCTCTCTCAAGTCCGACCTCTTAAGCGAAATTTACAATACGAAATTATTGGCACGAAATTAGATTCACGACATTAATTTAATTATCAATTGCACGTGGAAACGTCTTGTTTCATGATGCATGCATTACGAAATGAGACGTTTACACGTGCAATTGATGATGAAATTAATGTCGTGAAACTAATTTCGTAATGTAAATTCTGGGAGGTCTCAGCTCCGGGCGAACCACTAAGTATAAAATAAAATATAGTTATTGTTTTACAAAAGTACACTTGAATCCGTAAAAAAGCCAGCAAGGTCCGCTAACAGGCACTTTTGCGGCGAGTCGGCTTTGAGTGACGTTTTAATGGAGTCGGTGGAATTTATTCAGGAGCTCTGCCGCTCCGGAAGGACGGCACACGGCAGCTCCCGGATAAAGTGATCTTTGGATGCACAGAGATGACCATAGAGCTGCGTATTTTTTTATTCCATTGCAAATTAGCCCTTGACTGCTATCTCAACTGGTGATGATGCAGTCTCCGATGGAAGTGGACTAAATTGGAAAAGATATGACAGATAAAGCCATACGGCCATCCTCGAATGTCGGCGGTCATATTATTATGGTTTATACTTCGCGGTATCTCAAACATAGACTCAAACGATTATTAAGCGATATTGGCTCTTGAAGTTGTAATTATACAGCTCTTACTTGAATAAAGAGTAATTACACTAAAGACGATCAATAATATAGCCAGTGTAGAAGTCATTTTAAAATCAAAGTCAAAGTCAAATCAATCAGACAGTTTCAAAGGTAAGGTTTTAAAATGGCCGAGGTGGCTCAGCTTGACTGGTTTTTTACATTACAACAAAAAAAGGCTCTATATATTTCTCTGAGCGACAAAAAACACAAGTTTCCGCATGAAAACCGCTGATAAAGATAAACCTTAGTTTGAGGAGGGTCCGTGTTCAAAATGTATGAGTTGCGAGCACCGCCCGCTAATGGTCACTAAATGTTACATCGGAAGATATCTAGAAAAAATACACTATTGTCTTTGTTATTTGACTTTCATTTTGCAAAAAAAAAAAAAAAATGAAAAATAAAAACCGTTTTCATTAACCATAAACACTAAAAATTAAAAATAATTTAATATTTTTAGTACCGAATATATTAGGTATGTAGGTATACAAGAGTTAATTTAGTCCTATAATAATAATTTTTGGACCGTTTATTCTTCATATCGTTTTGGCACCACCACACCACCACCACCACCACCACATTGGCACCTCATTGACAACGACAACATACAAAAAAAACATACAGTCGAATTGAGAAGCTCCTCCTTTTTTTGAAGTCGGTCAAAAACAGATAATCTTTAGTAAGTCGTAGTTTAAAGATTATAAGTTCTGAAATGGCGCTGAAATATTAAAATATACACTAGTTCTAGAGCCGTAAGCACAAAATAACAGCATTTGGCTATAATCATCCCAAAGCTCAAAGGTATCTGAGAACGTCGTAGATCCAATTCCAAACCAATATTAACGTATGGTAGGTATGGATTTTCAGATAATAGATGCAGTTCATTTTCCAACATAACAAACTTTTCGCTAACTTCAAAAATTGAAAAAGTTATATAAGTAAGCTTTTTTCATAATTACTGTCTATGTCTATCTTTGCAGTACCTATTCTACGCCCTTTACAACCTCTCGCACTGCCAAGGGTCACTGGTAGAGATCTCTGAGATAAGTGCTTTCATGTCCACTTTTTCTTTATTTTTATTTTTATTGTTACAACTTTCTGATACAAATCAAAAAAAAAAAGTTCTTGTCTTAAAATATTATCTTGCAATTATTATTTCAATATTTTATTTTCTACACTAAATTATTTTCCCACATAAGTATTTAATTGTATAGTAAAGCAAGAGCCGTAAAGTTTATGTCGCTATATTAATTTAATAATATCGAAACTACTGAACTCTCGTCATATCAGATCAAAAACTTGGCTCCTAAATGTTAAGCCCCCGTGTACATTATACAAGCGAAATTAAAAAATAACGTCCTTCATCTTTATAATAAGTAAGAGAAACAATATACAAGTGTAAATTAAAAATTTATAACACCCCCGACATGTGAAGGTTACAGTAACTAGAAAAAAGCTGATAACTTTCAAACGAAAGCTGCGGCTTGAAACGGCTGAACCGATTTTCTTGCATGATAGCTAAGAACACTCTCGATCAAGCCACCTTTCAAACAAAAAAAAACTAAATTAAAATCGGTTCATTCGTTTAGGCGCTACGATGCCACAGACAGATACACAGATATACAGATACACAGATACACAAGTCAAACTTATAACACCCCTCTTTTTGGGTCGGGGGTTAAAAATAGACAGTAAAGATCCTTGTCAAAAAAATATCAACCTAAATAAAAGAACAATAAAATTGATATGAATAAAATTAATAATTACCTATTGAAATCAAATAATACTACCCTGAATGCTTAGTTTTGTATGATTAAATTTTTGTACATAGATTTATATAATTACATAGATTACATTGATGCATTGTATGTATTGTAATATGTACTATATATTTTTGATAAATTGCAATAAAATATGCAATTCATTTCTGAAAAATAATTTAATAACATTAAATGTGATTAACGTTGAACTTAAAGCTATGAAAATAGAGCATGATGAATCATGAGTGTCCAGATTTTGAACATACCTTAGAAAAAGAGTATTTTTCCTGCTCAAATTGTAAAGATAATCTATGCTAGGAGAAGGTGCGACACAATAGTGCTTTTAACCTACGAGGCATTTCATTACTCTCTCTAACCGCTTAGCCATGGACGCTCCAAACTGTAGTTAAAGACTACGAATTTGCATGCAATTCACATGGGACAAGCCGTAAGCCAAAAACTATTATCGGTACCGCAAAATACTCTAGTTTATCCACTAGTCATTTTAAATATCGCCGAAGTATCCGAGGACTTGTCCGGGTGCGATCTTCGTCGTTACGTTCTCCGATCGGCAGTTTCGTACTGCAAAATGGGTTTGGAACCTTGCTCGAGGAAAGTTTATGTTTTGAAATTTCCCTCGATAAACTTTCATCGATTAACTAAGATTGGACGAAACTAACTTTACTTTTCACTTTATTTAATACCGTATTGCCCTTACTAAAATGTGTGTAAAAAATAATAGAGAGCCATTGCAGGATGATAATGTTTTAAATTTTAATACTTATATGTTTTTTATAATCATATTAATAAGGTCTTCGATTTTCCGGGATAAAAAGGTGCCTATATCACTCTCCAGGTCTTTAAATATATACATCCAAAAAATCACATCCATGGCCATGTGATTCAAGGAAAAACTAATAAACAAACTCTTTCACATTTATAATATGGGTAGATTCCTTCGCAACAAGTTTAGTGTACATTCGTCTTAACATTTCATCTACCTCATTTTATCTGCTACAAAGTTGGTGGTCGGTTTCATTAAATAGTTAAAATGTAGGAAACAAGTTCCAATGGATGTCTCAGAGGTAATTTCACTTGGCGACTTCGTCTCAGCGGCGATCTCGATCAAACTACCTACTTGTTTTTTATTTGCGTCGAAACTTAAATGAAATTGATATTGGATGCAAGTCCACGTACCTATGTAAAACTTGTTTGTAAAATGTTAGTAGGAATTAAAATGTAAATATTTTTATAGCTAAGTACAGCATTAACCAGTGTATATTATCAATAACAACTTTAACAAATAAAATAATATCTGGGCCTTTTTTTTTTATTCACTATAGGTAAGCGCTTGACCACAATCACACCTGATGGAAAGTGATGATGTGGTCTAAGATGGGACGCGTTTACCTAAAAGATGCCTATTCACTCTTGTTTTAAAGATACCCGGATTGTAATTGGTAGGAAACACAGATCGCGGAAGAGTATTCCAAACAATAGCCATGCGTATGAGGAATGAAGACGCAAAACGTTTCGTGCGTGTAGATGGAATGTCAACGACATAAGGATGGAAACTCGCCCGACGTCTTGCGTCTGAGTTTAGATCCCTGGCACGAACCTCTAACTGTTCAGAGTTATTAATTTGTTTTTTAATTTAATATCACTTACTTTAACCTGTTAATCGGTAATGAGTTGAGATTATTGTATACCTACCATAGGTACCTATATTACGCTCCGGCTACACGCTCAAAGTATTCAGTACTAAAATCTCATGGCCATGGCCATCAACAACATTAACCTCTGCTAAGACACTATAACAAAATAACGATTTGAAATACGATTTTCACCCAATAGAAGAGTCGCACATGACATAAAGTACCTACCTACATCACGAAACAGCAGCGGCCGGTCAGGTGCGAGCAGTTCTCGCTAACAAATCTAATTTACCCATCCATCGCCGAGACACGCCCGGCTTTTGATCGACTCTTTTCGAGCACCATTTGATTCCATCACTAGGAATAGGTTTTTTTGACGTTTTTACAAACATGTCGGCTTTTTCGCCTGTGAACACTAATCGGCATCTATTTTCAGTAAATGAATAAGCGTTTTCATCAATATTCATTCAGTATACTCTCAGAATGCGAAGGGATTGGTCATAGTCCACCACGCTGGTCAAATGCAGATTGGCAGACTTTTGAGAACATTGCGGTATAAACACGATGAAAGAAAACATTCGTGAGGAAAATTGTATGCCTGACATTTCTCCATAATATCCTCAAAGGTGTGTGAAGTAAGGTGTTATCCAGGAAAATCAGTTCTTTTTTTAACCCCCGACCCAAAAAGAGGGGTGTTATAAGTTTGACGTGTGTATCTGTGTATCTGTGTGTCTGTGTATCTGTGTATCTGTGTATCTGTGTATCTGTGTATCTGTGTATCTGTGTATCTGTCTGTGGCATCGTAGCGCCGAAACGAATGAATCGATTTTAATTTACTTTTTTTTTGTTTGAAAGGTGGCTTGATCGAGAGTGTTCTTAGCTATAATCCAAAAAAATTGGTTCAGCCCTTTAAAAGTTATCAGCTATTTTCTAGTTTTCTTGTAGAAAAGAAGGTTAGATAACCCTTAGGTTCATAATATTCAAGTGTCAATTGACAAATGTCAAGCTGCCAAGATGGACGTTGCCTAGATATACATAATTATTTATTTGAAAATGATTTGTCGGGGGTGTTGAAAATTTTTAATTTACACTTGTATTCTTCTTTCAAAGAGAGGATTTTTTTAAACTGAAACATACGTGGACTAAGTCGCGGGCATCATTTGGACCTGAAGGATCTAGATAATATAAGCCGATTCCATTCCAGTTTCCAACTTTTTCATTTTGAAATTCTTCATTTTGAAATTCTTTTTTAATCAGATGTAATGTTAATTTTATTTACCAACCTTACTTTCGTTAGTAAATCCATTATCGGTGCAATTTTATGGGCAAGCAACTTTGCGCTGATAACAAACCTCAATTTAATTAAGTGATTCAGTTTCAATAGTTCTGAAATTCCGCAAAAACGATGGGTAATTGGAATTAATTTTTAAAAGCTACCCAAAAGTGCCGTTAAAACAAAGTTTAGTTTTGTGCGCACTATTTTAACCCGGGTCGGATGATAAATATAGCCTGCGACTGCAACGGTATTGATTCTGGCGGTCCTATTCCGGTATATTCCGATGTTCCGCCGCGGTGGTGTTAATATAATTCAGTGGACGTTACTTGGTTATCCTCGTATTCGTTTTCATCACTTATTTTAAATGCGAAAATATTTTTGTTTGTTGGGTTGTTCTTCAATCACGTCGCAATTAGCAACGAATCGACGTGATTTTTTGCATAGTTAAAGATCTGGAGAGTGAAATAGGCTAGTTTTTATCCCGGAAAATCAAAAAGTTCCTACAGGATTTTTAAAAACCTAAACACGCGCCAAGGCGTCAGCGAGTCATTGACTTATATTCGCAAGTGGACAACCAGGGGATAGTATCACAGAGTAGGAATGCCGCCGCCGTTGACAGATATCCGGATGTCAATTAGGCGTAAAGTTTGCCCTGTTTGTGATAAAAACTTACAAATAAATAATATTTCCAGTAGGTCTGCTTTAAATGTGTTTGAAACATCATATAACTTTTCATTCTTATAGACTACTAGCTGACGCCCGCGACTTCGTCCGCGTGGATTTAGATTTTTCGAAATCCCGTGGGAACTCTTTGATTTTCCGGGATAAAAAGTAGCCTATGTGCTAATCCAGGATATTATCTATCTCCATTCCGAATTTCAGCCAAATCCGTGCAGTGGTTTTTGCATGAAGGAGTAACAAACATACACACACACACACACACATACACACACACACACACACACACACACACACACACACACACACACATACAAACTTTCGCCTTTATAATATTAGTGTGATTTACCCTTAGTTTGGGTGCTGATTTTTGGGTAAGGTCTGACGAAATCACAAACACAATCTTTATGATAAATTATTACACTTTTATTTCATATTTAAATTTATTAACTTTTACATTTGTGTCAAATAAATGTTGTTCCTCTTACGTTAGTATATTTTCGAATGTCGTAGTTTTAAAAACCACTCTTACAGGTAACCTCTCCACGTTTATTAGCCACTCCCCTTTTTATCTTATCGTTATCGGCCAATCCAAATTGTACAATGAATAAACTTAGTGACTAATATACAAATCATCAAGCTCGTTTAACAAATCGTCTAAGTAATAAAGATGTTTTCATCTTATATATTGATTACAAATATTATCCTTTATTATGCTACAATTCATCAACTAAAAACTATAAGAATTTTATATACAGTACGTTTATCGATCAGATGTTGAACAACTTCAGCCAATCAATGACGCCTTCTAATATGATGTTATGATTTGTTATGATTTGAGTGGCGCCAAATATTTAATCAGTAACTTGTACACGTTTATAGATAATTAATATGGGCCAAGCTTACAGCTCGGCCATCCTGTTTTAAGCGAGTCTCATCGCTTTTAAAACTTAAGTAACATGTAAACTTCACAACCAAAATGACAAATACTTAGTTCAACAAAACAAAAAAAAATTAAGATAGTAATTAATTAAATTAATATTCTTGCTAACCTTAACTAGAAAGAATATACAGTTTTATTGTTACATTGGTATTGATTATGATTGCAACTTAATTTTAGAGCACTCGCAGCAACCCTTTCCATCCGATATAATTAGAAAATAGCAGACAAACTCAATTCAATTCCAAACTATTTACCCTCGCAACTTTACCTGCCAGTCTACAGTAGCACTCAAATTTAGCCTTTAATCTAAAATTCATTTTTCTGTTCTCTTCCGCTAATATTAAAATAAAAAGATGCAGACACTCTAAATTTATAAATAATTTTTCAAAAATCATAAAGATATCAAAAATTGCGAGACCAGTAGCAACTAAAGGAGGCCTCAATTTAATCAAAGAAGGTAGGTATATGCATAAAGTCCGAAGTATCAATTATAACTCACAAGCCAATATTTTACAGGAACACTCAATAGAGATTTGGGGATGAGCATGTAAAACTATTACTAAAAACTACTTTAAAGGGTTTCAAGTATCTCAAAATAAATTGTTAAAAGTTCTGTTCCAACTAGACTTTCCTCCCCACTAAAGAATTATATAAGAAAACTGATGAACTATATTATATAAGTCAATTATACAAATTCAAAATATGTCTATTTGTTAGGAAAATACTATTAAAGTCCGTACATACACGCATCACTTTAAAGCTAAATCTCATAAATATGGTACACAAAACGAACATACCTATTATGCTACAATTACATAAAGCTAGGACTAATTATGGTATGAAAACTACCTAGCTCTACTACATAATGTACTTGCCGAAACTCATACTGGAGGAAAAATCTTTTACAAAGTTTAAAGTTTAATCAAACAGTGTCAAACACCATAGATATCTTAGCTAGATGTAGGTATAGTTTGTTAACGAATATAACGTGTTTTGACTTTTTATATTATTGTATAGTCACCATACCTTTAAAGATTATGTTTTCTTCTATATTTATATTTAGAATCGGGAGCGATTCTTAATATGAATACGTGTAAGTGAACTTCTTGTCCTTTTGATAAAATAAACTCTTTAAACTTAAAGTTAATCGCCGCCAGTTCTCGATTTAAATCACAAAACATTTTCATACACTTTCAACGCAATAGTTTTACGCACATATTTTCTTCTTCCCTTCTTATTGGAAAATCGCGGATTCCGAGCCTTGGCGCGTCTCTCTTCTAACGGGATACATATATGATTGTCCTTATTTCCCTCCAGATCCAAATTTTTAATGACCCTTATCCTAGGGTCCACCTCCTTCCTCCTATAGGACTTTTTGTCCATAGCCCGTAACCTCGGGGCTTACTTTTTCGTCCTTTCCTTCCTTGGGACTTTGTGTCCCTGACCCATACCTAGTTTTGGGTCATCCTTTCCCTCATTTGTTCATTTCCAACATCCTTGGATCCTGCAAACATAAAACACTTTGAGTAGACCGTTCATTTAATTTTGTTTCATAAGCATCCATCATAATATAATCCGACCTAAGAGAAGTAATTTTACTTGGTAACCTAAAAAAACTATTATCATTATTATAATTTAGTTTTCTCCAGTTCCGTACCCCTCGAAGGGTGCCTACGAGACCCTATTTTCTAAACCTCTGCTCTCCGTCCGTCTGTCCGTCTGCACGTGCGTCACGGCCTGAACCATGAACGGCGTATCGTGAACCGTGATAGATAGAGAGTTGAAAGGAACGTGATTACGGATGTATGAAAATCCTATGCCTGGTTGCTTCCAATTCAAACTTTTTCTTTTAATGCAGATTACGCTTCCCATATTTCTTACAATTACCTATTGTTTTTTTTTTTTTTCTAGCAAAATCCACATTCTGAAGTACTAATGGACAATGCCAGGGTACAGTAGTTGCGTCACTTGTGCCTCTTAACCATATAATATCTACATGCAAAAAGAATCTTTGATTTATAATTTCACATGATACTTATATATTTTATTTTAGCCATAATATGCACCATATGGCGTACTTTGTCGTTTCGAGTAACATAAGCAGAACTACCAAATTCGACCCTGGGAACGACACAGTCGCGACTCGCCGCCGAATGATACCTATTAGTTTATCATTAATTCCTTTTCATAGAGAAAAGCGATATCAATATAATAGCAGGAAAAAAAATGAAATAAATATTCCGTTCGATACATCTCTATTCTCTACGACATCAAGATCTCTATCACAAGCTGATCGATCATAAAGATTAGAAGAAAGTAGGTACCTTATACATTATTTTATATGTTAACCGTAATGACCTGCATCTGTTCGATTTTCCTTTATTCGTTTCGTAAAAGATTCATCCTCGTACGTCCATCATCATCATCATCGTCATCTACATCGTCATCATCATAAGGTCACTGTTGAACATAAACCTTCCCTAGTAAGCACCACACGTACTGTCCTCAGCCTTCCTCATTCAACCCCTGGTTCCTATTGATACAAACCACTAAACCCCCCCCCCATCAAATGTGTACCTATCTACATCCATCCATCATACCCAAATGCCGTGCTGGTTGATGCGGTGAGCGACAAAGTGTTAACCTCTTCAATACGTCATGGAACTGTAGGAATAGCCATGGAAGACTTCCAAACCGAACGTTGATATTTTGTGTAAGTGGTCCCACGAGTCAAAAAAAATATCCTTGTCCATAAAGGAACAAGCCACGATATAGATTCTTCTATCGGAACTTAAATATTCCAATCACTGCATGTATTCCAACTAATCAGTTTGCTACTGTATATTTGAAGTTGATAATAAATAAAAATGTTAGCTTAATTAAATTCCTATGATAATTCGATTTTTGGTGCATCAACCAGCTTCACCTATTATGTAAAATTAAATATATATATATTTTTTTTAAATTACCGGCTGTACATTTTAAACTAACCTAAGCAAAATATACTTCCTTACTAATAACTTAATCTTAAAAATTTTCAAGAGGATCCTTCCGCCTCAAATTAACTCAATGATAAAAATGAACAGGAAACTTTAAATGTTGTAAAATCCAGCCAATGCTTCGTACCTTGCCTTATTAATCCAATAGGTACTTCTTTGGATTTTGTCAAAACAAAATACTTTTACTTGTTGAGTGTATAATAAATAAATAATGTAATAAATCAATTAACTGTTAAAGCTAATAACTTTTACAGAAAGCGAACCTCATGATATCTCTTATGAGTTCTAAGCGTAAAATTACCACGCCGAAAACAAAACATGAGCTGACAGTATTCTTATTTGATATACGTAATCCAGTAATACTATATCTATCTACATAATTCGTAAATATGTATGTATAGTTTGTAAGTTACTATTTCACTTTATGCTGTTTCAATGCTTTAAGTTATTATTTTTATCTTTGTCTCATTTTTTTAGTTTAGCCTCATTCTATTTTTAAACTTACTATTTCGCTATAATATTTACAAGTAACCTCATCGAAGACTACACGGTCTTCTGATAACCCAACAAGCATTTATCCAACAGCTATTGCTTTCACCCGAACGGAGGTTCCCTGAAATATACTGATAACAATACCTAGTTGACACATGGATGTACAAGAGCGGCAACAAGCTATGACCCCCTCTAGTCATAACTATATCTTTATGATTGTAACATTTCAAACAGTGAAAGTATGTATAAACGATTTCGTCCATAGGACATGCGCTCTAAAGAATGTTGATATAATTATCAGCAACTAAAAGCTTGAAGAAACTAATAGGTACAACTTGTCTTTGAAGTATGAAAATATGCACATTTATCAAGTATACCAGTTCATCAAACATTAAAGTACGCATTTATAAAATGATAAGTCACTTATTAATCAAGATAACTACCTGTTTATCAAACCTACCCTACCAAATATAAATAACTACTCACCAAATGTAATACTTTATAACTTAAGTAAAAATATGAAACAAATGTGCATCAACCACATACATACACTCTTCAAATTCATCCATTTATCAAAATGTTATATAATATAACCATTCACCAAATCCATTATATACTTAGTTCATTAAATAGTTTAGTCAAACTTTACTCCACTTGCCACGATTGCAAATTTTCCAAAATAATCAGCCGCAAACATCGCAGCTCATCTCACTTGATAATGCATCCCTCCCTCAGAAAAACAGGCATTAGGAATGTCTTTCCAAGACGCGCGAGAGACAGCCAACGTGGCTTTTCGCGAGATTTAATCCAAATTGAACTAATGCCTAAATAAATGATTTAATTAGAGGGCGATTGCTTTTGCAACCTCTAACCGTCCAATCAAACACCGAAAGTATTCAATAATCCGAGACGTAAATAAAAACCCGTCAGAACACCGTATTTAAAAAAAAAGGAGACAAGAAAAAGATTCCTCCTCGCAATAGATCGCGTGACATCCAACAAGTGAATTATCGACTTTATTACACAACTTATCCTCAACATGTTTTACATCATTTCCTACAATTGAAATCTTTCTATTTTAAATACCCTAACTACAACTTCATAATCCAACCAAAAATCACACTAGATTTATCCCTCGGTCCCACATCTTTAATGTTTTTTTTTTCTGTTTGGGTAACTAAAACAAAAAAAAAATATATACTCATGTTATAAAACGTTGTCAAAGCTTTCCTGAACGCGCTAAATAAGCAAAAACATAAAATCAGGCGAAATGCCAGACCAGCCGAAAAACCTTCAATGCTTAATCAGCCTAAAAAAAAAATTATGATCAATATTCATATTATTATCATGAGATACTGCCGGCGCTCCTAAGCGAAATTTATAAGGCACCGCATTTCGATTTTATCAAACAGACTGATCAATTTCGAGAGCACAACAAACGTGGTTTCCTGAGAGTTTTGTTAACTAAATGCATATCGAAGCTGAACTATCGCGAAGTGAGTCAAGCGAGCGTGAATTTTTTTTTTAAATATATCTCTGGGATAATGTCATGCCACAAACGCGAGCGTAGTGCAAAGATATTTGCCTAAAATTTCTTTCGTACAACAAAGAAAATAGTATTTTGGTAGTAGGTACTTATTATCGCGCCCTGCCCTAAGGGCAGTAGGTACTGTAGGTATATTACCATAAAAAAAACTTACTCTAATTTTAATAGAACATTTGCCAGGAATTTAACCCGCCAAGCGATGTTAATCCAATAAAAACAAAATCATATTGCATTTAAATGCGGCAGTACACAGTTAATTGCGTGAATACAGGTAAAAAAAAAAAACCCCGCTGCCCATATACTATACCTACCTACTACTCGTAGTACTCAAATTATTGTGCCAGTATTAAAAGTAAATTAGCTGTTATCTAGCGTGGTAGACTACGGCCTAAACCCTTCTCATTCTGTGAGGAGACACTTGTTGCTCAGTAGTGGGCCGGCCATGGGTTGTTCATGGTGAGCTGTTATCAGCAAAGTTATGTTTGAAACTCAAACATTACGCGTTTCAAGTGGTAAAAATAGATAAATAAAAACATTTCTCCTCACTTTTGTAAAAAAAAACACTTATTTATGCACCCCGTATTTAAAACTATCTGACTACCTACCTACCATAATTTTAAATTTAGTTAAAGAATAACCAGATAAGATAAACCTACTTTTACACCCATTTTAGGATTCACTATCTGGTCACTATCACTTTATTACAACGGATCACCTTCATTTTTATCAATTAACATTTTATATCCCCAATCACTTAGTAACCATTACCTACTTGAGAGACGGATTATTTCACTGGCAGGCGTAAAACGAAAAGCTATTTCATGTAACTTTTTCTACCTTATCCCAAAGCGGTTTACAAAAAATAATAATTTCACAAAACAACATTCAAGATGCCCAATGAGTGCTGTGTGATAATATCGCGTCACTGTGTGCTAGAAAAAGGAAAACATCTATCTATACAATGAATGCAGCAAACGATTGAACCTAAATCCAGAAATTCACCTTCCGTAAAACAAAACCACTAGGTATGTGAAAATAAATCCCTATCGTAACTCTTAACCAAACTAATTCGGCACACGATTACAAGTGTGAAGATTGAAATACCACGTTCCGTGAGATATTCACCTGTGAAATCATTTAATGAGAAATAAAACCCCGGCAGGACATAGTAGATACATCCTGAAAACTATTTAAAAGTAACAATAACGCCCATCATTAAGTAAACCACACTTTTTATATTGTTTAACACTATGTTCACTATCTATTCCATTGTACCCACGATACAGGATAACCTAGTGCGGGTACCACCAGACACAGGAAAATTGTACAAGACTGTATTTTGTAAATAAACATTTTTCATTTTTCATTGTAAAATAAGCCTTCTAAATACCTCAATGTTATTTAAACCACAATTTGAAGGTCGATCGCATTTGTATAACCAATATACAAGATGAAATATAAACATGTGGGTAATTCTAGGTATCATAACGTTATATAATTTCCATTCCAACTCGGAGCAAAGCTTTTTAACAAAATGATAACTAAATGTAGAACAAACAAAACGAAAACCCACACAAATAAAAAAAAATTACCATTAATAGGTATCAGTAAAAATAAAATCATGGAAAGATCCTACCCGTTTATCCAGAAATCCTTTGATGCCATGACTAGGTACTTTGATATATTGAGGCCCAAATATTGGCCTTGTGCTCCAAAATGTCTGTGGTCTACTAGACCTCCACTTCTTTCTCGTTCCTCTGTATATTTCCACTTGTTTCTCTGAGTCGTGAGCGTGACAAGAAAATATTATATTTTCTTGATGTCCCTCTTCTGACCTTTTGGGTAAGGTCTGACGAAATCACAAACACAATCTTTATGATAAATTATTACACTTTTATTTCATATTTAAATTTATTAACTTTTACATTTGTGTCAAATAAATGTTGTTCCTCTTACGTTAGTATATTTTCGAATGTCGTAGTTTTAAAAACCACTCTTACAGGTAACCTCTCCACGTTTATTAGCCACTCCCCTTTTTATCTTATCGTTATCGGCCAATCCAAATTGTACAATGAATAAACTTAGTGACTAATATACAAATCATCAAGCTCGTTTAACAAATCGTCTAAGTAATAAAGATGTTTTCATCTTATATATTGATTACAAATATTATCCTTTATTATGCTACAATTCATCAACTAAAAACTATAAGAATTTTATATACAGTACGTTTATCGATCAGATGTTGAACAACTTCAGCCAATCAATGACGCCTTCTAATATGATGTTATGATTTGTTATGATTTGAGTGGCGCCAAATATTTAATCAGTAACTTGTACACGTTTATAGATAATTAATATGGGCCAAGCTTACATGATACAGTGAAAAAGTCGACGACAAAGCCTGCAGTTTAGTGCCTGATTGTTTAAAAAAAAGGAACCAGTCAAGTGCAAATCGCACTCGCACACGAAGGGTTCCGTACCGTCACAAAAAAAATAACATTTTTTTTGTGACGGTACGGAATCGTACATCGTGCATCGTCTTCCTCAATGATGAGGTTAGGAATCTTTGCCGGCTTCATAATAGTTTGCAGATCCGCCGCTTGAATAACCCCATGTAATAAATCTAGTGAAAATACTGCCGAAGAGTGGATTCTAAATTTTGCATGTAGGTGGAAAAAAGATCTGGCCCGACTGGTGGTTGAAGTGTACCAGGCACCCAGATGGCGAGAGCTTGCTTACGCTGGTGTGTATGTATAAATGGCATAATATGATATCTTCGTAACATTATTAACCTACTAGCTGACGCCCGCAACTTCGTCCGCGTGGATTTATAGGTTTTTCGAAATCCCGTGGGAACTCTTTGGTTTTCCGGGATAAAAAGTAACCTATGTGCTAATCCAGAATATTATCTATCTCCATTCTGAATTTCAGCCAAATCCGTCCTGTAGTTTTTGCGTGAAGGAGTAACAAACATACACAAACACACATACACACAAACTTCCACCTTTATAATATTAGTGTGATTTTAAACCTAAAAGCAGACATCCAGTGCGCTTTGAATACGCTGTCCTGTCTTGTCTGCTAATACCTCCAGAATAATCTTGGGACTTCTCTCCAAACTACTTTTAACTGGGTAGGTAATAAATCAACATTCGTCATCTAGGGTCGAAGCTGTCAGCAAGATTGCGATTACCCGCGCAATAAACGTAGTTACGATCATTCTGAGCTATACGTCGGCGATAAAGCCGGCAACTATTTTACATGCCGAATTACGGAATTTACGGACACGAAGATTATAACATATTTTGGTAGGGGATAAGTTATAAGCCTTTAGTGGTTTATGATTCCACTTGGAAGAAGTGATTTTGCAACACGGGCCCCACGAGTCTTTATTTTTTTCTATTCCTATTTATCTTCTTGCCTTAATAATTTTAAAGAATACCTTCGATTAAGGTAAAATACCGTAAAGAGTATAACGTGAGGTAAAAAACACAGCGTGTGTAGCTGCGAGCTTTACCCTAAGTACGATGGAAAACGACAAAGGTCGGACAAAAAACATACACATACACATTCTGATTAATCCCATAAATATAGAATTTCTGGACATTTTTAATGGTGAATAACAATAATTAATAGTATAAGAACAATTAAATATGCTAAGCTACTTCTGCGGAAGCATCTGGGAACCCACCACACCTGCTACCTGATATATAATTCAATTAGTCAAGGCCATCGACAAAGAAGATTAAGATCAACGCTATGGTTCTTCTTCTTCCCTCTGTCATCGTTACGCTCTCAGGAGTGGCCAGAGCGGACGTCGGCGTCATTGCAGTGTTGTAGCATGCTTAACAATGCGTCTCCATTTTTCTCTGATGGCTGCCTTTCTTCTGATTGTTAGTGCCAAATCAGCGTTTTCCAATTTTACTCCAGTGGTATAAAAAATCGGTCAAGTGCAAGTTGGACGAAGGGTTTCGTACCATCGTAAATTTTTTTTTTTTATTCGTAATATTTTTTGTGATATATTGACAAATTCGGCGTTTTCGGATTTTTCGCTTCACTTGTGCTGACGACATTGCTACCTGCCAAATTTCATGAGTCTAGGTCAACGAGAAGTACCATATAGGTTTTGATTCCCTTGACGGGTCTTGACAGACAGACAGAAAGATAGACAGACAGCGAATTGATCCTGTAAAGGTTCCTTTTAAAGCCTAAAAAACATGAAAAGTTCTCGCTTCAACCCTACTTTTGGACCTCACTCAACCCGCCCAGATATAAGGGTCAATGCGTACACGTCATTAAGTTGGTCACCCGAGTCGGAACCGACATAAATGTGGTATCAAACTGTTTTATTGCCCCGAGCATGATTTAATGAAATCCTTAATATTGAAGATAAGGCACGATGCTCGTAAAGTGCGCAGCGGCGTTACGAAGTTATTACGAAAATCGTATAAACAAAAATGATGATCCACAGTAAAGTGAAAAGCTTTCCCGTTTTATCAGCCTGTTCGCGTCCATATATGGTGAATGATCTACACACATTATCACCGGGTTCGTCCAGCGGCTTGAACCATTAGCCATATAGGTTGGTAAAAGCGCACCTCCACAGACGATCCACAACCTGCCTCATCCATTTTCTGCCGAATCTCTACTTATCCGAGACAATAAGCAGCTAATATCACTCTCCAGTGGCACAATTCACGACATTTATCAAACTTTTTACAAAAGGTCGAGGCATCGACGTCACTGCCGTGCGTCAAATGTTAGTACGTTTGACGCAAGCAGCTATAATTTGTTTTTTTTGGACGTTTTTGGAAATTTTCAAACGATACTGTAGTTGTCTTTTAATTTTTCTATATCAATGTGAATCTCTAATGCCCTCAGAATAATACTCTCTCGACTTTCAACATTTGAAAGGGACGTTTTTTTGTGAGATATTAAAATTTAATTTTCCTTCTTGTTAGGCGTTCGTTTTTTAATTGAATAAAATAAAGATAAAATACTTTATGGCGCACTTATTAGTGGGGGTAGATAGGTACTAGAAGGTAGTAAAAAAATATATTGCTTTCTTTACGTTCCTTTTAAATAAATTAAGGAAGTTTGTGATGTAGGTGCCTATAGAGTTTGCGATGTTAAGGAAAAGAGAGAAAATCATTTCCATATTATTGTAGCTTGAAGCTTATGGTTTTAAATGTTAGTAGTAGACAGGCGTTACTTGTGGAAGCAGGTAGGTATCTACATAAGGTACATAAGTTTGTTTGGTAAATTCTGCTTTAGCAATCGTGTGTCAAGCGCAGGTTGATGGAGCAACCTGTACTGACGTCGTAGTTAGGGTCCTATACTGAAAGGTCATCGTGGTCTTCATTTACAACAAGATCAAAGACTACTGTGTCTCTCTTTAATTGCCGAGTTTCTTGCACATTCTGAACCAGTGGTAGATGCTTTTGACTATTCAAAAGAACTTGTAAAAGTCTAATTGGATAAAAATCTTTTGAATTTGAATTGGAATACTGCAGATTAAAACCTCATTCTGACAGGAGACCCTTTCTTACAATACCTAGTGGGCTAGCGATGGGTTGAAATGATGATGATGACTGAATGGGTGTGATCCAGTATCTGTTAGGGCGCGGCCACACCGGGGCAATAGGAACTAATTATAAATAGCGCTACATTATGAGGGATAGCAATCGCAGCCCGTCTGCGGTCGTAAAGTGCGTGATCCACCCGCTGGGAATCTCAGGCCCTGTCTATGGCTTTGGTCCAGAGGTAAGTGCGTAGCGAACTACGAAATAATTTTATAGAATCATAAAAGGTATGATTTATTAAAAAAAAATATCATGTAGGCCAACTTATTACTGAGTAAGCTAGAAACTCAAGAGTTGCTTTTTCAACAAGTGAAATGTTAAAACATGAAGCTATGGCTTTTAACATGGCGCATAGACTCTTAGAAAATATATCTAAATATAATTTGGTGAACCACATTATTGTCTTATCGAAATAGGCATAGTAAAAACACCCAAAATCGCACACTGCGAATCATTATTATAATGCTCACAGATAGGAAAAGCGTTGAAACCGGCATTTTCTCTGTAAAAAATTGCTGCACTATTTTAAAGTAACTGTCAATGAGCGAAATGCGTTTTTAGAATGATTGCACCAATACATTACGAATCATACAGACAAAATAGTTCGTTGAATATGTTATTACTTCACCGCTAACTCTTATAACTTGTACCAAAGTCTGTCATTTACATACCGTATAATATACAGTCACTATCCCTTCGTTCGTCCTTCAAGGGCTGAAGCAGAGCCAAATGTCACTGTGCCTTGACTCCGACACAATCAGGCTTATTGCGGTTATTGTGGACTAAGCTTGTCTCAAAGCTATCGTATTAGCATGTAAGCTTGCTCCAAACTAGACTGTGCTTTGGTACAGTAACTGCATTATAAGATGTCTGATGGTTCACTTATCTTGTTGAATGTAGTATTATTTATTTATTTAGAAATCTTTATTTGATACACACATTACAGGAAAACTTACTTAAAATATATACAAAGGGTGCAAGGATGTAGTATTATGAAACTATTGCATAATAATAGGGGTTATTAAAAAACGAGTGAGAGTTTCAAAACTGAGCCACAGTTAAGGTTTTTAATAGTATCACACGAGTGTTTTGTGTGTCATCATCATGATCAACCCATCATCGGCTTATTTCTGGGTCTCCTCTCAGAATGAGAAGGATTAAGGCCATAGTCTGCCTTGCTGGCCCAGTGCGGATTGGCAGTCTTCACATACCTTTGACAATATTATGGAGAAATCTCAGGTATGCAGGTTTCCTCGCGATTTTATTCTTCACCGTTAAAGCAGGCGATAATTGATATTAATAAATTGAAGTTTCACACATGATAAAAAAGACTGCAATTACTAATTTCTTGGCATAATATTATGAATTGCATGTTTGAGAAGAGTAACCGGCAAGTTGTTTGCAAATTCTCGGTAGAAAGGGCACTTCGAACCAAGCAATGGTAGATATTTTAGACGATTTAAAGAAGTAAAAGTTTATTTGAATTAAAATCTTTCTATTTCTAATTCTACAGCTACTAAAAGTTGCAAAGATAGTGTTTGTTAAGGAACAATTGCGTTGCCGTCCTCATCCTATCCCAGAGGATAAATAAATAATAGTTCTACCTAAGGGCCTAAATGAAACGCTGTTCTATCAAAAATATTCTCAACATTAATTAATACAGCCGAATCCCTTCATCCCTTAGGGCTCTTTAGCTCAAGACGGGCTCGAGTAATAATTATAAACACACCCCCGGGGTTACCTTTCGTTTGAATTCTGCTGGTCCCGATTATTTTGAGAAGGGATAATGTAAATTGTATGTTTATTACGGAAGGTGTGAAGGATTCATTTATTTGCATTATACTACGACCTTCAGATTATACATTATATAATATTACCATATTATACATTATACGTTATACATTATAGGCCTAACATATAACTAGTAGGTGGACTTCGTCTGTGATGGCGTTTTTTGTTAAGCGTGGCTGGTTTTTGTGTTAGTTGGTATTTTTTGGTGGTGGAACTGACTGGGAAACGCTCTAAAGGGGCGCCGCGCGTATGTAGGCGGGCGCCGACGCAGACGGAGTCCATACTTGTATAAATTCAATAACTTGAAAATATCACAAACTTGACATTGGCTAATCAGAGTAAAGCCAGATTTAAAGAAAAAAAAAAAAACTGAGTAGGTGGACTTCCTCTGTGTTAGCGTTTGCTGCCGCGCGTGTTGTGGAGTGTAAAATTGTTAAAAGTGGCCGGTTTTTGTGTTTCACTGGTGTTTTTGGTGGTGGAACGACTGGGAAGTGTCCTAAAGGGGCGCCGCGCGTGTGTCAGCGAGCGCCGGTACAGACGAAGTCCATACTTATATAGTTTCCCTAACTTGTAAATAACTACAAACTTGACATTAGCTAATCTTTGTAAAGACAGACGAGAGAAAAAAAACTGAGTAGGTTCCTGGGGTAGTGGAGCGGTGCGGGAGGGGTGTCATGTCGTGACGCGAAAGCTCAGTGATTCGTCAACTTGTGACAACTGTCACCCTCCCGCAATGCTGCCCTACCGCGAGAGTCTACTTAGCTATGCGCTATACCTTATAAGTTATAACATGTATTTATAATATACTAGCTGATGCCCGCGACTTCATTCCCCTGGATATAGATTTTAAAAATCCCGTCGGAACTCATTGATTTTCCGAGATAAAAGAAGCCTATGTGTTAATCTTGGGTATAATCTATCTCAATTTAAAATTTCAGTCAGCTTACTAAATCAAATTATGGGTAGTGAGAAAGACTTTGAATTTATTGCACTGTATTAACGTAAATACATAGTTTGTTTATTTTGTTAGGTTAAGAATTTTGTTGTATTGTTATATTTAATTAGATTATAATAGGGCTGACATGTACACATAAAAGGTATAAAAGCCCTTAAATAAATAAAGAAAAAAAAAAGAAAAAGAAAAGAAAAAAAAAACAGTCCAATCCGTTCAGTAGTTTTTGGGTGAAAGAGTAACATACATCCATCCATACATACAAACTTCCGCGTTTAAAATATTAGTAGGATTGAAAAGACAGCGCAAAACCGAGCCCGAGAATCAACTAGTTGAAAATTATAATATTTCTGAATTTCAATTTATTTATTCACATAATGAGTGGACGTTAATTAATTGTATCGGTTATTGAGAATGATGAACTGAATAACGATATTCAGGCAATAAGGATCGATTTCAATATAAATTCCAACTTCGGGCAAAACGACGAAAACAGAATCTGATTAAATTCATACAAAAGACCGCAGTCGGCTAGTAAGGTACACGCGACGATCTCTATTTTAGAAGAAGGCCATAGAGTAAGGAGATAAGAGAAAGTCATTTCGAGTTTTCACTCACTTAAAAATCAGTAGGTACTCGTAGGTTGGTAGGTAGAATGTGTTTCAAAATAGAGGACTAACGATAAGATAGGTGTATAAATCTTCTACTTAACTCCGCTCACACTTTTTTGCTTAATTTCTAATTAACTGTTTTTAATTTAATTTTTTAACCAACTAAATGTTTATTTACATAAAATACTATCGCAAAATTATTACATTTCAAAATCTATTACCAGTCTTACACCAAAAACTATTTTCCCATGCAAAAACTGTCAAATCATCAATAATTTAGTCCTCAGTTAAACTTTGTCAAACTAATTTTATTTTTTGTGCTAAATGATGGAATAGATAGAGCATAGAAATAATTAGAAATTAAATTGAACAATAGAACATAATACGCGTAATATATTTAACGTCTTTTGACTTAAATTTCTAGTTTTCTTTAGTAATGTTGGTATATCTGTAATGCACATGACTGTACGTAAATGGTTATTATTTATCCTTAATGCTCAAAAGGAGTGTGCCATCTTTTGACTTTTTATAATCTATGTGGAAACCTCAGTCGCGCCACTCAATGCGAAGGTATTTTCCAATTACTCTCGAATCCTTCCATTTTCCCCTCGTTGGGAATTTTATTACCTCTGTCCTACTCTTGGGGTATATCCAATTTGGAGTGTGGGAAAGGGATAGAGGAAATTTAAGGTTTTGAGCGATCTCACGGGTTAATTTTCATTCGCCCAAGGCAAGACTTAACTAAAGCTTTCATACGTAAATTGAAAAGGTGATCCCAACTATTTTGATATTTCGATTGTATCTACTAAATAACTTAAGTAATAAATATACTTTGTATTGACATGTCTTTCATAACGGATTTGTATTCAGCCAGCCACAAGATAGTATGTAGGTCCTATAATATAATTTGTTGTAGTTATATGTATAGCTACATACTGTCGTAACACTGGCATGGCTCAACGGGTTGCAAAGCTGAAGTGGCAATGGACAGGGCAGGGCACACAGTTTGGAAACACGATAGACATATTTGGTGTCCCGAGGTACTAGAATGGCGAGCTCGCCTGTGCGTGTGTGTGTGTGTGTGTGTGTGTGTGTATCTGTGAAAGCGGAGTGCGCTCCGCTTCCTACAGGAAGATCCCCTCACTATGTAAACAGATAACATCAAATGAGTTATGCCACTGGATTCAGGCCGCGCAAGACCGTGATGGAAGTCTGTGCAAGAGTCTATTGCAGAGACATACCTATATCGGCCGTATATGAGGATCTTACTATTGTCAACAGTTCTGAGCTGATGGCCTGATTTGGTTCATCGAACCTGGAACCTGAGAAGTAAATTGCATCTATGCCAGAAAGGCCGTCATTTCTTAAACGAGTCCCTCAGGTTGCATCGCTTAGTCTCTTAAGTCCACCTTCGCAGTTCCTAAGACATAGTTAATTGAAACGAGGGTACTGATATTAAATTTTACTTCGCGGACGGTCAGTAGGTACCTACCTATAGCGCATCAGGAGGGCGCCCTTAGGCGGATCTTTATGAAGGTTGCTACTTACGTCTTATGTAGATGTGCGGAGGAAAGAGCGGGAATCTGAGAGAATTTAGGGTTTTAGGGCAAGGTAATATGCAATCAAAGAATCGCTACTAGAATTTCGGATGGTTTTCAGATTATGCGTAGGGAAACTGGATTTACATGTTTTCTAGGTCCAGTTCTAGATTACTGTGACAATATAAGCTCCAGAATATCGGCAGAAATTAGAGTAGGTAGGTACATCAATCTGAGCATATCTTCAACAAAGAAATATATTGTTTCTGTAGGAGTAATCTTCTCTAATAGGTGTCTCTCACTCACAATATCATCAATCGGGCTAAAGTGCTGGAGATGCTAGAAGAGACGAGTCGCGAAGATGAAGTGGCAATGGACCAAAAACCCATAGACTTTGAGGTCCCAAGGTCCTGGAATGACAAATAAATCATTTCATTTCATTTGACGACAACGTCGCCGAAAGTGCTTTACCAATGAAGGTCATTAAGTTCACCGTTTATTACGTATAATCCATACTAAACTAATATTATAAACTAGCTGATGCCCGCAGCTTCGCCCGCGTGGATTGGTCAGATCCCCTGCAGCATCAGGATTGAGGAGTTGGACTCCAAATTTTTTATGAAACAATGTCGCAAAGTTCCTCTATCGATTAAAAAAGAAATGACGCAAATCGGTTCAGAAATCTCGGAGATTTCGGTGTACATAGGTAGAAAAACACAACTCCCTTTTTAAAAGTCGGTTAAAAAAGTAGCCTATTTTACGCCCTGGTCAATCCTCTACTTGCCTGTGAAAGTCCCGTCAAAATCGGTTCAGCCGTTCCAAAGATTAGCCTTTTCAAACAGACAGACAGACAGACAGACAGACAGACAGACAGACAGACAGACAGACAGACAGACAGACAGACAGACAGACAGATAGACAAAAATTTTAAAAACGTGTGATTCAGTTATGGTATCGTTCAAATAACCATATGAGCTTAATATGAGGTAGTTATTTCGAAATTACAGACAGACACTCCAATTTTATTTATTAGTATAGATACGAAAGTGTATATGTATGAATATTTGTCAGGCTGCTAGCCTTTTTGCATTTTAACAGTCCATCCATCGAAATATATCCAGGATACAAGGAACCAACCAACCAATTGCTTTCTTGGTGGCTGGATGTTCCTGCATGTTCAGCAGTGGAGCATATCGCATGATGTATGTTGCACCATACAGATTTGTCTGTTTTATAGCGGATTATAGAAAATTAAGCTTTTGGTTGTTTCTTCATGGACTTCCACAAAGTAACGCCTGATTCTATACAAGAAGTAGGTAGGTAGTAGGTACTAGTTAGTATATTATGGAGATAGGTTGCTCCCAGGGACGGACATAGGTTTGTTCTTGATTTTCTCTTTGATTTGATTTTGCTTACCTTCCCACGATATTTAGAAATAAAAGGACCTAAACGCACTCGGACAAAATCGCAGGCATCATGTATTTCATCACATCACACTAATGTTATAAAGGCGAAAGTTAGTATGTGTGTGTGTGTGTGTGTGTATGTTTGTTACTCCTTCACGCAAAAACCACAGGACGGATTTGGCTGAAATTCGAAACGGAGATAGATAATATCCTGAATTAGCATATAGGCTACTTTTTATCCCAGAAAATCAAAGAGTTCCCACGGGATTTCGAAAAACCTAAATCCACGCGGACGAAGTCGCGGGCGTCAGCTAGTCTTATGATATTATTCTTTTCTGACAGTAGGACCTAGTAAATTACCTTCCCCCGACTCCGTTTCTCCACCGCAGTTAATTGAAACGAGTCGGCGAGGTAATGATATTAAATTTTATTGACGGTCAGTTACGACTACGTGACTTTGGGGAACGGTTAATCCTATCTTTATGTACCCTCACCTTAAGTTTGTTGGGGGATGGACTTGTACAAAAGTGTTTCTTTTTAAAGAT
The DNA here is from genome assembly GCF_905333055.1 of Maniola jurtina. Classification (NCBI taxonomy): domain Eukaryota; kingdom Metazoa; phylum Arthropoda; class Insecta; order Lepidoptera; family Nymphalidae; genus Maniola; species Maniola jurtina. The sequence continues at coordinate 12,762,755 of NC_060039.1, forward strand.
TACTCCATTACTTCCTTACAAGTACGGTCGGTCTCCCTTTGACTTACTACTACTTACTAACTAGTTTAAGAGCGGTGATGCTTAGTGGTTAAGACGTTGGCTTGTGTTCGGAGGGTTAGGTGTTCGACACCGCCCATGCAACTCTAACTTTTCGTATTTATGTGCTTTTAAGCAATTAAATATTTACTTATCACTTTTTTTATTAAAGGTCAAGGGAAACATCACGGGGAAACCTCCAAGTTTGAGTCGAGTCAAGTCGATTGATACGCATACCTACTAATTAACATAGGATATTACTTAGATATGCTAAATCTAATCAAAACACCATGGCAGACACATTACACAAACCGTAAAACACAAATCGCATTAGCAAAGGGTTGGGCAGCGAACGCTTTGACAACCTAACAACTGAACGGCTGTGGTGCGAATGATAGCGGATCAAGAGCGGATCATACAAACTACAAATGGATATAGATAGAAAGACTGAAAATAATACGACAAAATGACCGCTCACCTCCAATTAAATGTTAGACTGGACTAGACTGTTAGACAAGAAAACAGATTTTTTTATTAACACATAAAACATTACTTAGATAAGTACAACAAAGAAAATAGAAAAATAAAATGCGATCATGCGCAAACGTGCGGCGTCTATGATAAGCAGAATCGTGACTAGTACCAACTCCCTCCTCAGCGCGTTGGCATGGAAGCTGGACGGCCCTCTCTGGAGGACCTGGAACGCTGCACATGTTGAAACGAGGGCGCCTAAAAGGTGTGTTTGAAATGAAGTTAATTTTATAGTGAGTAAGTACTAACATAGTTTTTAAGTTATCGTTACTAACACTTTGATTTAGGTTTAGCTACTAATATAGGATTAAGTAAATAATGTTACTAACACATAAATATGGACTATGTATAATGGTCTGAAATAAACGTTATTATTATTATTATTATTATTATAAAATATATATAAGGAAAGAGAAATGTTTCTATCTTATTGCTAAACTAACTGATCCTCCTCAGCTTGACTTGGGTGGATTTTCTGATAATCCATTCTTAGAGAGGGTCTACATACCATGCAAAATCTCTAAGTTTTTAAACCTAGCTGTTAGTGCTGTACTCTTAATTATGTCAAGTTAAGTAAACAGTAGTAGCACAGTCCAATTCACGCGTCTTATTGAGCAAAGCGTTGACAAATATCTGTCTTGCTAATGTTAGGTTTAGAAGTTTTGAATTTCTAAATTGAATTTAAATTTAGAAGTACCAGGAATTAAACCAAGGACATATACCTAAGTCGCTGCGGTAGGTAGGTGCGTCCGTCGTGAATATGAACAAAGCCAAACCAATGTAGGATTTGTGGACTAAAGCCTACCCGCTATCGCTTAACAATTACGCCCTTGCCCAGTGGTTGGTCGTAAACAGTTTACGAGGAGCCGCTGGCGGCGTAGATTACAATCATACATTTATTTTATAATGTCATTATTCCTCCATCGCCCGGAGCTGTTAGTCACTATTATTAACTTTTAGATAAGGAGTACATATCGCCTTTATGCTCTCTTCCATAACTGATAAGTAACTAGTACCTAAGCCTATAAGGAATGCAAAGAAAATTGCTGAGAAAATACTAATTTATTTAACTAAAATTATTTGTATTTACCTACATAATTTAAGCTAATTAAACTAATAGGTTGTATTCCATAGCTTTCTGTGTTGTCGCTTTTTACCAGACTACGTGAAAAAGTTAGCTTAAGATAATTTTGATTGATCAGGTCTTGTTCTAAGATCTGACAATTTAAGCAACCTTGTACTCATGTGCTTGTAAAAAAAAACGGACCCACCATATTCATTTCATGAATCGCATCTTCTTATTATTTTATAGTAGATACTATAATACTCTTCTTACCACTGGAAAAGTTAGTAATATCTTTTATGGAGATTAATGTTTCCTTCTCTTGTTATTCATACGTCTTCTACAATTTTAAGTTCAAATAAATATAATACAAAAAAGAAGATACGAGTAAAGTTCCGCTTCACTTACCGCGGTCACTAGGGCCACAATAATAGCCCGAGTGATATTTTGATACGGCACTCAAAGCTCGTGACTTTGGTGATACTAGCAATAAAGTCTTTACTGCCACTGAACGCCAAGTCCCTGTCCTAAACAGTCCCTGAGCTCTATAGACTAAATCGCCATCCCAGTTTGAAGGCTTAGAACTTTATTTTTTTGCTTTAGGTAAGTATACAAATCAAGTAAAGCTAAGTTTTTTTTATATAAAAATAACATTTGCAACACCAGAGGAACCGCCAATGCATTGCCGGCCTTTCAGGAATTTGTTGGTCCGCCCCTTGAATAACCCTATGTTAAAATCTAGTGGGAACACCGTCGAGAGTTGGTTCCACAATTTGCATGTGCGTGGGAAAAAAGATCTGGAAAAACGAGCGGTCGAAGTGCACCAGGCACCCAGGTGATGAGGGTGAAATTGCTTACGAAAACGATGACGTGCGGTGGGGGTTGTAAAAAAAGGAGAGTGGAATGAGTACTCCTCAGAACATTCCCCATTTTTTCGGTTTTTAAAGCCGAAAAGTTTTAGACTGCGTATCTAAGCGGAGCGTGGGACGCCCGACACGATGAACTAAGTCAAATAGGCACTAGATCTAAGACCATTATTTTCAGCTTCAAAATATCATCATCAGATAATAAATCTAATAGAGTCTATAGATATCACACAGATTTTTATAGTGGTAATATGGTGGTAATGTACAGATTTTTTAAAGTCACCCTACAGGTTTTTAATAATGGGGTCTGGCAGATCGTCCAGCAGTAGACGTCACGGTTGAAACATAGTTGAAAAGACCAACGACGAAGAATAAACTCAGCTGAAAAACACTAATTTAATTTACGTACCTACCTATGACACATCATCACCATTTTAATCCACTAATTATACTGATATCAGATCTCTTCTTATCAAAAGGCCATAGTACACTAAACTGGCAAAGTGCGGATTTGGAGACTTTCCACATCTTTGAGAAAATTACGGAGAACTCTCCCACCGAGGCGAGGTGACAAATCATCGTGGAGAAACTATTGAAAAATCTGCTATTGCTATATAATGTACTTATAGCAAGAGCTATTTAATTGCTGAAAACGCTCATAACTCTGAAAAGTTAGAGGTGCGTGCCTGGGATGTTTTTTTATTACAATTCCTTAAAAGAAAAATATCATAAAACCACAGGTAGGAAGACAGTAGAAACAGGAAATAGCGTATCATTCAAGGGATGGTCGGAAATGGCACGAGACGACGCGTCGCCGTTCGTGGGCCCGACGTACAGATCCTGCAATAAGGCACACGGGGAGATTTGTACCTTCGATTAGGTATTGTACCTACAGCTAGGTAATTAAATAAGGTTCAAAGTTTTATAAAATTTTCAATTTAAAAAAATGCCTTACTATTTCTTTTGTTTCAAAAATTACTCAGAAACCTCTGAGAACACATAAAATCCACAAAATATAATAAGCACATTTACGTAAAACTTTTAAAATGGCATCTTAAAAAGCCCCTACTACTATATCAATCTTACCCGTTTCTACTGCATTCCTTGTCACTAAATGCGCTTTACTACTCTGTGGAAGCTGGCATTCTGTGATGTGACACTGTCAAGTGTCAATGAGATGTCAATCAACTGTCAGTGTCACATTTTAATATTTTTCTCCTGTCATATTGTCATGTGATTGTCATTTTTATTTACAAAATCCGATCGTGTTTGTGACAGTTTGTGTAATTTTGTTGGAGAAAAAGAAAATTTTGTACGACTGAAATCTAATAATTAAATTCAGGATGAGCTGTTTCGAAAACATCACGATGCCGAATTGTGTGTGGTTCGAGAGCGGAGAGAAGCGTAACATCTACGCGTCAATATTCGCTGGCCTCTTGGTTTGTTGATGATTCATTATTCCTAATTCCTTTTATATTGATTTCTCCTCTCTCTACGTCGTATTCCTCATTGCTGAGAGTCTTAACTCCTTGAAATAATGGAAGCAGTTCTTAGGATATTAATGCAGATCCTTTTGCAATCGATTTAGTATAAAGCAATACAAATCGATAAGTCCATAAGTCCATTCCTTCATGTTCCATCGGATTATGAAATAGGTCTGCTCGTCTGGTACTTGTCCTGTGCCAGACTCCAAACTGAGACCCGCATATGGTCCCGCATATAACAAGCACATAGAATCTCATTAAAGTAAGAATATTAAATTCAATGACCTCAATGTGTCAAAATGTACTTGATATGCATGCATGATTTTCAAGGAAACATCGTGACTACCTGTCTTATATTTTTTTCTACAGTATTTAAGTTTCTTTGCAATGGTGTTATCACTAATGTGCACAAAGCAAGTAGTCCAATCTGAAGTTAGATCACAGTCTTCAGATTGGGTTACTTATTTTGTTCGCAATAAACATATAATAATACATGTGAAAGTGTGCTAGTTTGTTTTTTAACCAGCTGCAATGGTCATAGTGATTTATTTGCATGGATGTAATAATATTATGTAGTTAAAAACTTGAAGAGTGATATAGGCTACTTTAGATCTGAATTATAAAAAGTATTTTGATCATTTGTTTAGTGTATAGCAGCTCTATTTTATTCACCAACATTATATTTATGAATTTCAGTTCTTTGCTGGGTGGTGGTTTATCATTGATGCAGCCTCAGTGTACCCGGGCGAGCTGCCCAACGCAGCTCACGTGTGTGGAGTGATGGCCACTTTGTCTCTAGTCATGGTCAATTCTGTTTCCAATGCTCAGGTTTGTATCATGTCACATTATCACCCACTTTTCTATATTCTGATACAATTTAGCCCTTGACAGTAAACTCATCTGATGATAAGTGATAATGTTGTCTAAGAAAGCGGATTAACTTGGAAGTGGTATGGCAGTTTCATTAAAGTCATACCTCTGATCTGTTTCTACACAGTTAAACCATATCAGAATGCTAAATTGCTTGATGGCATGGCATTGATGGTAGGGTGGTAACTAACCACAGCCGAAGCCTCTAACCAGCTCAGACCAGAGACAGTTAAAAATCCCATTAATACCAGGGATATCCAGCTTATAAGACCATAGCGCTCACCACTGTACCAAAGAGGACTTTTAACCTGACATAATGCACTGAAATCAACATCGAATCAGGTCAGTTTGGCCGCATAATACATCAGGAAAAAGTATAAAGAGTGTGAATGTGGACACATTCCATGTGAAATGTGAATGCGCTTTGAGCTTTTATAAAAAAAATCCGCAATCAATTTTAGACTTGCCTTTACTGCATTCTATTACTATCGGCAGGTCCGTGGAGAGACATACACGGGAGGTTGCATGGGCCCTCGTGGAGCCCGGCTTTGGCTGTTCCTGGGATTCGTAGTGGGGTTTGCTTCACTCATTGCAGCTTGCTGGATACTCTTCGCTAACTATGTTAATGCAGGTAATGGGAAGATGTATTTATTTTACTTCATTTTTCAATCATTCTGTGAATTTATTTGTAAAGAATGCCAGCTTTCTCCCGTGACTTAGTCTCCGTGATATACTCTATAGCGGCTATAGAATATAGAGTGCTCCACCTATAGGCTATGAAATAAAATAGCTTTTTTCAAATACAAGTTACCTTGACTGCAATCTCACCTGCTGCTAAGTGATAAAGGGGTATGGCAGTTTTCATTAAGTCTATACTCCCTTGGTTTGTACGCGGCATCGTGCCGGAACGCTAAATCGCTTGACGGTACGGCTTTGCCAGTAGGGCGGTAACTAGCCACGGCTGAAGGCTCCCACCAGACCAGACCAGAAATTCAGAAATTATAAAATTCCAAACCTGCCGGGAATCGAACCCGGGACCTCTCACCTAACTAATAAGACCACATCGCTTGCCACTGCGTCAGGGAGGCCGTCAAATCTGTCGTTCCCACTAGTTCAACTGATTAGTTCAACCGTTGAACTATTGGGAATTTTTATTCCCACTAGTTCAACTCTTAAGAGGATTTAGACGCAGTTGAACTACTGGGAATAAATAGTTCAACTAAGGTACTAGTAGTGTTGGTGAATTCACGGAAGCTATCTATCTGTGAAATATTTTTCAGAATCTGATCATTCTATGATGTTCTAGAGATTTACCCCCTACCCACGAACTACAAGTTACCCTAAATGTTAGGGATCATTGCATGTAATGTTTTAATTTTTCACTTTTCCCTCATTCTAGGTAGCTCCAAGCACACGTGGCCTGGCGTGAGTCTGTTCATGCAAAATGCGTTCATATTCGCGGGGTCCCTAGTGTTCAAATTCGGCCGCTCCGAGGATGTTTGGGGCTAGGTATTGAGATTAAAAGTTGTCACTGATATACATCATACCACCACACCTCACTGGTAAAGTAATTGCAAAACAAGTAGTCCAATCTGAAGTTGAATACTTTTAGAGTATTTGGATCTTTTTCTTTTTAATATTGCTAAAAAAGGATGGATAATTAATTTTAAATAATTGTAGAAACTCTAAATTTTAGTGCACTGGCACCTAAAGTCACGAGGTTTGACAGTTCTAAATTGAATTAGATTTGTCTGTCCTTTTCTTATGACATAGGTAAGAAAAAGATGGGAATACTCTAAAATTTAGTTGCGCTCAGAATAAGTACCATGTCACTTGAATGACAAAATCAATCAAAATTATAAGTCAGTGACAACCTTAATTATTCTGAAAAATAATAACAATTTATTCAAGTTAGTTATAATTATCGACTTAGCGACTCAAAGTAATTAACAACTCTGTCGCCCTTTATATTTTAATTAAAATTAGGTTAAGACTGAAAAACAAATATCAAATTGTTGTATTATTACTTATTTGTATTATAATAATTTTTCTAGCTTTCTGATTTTCTTTGTTGTTGTTTATCCACACTTAGATTCACTTGCATGTAGGAAATCTAATGGCAATACTCAGATGTCTCAATCAGTAATATATAGTACGCGACAGGTCGAGATGGCAATAGAGGTGGGGACGTCACGCACACCCGCACAGCCCCGTGCTAACCTGGTGCGGGATAGCGCGAGTAACGTGCGGGTATGCGGGGCGGCTCCCCGCATTACCCCGATTGCCATCTCGATTTGTCATAACTCATAAGCCGGTGTCATGACCTGAACTGTAAGCTGCAAACACATTGCTGTGTTGTTGTGTGTTGTAAATTATTGCGCTATCCCACAAAACCAATGGACTATACTACTGCCGTTATCATCTGAGTGATCTGAGCTTAAATCGTTTTCATCAACCTGTCTCCATACCTATAGGTTGATTTGATATAAATTAACCAAGTTAAAAAATATTTTATTATTAATTTTAGATGCAATACTGTCTTAATGAATATTTTGTGGTGTGTGTTGTTGTTCGTTCTTGGGAAGGCCTACATCCAGCATTGGACGCGAAATAGGGTAATTGATTGAATGATGATTTCCGTCATCCTGTCCTCTTCCTAAAAATTTATTACTAAAGGTATACTTATATACTTGATCCCTTAATATGGCTTTCTTCAAGTCAATTTCCTCTTCAGCATGCTTTATACATTCCTACTGTTACTCACTTATATGACTGGATCACACAGATAACTGCCGGTCCTACTTTGTGCGTCGGCGCCCATCACGCGTCACATGACGACACAGTATTGTAATTGCGCCTTTAATATTTAAGAAAATACTGTGACGCTACATTTTTTCAACTTCTCAGAATACTTAATATAAATATTTCACAAAGTGCTCCGTGCACCTGAAATAAGTCTAAAGTTGCAACATGGCGATTTGCGCGCTGAGATTTCAGCTGAGATTTGTTTTTGTACAATGTGCAGTCATACGCTTCGTGTTCAGATTGGCCTACTTGGTTGGTGCGCCCTGTACCTCAAGCTGGTCGATTTCTCAAAAAAAAAAAAAAGGTCTACTATTAAACAGATTATTTTAAAATTAAACATTCTTAAAATCTCTATTTAGGTTTAATGTATTAAATTAAATATAAACATTATTTTGTTATAAAGTTATCTATCCCTCCTTTTTCACACAAAAACTATTCTTTATCTATAATAATAATTTTAATTCAAAAGAAATGAAGATAAAACTGTTAAGTTGTCTTTCTGTGTTAATGTAGCATGGTAACTAAGAATGAAAAGCAAAAATGTTTAATAAGAAATATATTTACATTTAAAATAAATTTGTATTACAATTAAATCTATTGAACTTGTTTAATTTTCTCGCTTATTATACTTTAATGTTAAGTATTCGCATGTGCACGATATAAGTAAAAAATATATACTTTTAAGTAAGTATTTAAAACCGTCATAAAAATAAATTATTTGTATTTACTTAATACATATTTTTTTACTACAGACACATTAGTTATTACTGTGTTGTGTTGTGTTGTAACGCAATCTGGCACGACGATCGATTAATCGCCCAAGACGACGTGACTGATATATTTTATAGAGTGCATTTCAGTCATTTATGAAACATAGACTCCAAGCGCCTTTTTTCAATAACCTCTACTCGTATAGTACTACGCACAAGAGGGGGTTTTTCTTTCCAAACAAAAATTTTGTGAACTGCAACTCATTTTTACTTACAAATTACAATGTCATACTAATTTTAACAGCTTCAAAACCCACACGATTTTAATTTGAAATGACCCCTCAATAGGTACTAATTTAGTTCAATGCTTTCTGTGGTGTAACAACACACCACAACACAGTAATGTATTTACTCCTTTATTCTGTCATTTTAAGCACGTGTTTGCCTTGTTGACGGTTAGAGAGTGCTATCTTTTATCGAGGTGTTTTAAAATTTTACTATAACTCGTCCCCTGCCGTCATGTTGGCACTATTGCTTTTTTTGCTTTATTGTTTAGAACTTAGGGATTATTATTGTGTGATTTGCAAAGGTACCAATATGACGTCAGGGGTCAAGTAGTGAACGGTCTATAGATGTAGTGGGTCATAGATTAAAAGCTCTATTTTTTTGTAATGTCTACCACCATAACCTCAAAAAAGTTTTATTTCAATCATGCGTAGGTATACGTTACAACTTACACGCACCATGGCACTTATGGTTTTATGTATACCTACTCAAGAAAATGTACTTAAGTTTAATACGGCTTAATATGTTAATTAAATACAAAACGTAATAAATAACTATTGCTTTGGTATTGCGATTAAAACCTATAAGATCTTAGTGATGTAAACGGAGTCTTCCGACCAAAATGTATTACGGCAATTTATTGTACTCTCGTTAAGTACTTTCTTTGTGATGTGGTAATTTTAACTGCGCTGCTCTTAGGGCGGTTTCGCACTCATCAGATCCGAGTCAGTGAACCCTTCACCCTTAGCTTCCGTACCGTGCAGTTCGTCTCGGAAATATTTTCAGTTCAACGGTAGGCCTAACCCAAAAGTTTGGTATTCTTTGACTTTACCCGACTGCGGCGAAGCCCAAAGGAGGGCTATGTGTTTGATCTGATGTATGTACCTATGTTCGCTCGTAACTACTCATCAGCTCAACCGATTTTGATAAATGCTCACTAGATTCGTCTTGATGGCGCGATTGTCACTGGGTACATAGAATTGTTAAAAACCAAAATGGCGGATATTATGCGCTTTAAGGGCACTTATCTGAGTCGAACGAAACGAATTTTAGAATTCTGTATATGAAATCTCATGAAACCTCGCACATTTTCGCGCGTCAAAGATTCGGAAGATTCGGCGCGGGAAGTGTGCGAGGTTTCATGAGATTTCATATACAGAATTCTAAAATTCGTTTTGTTCGACGCGTTCGGTTCGGGTAAGTGTGCGTTCACCTTTAATGTGCGTGAAAAAAAATGCTGTGTAAAAGACGCCTGAAAAAGATGCAGTGCAAACCACAGTCGAGATTTTTTAAAACTTTTTTATACATATACTTAAATCTAATCCCCATTGACGCACGTCCTACTTCCTTGACCATTCGGTAAGCAGAGCTGGTCGGAGCCGCAATTGCCGTTCCTGAGTCCGCACACGTTGCGCATGTCAGGACACCTGTCAGGGGCCACGGAGACCCCGTACAGCCTCCGCGATGCAGTCGCCACTGGCACTTGACCCTTCAGTTGGGTCAAATAGTTCACGTACTCGATCTTTCGCCTGTAACAGAGGAAAATTTTATCCTTAAAAACAATCTGTCCAAAGCTTGTAGACCTAAGCATAGTATTATTATGATGACGAGAAGTAGACCGTGTCTCTATCTCTCTCTTCGATGGCTAGCAAGTTGAGCAATTCTTCGTCAGACTGATCAAAGAAATTATACTTAAGTTTACCAATCCGTCTGCAGATGGTTTCTCTCTCAAAAATTCGTAAGTCAACGCATTTGCTAATCTCTCGCCTAATCGGTGGTCGACGAGCTGGGCAACTTGACGACCAACTGGTCAAGGAAATAGCTAAGGTAGGTACTTACGTTTTCCAATCTGTCCAGTAGAATGTGTCTCCACTGATAGCAAGACCGAACGGATACGAGCAATTTTCAGCGATGGTTTCTCTCTCAAAGGTTCGTATGTCAACGCATTTGATAATAAGAAGTCCAGCATCACTGTAGCAGAGTCTATCTCTCGCCCAATCGATGGCCAACGAGTTGGGCAACTTGACGTCCGACTGGTCGAGGAACACGCCTCTTTGGGAGCCGTCCATGTTTGCCCACTCAATCTTTGGTCCAGAGCGATTCCAGTCCGACCAGAAAATTTTCCTGTAAGTATCCAATGATAGTTTAGATATTAGTTTAGCCATTTTATGCGGTGATAACACTGATAACCTGTTGGTTAAGATGTTGGCCTCCTAGTTAGGGGTTGGTAGTTCAATCCCTATTAACTTTTCGAAGTTGTGTGCGTTTTAAGCAATTAAATATCACTTGTTATAACGGTAAAGGGAAACGTGAGGGAACCTGCATGCCTGAGAGTTCTCCATAATTCCTTCAAAGGTATGCAAAGTCTGCCAATCTGCCCTTGACCAGCGTAGTAGACTATGGCCTAACCTTTTTCACTCGACCCGTGCTCAATAGTGAGCTGGCGCTGAGTTGATGATGATCCAATAATACTTGTTTAATGTAGGTAATTTATTAGTCTTAGAATAGATTTGTTTGTAATCAAACTTTCGAAGCTTTCGAATCGACAAGTGAATCTACTACTGGTTCAGAACATGTTTTCCAGAAGATCTAACCAGAAAAACTTTATCAACTAGACAATATTTGTTAACTTACCCCAATCCAGGATGTACTGCAATTCCACGAGGATTCAACAGACCATCTCTCTCAAACAATACCTTTCTCAATTTTGTGTCTATGTTAATAACTTCGATTGTTAACTTTTTAGAGTCTGTCCAAAATATGTTTCTTGCCTCCCAGTCGATGGCTACTCCCTCTGGCGATTGGACACCTGCAAATTAAGATTACGATAAGTACATAATAATTAATGCCCCGATAGCAGAAAGATTTTAATATATTTCTTGTACGACCCCTTTCTCAATGAGAGTTTCACCGAGGCGAGAGGTTCACCGGTTCTTATATTATACGCTAAATGCCTTCGATGCCTGATTTGGTGCTTGCATCTGACGTCTCAGTGGTGTCACCTCTTGTCCGCCATTTCTGAAACCCCTTATTTTGAGGGTAACCCCTAAAATGATCCTGTCAACTGGAATGTTAGGAGTCATGGCATGTATTGGAATTAAAATATTATGTATGATGGCGAGTTTGGATTGATAACAAAACTTACCATTTGACAAAAATTCCTCAAATCGAGAACCATCGTACGACGTGCGTTTGATGGAACTGGCTCCCACGTCTCCCCAATAAATGTTTCCTGCTAGACAATCTACATCTATTCCTACTGCGATCTGATAAATTGCACTGTTCAAAGGAGTTGCGAACTCTCTCGGTGTAACTGTGAAGGGGACTCGGTACACAGATGCGCCATCACTCGCCACGAGGAAGTTACCGGTTTCCCTCGGATTTAGGTCGCAATAGTTTCCATCACCAGTGTACCCGTTGTTACATTTGCATTCGTATCCATCCATTGTCTTCATACAAGAGGCATGGATATCGCATAGATTGATATTAGTCTTGCAACTGATTTCTGGGTTACAAGTATAACCGTCTCCAATAAAACCCTCAAGACAAACGCAGCGGTAGGAGCCCTCTTCCGGGGTACAGATAGCATTAGCGCCGCAGTCGTTGGTGAGCTCGCAGGTCTTTTGTCGTTGCACGCAACTCAAAATACCCTCTCCCTCGTATCCTTCGTCACAGTGACAATAACTCACTTGGATAGTCTCGTCGTATAAGCAGGACGCATGCTCGGCACATGTGGCCCCATTGCACAGTTGCGCATCAGGGATACACGCATCGCTTTGGTCTTTGATGTATCCCTCTATGCATTGACACACATACTCCATCGTGTTCGGATCTGGTCTGCATTCGGCGTTATATTCACAGTCGGAATTGTTGGTACAGCTGAAGTTCGGCCTGCACACGTATCCGTCACCGTGGTAACCAAAATCACACACGCATATTAGTTCGCCAGCGGCCGTGTCAACGCAGTGAGCGCTGGGACCACACGCACAACTAGGCCCTGAACGTTCTATACACTCGTAGGCGTCACCCTCATAGCCTTCAGGGCATACGCACTGGCCTTGTTCCTGATTGTTGGATAAATATGTTTCTGGAGAGAATGAACACATTGCATTCGGTGGACAATCAGTGTCGCTCCTGCACTTAACTGAAAGCAAAACAATATTTCCATGATTATAAAGTTACACTAAAAATGGAGTCCTGCGAATGATAGATAGTAGACTCTAATGTTTCATAGAAAATAGTATTTAACTCACTTGAATTGTCTTTCTTTTCCTCATTATTATCACCGTTGTAAATATCGATGCGGCACAAGTCGTTATCTCTATGTTTGAAACTTGAATACCCAGGCGGGCACACACAACCGAAGGCGTCGCAATTTGGCAGAACATAATCTTCATTATATTCGTTATCAGATGATGCAGGGGTAGTCGATTGTAAAGGAGCTATTTCAGAAATATCAGTAATATATTGTACTGTAGTTGTATCGATGTAATTTTCGGTAGTGGATGAATATGCATAAGCACAGTAGTAGCCATCACCGATATAGCCAGGGTTACATTGGCACTGACGAGTTTTAGTGACTTCAGAAAATCCACAGAAAGCGTACGGCGAACAGTTGCTGCATGTTGTATCGAAACATCTTTCCCCGTTTCCAGTATAACCAGGATTGCATAGACATATGGCTTCTTCTGCAGGGTTATCTACACATTGCGCATTAGGGTCACACACCTTGTTTCTACAGCGAGACTCTCGATTGCAACTAATTCCGTTTCCTTCGTATCCATTTCGACATCTGCATTCAAAACCGCCGTCGTGGTTATAACAATCGGCGTTGGTATCACAATTGTGTGTTCCAGCTGCGCACTCATCTACATCAACACAAACAGTTATTTCTGCATAGTAAATACTGGTGAAACCCGACTGACAAACACAATTGAAGGAATCCCCTTGTGCAACACATGTGCTGTGGACTCCACAAGAATTTCGACCTTCTATACAAGGATCTTCTCGTCCGATCACTTGAATTTTATTACTGGTGCCATATCTGACAATGTTTTCTCTCGGTTCGTAGCCTAAATAATTTTTGATAACTTTCAACGTGAGTGGAGGCTCTTCTGATGGTGGAGCGAATTTGCACGGATTATATGAGAACGTTTGTGAAACCTTCTCTACATACTTTTGACCTGTATTTCTATCAGTGAAAGTCCTCTCCGACGCGCTGTGTATTACACCCGGTTCAACAATATTGTACTGCTCTTCATATTCAGATACTTCAAGTCTGGATCCAGGACTTATATGTGGCAGAGTTCCTCGTACATCTGTATCCAAAGATATCTGGTCGAATACATCTTGACCAAAGTATTCTTGATTAATGGTAATTCTGTCACCAGATGCAGGGAAAAAAATATCTGCAGTGTGATTGAAGACTCCTCCTGTTAGTTGGTAGCCATTTAGTGCGGAGCCGGATGGTTTTGCGAACAGCCAGCCTATCACTCCGCCTAGGAGATTTAAAAGTTGCAAGCTGCCTCCCAAACGGGTCGGGGCTTGAGATAGAGCTGTGTATGACCTTCCATCGGCGACGACCACATAGGCTTGAATATCGACGTCGTTTAAGTTCTCGTTGTTAATCATTCCGTTAAGTTTTCCGTGAACTCTTATAGGAAGGTCGTTTTTGATGCAAGTTTTTCCATTTCCATAAAAGCCCTCGCCGCACTGACAGCAGATGCCTGCTTGGTAGTCGACGCATCTCGCTTGCAGATGGCACACGCTGGGACCGCTCTGGGCGCAGGTTTTAGATTCTTCTGCTACTTCAGCTTCGTACTGATCGTACTGGTCGGGAACTGCTACGAGGCCGTCTTTTGGTATGTTTCCCACACGAAACACATATTTTCCTGGTTCTTGGGTGTTTGACCATCTGCAAAAATTGAATTTATAGTTATAAATTTAGGTAGGTAGCAATAAATTCAATTAATTTAAGTGAAATGACTTACGAGATGATGTTTCTAATTTGGTGACTACCAGAGCCTCTAAGAGTGAAGATACGGCCGTCTTCCGCGACAAACCCAGCCTGGGCTTTCGCATCGGGCAGTTCTCCTTGTGCCGTTTCCCTCTGAATCCACTGGATCTCCCTCTCAGGATACATCAACTCCACAAAACTTTCTGTGCCATTGCTTATAACAGCAATTTGGAAAGTGTTCTTTCTATCGTATCTTTGTTTGCTAGAATAAGTTACTTCTATCCAGCTGGCAATGAAGACACTTGTCGGTTTGAAATCGTAGTATTTTTGGAAGTTGTTTTGTACGCTTTCCTCTGCTTTGCGCAGGACGTATGACTCGTTGGATTCCCGGTAGTACACCGCGCCTGTCTCCGTGGTGTCGATGTTGGAGTAGAACGCAGCTATCGAAGGGTAGGGGAGAGGAAACTCCGCGTTGAGGAAAGAAGGGATGTCAGACCTGAACGATAGAACTCCATAATTGTTGACCTGGAAAAAAGAGAGTAAAACTTGTGGTTTATTATAATACAAAAAATATGAGTGTCTGGCATTTGTAAATTTTATTAGTGGCTTTTTCCTCGTGCTAACTTATAGATTAAAGTTTTTATCTCAGGTATAAGGCGTACCTACATGCTTGTGAATTTGCTACATTTCTTCATAAAATGCAAGTTGTGTAAAAAGGGCTTCTAATATTATGTCAGTAGATGTTCCTTTGAAATAATTTAAGTTTCTCTTAATGCGTGATAGAGGCTTGCGCGTGACGACAAAAAAGCAATTATGATAGGTCCGTTTTTTCGACATTTAGATTTTAAGAATTCCAACCGTTTAATAGTTAGTTACCTTTTACCATTGAGCTACAACGGTATTATTTCTATTAATAACACAACTGACTTTACATAATTATTACACATTTTATTTCCAACCAGCAATCGATACATTTCTTACGTAACAGACTACACAGTAATTTATCTTTCACGATTAGATAGGTACAAACGTCAACTATGACCCTTCCCTGATAACAGAAGTTACATTAAGGCGCAACGCAGACCGCCTGAATGGAGTAGAGCCGAGGCCCGAGGTGTAGTTTTTTTAGGGTTCCGTAAATCCGTACCCGAAGGCTGCCAACGGGATCCTATACTAAGCCTCCGCTGTCCGACTGGCTGTCAGTCTGTCTGTCAGCGGGCTGTAACTCATGAACCGTATGTCTATTGCCGCTATAACAACAAATAATAAAAACCAACGTGGTGAATTTTAAAGTGTCTGCCATGCAAATTAAAAAGTGAATAAGTAAGTATTATATCTTGTACGATGTTACGGAACCCTTCGTGAGCCCACTCGCACTCGCACTTGACTGCCTCAAGCAGGTAATGCTTCTGATGTCCGAAACAGTTTACCTATTTGAGTCCAAGCCTTTATCTGCCTAGAAATAGAAATATCCATACTTAGAGGTCTTGACACTAAACTGATAAGATGTTACAAAATTTCTGAATACGCTAAGTTTATTTTACTTTAATCAACTACCTACTTAATTAACACCATTATTAAAGTTATTGTTATTCATACTGTCAATATACCATTGTGTTATTCATGTTATTATTATACTACTATAGGTTATTAGTTGCCTATTGACATATAATTTCTTATGAATGGACAGTAAAACCTACTTAATTAGGTAAGCACCTACTAATAGCTAAGGTCACAAAGAGAATAGGTACCTATAGGTAGGTATATAAAATTTTTGATACGGCCCGGGATTTTGGTAAGGCCCGGTATCCACCTAATCGGAGATGAGAGGAAATATGATCAGTCGACCAATCACTAGCTCAGTTCCGTAAAACCTGCATCAATCATTATTACAATCGCAGTCGTTGTTATTGGCTAACTACTATCTTGCACTATTGCAACAACGCATTGTAGCCAATAGTGAGCGAGCGTCAACCAATCAGAGGTGATTGCTATCGTGACATTGTAGCTATCACTCTTCCGCAATCGAGCTGCAGATTCATAATAGATGACGTAAAAAAAGTAAATTGTTGATAGACTGTACACATCTCTCCGCTCCGCTTGGGTAGATACCGGGCATTAGCACGGGGACTGTGCAGGGCGTTCCCACCCCGATAGCCATCTCGACCTGTCGCGTAAACCTACACCAATCCCCTTCACGCCAAACTGCAATTCGCACATTTTTGCAACGCGTCTACTGATAATGTATTTGGTGCAGCGGACGGAAGCGCTCGTGGGTGTAGGGCACATCGGTCACTGACGCCTCACTGCGATTAATCCTACTCAGTAACAGTATGAGACCTAAGCCGTGTGACATCACAGTTCGCAAAAATGCACAGTAAATACCTGGGCACGAAGAAAGTGGTGCTTGCGGTGTACCTTTAACTTGGGCGCCCGCGCTCATAGTGATTACATACTCTTTGCCCACGCTAACCCGATGGCGGGATAGCACGGGTGACGTGCGGGTGTGCACTGTGCAACCCCTACCCCGATTGCCATCTCGATCTGTCGCGTACTATAGGTGGACAGATCATATCAAATGAGTTGTAGGGAGCCAAGTCAATGGATGGCAGCGGTGAATGACGTGGCGTATGGAAGTCCCTACAAGAGGCCTATGTCCAGTCACGTCTATCGATTGATAATGATGATGATGAAAAGTGAAAATGCTAAGATTCTTGTGGGCTCTCCTCTCTCGGAAGCGGTGGTAGAGTTCCTAGACAACATATTTATTACCATAACACAAGTGTAAATTAAAAATTTACAGCACCCCCGACAAGTGAAGGTTACAGTAATAACTAGAAAAGAGCTGATAACTTTCAAACGGCTGAACCGATTTCAAACAGATCTTGGATTATAGCTAAGAACACTCTCGATCAAGCCACCTTTCAAACAAAAAAAAAAATTAAAATCGGTTCATTAGTTGCCATGCCACAGACAGATACACACGTTAAACTTATAACACCCCTCTTTTTGGGTCGGGGGTTAAACAATTACGTATTTATAAATACTTAAGTCTTTTCGATTTGAATTCGAACTTGATCGCGATCCGATTTCCTACACTAATTCCATCTTCGATCTATAATGACCTCCCTGGCGCAGTGGTAAACGCTGTGGTCTTATTAGTAGGAGGTCCCGGTTCAATTCCCGGCAGGGGCTTAGAATTTTATAATTTCTAAATCCAATCTAGTCAAGGGCTAACTTGTATCTGAATTTTTTTAAAAAAAGATTCGTGCGGGACGAAGGAGCGAGCCGAACTGGCCTAGGTACGTAGTTGGGCCCTATGTTGGAGCCAAGGGTCGTCGTGGTCGTCATTTACCACGAGAGCAAAGGCGTTGGACTATACCTTTTCTCTCTGTATAGTGTGCCCGTAGGTATAGATGCAAAGTAAGTAGATATAACTTGTTTACTTAATTTAGTTAAAGCAGTATAAATCTATTGTTTTAAGTTTCGGTCACTGCCCCAATTCGATTGGTTAGCCGGATCATTGGCGCGTGTAACGAAGACCTCTGGCATGCGCCTGCGCCATCAGTAAGATAAACCAAGTTCGACTCTTGGTTGGAGAATAGAAATGCTGACGCGATATGGCAACTTGCCTGTTAGGGATCGTGGCCACATTTCATAAATCACACAATGATAATTGATTTCTATTATTTAATGTTATAGCCGCCATTCTATAAAAATTTCAACTCTCTACCTATTACGGTTCAGGAGATACAGCCCGCTGACACAGACGGGCGGACGGACAGGGGGGCTTAGTAGAAGAGTCCCATTTGCACCCTTTGAATACGGGACCCTAAAAAGTATAATTTCATAACAAGTGGAATAGAAGAGATATTTCTTCAAAAGCACACTTTTACAAACTGTGCTTTTGAAATTTGAATCATCAAAAGAATTTACTTACACTGGTTCAGAATGCTATTCCTACCGAGAACCAGCAAGAAAGTCGGCGGTTGCTCTTTTCAATGCTCAATTTATAAGAAGTTACTCATCTTAAAGTCCCGAAACAGTCACGGAAAAACGGTATCTCAAAATTCGGTTCGGAAAAAAAACCATACGCGTGCGAGCGTTTAAAATTTTGTACACAAAAACATAAATTGGACTTTTAAAAAATTGGCACAGTGCAGACAACAGAATGTGCATCAACAACCGCCCCCGAGTACTATTTTGGGATGATACCGTGTCAACTAAATTATTTGGGCTTATTTGCGTGCTATTCTGTAACAATGCATTTTGTTTTTGAGATTGTAAATTGAAAATGCATCAACAACGCAAGAAATAAAATCAGAACTGTGAGCTAACACCTCTGCACAACGGCAATGGACCTCCCTACATTCTAAGTATAATCACTCATAATATAATACCACTAAGTAAAACTTACTATAGAATAGAAACTTAGATCCCATCAAGGGATTCGTCCTAGTGACGATGTCTATCGAGGTAAGTACCTCGAAGCCCTAAACCTAAAATTTGTGAATTTTAGTTTAGAGAAGAATCAACTGAACTAGAACCACCATCTAGGCATCATAAAAATCAGGACACATTCAAAAAACAAATAACCAAAACTTTTATATTAAACTTTTTCATATTTCGTTATTAACTTATTATTTTTTGTATTTCGTGGCTAAAAAGCCACGATATAAATTCATACCTAATCTTCGGCTATGTCCTCAAGATTTATATGGGTCCCTGTATCATCACGACTGAGTAGTTGTACAGTTATAGAAACGAAAGCTTTCGAAGTTCCATTACAATCGGTTCATTAGAAAATATACTTAATTGAACAATCCGTTGCAATATTTGAAATTTGAATACGAAGCTAAATAAACGTCTATCGCAGCGGTCTCCAAACCTAAAGCCGTAGTTTTAGAGAGCTGAAATGCCTGATATCTAGTCTTGTTTATTACGCCTACCTACCTAGGTAGGTACATTTATTTTATAATGTGGGGAAAAAATTAACTATCAAATATTTCTAGATAGATCTAGGCCCTTTGGACTAACTAGCGGAGGAATCTTAGGCTAAAAAGTTCGCAGACCCCTGGGCTAAAGCATCAGGTATATCAGACTTAGGTACCTATATCAAAAAGCTGAATATGAAACAGAAACAGATAAAGAAAGAAGGATAGCTACTCACATAAATAGATTCATACGTCTCGCCAAAGAACACAATGGGAACTCTCAGTGGGATCTCAGGTGAAGAAACGTCAGCTCCCCTCGGTAGCCGCTGGTCCAGACCTGGGCCAGTCGGATAGAACTGGTCCCTAGTCACCGCGGTACAATGTCCTGCCAGTAAAAGCACCAGGACGACACCAGGCGTCCACATCGTGCCAAGTTTCCTGTCACACTACCGAATATTGATAACACTCGGGGCAACTTGTTGACGAATTCGTACAGAGCAGTTTTTTGTAGAAGCTCCCGAATTCCCAAACAATCGAAATTTGCACATTAAAATATGTTTAATTCAAAAACAGAATTAAAAGACAATCGCTAATTACGTATTCATTAGGGAAATTGTCAATTAAAATGAAGTTATTTTCGTTTGGAACAGCTTTGAATAACAACTAATTATGTAGATAGGTAAAGAAGGTATCTAAGTATCTATCTATTTACATTTAGACAATTTTAACAGCAAACAGCAAACACGATTAAAGGAAAATAAACAACAGATAATAATAATTAGGTACACTTATCAAGTAACACAAGTTCAATGCGAAAGCTATAGATTTAGATGATTAGCCTATAGTTACCTATTATGATTTGAGTTGATTATTGAAGAAATCAATGAAATCAATCAGCGATAAAGTTAAGGGTTCTTTTATATTTTTATAATTAGCGATTTGGGTCAGTAGTGGTAAAAATTATTAGCTTTTTAAATAAAAGCGTTTCCAGCTTAGGCGTCATAAAATGGTCTCATCTCGTGAAAGCTTTTATCCAATTTATTATCTAAAAAGAAAGATTTTTAGATTCGATAAGATAATTATTTTTTAAATAAGTTGGTAACTAGGTAGGTACCTACTTAGGTGTAATTTTTTCTTTTCTACGATTTCTACTCCTTAATTACTCATTGAAGGGCTGTAAAGCAGTAAGATAAAAATAGTTCGAGCTTTAAATCTAACAAGGAACAGTTAAGATTTACGACAGTTCAGTTAAATGTGATCTGGGTTAATATGCTTGCGGTTACTTTGATGGCTTCAACAAAACACTACGCGAATCGCGATGGAAAGGTGTTCATCGCGGCTCCTAGAACTTTTAGAGCCCGGAAAAGTGTCCATATGTGGCTCCTAGAACTTTTAGATCCCGGAAACGTGTCCATATATGGCTCCTAGAACTTTGAGATCCCGGAAAAGTGTCCATATGTGGCTCCTAGAACTTTTAGAGCCCGGAAAAGTGTCCATATATGGCTCCTAGAACTTTGAGATCCCGGAAAAGTGTCCATATGTGGCTCCTAGAACTTTTAGATCCCGAAAACGTGTCCATATGTGGCTCCTAGAACTTTTAGAGCCCGGAAAAGTGTCCATATAAGGCTCCTAGAACTTTGAGATCCCGGAAAAGTGTCCATATGTGGCTCCTAGAACTTTTAGATCCCGGAAAAGTGTCCATATGTGGCTCCTAGAACTTTTAGATCCCGGAAACGTGTCTATATGTGGCTCCTATAACTTTTAGATCCCGGAAACGTGTCCATATATGGCTCCTAGAACTTTGAGATCCCGGAAAAGTGTCCATATATGGCTCCTAGAACTTTGAGATCCCGGAAAAGTGTCCATATGTGGCTCCTAGAACTTTTAGATCCCGGAAAAGTGTCCATATGTGGCTCCTAGAACTTTTAGATCCCGGAAACGTGTCCATATGTGGCTCCTAGAACTTTTAAAGCCCGGAAAAGTTTCCATATGTGGCTCCTAGAACTTTTAAAACGAGAAAAAGTGCTCATCGTAGCTCCTAAAAAGTTTAAAACCATACCATCACCATACCTACTTAGTGCTTATGATGTCATTACGGTTGGTTGTTTTAGTTTAGTGTAACGTCCTGACTCCCTGCTCTGCTATGTTGTCATACTGTCATCACGCGTCGCTAGACGCTACGGTTTCGCTTTGTGTCTGTTCTAACCATAATGTTTCGGTTTGTTTGAAGGGAATTTACATCCTTTCTGGAAAGCTATAAACTAGAGTTAACTTTGAATTGCGAAACTGACGGTTCATTATTTGATGATAGTAACTTTATACCTGCAGGCTTTAGTAATATACCTAACAGCCATCCCTTTGAAGTTGACTTATTTAGAATAGAAATAGAAGTGGCTTGTCGTTGTTGATTCTACCTTTGCGGGCTTTTTATCAGGTCACCAGCGCTCGTTCGTCATTCGTTCGACATTTCACACAAATTCAATTCTAGATTCAATACGAACGTTTGACAGCAGATTGTACCTAAGTACGTAGGTACTCAGGGTACCTAGATTTAATTTAAGATGGTTTAAATCGACATTTGCATCGTCGATACCGCGACTAAGGTCTTCAATGATGTGTCCTACCTATGATGGCGTATGGGGCAGAATCGTGGAAACGGCCTCGTCCACAAACTAAAAGTTGCTCAGCGCGCTATGGAGCGAGCTATGTTTGGTATCACACTCAGGAATAAAATTCGGGACGAGGAAATCTGCAGAAGAACAAAACCGACATAGCTCAAAGGATTAGCAAGTTGAAGTGGTAATGGGCCGGACATGTCTGTCGCAGAACCGACGGCCGATGGGGCAGACGTGCTCTGGAGTGGAGACCGCGTACCGGTAAGCGCAGTGTGGGACGACCTCCTGCCCGCTGGACCAATGACCTGAAGGAAGGCGGAGGACCGTGTTTGGTGGTGCGCCCTTGGAAAGGCCTATGTCCAGCAGTGGACGCACACAGGCTGATGGAATGGAATGGTTTAAATCACAGATCTATGATTTAAATTTTAGAATATTTTAAGAACGTAAAAACCACCGATAAAGTTAATTGTCCAGTTAACAAAAATAATGCTGAATTAGTGTGAAATTGTGTCTTATCATTGAGGCGTACTATCAGGTCAAAAGTCAGATAATAAGAAAGAGTAATGACCAGTATATAAGAATGCTTAATGTACAGTTTATATATCTCTGGTGATACCGTTTTCCGTATTACCAAACATAATATTTTATTTTGATAAGAAAACAATTCTTAAAATATTTTCAGATTGAAATACACTGACCGTACCTAGGTTAGGTGTGAATTTGACATTGAGGTCCCAAGGTACCTCGATGGGAAGCGAAGCGTTGGCCTCAATAGCTCAATGGTTAATAGGAGCGGACTGAAATCCGAAAGGTCGGCCGCTCAAACCCCACCCGTTGCACTATTGTCGTACCCACTCCTGGCACAAGCTTAAAGGTGCCCACGCACTTGAACCGCACTGCAGCGGAACTTTACCTTTACGCTTAGTTGTAGGGGAAAGGGGAGTCAGTCATGATTAAAATGGCGTAACAAGATTCACAAGTCGCAGGG
This sequence comes from Maniola jurtina, assembly GCF_905333055.1. Lineage (NCBI taxonomy): Eukaryota > Metazoa > Arthropoda > Insecta > Lepidoptera > Nymphalidae > Maniola > Maniola jurtina. Next base: position 12,785,898 of record NC_060039.1, read on the forward strand.
AGCAGCTGGATTCAGGCGGCGGCGCAATGCAATAAATTATCTCTGGCTAAGGAAAACATCGTGAGGAAGCCTGTATGGACTTTAGCTTGGAAAAACATCGTGAGTAAACCTGCACAGATACTTCAGAGTTCTAGGTATGTGAAGGAAGTCTGCGAATCGGTATACTCTGTCAGCGCGATGGACTTTGCCCCAAATCCTTCTTATTCTGAGAAGAAACCCATGCTCAGCAGTTAGCTGGCGATGAAAATGATGTTATTCTTACTGATGGCTAGGTCGATCTTCAGTCTAGACAGGTTTAAGAATCCATGTACCTAGATACATTAGGTTCACAAAAGTTTATCACTGCAACATTTTGAGGCCATAAGTACGTTGACCGCACTGATAAATCGAGTGCAAAAATATCTTCCTAAATCCGTGAGTTTAATTTAAAATCCCGAAAATGCATCGAGCGAACAACCCTGGCATTTTGCCCTCACGATAATGTTATCTGCTTACGTTAAAATCTCAGAGAATGTTGTAGATAATAATTCTCGAACATCTAAGTGAGTAATATTTTCAACTTATTTGAATCAATGTGAATTAATATACCGACCTATACTCGTAAATAATGTTATGAATAGGTAAGTAACTACAAGAAATCCCGGAAGAAGCCAAATAATACAATCATTAGAACAAACTAAACAAATCTATGAATATCTAGTGAAATGATCATCAATTTTAATAACCCCCGACCCAAAAAGAGGGGTGTTATAAGTTTGACGTATCTGTGTATCTGTGTGTCTGTCTGTGGCATCGTAGCTCCTAAACGAATGAACCGATTTTAATTTAGTTTTTTTTTTGAAAGGTGGCTTGATCGAGAATGTTCTTAGCTATAATCCAAGAAAATCGGTTCAACCGTTTGAAAGTTATCAGCTCTTTTCTAGTTACTGTAACCTTCACTTGTCGGGGGTGTTATAAATTTTTAATTTACTCTTGTAAACTGCATGAGATTAGGTCAAATGTAGTCTAGAATGAAATCTGAGCACCACTCCACGCAACTGATTTAATAGTTTTTGATTTATCGTGCAAAATGTCGGAAAATACCAGAGTACGGAACCCTCGGTGCGCGTGTCTGACTCGCACTTGGCCGGTTTTTTTTATAACGAGATAATCAATCCACACTTGGCCAGCGTGGTAGACCATGGCCAACGCTTTCTCATTCTGAGAGGAGACTTGTGTTCAGTAGTGAGCCGGTGATGAGTTAATCGTGATGATCTTGGGGTATCCGTCTTCTTCAGGAATTTGGTGATATCACTAGGAAATATCGCTATTTCCAAGAAAATCATCAAGATTAAAAAAAAAAATTAAATGCACGTAATCGTAGTCGCATGTAACAGCTAGTATAAAAAAGTAAGTAGGTAAGTGAAGTACCTAAATGAATTAAAATAAAAAAATAACTCAATAAGTTTCGTGACCTTTAAACTGTGTTGTTATCAAAAAAAGCAACGCTTACCATTATTGCTGACATTTCTCAATAATTTTACTGGAAACTAGATACCTACTTAAGCATTTGTAATGAATGCATTTGATATCATGATGTAAGTTAATGTGTATTGTACAACGATAAACTGGTCCCAATATAAATAGGACAGTAGGTTAGCGAAGAGCATCATAATAATATTTTAACCTTAAATCAATAACGTTGGTCCTCGAAAATTTGGAAAAATGGTAGCTAAGAGCATATTTGTTGTATTCTGTCTACAGTTGGTGCTTATGAAGGTATGTTTTAAGTACATTTTAAATCCATACTTAATATTATAAATGTGAAAGTGTGTCTGTCTGTCCATCTGCTACCTTTTCACGGCCCAACAGTGTAACCGATCCTGACGAAATTTGGTACAGGGTTAGCTTATATCCCGGGGACGGATACGACTACTTCTTATCCCGGAAAATCAGAGTTCCCGCGGGACTCCTAAAGACCCATCCACTTAACCGATTTGTATGAAATTTGGTACCGAAGTAGCTTGCGTTCCTGTTATCGAAATAGGCAACTTTTATCCCGGAAAATCAAACAGTTCCCACGGGATCTATAAAAATTAAACCCACGCGGACGAAGTCGCGGGTAATCTAGTAAGTAATAGATTGGTAAGTACTTAGGTCAATCAAACAGGCTGTTGACGTCCAGAGACCTTCCCAAGAGCGCGCCACCACACACGGTCCTCCGTCTTCCTCTACCGCCCATGTTTCCGGTACCTTCTTAAGGTCGTCAGTCAAGCAGGTTGGAGGTCGTCCCACGCTGCGCTTGCTGGTTCGCGGTCTCCACTCCAGAACACGTCTGCCCCACCGGTCATCGGTTGGTTTTGCGACAGACATAGCCTGTCCACTGCCACTTGAGTTGACTAATTCGTTTAGTACCTACTTTGGTACCTATAGGTAGTTATCTATAAAATTGTCTTTCGCAAACCTATGATAAATGGCTATTTATTTGTTTTACAGTATACTCTGGGCCAATGTATTCCCAGAGTCGCAATACCAGAACCATGCGGTCCAGTGTTCGGTGTGCCAAGCGCATTTACCAGCGAGCTGGCGATGCAAATGCCGTGGCTCCCAGCCCCGAGCTTCTCAGTGAGCTCAGATGACTTGGCAGTGGCTGGCATGGTGACTGTATGCGGGTCTATGCCATTCCTTGGCACTGTGAGCATGGCAGGGGAACTCCCGGCCGCCGGACAAGGGACTGTTTTGTACAACTGTGGCAACGGGGACGTTGGCATTGTACGTGAAGTGCCATTCTCTGGCATGGTCGCTCCGATGGGCTCTGTGTTTTGCTGAACCATTTAGCTGTTAGGTTATTTATAATTATTGTTTAATAAAATTGAGTTGAAACATTTGTCTTTTTTATTGAAGTCGAAACTTTTTTTTTTAATGGTAAAATCATAACCCTTCCTTTTGGCTTTGCCGTAGTTGGGTAAAAAAAAGAGTTTATTTGTATAATTAATAATACCTACCTATCTATAGTTTTGTAATAAAACATTATTTTAAAGTATCCAAATTATTTATTACACGACACAATAAAAACAACAACTTAATGAATCAAAGTGCGACACACCGAAAATGCAACGAGAGTATATTTGTAGGCCTGAATCCCTTTCACGCTGACATCGGTCGCGCAGACTGTTCGCACTGCGACGTCACAGTGTGACTCAATCGTGACCGACATACGCAACCGACGTCAGTGTAGCAGTATAGAGAAGTAATTCAGGAGTTAGATGTATCATTATTGGGCGGTGCTTTTTAGAAGGCTAAGACTCCCCGTAACATTTCTTACAACTACCCGCGAAATTACAGTTAGGCCTTATTTACACGAGAGCATTTTTAACACCCGTTAAAAAGCGTCCAAATAGAACAAATCTATTGTGTGAACAGATACTTGGGAATACATTTGTTGTATTTGGACGCTTTTTTAACAGATGTTAAAATGACGATAAGGTCTATTTTACACTGAAGCTCGAAATCTATCAACGAGATGTAAACTCTCATACTAAGCACAATAAATGGCACTGCGAATAAAGGCTAGAATGGTGAGAAGGCACTGAAGGTTTGAGAGTTGGAGAGTTAGGCGTAGCAGTTCCCCTCGTTCTGGTAGCACCATTCGGGCTCGATTGATTCAGCCTTGATGCCCATACGAACTAGACGCTCCCTGCAAACAAGATAAGATTAGGTACCTGCTCTTTTGCAATCTGAATACCTATATTTGCTGTCAAAAGGTTTAAGAATTTTTTATTGGAACATAATATATGTAATCTCATTACATCAAGAAAAACTTAAGACAAAAATAATGTTCTATTTTTGTAGGATGTTTTTCTGTCATTCGATATTCGAGATTCGATGTTTCGTTCCACATGATCGTCGTAAAAAGTATGTCTTCTTGTAAACATTAAATTATAATTATTAATATAATAAAGATTGAGTTTGTGGGCGGAACAAGATTTTATTTTTACCATTTGGTTATGGCTCCTTTGCATGCAAAACTGGAAGCCCTGAAACTCAATCTAAAGTGAAAAGTTCAGTAGTATCGGGTCAAATTTTTTGTTCGTATGACGATGGAAGAAAGACATCAGTCTGATTCTGGTTTGTGCGGCCACATCGAGAAGTTGAAAGGCACAGAAAACTTTGCCAATTGGAAATTTAAGGTAAAGAACTATCTTGAATTGAAAGGCTGGTGGTGGGTCGTAGCAAATGAAGGTCAAACGAGTAAACAAAAAGAAAACCTGGTAGAAGTGGACACAAAAGTAAAAGCAACGCTTTGCCTTTTACTTGAACCCGATTGCTTCACGCATGTGTATAGAGCAAGGACTGCAAAAGAGGTCTGGGATTGTTTATGCACAGCTTACGAAGACAAGGGGTGGGGAAGACGAATTACGTTACAACGAAAACTCTGGCAATGTAAACTTGAAAACTTCGAGTCTATGGAGAAATACATCTCCGAAATAATGTTTTTGTGTAATCAGTTGAATGACATCGATGCTCCAATTGATGATGACTGGATAGTGTCTATTATGCTGAGCGGGTTGAGTGAAGTATACAATCCCCTTATAATGGCTGTAGACAACAGTGGACAAAAACTAAGCCTTGAGCAAATTAAAACCAAATTGATACAAGAGGCGAATAGACAATCACATATACATATAGTATACACAGAAAAATACATGATACAGAAGAAACTATGCAAGAGGGTGTAAATGCGGCCTTATTGCTAAAGCGATCTATTACAGGCAACTTTTGGTGAAAGAATTAAATTATAAAGGTGGATTAAGGAGAAATCTTCTGTAATAAAGCCTCACGAGAAATTAACCGCTTTCAAGTGTTGGAATGACTTGCCACCCACCAATACGCGACGTAAAATGATTGATCTAAGTATAGGCTAAAGTAAAAATTAATGTGGTGATATGGCATCGATTCTATTTTTTTTTTTTCTCTAAACTTAGCTGCATCTTTTTCTTCATTAGTATTGCTAGGAAGGACGGAAAATGAATTTGAACAATAATACATACAATAGGCCCGCAACTGGCACGGGGTTTGAGAGGTTAAGTTAAATTATGTTGGTCTGTACTTTCCTTATTACATTGGTAAGAAAAAGATGCAAATACTCCAAAATTTAGTTGCGCTCAGAATCTAAGAGAACTAAATTCGTTCTGTTCTGAGAACGAAGTGACTAACATCGCTTGACAAATTAAAGCGGAGTTGGGCGGGGCACGTATATCGCAGAGAGGACGGACGCTGGAGGCGAGAGCTGCTGAAATGGTACCCGCAAACTGGTCGCAGAAGCGTCGGAAGATCCCCATTACCTGATGTGAAGCATGCGCCTCTCAGCGTCCTGCCAGCCAGTGGACGGCTCGCCCCACAGCCGCTCAGCGAGCGCGGCGGCGCGCGGCCACAACCGACCGTCCAGTACTGATGAGTCCGATTGTTCCGACCATAAGGCTGCTTCACCACCTGGATACAAATCAAATCATTTATTTATTTGCTCAAATGCAGGTTAAAATAGAAATTACAATTCATTTTGGTATCACCACATTTGCCATGGAATGGCGTGCAAATGTTTTACATGCGGGCACCTAATATTAAATCCAAACTGTACAAAATTTACTACATAGTCGAGAATAATAAACAAATAAAATGTCAAAATGTTACTATGTAGAAACAAACGGATTAAATGAAATCGATAATTTTATCTCATTTTGTAGAAATAATTATGAAACATTAGGAATTAACGAACTTAACGTACATTGAATGCAACATAAACATAAATTACAATAGAAAACGAACGATGATGAGTCTGGAGGTAGGTACAAAACTATAGGATTGGAATGCCATTTTGGGTTTCGTTTCATGTGTGTAACAAATCAAAAGTGAATACAGGCATTTTTTGGGCAAGTTGTAATTCTCTCCACAATCAATTTTAGACTTGCCTTTACGCTAGTTTAAATAATGTATTAAAAGTATCTTAGTATCCAACAATTATTCAATAATTATTCTATCTCTTACCCATGATCTGTTCGTAATATTCCTGCGCCATCACTTTGGGGCTATTTTCGTAAACCTTCTGCCAGCCGATGTAGGGCGAGCACCAGTTGTTTCCTGCAATAAAATATCGGGTATTTTATAGTTTGAGAAGAGTGTTATTTTCCGACATTTCTTACGATGCTGCTGATCGATTGCGGAAGAACTGTATCAATCATTATTACAATCTCAATCATTGTGATTGGCTGAAGTTATGGTATATTGCAGCAATGCATTGTAGCCAATAGAGAGCGAGCGTCAACCTTTCAACCAATCAGAAGTGATTGCGATCGAGACATATAGCTGTCATTTTACCGTTACCGAGCTTCTTGTTACGAACATGCATGGCATTCGTTTTCAAATAAAATATTGCGAACTAACATTTCTGTTACTCGATACTTTAATTTTTTATTTTGGTTTATACAAAGTGGTGAGAAAGACATTGACGTTCCTTCTGACTTTCTTTTAAAAGAAAGAACATTTTCTTTATGATTAGGTACCTACCGAATGAAAAAACTGCGATATTCTTGCAGAAATTGGAAAAGAAAAAATTCATTTTGAAAGGGAACGCTTTTGGAAAAATTCCAGAAAGGCTGGCAACGCATTGGCAGTTCTTCTGGGGATATTCATGGGCGACAGTAATCACTTAACATCAAGTTTCATCAGCTTTCAATATGAAAGGGACATTAAATGAAAGACACTTGGTATTGATAGAATTAATAATTTATAGAATCAATCCGAACGAAACTACCCATTATGGGTAATAACTAACTACTGCTGCTTAATATAAACTAGTACGTACCACTGCCGACCCAAGCACCGAACCCGCAGTCGAAATAGAGAGCGTCGTAGTTTGACATGATGAGCCGGTAGCCCTTCTCCAGCAAACCCTTGACCTGAGGGTCTTCTCCCGTCGTCCACACCTGAGACACAACATAGATGCAACTAAATTCCAATTTTGAAAACTGACCAATTCAAAAAAAAATTGCATTATAAAATAAGTACTTAAAACAAAATATAAAATTTTAAATTAAACATTTATATACAAATTGATAAAAATTCCTATTGGAATTTGGATATTGAAGATGCCGGTTTAGATTACTTTTAGGTATACATGCACAAGAACATTTAAACTGGCAGTTTTAATTTTGACTCTTTTTGTCAAGAGAATACGGTTGTCCTTAGTCTTGGAATAGGTATAGTACGCGACAGGTCAAGATGGCAATCGGGGTAGGGACGCCCCGCACATCCGTACAGCCCGTGACATGCGGGTGTACATGGCGTTCGCCCGATTGCCATCTCGTCCTGTCGGGCACTATAGGTAACAACATTTTTGTTTAAAAAAAATATTGACACATTCTGTATTTTTTTAGTGCCTCACCTGAATGATATAGTCATCTTTGTTGAGGTATTTATCCGCGTGCACATAGTTGGTGAGAGTGCTGGTCCACATAATCAGAGGCAGTTTTTTCCCGAAGGCCTGTGGAAAAAACAAAATTCCCAGTTATTTCCGACTACAGGAAGGTCTTAGCTTTCCGCGAGTCAGTTTACGTGACGTCATGACAAATCCAATATGGCGAACATGACAAAAAAATTGACAGAAAATTATTAAGTTGAGAAAGAGGACCGAAAATCCTCAATATAAGTAAAAACTTTATTACATACTAAATTAAATTTTTTTTTACAAATTACAAATAATACTAAATACAATAATCGAAATTAATGTTTGTTTGTCTGTTCGTTAACCTTGCGTTCGCGAATACCTATCAAATCAGAAGCTTCATGAACTGCTGGATTTCTGACGAGGTGTTCCAGCACTTTTTGCTGACCTCATAGTGACCTCAAAGTCACCTACCTTGTACACTCGAGCCTGCGCTTTAGTCTGGAAGTAGTTCCACAGGTCCAGGAAACCGGGCTGGTCCAGCTGCCAGCGGTTCTGCTTCATGAACTGCTGGATTTCAGACGAGGTGTTCCAGCACTTCTCGCTGACCTCATCTCCTCCCATGTGGAATATGTCCGTTGGGAACACCTCTGAAAGATCAAACAAGTCAAGTTCAAACTTCAGGGTTCCAACAACGACCTACTTTTAACAACTGTAGATTTTCATTTTCAAAGCTTCTCACCTGCCATATCTGAGTAGATGTCCTCCAAATAGTCGTATAGCTCGTCCCTCACGGGGTTAAGCTGACCGCACGGAGGCTCCACGCAGTACGACTGCCATGGCTGAGCCTGATCAGACAATCAGATTTAAATTATCGCACATAAATACGCGAATTAGCCAGCTGAAGTGGCAGTGGGCAGGCCACGTCTGCCGCAGAACTGATAGCCGCTGGGGCTGACGTGTTATGGAGTGGAGACCGCGTATCCGCAAGCAAAGTGTGGCGCGCGATGTTAGGATTCTATAGTCGCTGAGAATTTATCATATAACGCTCTCCCGGTCACATACGCTCTTGCAGGTGTGCAGAACGACGTATTTAACTGCAGGGTATTTTATACACCTGTAAGATTATAACGAAATTGTGTGTGTGTGTTTGTTTGTTTTTGCTTGTACTTGGGCTTCGGATTTGGCCTCGACTTGAGCTTGTGTAAGTGTGGGCGTGTGGGTGGTGATATGCGTGCATGCATGGGCATATGCGTGTGCATCTATGAGTGGGTGTAGACTGTAGATGTATGTGCGTAGACGTACACACATCTACAGTGAGACACACACACACATCGTGGTATCGAGAGCGGTGCAGATTTTGAACGCATAGGGCAATGTCCACCGAGGTCTCTTTCCGTCCACTTTGCCAGTAGATAATCCCTGTTTTTCTTTTTTTTTTCACTTGTTGTGTATCCCTTCTGGCAATGTAGTGGAAATAATCGAGTAGTCTCGTATGGTTGTATATGTGGGTGTGGGTATATGTGTGTTGGATGTGTGTGTGTCCATGTGTAGTTTTAGTTATGGGTGTATGTGTGTGTACTCACGTTAAAGCACACGGTTAGTCCAGTGTCCTGCCAGCCTTCGCCCACATGCGCAGGCGCATCGAACTCTGGCAACACTCTGATGCCCCTCTCTAGAGCGAACTTCACCACGTCACGGATGTTTTCCTTTGTGTAGATCTAGAAAACGGTTACAAAATTGTTAATCTAATATCCTGTAAGCGGTGATAACCTAGTGATTAAGACGTTGGCTTCCTATTCGGAGGTCGAGGGTTTGATCCCGGGCACGCACCACTAACTCTTCAGAGTTATGTGTGTTTTTAAGCAATTAAATACCAATTGCTTCAACGGTGAAGGAAAACATAGTTAGGAAACCTGGTTGCCTGAGAGTTCTGCATAATGCTCTCAAAGATGTGTGAAGTCCGCCAATCCGCACTTGGCCAGCGTGGTAGACTATTTTGAGAGGAGACCCGAGCTCCGTAGTGAGCTGGGGACGGTTCGATGATAATGATGACAGGGATTCTGGGTTTTAACAACTATACAGTATCGAAGTACAGAATAGAGTATTTTTTTCCAGAAGCGAAAAGTTCAGAAAGTATTGCCTACTAGTTCAACCAATAACTGCTAAAATTCAAGTTGGATAAACTCATTATTTCTTGTCACTAAATAGGTATGCACATTTCCTCACCCATTGTTTTTATTAGCAAAAAATTTTCTTGATTCATTTAAGAACGAAAATATTTATGGTCTCACATAAAGAAGAAAATTGTGCTATGTCTTTCCCACTTCTGATGTTAAAAATTGATAGATAGATACAACCTTTTATAGAATCGAAACATAAACTGACTTTGGTAGGATTGTAAGCGCCGTATTTGGTCAGGTTGGGCCTCTTTGAAGACTGGAAGGGGAAGCTCTGGCTGTCCGTGATGTGCCAGTGGAAGGTGTTCAGCTTCACTGAGGCCATGGCATCTGTCAAATAATTGGAACATTTATGAATTGTAATCGAAATAATTAAAACATTTCGGTAGGTCGTATTGAAGAACTAGCTGATTCCCGCGACTTCGTCCGCGTGGATTTAGGTTTTTCAAAATCCCGTGGAAACTCTGTGATTTTCCGGGATTAAAAGTAGCCTATGTGCTAATCCAGGATATTATCTATGTCCATTTCAAATTTCAGCCAAATCCGTTCAGTAGTTTTTGCGTGAAAGAGTAACAAACATACACACACACATACACACAAACTTTCGTCTTTATAATATTAAGTGTGATGTGATTGTTGGGAAAGCATTCCGAACCAGTGTTAGATGCATTTGGCAATTCAAAAGTACTTGTGAAGTTTTAAAAATAAAAAATAAAATACTTTTAATATATTCAGCACATACAATAGTAACTATCTGTACTGACTAAAATCTACCAGTAGGTCCATATAAATTAATTATTTTTCAGGGGGGCTCTCATACATGAAAACGGAGCCAAAAAAAATCCATAAAGCAGAGTGACATGACAGAAATCTTACCAATCGTTGCCATAATAGAATTGATGGAATAGTAGTTTCTAGCGGTGTCCAGGAGGATTCCTCTGTAAGGGTACACCGGTTTGTCGTCGATCATCACATCTCTGGTGATCTGGAACATGAACAGTTTTGGCTAATATTGTAGAACTTTTCAGTTTTTCCAATTCTGTTCTTCTCTAAAATATAGTAAGTCGGGTGTCTGAATCTTTTTAACCCCCGACCCAAAAAGAGGGGTGTTATAAGTTTGACGTGTGTATCTGTGTATCTGTGTATCTGTCTGTGGCATCGTAGCGCCTAAACGAATGAACCGATTTTAATTTACTTTTTTTTTTGTTTGAAAGGTGGCTTAATCGAGAGTGTTCTTAGCTATAATCCAAAAAATTGGTTCAGCCGTTTAAAAGTTATCAGCTCTTTTCTAGTTTTCTTGTAGAAAAGAAGGTTAGATAACCGTCAGGTTCATAATATTATGTCAATTGACAAATGTCAAGCTGTCAAGATCGACGTTGCCTAGATACATGATTATTTATTTGAAAATGATGTTTTGGAAAACTCAGATACTTTGGACTAGTTACTGTAACCTTGACTTGTCGGGGGTGTTATAAATTTTTAATTTACACTTGTTTATTCTTTTTCTTATTGCTAAAAAAGGACGGAATATTAATATGGAGTTAAAGACTCATTGCTATAACTCTACAAAAAACACTATGCTAAGCACCTCTACTAAAAGTTCATTTCCTGGTGATACCTACCTACACAAAAAATAATACAAGTTTCTTAACGTCACTTTTGAGTTTTAAACTCGGAACCCTAAAATACATTGTTTGAAGAAAATTTAAAAAAAAAATTAATACGCTTATAATAATTTTTATAAAAAATTTCATTATATTTAGGCTTATATTAGCTTTTAGCTTATATTGTATTTCATAATAATTATATGTTTAGCTTCAGCAATATCGACAGCTTTCATAGTTACAGTTTGTAATGGCAAGAATCTCAAAACTTCGTAGATAGATACTAGTTTAAATGCTCTAAACCACCTAAGAGGTTGAAAAACTTTTAATAGGCTTTCTATTGAATTATAGATTTTTTCCATAAAACTACTTTTACGTTCACCTAATTTGAATAAATTTTAGCGCGCTTATCACTAAGCAGATACACGATGAATCAGATGTTTATTGTGCAGCAATTTATCTTGTCATTTGAATGCTGCATAACAATATTATAATCACTATACGGCTATGACCTTATTTGCATGACCATAATATTTATTGTTTGCGATTATCCCTGAAGAGCAATGAGCAGTCGAACTTTTAATTTTTTTTTCATATATTTATTTATATTTACCGACTGGCTCACATGGCCGACAAAAATCCTCGAAGTCCACTAAAGTCAAGCATGATTTCCCACAGAGATTAATATTATTATACCCATACTTCCATATCCTTACTTTATTATAACTAGATGTCGCCTGCGATTTCGTCCGCGTGGATTTAGGTTTTTTTAAATACGGTGGGAACTCTTTGATTTTCTGGGATCAAAAATAGCTTATGTCCTTCCCCGCAAGCAAGCTGTCAAACTTAATCAAGCTGTCTAAGGGACATTTCAAGTAATATGTCCTTTAGAACTGAAACTTACTTTGTTTTTTTTTTGATGGACGAAAGTTATCCCACCGGTGACCGGAACCATAACCAGAACCAAACTTTATACAGTACCAACAGTGTGCGACTTTACGTGCATTAGGATTAATCTGCCGTCTGCGCCGGGGCATAAAGGACTATAAAATGTCACAATGTGATCTCCCCCATAACTGGAAGTTGTTATGCAAATAGGCGAGGAGTCAACGTTCGCGAACCGGTTTCAAAAAATGTATAAGGACATCGATTTGTTCTTACGATAAAAAGAAACAATGCTGATGATACATCTACGAATAGTTGCGAATGTTTATAAAATAAAACCTAGCTACAGTTTTACGGTCATTTTTAAAGCGGCCGCAAATAAATTGTAATTCGGGTGCTTGGAAAACAAACTGCGGGTTCCAAAAATATTAGGTTGGCGACTAATGCTACGCCAAAAAAACTAATGCTACGTTAAAAAATAAAAATATAGGAACCTGATAATATTATGATTGTGAGTATCTTTTAAATTACCTAATATCTGGCATTGGAAAAGAAAAGACGCTACCTGAATGATGAAAAAGCGAAATCAATTTGACATTTATGGCTAACTTGCCAATGCCCACGACTTCGCCCGCGTGGATTTAGGTTTTTCGAAATTACGTGGGATCTCTTTGATTTATTGTTATATATAAATATTAATGATATAGTGTATGTTTGTTACTCCTTCACGCAAAAACTACTGGACGGATTAGGCTGAAATTTAGAATGGAGATAGATTATACCCTGGATTAGCACATAGGCTACTTTTTATCCCAGAAAATCAAAGAGTTCCCACGGGAATTTTAAAAAAACCTACATCCACGCGAAATTAAAATTTTTAGGTAAGAATAACAAATTAATAGGTAAGAAGTAAGTTCAAATTCAAATTCTAAATATTTTTATTCAATTAGACTTTTACAACTTCTTTTGAATCGTCAAAAGCATCTACCACGGGTTCGGAATGCCTTTCCACCCAAGAATTAGGTATATTTATTTATAATTTAAAGTACTAGTAAAATGTGTTCATTGTTTATTATTATATACAATTAATTTAAATTCAAATAATTTATTTCCAAAACGATTAATAACTAAGTACAATTAAAATTACATCGTACTAAATACCTAAAATCCTAAGTACCTACTTAGTTAAATAAAATAACGACAAGTTAATTAAATCCCGATAAGAAAAGTAAAATGAACAAATGATAATTATACGAGCGTTGAAATCGATTGGGTAATGAGTTTAATGCTAACAAAATATTTATTGCCTAAAATAAAAAATGTAAGGATCATTATATTGTTTCCTTAATCATTCTCCGTTTAATCTAATAATAATTATTATTCCTACTATAAAATAATCATCCCAATTAACATATTTTGTAAGTATTTATCTAGCGGTCAAACGATGTTTTAGCGGGAATTCGATGACCTGTTAAGGACATCAAAGGACATCTTCGAAAGTGTAACAATTTATAGCTTCAGTGACATTAGGTAAATTAGAACTATCACATAATAAAATCCATAAAAATGCACTAATAATGCCACGCGAGGAACAAAAATAATCAATAACTAATAAATAAGATTAAAATAAAGGTCATCATAATAAAATAGACGCATAAAGAGCAATAATAGCCAATAAAACTGCATTTATAAAAATTCATGCTCATTTAAAATTCAATAAATGCATTTTTGTTGTTTTTAAAAGAGATTTTGTTCTAGAAACTGAAAATGAACTAATAATAATTCTATTAATTAGTCTTCATTTGAAAGTTGCTAAGTACTGATGGAGTATTTAAATTTTTTAGAGGATTTTAGAGTAGATCTTTCAGAAATGGGATGAAAACGATCTTTATTAGGAGTCAGTACAATTTTTTTTTTAATTATTTAGATAAATTTCGTTTGAATTGCACAAAAGATTATATTTTCCTCAATGTAGGTCCTAACTTCAGATCCAAACAGAATTCCATTAACAGATTTATACACGAATAGTTTAAACGCTAAAGAAGGGCAGAATCGAAATGCTTACCAGTAAGTGGTTCTTGATATCATCGAACACGAAGAGCTGCGACAGCGTCTCCAGACCATTTCGGATGCCAAAGAAGTTGTTCGCGAAGATAGTAGCGTTGATTCTGTCGTTACTCTCCGGTGATACTCTGAGACCGTAGCTCTCATCCACGCCGGTCGGGGAGAATTCTAAGGAGAATTGATGACGTTGAGCTGACATTGAAGGCGATTCTGATGTTTTTCTCTAAAATAAGTTTAGGGCATCTCCATCCTTTTCTTTTTAATATTGCTAAAGTAGAACGAAAAATGTGTTTTAAAAGTAAACGGGCGCTTGAGTATGGAAACCATAGCCGCAGCGGCGGGCACAAGTGAAATTAACAGTATGTATTCAAATACGGCTCTGATCTACACTGACATAGGTCGCGTTATTGTGGGTCATGGAACTCACGAAAAATTTAAAGAATTTTTGTACCATGAAAGACAATCCTATTGTTTTATACTCTTTTCTATGGTTAATAACTTTTTTGCCTACTGATTTTGAATCAAATATAATTTACATAATATACAAAAGAGGTACAATATTATCTTTGATTTACAATGACTACATAGAAGTTATTGTTGATTCAAAAATATTTTGGTTCATGTCCGGAACTTTTCGCAAAGCGGGTCCAAAATGCCCAATTACCTTTAAAGATTATTTTTAGTGTGCTCTACAAATTGAAACAATAGGCTGAACAAACGACTGGCGCCTAAAGCCACGAGGTTTGAAAGTTCTAAATTAAATTAGGTTTGTCTGTCCTTTTCTTATTACATTGGTAAGAAAAAGATGCAAGTAGATTTAATTTAGGTGAAAATAATTTAACTTACCTTTAACATTAGGGTCTTCGTTGACTAGATATACGTAGACGGATTTGCCAGATGCTTTAGGTACCAGACCTGTTGGAATCGCTAAACCAACCAAGCTTTTGAATCTCTAGAAAGATAAAACCAATGCTTTAAATACATAAAAATTAAAGGATAAATAACATAAAATCTATGTTAAACTAAATGAATTTATTTTTCGGGAATATATTTAACTAACGAGTTATATGGAGGTTAACGTCAGACACGTGTCAGTGTGGAGTGATTTCGGTCTTCTTGATTTCTTCCGACATCTTCAAGAACCTATCGGCAATTGTTATTCCTGATATTATTTTAACAAATTAGCACAAACCAATAATAAACTACACCTAAACACATACAATATTATGTACATATAAACCTTCTTGAATCACTCTATCTATAATTAATGAAAACCGCATTAAAATCCGTTGCGTAGTTCAAAAGATCTATGCGTACAGAGGGAAGAGACTTTATTTTATACTTTTATGGTAAAATATTTATTAGAAGAATAAAATCCGTACGTAAACTGAGAAAAATGTACCTAAACTTGACCCTAAATCGTTAATTCTGCGTGGAAGAGGTGACGGAAAATCGTTCTTATAGTATCAAAAATAATGATTTTATCAAAAAATTACCCCACCTCTGGAGATAAAGGACCAATCTATTTTTAGCAATCTGTAGTTCCAATTTACTTAGTATATATTAGTCACAAAGTGTACCGAAAATCTGTACAAGTATGCATATACGTCCTTAATACGCGACATGTACGAGACGGCAATCAGGGTATGAAGCGGGGGGGGGGGGGGGGGGGCACGTCCGGGAGCTGTGAGGGTGTGCGGGGCGTCCTCACCCCGATTGCCATCTCGACCTGTCGCGTACTATACCTAGAGATGCAACTCACCTGGGCAGCAGCTTGCACCAAATCGTCTGCTTTGCCTCGCTTAAGATTTAGAACTTCTATGTTGTTAATGTTTACTTTGGACAGGAATCTTCCCAAATCTGTTACACCTGTTGGCGCTGGCCACAGTAGACCTAAATGTAAATAATAAAGAAAAATATAATGATAGTAAGAAAGCAATTGATCGCCATTTAACGATAAGATCTTTTTGTACCTACACTACATTTTAAGTTTTCTTTTTTGTGGTACAATAAAGTTTATACATACATACATACACAGTACACACATGCATACACACATACATACATACATACATAATATAATGATGTGAGAACCGAGTAATTTTTAAGATCAGAATAAAATAACTCTATTTGGCCTTACGCAAGTAAGTGGTTGTAGAATGTGGCCTTACGGAGTGACATTATATTTCAAACAGAAAAAAACTCCTAATAAAAAAGAAATAAAGGGTATAAAAAAAATATTTCTATTTAATGAAAGATCAAAAAATTAAGATAATATCTTAGTGAGGAATCATAATAAGATGCGACGAACAATTAAAAGATTACGACAAAAGGAATGCTAAAACAAACTAGGTACCTAAGAACGATTAAAATGCAATAAAATAAATGGCAAAACCGCAAACGGTACGCATTTTACTTTGCAACGAAAAATAAAAACTATTGTTACGGGAGCTGGTGCAACTAAGTAATAATTTTACTAGAGCTAATTTCTTTCAAGCAAAGATTTTTATATAAACCTATGAGGATGATACTGCCATTGGCGCAATTAAAGTGCCATAAGCCTACTTTGTCGTATTAGTTTACAAATTCCAAAAAACCAAATTAAATATGAATTTCGCGGGCAAGCCCGTCGCATCCACCTTAAATAGGATGTGGGTAAATAAGGGAGGAGGGCGGTCGTAACTCTACTCAACAGCTCAACCGATTTTGATAAATTATACGTCATCAGATTCGTCTTGATGGCGGGAGTGTTACTGGGTACATAAATTCTTAAAAAATTAAAATACTACGTATAGAAATAAGGCCGCGCTTGCACCATCTAGTATAGTTTCTTCTGATGTTTTCTGTGTATATTGTTTGTGTTAGCATACCATATTCATTGCAGAACATTTTGCAGGCCTCGAGGGAAAGTGCTGGCTCGGAGCTGAGTGGGTTATGCTTGGATTTGACGCATTTGCCATCTTCGCAGGACCAGTGCCACGCGGGCTGGTCTTCGGCTGTGCTCACACTGTGGGTAAAAAATCATTGGAGGAAACCTGCATAACACAAACACAAACACATCACCACTTATACCTAAGGGTTTATACTGGTTCCTCTCGCCTCAAGCAGAAGAAGCGCTGGAATAAACTGTGTCTTGTATTGTGATGTGTGGAATAACCCGAAAATCAGCAAAATGCTGTATGCTTTCAGCACATACCTAAAAGCATACAGCGCTAGTTTTCAGCCAACTCGACCTCCGGAATGTCTGAGAGTTCTCCATGATGCTTTCCAAATTGTTCACCTAATTGGCCAACCCGCACTTGGCCAGCTTGGTGAATTATAATAGGTATATAATGGCCTAAATAGTGTCCGTGCCTAATAGTGGGCCGATGATGGATTGAGATGATGATGAAGATGATGATACATATTGTGATGTCTAGACTCCTAGAAGTCTAAACTCAGCAAGTTCAAAGTTATTATTAAACGTTAACTTATTGAAAAATCCTACTATAAGAATAATGTATTATACTCAGATGATTATTTAAAAAATGAAAAGAAAGCTTGGGAATGAGTTGCTGAACAGCTTTGACAGTTCTAATAAGCTATGTTAATTTGTGAAGTGGTGATAATAAAATGAATATCCGGCTGATTGTTGTGAGCTCTTCTCAGACCTGGGCGCGATTGGAACCCTCGTAACTTTAGTTTCAAGATTACGTAATTACTAATTAGTTATCACCACTATATCATCTTACAAATCTATGGCCTTGTAGAGAGGTACAAAATATGAAAAAATACGTGTTTCAGGATTTTCGGAAATTCTGTCCGCACACCGATTTTCTAAATTCCACCCGAGCGAAGCC
Organism: Maniola jurtina; assembly: GCF_905333055.1. Classification (NCBI taxonomy): domain Eukaryota; kingdom Metazoa; phylum Arthropoda; class Insecta; order Lepidoptera; family Nymphalidae; genus Maniola; species Maniola jurtina. The sequence continues at coordinate 12,803,890 of NC_060039.1, forward strand.
AGAGCGACGCAGCTAGTCACAGATATTTTTTCTAAACCATAACGCGATTCTCCATTTAATTGCTAAACGGACTAATCCCAGATTTGTGTAAGGTTTCCATTAACGATTTTGCTGAGGTCGCTAACGCTCTACATAATATTATATTTTGCTCGGGTTTGCCTGTAAGTTGGTACCTACTTAACTACAATCGAATAAACATATGATAGACAATCAAAGTCTGACCTCAATAACTTTCATTATTGCGTTGGTATTTAGACCAACTTAAAGAAATCGAATTTCTATTATTAGATTCTTATTTAGAGAGCTATGCTTGAAGTTTCTCTAGGTACGAGATTAAATCAGAAATGAGGAGATCCGTAGGAGAACCAGAGTAACCGATATAGTTCAATGGGTTGCCATGCAGAAGTGGCAATGGGCAGGGCATATAGTTCGAAAATAGTCGTCGGGGTCCCAAGGTGCTAGAATGGCGACCTCGCATCGGAAAGCTCAGGTGTTTTTAAAATCAAATACAAGTTAGCCCTTGACTGCAATTTCACCTGGTGGTAAGTGATGATGCATTCTAAGATGAAAGCGGGCTAACATGGAAGGGGTATGGCAGTTTTCATTAAACCCACACTACTTTGGTTTCTACACGGCATCGTGCCGGAACGCTAGATCGCTTGGCGGCCTGGCTTTGCCGGTAGGGTGGTAACTTGCCACGGCCGAAGCCTCTCACCAGACAAGACCAGTTTAGAAATTATAAAATTCCAAACCCTGTCGGAAATCGGACCCGGGACCTCCCACTAACACCTCCCGCTTACCACTGCGCCAGGAAGGCCGTCAGTGTTAACAAAGTTAAAGTCAAGGGTATTCCCAACACTAAGTGGACAGACGACACCAAATGAGTCGCATAGAGCCGCTGAATAGCGGCGGCGCAATAACTTGGCGTGTGGAAGTCTCTACAAGAGGCCTATGTCCAGCAGTAGACGTCCATCGGTCGATAATGATGATGATAATAATTAATTATTAGATTAATAACGAAATGTTTTACCATGTTTTACTCACCATTGCAATACAAACAAGAAGTGTAGAACATAATAAAATAGATTATGGCGCCACATCTTGTGAACCTAGAACAAATAAAAAAGGCACTAATATTATAAAGGTGAAAGTTTGTATGGGTGTGTGTGTTTTTTACTCTTTCACGCAAAAACTACTGAACGTATTTGGCTGGGAATGGAGATAGATTATACCTGGATTAACACAGGCTACTTTTAATCCCGGAAAATCAAAGAGTTCCAAATCCCAAAAAAAAAAAAAAACAATATTTTCGAACAACTATAATTTACGTTTATTATCACGGAACCCTCGCTGTGCGAGTGTGACTCGGAGTTGGCCTGTTTTATTCTTAGGGTTCCGTACCCGAAGGGTGTCAACGGGACCCTATTACTAATACTCCGCTGTCCGTCTGTCGCGTCCGTCTGTCTGTCCGTCCATCTGTTTGTCAGCGGGCTGTATCTCGTGAACCATAATAGGTACAGAGTAAAGAGAGACCTGAAATTTTCACAGAATGTGTATTTCCATTGCCGCTATAACAACAAATACCTACCAAAAATTCTAAAATTGTCACCAAGACAATTTACGAAAATTAAAAAGAGTCATTTCTCGTACGATGGTACGGAATCCTACCTGTGCAAGCCGACTCGCACTTCATCGATTTTTTAATGTTGAGTATACATAGTTGACAATCAAAGGAATAACCTTACGAGTAGCATATCCTTGATCCTTGAACTAGAATAGTTAAAAGGTTTCCGTAAAGAGCTCAATTAATCGACAAAGGGGTTCCAGCTCAGATTAATCCCAGAGTTTAGTCAGTAGGCTTGTAGATAGTTAGTTAGGGACCTACATATTATCTATTATTATCTAATCTCTTATCGCGTGATTTCAATTAGATTAGTAAGTAGGTTTCAGTTGGATTCAACAAAATTGTTAAAAAAAACTTTGAATAAGTTTAAAAAACTTATAAAAAAAAGCTTGTTAGCAAAAGTATTTTGAACCTTACAATAAATTATTGTTAGTCAGAAGCTCAATGGAACCCAATTAGACTCCGCTGTTCGTCCGTCCGACCGTCCGTCCGTCCGTCTGTCTGTCAGCAGGCTGAATCTCGTAAACCGTAATAGGTAGAGTTGAAATTTTCACAGAATATGTAATTCTATTGCCGCTATAACAACAAATAATGATTTCAAAACGATCGCTATGAAAATTACGAAAAAAAAAGTGTTATATCTTATACGATGATACGGAAACTTCGTTTTCGAGTCCTATCTAGCTAATTTTCAAAAAACTTTAATCGCCTAATTAACTACCTACTAACTATCTAGCTACTTAATTAATCGTACGACCGACATACGTACTAGGAAGGACCTGTAATAAAATTAATTAATTGGCACAAACAAGAAAGAAATCTTGGTGCTTAGATATTGCGATATGAAAGAGTAAAGTGCACTTTAACTATATCAAAACACAGTTTATAATTGAAGATGCACAAGTCACAATGGGGCATGGGCTCGTTACGTACGTAAATAGTTACTCAACAATATAGTACACAAACACATACCTCTTGAATTCCAAGCGTCCACACCGTCTCGCGAATGTCGACACTGTGATGGGAGAAGTTGGAGGACTAAACAAATATAATTTCCCGCCTAATATCGTTACCTAGATATGCATGTTTGAAAACAAGTTTTGCAGACAAGATTTTTTTTTTTCGACAAATCAATGCAAAATGTCTCATATTTTATTTTCATGAATTATATTTTTTTAATCAGTAATGTTGTGATTCTTCTCGGCTTCTTATCAATAGCATTCTGCATTCGAAAGGAGGTACCTAACTAACTAGATTAAAAATTACAAACAATTCGACCGTTGTTCCGATGAATCTGTAAAGTAGGTAAATATATTTTTAGACTGACTTTACTTATGTAACTATTTAATTTTATTGATATATTTTAGCTATTGCTATTTGACGCAGTCTGATCTTATAAGTTATAGATAAGGTTATAAATAGATAGGTTACGTTACTAGGTAACTACTAACTACCTAATTATTATTTTTCTAATCTTGATAGGTATCAAATGAAAACTTCTACATTAAGTAGGTACATAATATCATAGGACTACTAACTATGGCTGGAAGCTATTATTTATTGTTAGGACTTCGGCTTTCGTTAAGTAGGTACCTAGTAGTATAATAGGTCCATGGTACATATATAGTTACGCTTATATTTGTTCCTTGGTTAGGTTACGCTTCGAAAAGCGAGACATAAACTGAAAACGTCGACAGTCAAACACGGAGCCTCCACCAGTGATCGCGACCAAATCGCGACTTGTAAGTTGTGAGTCGTTACTCGTGACTCGTGAGAACTTTAACTTATATAGGTACAAAGTAAGTAACTATGTATGTTTTAGTAAATTAAAGAAGTTATTACTTATCTAATTTAAAATAAGGCAAGAAAATAGAATAATTTTAACAAAGTATAAAATCCAAAGAGTCTAGTATCCAAATCATGGAAGATGTACGAAAAAAAAAACAATATTCAAACGACATTGACAACTGCGAGTGACAAATGACAATCTCAGGCAGCCAGTGACATTGACAATTCCATTTCACACAAAAATAGAAAAAGTAAATTGGCTGAAATATTTATCTCATTCTCATTATTTTATAGTTTAATAAACAAAACCTCACTTACCTTTTATCGGGGCAAGTAGTTTAAATTCAGAAGTAAAATATGGACCCTGCACTGTTGCGGGAACGCGAAGCGTTTAGGAAAAAGGCACTTGCGACACCGAGGTATGTTACATCCTTGTTATGCACCACTTGTTTGGAACAAACTGAACTATTCCCTTCACCGGTTTTACCAATTACCAATTACTTTCCCTCCTCTCGCTCCCTCCCGTGGATATCGCGATATCCTATTGATAATGATTTATTAAGATTTTTGTCTTGTTAATGCGAGAAACAAGTTTATTTTCGCTGCCAGTGTTTACTGTTTATCTTATCAATTTTAGTGGTTTCTTTGATACAATCAGTGATAATAATATACAATGAAACAGCTATCTACTTAATTTTAATTTTCTTTCCCACTGATTGTAACTGATTTTAAAATTATTGTTTGTTATTGCTTTCAATCAGTTTTATATTGAGGTATTATTTTATCTCCTTTCAAATTTCCTTGAACATAATGTTTAGGTTTTAACTAACATAATGAATGTCATTGACCAGTCACACAAAAAACGTTAATATTTTTACTTTATTTTGCATCCAACTGCACTAATTGTGCAGAACTATATAATTACTTAGTATATTATAATTCTTAATTACCCAACTGAAACAATTCTAGCAAAAAATAATAGCTGCTGTTTGTTAATCTTTCAATTTACTTATCTATTAAATGTTACATTTAAAAAATTCTTTGTTTCCAGTGTTGAAAAGAAAAAGAAAGATGAATCACCATTTAAAGATGACAGCAAAAAGAAATCCAAATCCACCAGCTCTGTTAGCACTGCACCAAAACTCGATGCCAATAAGTAAGTATCAACAGTGCTAGATACAGAGAAAATTATGATAAGATTCTGAACTGAAACTGGAGAAATCTGGCCTTATTCCTTGTCATAATAAATAAATAATCATAAAAGAAACCTCTGTGCAAAATTTCAGCTTTCTACGTTTGGGATTTAGCTTGGGATTCCAAGGGTTTGGGATGGGCATTGATAATTTAGTCAGGATACAAGACTTCTGTTTATACAGTGTGTTTGATAAATCACAATAGGACAAAATTATTACTGAGCAGCTTTCCCTGATGTGTCTATATCAGAAGTGCTTCAAGTTTTTCAAATGTTTGTCCATCTATTCTTGAACTGGTTAACAAAGCTTGACATAACCACATTCTTGGGCAATTTATTTAATATATGAAAAACATATAGATAAATTATAAATACATATTTGTTCCAGTTACAAAACCATGGCGGGCAGTTCCTCATATCGGTTTGGAGTGCTCGCGCGCATCGTTAGACACATGAGGTCGAGGCATCAAGAAGGGGACGACCATCCTCTAAGCCTCGATGACATACTGGATGAAACCAACCAGTTGGACGTTGGCAGTAAAATAAAACAAGTTAGTTGCTTATCATCACTACTTATTCAGTCCCTGTGTTAAGTCTATAGGCGGAAACAAACTATTCGACGCGTCGTGTCGTTATCATAAGAATTTCGATTTTATAAAAATAAAAAAAAATTGTTTTCAGTGGCTACAGACAGAAGCGTTACAAAACAATCCAAAAATAGAATGCACTATGGATGGAAAGTTCATATTCAAACCTGTATATAAAATCAAAGATAAGAAATCATTGTTACGGTAAGAAACAGAAAAAAATTAAACTGGCACAAAAAATTTTTTTGTTTTACCTATAGAAAAAATTGATGTATATGGGTGAGTCCGAGCACTAATCGGACTCACACACAAAGGGTTCTGTACCAACGTACAAAAAATAACACATTTTAATTTTTTCCTAATTTAAAGCTGAGATCTTTAGAGCGCACTTTGACTTTGCTCAGACTTAAGACACTGTTAAAACGAGACAGCTGGCATTTTGTCTCGTTTTAACTGAAACTTAAGTCTAAGCAAAGTCAAAGTGCGCTCTATAGATTTCGCCCTAACATGAATAACAAGTGTAAATTAAAAATTTATAACACCCCCGACAGTTGAAGGTTACAGTAACTAGAAAAGAGCTGATAACTTTCAAAAGGCTGAACCTAATTTTTCTTGGATTATAGCTAAGAACACTCTCGATCAAGCCACCTTTCAAACAAAAAAAAACTAAATTAAAATCGGTTCATTAGCTTAGGCGCTACGGTGCCACAGACAGATACACAGATACACAGATACACAGATACACACGTCAAACTTATAACACCCCTCTTTTTGGGTCGGGGGTTAAAAATCTGATTCATTATTCTAGGCTACTCAAACAGCAAGACTTGAAAGGTCTAGGAGGGATATTTCTAGAAGACGTCCAGGAGTCGTTGCCACACTGCGAGAGAGCGCTCAAGAGCTTAGCACAAGAAATACTGTATATCATAAGGCCCACCGATAAAAAGAAAATATTGTTCTACAATGACAGAACTGCCACACTAGATGTAAGTAGGAAATCACATTTAACTAATTCCAGCTGGGCTTATGTGATTAGATGAAATAAGCCTGACTAATTTAGAACCCATCTGGGTAATCTTTAGGGTTCTGTACCTGAATGGTGCCAACGTGGCCCTATTACTAAATACGGTCTGTCTGTCAGCGGGCTGTATCTCGTGAAACATGATAAATAGAAACCTGAAATTTTGATGGGATGTGTACTTCTATTGCAGCTAACAACAAAAATATTAAAAATTTCTAAATTGCCGCCATGAAAATTTTGAAAAAATATAAGAGTTATTTCTTGTACGAAGAACCCTTCTTGTATGAGCCCGACTCGCCCTTGACTGACTTTTTTAACCCTTTGAAAAACTACTCTGGATGTGTTCAAATTTTTTTTTTAATATGCGTGTTTTTTTTTTTCTAGGTTGATGACGAATTTGTGAAATTATGGCGCGCCACAGCCGTAGACGCGATGGATGACGCGAAAATAGAAGAGTATTTAGAGAAACAAGGCATCAAATCCATGCAGGACCACGGCCTGAAGAAACCTGTAGTGCCAAAACGGAAGAAAGTATCCCAGAAGCGGCGCACATTCAAGAAACCAAGGGACAACGAGCATTTGGCAGACGTTCTAGAGACGTACGAGGATAACTCATTAAGTCAGAAAGGCATTAACATTAAGTGAAATAAATTAGTTAAATCGGTTTTTGTGTTTTATTGAAATTATAAAAGTTTTTACAATAAATTAATGTGGCTTTATTCGGTTGTATACAAACTGACAGGTCTAAATCTAGTGCTATCCTTTTCTGCAGGAAGTATTCTGAAGGGTCCAGTTTAAGAAAATTAGCTCTAGTATCGACTATAACTCACAAATTAGTAGATACTAGAGCTAATTTCTTAAACTGGACCCTTTCAAGTAAAGATTTTTATATAAACCTGTGAGGAGGATACTGTCGTTGCCGCAATTAAAGTGCTATAAGCCTACGTTGTCGTATTAGTTTACAAATTGCGAAAAACCAAATTAAATTTGAATTTCGCGGGCAGACCCATCACATTCCCCTTAAAGGAACGTGAACGGTGAACTTCCTTTATACACTGTAAGTGTAGTCTTTGACAGTGAATAAGGCGCTTTATTATGATTTCAAAAATCTTTGTTTAGGACAGATTTTATAATTTCTTTATCTACCTATGTAGTTAGTATGGACTATTCATTATCAAATCAATGGGACTATTCGCTTAGTGGGCAAGCCGGATCGCACACGGAAGGCAAACCATTGAGGCAAACGGCTACGGCCGAACTGGCAATATTTTGTCAAATGTCAAATGTCAAAGTTGACATTTCGAGTTTCGACCGCCGCCGGTTGTTATTTTTTTCGATTTCGGTATTATTATTTTGATTGTGATTTTGATTTTATATGAGAGCATAATACTCATACCAGTCCAAATTCTACATTCGGCCAATATTAAGGCCTAAGGCTAAACCAATAACTATGTCAGATACACAGTTTTCTTTATCCTGGGAGCAACACATGCAACATATAAATTATGGCCTAAATAAATATTTAAAGGTTAGTTTTAAACGTTTTCCTATATTATTTGTGTATTTAAACTATTAAACATTCATTCAGTTTCAGTATTCAGTAGTAGTATTCAGTAGTATCTTGTAGCTCCAAATAGGAGGGTTTGAAACAAAATTCGTCTTGATAACCATGATAAAGGCTTTTAGACAAATTTGTTTTATTGTGAAGTTTAATCGTGTTATAGTGGAAGTTTGCACTGTATTCATTAACTATCTGACAAGACTGGCCTTGATTAGAATTTCTGAAAATCCTATCTTAATGTGGGTCTATGACCAAAGTAATAGAAAAAACCTATATATGCAAGAGTTGCCAAACCCAGTTGTTTGTGCTGTACGGGATGGGTCATTCATTTTTCCTTGTAACATGGTATCCAGTTTTGTACTCATTCTGTCAGCTTCGTAGAACATGAATTGCGTTTTAAAAAGCCTAGAGATGCTTATTCACTCTTGACTTGAAGATATCTAGGTCATATGTGGTAGGAGCATAGATTAGAAACCACACCTTAGTGTTTCGTGTCAGAAAACTTTTTTATTATATAGATTTTGAATTTCATTTTCAGACTGGAGAGTTTGTGGACATGACACTAGCAGTAGATGGCTACTTTGTAAAGGTTCACCAAATGATCCTGTCACTAGTCAGCCCATACATCAAAGACATCATCAAGTCATTGAAATGTACACATCCTGTTATATTTTTGAATGTAAGTGTCATCATACTTTAAATTATAATTAATAGCTCATGGTTTAGGTGGCGGACTTGACTAAGGATGGACATACTGGCAAGTTAAAACCATCTATTGGATCCTCTTTGTGAGATTGTAATTAGTATAAAATATAATTGCTTTAATTTCCTTTATATTCAAAAAAACACTTTTACAAAAGTTGATAAAAAAATGAAGCATTGATAAAAATACAAACTAAAATTGGCAGACTTCACACACCTTTGAGAACATTATGGAGAAATTTCAGGTGTGCTGGTTTCTTCACAATCTTTTCTTTCACCATCAAAGTATATTAGTATTTAATAACACATAACTCTGAAAGTTATTAGATGTGTGTGCCTGGGCTCCAACCCCCGACCTGCCGTATAGGAGGCAAATGACCTTAACCACTAGGTTATCATGGCACTCAGATTTTTTATTTTCCAGAATGTATCCTACCATACTTTATGCTCAATATTGGACTATGTGTATAAAGGAGAAGTTCAAGTATCCAAGGAACACCTGGAGGATCTTATCCAGGCCGGGAAGCAGCTGCAAATCAAAGGACTCCAGGAAATTGTATGTTTCAGCATCATACTTACTTTCATTATCATACCTATTTATTTCCTTTGTGCAACAATTTTTGGCTTTGGATTGTAGTGCTGATAGATCTTGGCCTCTCCATTTTTCTTCATTCAGCTGTATCCTTTATTTTTTTTCTTCTAATGTGTAAACTTTTAATTTTCTTTAAATCTTCCATGCAATCCGTCCTATCTTTTTCTTTTCTGGGTGTTCTTTTAGCTTTTTATTTAATTTTAGCCTTCATCATCATAAGTATCACATACATACATACATACTAATTGTAATAGTATACAATGTTTTTTGCAACTAGGGCAGTATGATGAAATCGGAAACCATATGAGATGTAGAAAGCTTTTTAGGAACCATAGATCTTTTTTTGTAAAAACAATTTTGGCATAGTAAACCTTTTGGTCAAGTCTTTGTCTTGAGTTATCCATAAAAATAATTTTAACAGATAAGATAATTCTCAGTTTCATATAAAGATAATTCCATTGTATCAAAAGTAAATAGTTGGTCATATTTAATAATATATTTTTAACTTTAAATAAGTTTTTAAGTTTAATTGGCAGTGGGCAGGCCATGCTTGTCATAGAGGTGATGGCCGTTGGAGCCCGCGTTTAAGCAAACGTAGTGTGGGACGCCCTCCAGCACGATGGACCGATGATATTAAGTGGCTGGTGGGAAGTGGCTGGATGAGGAAGGCTGAGGACCGGGTGTGGTGGCGCTCTTTAGGGAAGGCCTATGTCCCGCAGTGGACGTCCACAGTAGAGGTGTCAAATATGGTTAGATTCCTATATCATAATATTAATGTTTGTTACAGAAAAATATTGAATATTTTTTACGTTAAAATATATTAACTATCAAAAAAAAAAGCCGCAAGCAGAAACTTGCATGCAAACGATTTTCAACCTTATTGACATGTTTCAGAAAACCACATATTAGCAATCTATGAATGATACTGAGCAAGAATATGACAAAATAACAACTTTCTCGTTACCGTCAATAAGGTCGAGAATCGCTTGCACCTGTTTTTCTGTTGCTTTCACCCCTAGCGAACCATTATACAGATTACCACCTTAAAAGCGACGTCTCTGAGGTGTCGGAGGAGGTTCTGTAGAAATATATTATATCACTTTAAAAAAACAAATAATTTTTATTTTGTATTTTTATACTTAAATTATTTCTTTTCATTATTTTTTTTTATAAGAATCATCAAAAAGAAGTGAGAACTTATCGCCGGCGCACTACTGAGCACGGGTCTCCATTTCAATAACACTCAAGTAATAAAAATAGTACCTAACACGATATACTAGTACCAACAAATTTCAAAGGCACTTGTAAACCTTTACTTCAATAAGTACCTACAAGCTTCACAAAAATAAATAATAGATTCTGTATTCCTTGTTAGCACCCTTCAGGTTCAGATACGGAACCCTAAAAAGCATGACAATAAAGAAATCCCGAAAGACGTATAGTATATGGTAATAATTTTACTCTAAATACCTAGGTACCTATACCTACCTACGTATTTATGCAAAATTAAAAACAATTGGAATGATAAAGAAATGTCAAGAAGGTACAAAAAGTAGATAAGTTTACCCAGTTACCTATTTAAAAATCGTTTTAATAACGAGTTTTTATTTTAGCCTTCATCACGGCTAAAACTAATACAAAAATCGAACAACCCAAGCTCCAAGCACGCCGGAGCTATAACAGACACTCGGTTCCTATGGCTACCTCCCAGTTCCATCATGAGACCCTGGATATAATCCACTATGCCCACCCGGTTCCATCATGAGACCACACAAACACACACATTTCCAAAAAGACCAATACAATTTACGTACCTAACCTATAATAACAAATATGCGCGTCACAAATCTACAAAATCAAGTAACTAACCTAATCTGTGATAATATCAACTCCAAATATCGAAATATGATATTATTTACATTCAGTATTCACCCACAACCAAGTTCACAAATAAATAAAACTACTGTCCTGATTGAATAGCAAAATCGAAAGAATCTATTTGATAAATGAAACTACCGAGGGGCGATATTCCAAACGAATTAAAAACCAACGCGTAGCGATAGAATATAATATTTTATCGCGTATGATATTCGCTACTGATATCGTGTGACGTAGATCGTAGGTCTATCTTTGGCAAACGCCTCGTCAAATTTAAAAGCAATTACTAATAGAAAATGTATTGCTTTAAAAATTTTATATTAAATATGGGGCTTAAGGAATATCTAATATCCTGAATATTTTTTTATATTGAATATGTACCGTAGAGTTCCCTAACTTCGTCTGCTTTTGACCGTTTTTTCAAATTTTCCGCCAATCGGATGTAAAAAAATCTGTTACGTCTGACAAACATCGTCCAATGGTAATAGTTCTTTTTATGTGTGTATGAAAGTGTACCTACTGTTTATAGTTTAGGCAAGCTAATGACCGTTAAAAAAATAGACGAAGTTAAGGTGAAATTCCAAACTTCATCTATGCATAGGAAATTAATTTTAAACATAATGCCAATTTTATCAAAAAAATATAAATAAGATAAAATTATCCAAAAGTCCAAATACACTATCTTATCGCCTTTTAATTTTATATATTTTATACTTTTATTTAGGTAGACGAAGTTAGGGCGTACTTTGTCCAAAATCGTTCTTAAATTCAGGGGTGGCACAAAGGTATCGTAAATAAAAATGAAATATGATGAATGAATTAAACACTTTAATCGTAGTAATCGTAAAACTGTCTTTTTCTTAGGCATTCTAATGCTAAATCCAGCATGTCTTGGCTGTGAGCAACTGTATATGATCGTTTTTTCTTTTTTACGAATTCTCGATTCATGTCTAGAGTTTTTTGATTACCTGTAAAAAAAATTAAAATAATCAACTATTGCAAATATAAAATAGTGGTATATTTTGTAATTGTTAATTTTCTTCAAATATAAAAATTGAGTTCATTTCTAGCACTTTTAGTTGGCGCATGTCTGTTAATAAAAGTTTTTTCTTATAAAATTTCTAGGTTTTGCCCGCGGCTTCGCTCGCGTGAATTTTGGTTTATCATAAATCCCGCGGAAGCCGTGGATTTCAGGATAAAATATACTCCTTCAGGAGTTCTCCTACATCACAAGTCTCAACTGTTTATCCTACTTGGCTGAAATTAGAAATGGAAATAAATTATACCCTGACTTAACACACAGGCTACTTTTTATCGTGAAAAAGCCATGGTTCATGCGGAATCAATAAAAAAAAACAACATTCACGCAGGCAGCGCCGCAGGAAAAACCTAGTTACAAATATTTAAAGAAACCTTTTATTATCAAACATTAATTTAAAACACCTTAAATGCGCCAGAAATCAACTCTTTTATCAACTTACTTTACATTTTGTTATGTAGGAAATACATAGTTATTTATACAATATATCTACGTTTTGGTAATTATTCAGATACATAACAGTTTTAAATAGGTATAGAGGGTATAGAGTAAGAAAAAATACAGACCAGGTACTTTTTCATATAAGTATAGTACATAAAAAAAAGTTCTTATTCTAATTTTGACGACCCTAAGGGCAGACGAAGTTAGAAAAACATCACATTACAGATTGTATCCTAACATTGTCTGCCCTAATATTTCTATAGTTAATGAACATATCTGAATGATTTTTTTAATTTTGGTAATGGATTATATGAGTAAACTGTAGTAAAGATTTAAAAAACTTACCTCCAAGCAGTATTGAGTAATGACACAAATTTTCGGGGTCGGTAAAAAAGAAGCGTGTGCGTGATCCGAAGTTACTCACGATTGTGACAAAATGGCCACCAATATTTTGACAAATGACATTGCAATGTTGCCATGATTAAATATGTATACTTCCCAAATCACTACAATTAGTGTTTCCATAAAAGGAAAAAAAATATTGAATTTTTTAAATTTTAGCCGATGTTAGGCATATAAGTTGAAGTTAGGAGACTCTACGGTATTATAGATAAATTATTTTTTGACACCACTAGTCCACAGGCTGATGATGATGATGATGATGATGATGAACTTTAAGTAAATTTATTTTAACTTTAACTAATACTATGAATATTTAAATATTAAAATTACAAAATAAAAATGTTATCCAAATCACTGTAATGGGGCAGGGTGTGACACAACACTGGCTGTGTTTTCTCGTTGAAAGGCCAGACTAATGCCTGCTTGAATGCCAGATCTCCAGTCCTATTAAATTAAATTAAAATTACTTACAGTTAAAAATAAATTTATCAGATTACATAAAATATTTTTCCTGCATTAAATTGTAATTTAAATTTTATATTATGCATTTAATTGTAATTTAATTGTACTTTCAGAATCATTACACAATGTCTTCAAACGTGCGAGCGAACGAAAATGTGCCACCAAATGAAAATGTGCAACAAACACTTAACAAAAGCCCAAGAATAAAGAAAGTCAAACAAGATGTTTTAAAAGAAAACGAGCAGCAGTAAGATTTATGCATATTTTCATATATTTCTGAGGCCTTAGCTGCCTGAATATTTTTGGTTGATTTACATGCCTGTTTGCCTAATCAATTGATGAATACTAGTCTAGGTAAGTCTATTAAAATATTTATAGTGAAAAGTGAAAGAAAATAAATAACAATAATTTGCTTTTTGATTTGGGTTCTGAGGAGCTTATTATGATGGTAATCACTATTATTTATGGTTGGTTTTTGTATATAAGGTATAATTTTTACATGATATTTTAGTACTTTTCACAAACTCATGGACAAGGTTATTATTTTGAATTAGCCCCACCATTGTTTACATTTTTGATCTCGAATTACATTTTCGAGTTTAGTTATGTTAGAATTTACTCACGTTTAAAAAATCTATTAAAACTATGCCCCTGAGAAAAGCATATTATACAAGCGAAGATTATGTAAATAATAAAAGAGCGTGGTTTTGACGTGCAGCTCGCTCCAGCAATGCGCGGGACTTCCATACTTTTATACATGGCCATAATATTGAAAATCAAATCTTTGAAAAGACCAACCGCCAAGTTTCTTGCTGGTTCTTCTCCAGTGGTAGATGCTTTTGACAATTCAAAAGTACTTGTAAAAGTTTCATCGAATAAAAATGTTTTCAATTTTGAATTTTTAACCGTATTTTCAGAGTATATGTCATGGACACAGAAACAGACTATGATACAAAGTATAACAAAGATTATGTATTACATGTACAAGACGAAACACATTATACAAATACCACAGAGGATGAGAAAATCACTTGTATAAGTGCACAGAGCCTCACCAAGGAAGAGTTTGACAATGGAAACAAGAGCATTAGTGCTCAAAATAGCAAAGGCAAGTCATTGACAATTCTTCTTGAAAGCTGCAAAAATTGATACTTACTGATTACGAAAATGACGTCCATTATTATCAAATATCCAAAATAGTAAACATGGATTTTTGAAAAACAAAACTAATATGAGTGTCCTTATAAAGGTTTTTTTTGGATTATTAATGGGCAGAAATGAATTTTTTGAAAAACTCATTTGGGTGTTATTTTAAAAACGTATGGGGTGCTGCTGGTTGATTGTAGAAAAACTGCATCAATCATTATGATAATCTCAACTGTTGTGATTGGCTGAATTTATGGTATTCTTGTTGCAACACTGCATTGTCTAATTGTCTAAAAGTGAACGAGCATCAACCAATCAGAGGTGATTACGATCGTGACATTGTAGCTGTCATTGTACTGCAATCGAGCTACCGATTATGAAAATAGCATCCATTTTCAAATCCAAAATTACCTACATCCATTATTAGGGTTCCTTACCTCAAAGGGGAAAAGATACCCTTATAGGATCTGTCTGTTCATCTGTCCCTCTGTCGTGTCTGTCAAGAAAACTTATAGGGTACTTCTCATTGACCTAGAATCACGAAATTTGGCAGGTAGGTAGGTCTTATAGCACAACTGAAGGAAAAAATCCGAAAACCGCGAATTTGTGCTTACATCACAAAAAAATATTAAAATATGTTCACGAAAAAAATTAATTTACTAAATCACATAAACAGATAGCGCATTCCGTCGTTACCTTGCAGTATTCTACATAAAAATGTTAGGTTTAAGTATACCTTAAGTATACCTACGATGGCATGGAACCCTTCGTTTTTAAACCTGGTTTTTAAATTCACTGAAGTTTCACTTTTGCTTTGTAGGTACACAACTATTTACTGATGATATTTGGCTTACTAACCTATTACAAATTACAATGTTTCAGGCACAGCTACTCCATACTTTACGACATCAAAAATGGGTTCGCTCCAGCTGGTATTGGACAAATACATGTATTATCTGCGATACACCAGCAATAGCGCCTCACGCCACTCGCAGTGGAAATGCCTCAACTACTCCAATACTAAGTGCCCCGCGTTCGTCATCACTAGACACGACCGGGTTATACAAAGGTTGGTGAATCTCTAAACAGTATAAAAAATAACCTGCTATGAGGATTCCATTTGTAATTTGTATCCATAGGTACATCACTAGCCATATTCTGATGCCCGCGACTTCGTCCGCGTGGATTTAGGTCTTTAAAAGACCCGTGGGAACTCTTTGATTTATCGAGATAAAAAGTAGCCTATGTCACTCCCCAGGTCTTTAACTATATCCATGCCAAAAATTACGTCAGTCTGTTGCTACAACGTACATCCTGTTAACCTAGAATCACGTGGTAGGTAGCAATTTCTTCTGGTACAAGTAAAGGAAAAAATCCGAAATCCATGAATTTGTGGGTAGTTACAAAACAATCAAAAGTTTCATTTCTTGTGCGATGGCACGGAAGAAACCCATCGTGTGCGAGTCCGACTCGTACTTGACCAGTTTTCTGGTCATATCCTTTGATATTATATATTGATATTATAATTATTTTTTTTAGTGTAGCAACCCACTCTCATCCAACGCACGAGTTGCAAATAGCAAAGAAGATCGGATCAGGTGAACTGTATTCAACTATGAAGGGTGCCGAGGTCCATGCGCAAACCAAGAATGCAAGAAACTTGATACAGAATAAAAGAAAGTCAAGTCTACACCTACTAGCTACATAGACATTTGTTATCATAAAATTAAATTACAGGATGCTAGGGACGCATCACACACGTGTTTTGATACGCTTTTCGAATACTGTTTTCAGTATGTCAAACTGAATAAAGTAATAAGTTGTTAACAAAAATATGCTGAGTCTCAGCCTTACCATACTCCGTAGGTGCGCGATGATATTATTAAAACTATTCTTTGGGAAGTATCCCAAATAGAAAATTATGAAATAGTAAAAATTTCAAAAATTTTAATTTTTATACTTGGTAATTTTTATAGAGGAAGCCACAAATAAGTGAATATGTATTTTATTCACTTGGTGAAAAAAAATTGATGACCTTGGGTAGCTCTTCAATTTTTTATCCTGCAAAACTGAGAGACCTTTAAACTTAAATATTTTGTTCAAAGAGATATATATTAAGCTTAAGTTCAATAAATATACCTGTTTCATAATAAGGCTTCAAGAGAGCCTATTTATAAAACAGGGACCAGAACTGTTGATATTTAATTAAATCTACACTATCCCTATTTGAAAATTATTCCAAAGTAATGAGTTTAGAGTATCATTATAAGTTTATAAAAGGGTTCTAGTTCTACTAAATAGTCCAAAGCGTAAAAGCCAGTCTTGAACATTCGATCCAGAGTACTAGATACTACATAATATAATAATACATGCTTGTACTATCGTTTTAACACCATTAATAAATTCTTTAAATAATAATAAGTTATAACATGGTTATAACCGTCTTCGGCTCAGGCTCAGTCAGTTCAAAGAGTATGTAATTACTACAATTTGAGTGGAGCAAGATCCTGGAACTGCTAGACTTACTTATTTTCTGAGAAATAAAAAATGTGGATAGAGTCAGAGATATTAGAGATTGAGTAGTGTTAGTGTGGAATACTTATACTCCTAGCGGAGTCCTGCATTCCACGGCTTAATCACATTTCTAAAGTTACCCACATCCAACGAAATTAAATCATAGACTAACGAATATATTTTGCGAATGTCAAATCTTTACCCACATACTCTTTGGTCCGGGACTTCGTCTGTGTTGGTGTTAGCTGGCGGGCGTGCTCTGCCTTTTTGAAGTGTTTTTTTTTGTTAAAACTGACTGGAAAGCGCTCTAAGGGGGTGCCGTGCGTATGTCGGCGAGCGCTGGCACAGACGGGGTCCATACTTGTATAGTTTCCCTAACTTGTTACAAATATGTAACTACAAACTTGACATTGGGTAATCTTTGTAAAGCCAGACGAGAGAGGAAAAAAAAGGTTCAAAATGTTAATGTCAATCAATGTCAATGTCAATTTGTCGAAGAGTTGAACATTATTGTTGATTTGATTTTTGAAAATTGAAATCACATTGAAATCTAAAGTTCTAATAAAGTTCACATTTTATTGTGATTACCAAGTAGGTAATTATGATGGCTCAACCTCAATATTCTTTATCTTGGGAAGACCATCCGAAGAACATTTGCAATGGCTTAAGCTACCTACAACAGGTTTGTAATTTGTTGCATTCCATAATATATAAAATCTTGCCATTTTGCATAGATATACAGAAAAAATAAGTATTTGACGCCTTGCCCGAGATGGTTTGAGGTTTAAGATGGATTTCAAATCATTATAGCCCACAAAGATTCCCGTGATTTCATCCTTGTGAAATCGTGAACTTGAGCTTTTAAATCCCTGGGGAACTCTTTAATTTTCCGGGATAAAAATATTTTGGGTCCATCTCTGGCATGCAAGCTATCTCTGTACCAAATTTCGTCAAAATCTGTTAACAGATTAGACTCGCATATTTAGTATGAAAGTATGGATTGTTGCAGTTGTATGGATGTCGCAAAAAAAAAAGATGTTAATATTGGGATTCGGTCGGAACGACATGAAATATTCAGTAAAACAATTCAGTTTTTTGTGTAATTGACTGTTTTCTTAATTTGTTTATTTTTGGATTTTAAAAGATTTGATGACATAAGTATACTATTTTAATAAATAACAAAGCTTTATTGCAAAACTTATTATTGTTTTCTAGAATGGGGAGTTTGTAGACATGACATTGGCAGCAGATGGACACCTTGTAAAAGTGCACCAAGTGATCATGGCACTCAGCAGCCCCTACCTGAAGGATCTAATAGCCTCCGCCCAATGTCCTCATCCTGTTATAGTATTAAATGTAAGTTACACATTTAAGCTTTAGCTAGACAGAACATAATATGGCAGCACTGAACTATGATACCCTAGTGGTTAACACTATCCTGGGCATGTACCTCTTAATTTTTCAGAGTTATTGTGCATTCTGGGTGTATAGAATTAAATATCACTTGCTTCACAGTAAAGGAAAAATAGTGAGAAAACCTGCATGCCTGAGAGTTCTCCATAATGTTCTCAAAGGTGACCAAAACACTGATATTTGTTGGACTCTATCAAAGTGTCAGAGATTAATAAACACTGCCAGATTTTGACTAATGTGAAAGCGTTTTTTGTTAGTTTGTTCTTCAATCACGCCACAATTTGGAGTATCAAATCAACATGATTTTATTGCATGGATATAGTTAAATATTATGGGAATGACCAATGCTACTTTTTATGCTGCAAAATAAAAAGTTTCCATGAGATTTTAAATATCTTAATCCACGCAAATGAAATTGCGGACATCAGCTAGTATATATAATATCTTTGAGAGTGAACAACTAAATTATATTGTTAACTGAGAGAACTGCCTTACCTGTTCCGAGTTAGCCCTCTACTATTTTAGACTGCATCATCAGTCATCACTTACCACCAAAGAGGTTGCAATCAAGGGCTAAATAATTGTTGTGAAAAAAAAATGTAATACTAAATGATGCCAGCGACTACGTCCATGTGGATTTAGGTTTTTAAAATCCTGTGGAAACTCTTTGATTTTCTGGGATAAAGAGATGCCTAGGTATGTCAGTTTACGGACGCAAGTTTCCTCTGTACCAAATTTCAAACAAATGGGGTATATGGATGGCTTTTAAGAATCCCATTGGAACTCTTGGGATTTAATTTTTTTTAATTTTGATTTTTGGATTTATCACAATATAACCTTTAATATGTCTGTCCTCGAAATGTAAGCTAACTCTGCACCCATCAAATTCAGTTAAACTGTTGGGCTATGAAAATCTAGCTGAAAGACAGACAAGCACACCTTTGCATTTATTTATAATATTGGTATTGATGTTTGCTGTGTTAAACCTGTTTATATATCACTTCAGAAAATCTCTCACACAACCCTAGCATCAATACTGGAGTATATCTACAGGGGTGAGGTTATGGTTGCTATAGAGGACATTCGGGACCTGATAGACGCCGCCAAAGAGTTGCACATCAAAGGGTTACAGGAAATGGTGTGTAAATTTTTGATTGCTGACTTTTTTTATGGTTCTGTACCTTAAAAGGAAAAATGGAACCATTATAGGATCAGTTTGTTGTCTGTCTGTCTGTCGTTTCTGTCAATTTGGGAGAAATCAAACATAGGGTTTTTCCTTTTGACCTAGAATCATGAAATTTGGCAGGTAGCTATGTCTTGTTACTTATAGCACCAGTAAATAAAAAAATCCGAAAATCGTGAATTTGTGGTTTTCACAAAAAACATTAAATGGAACATGTGTTCCTGACCAAATATAATTATTATTAAGCAAAAATACAGTTTTGACAATAAATGAACTCCTTAAAAAATAGCAGACTGTAAAAGTAAACAAAATAACTATGATACCTGATGGAGTGCTTTGACACCCGTACTAGGGAAACCTGTTACAGGTTTTTGAATTAGTTTACTAAATCACATCAAGATGGTGCTCTCCATCATTATCCTGCAAACTTTTACTATACTGACTTGAAATTACTCCTACAGAGCCCTTTATGTGCGAATCTGACTTGACAGATTTTTTTGAGAGTTCTTGACAGATTTTCTTTTGCAGGATTTAGCTGTAACGAAACCCGCGAACCAACAGAAAACCAATGAAATTATAGTGTCCCGTGACACAGGTTACCTAAAAATGGATGACGAAGACTCCTACGAGATACACAAGGAAATCACACCCTCAGACAACATCTACAGGCACGCTCCAGACGAGTGAGTAAAAGTGCAGACAAACTATAGTATAGTGCGTTGCAACCATCTTTAATATGTATTATATTATATGTTATAATATATTATGATATAGAAATGCGAACTACTAATATTATAAATGCGAAAGTGTGTCTGTCTGTTTGTGTGCTAGCTTTTCGCTGCCCATTCATTTATGAGTGTTCTCCAATCTCCATGGTTTCAAGTCTAGCATGAGAGCATGCTATTGCAATCAACATTATATACTGCATCATATATTGAAGATTCTATAGGACATTAGGGCAACTCTCCTTTAGAACGATTGTCTTGCAACCATAGAGCACAGAACAGGTCATGTGTATTTTTTAATATTTCTCATTGCGTATCTCTAGGGTTGCTAGGCCCTAAAAGACTAAAGCCGAATACTGCGCTATATTTTGTCGGCCATAAAGGCCCGATATATCTTTTTTTTAAACAACCAAACACCTTATTTGAAACTGGACATACCTTTTTAAAGTTGGAAATTACTTTTATAATTAAAAAACCCAGATTACATATTTTAATTATTTATTTAGTACAAATGGATTCGTAGAGTATTAGAGACTAAAGATAAAAAATAATTTTAGAACCTGTATGTTATTTTAAATATACCTATCTACATATAATCTAGATAAGAGTAGTTATTTGTTCACTAGGATTCAGTACTTGATCGACGTTAAAACTATCTGTCTTAAAGTACACTTCGATCTCTTGTAGTGTCTTCCCTTTTGTTTCCGGCATTCGCGCGTAGAGGTACGCGAGACAGACGAACATAATGCCTGTATTCAACAAAAACAACCCATGATACCCCATAACGCTGACTATGTAAGGTAATGTTAGTAAACATAGAAAAACTGTGCCGAGTAATAATGGTGCTGATAATAAATAAAAGTACACTTTCAGCTCCAATGGAAAAATTTCACCCAACAAAACGTCCAGAAGGGGGTAAGGACCAGCATTTATAACAATAAAATATAATGCGAGCAGTAACACGTTTATCCATTGAAAATAAACTTCGTTATTTTTGAAATAGAGACTCACACTCAAAGCTATCAATATCCCGTTAGCCGCCAACCCTGACGAGAACAGCAAAGTGCGGTTAGACATCTTCTTAATTAAAAAGCACGCAATACACGTTCCTAAAAAAGTAAAGCCGTCCACTACCAACGTGTAAAGCAGAACATCAGACGTGCCTGTCATTTCTTCCAAAATTACAGTTGCCAAATTGGTGAACACCACTTTTCCTGCTGCGGCGTAGTATGAGTAGATGAACGCACACATTGTCATCAAATGCCAAAAATATTTTTCCTTGAACATCTGCAACAGTTTCCTGGAGCCTTTATTTGTATTCGTTTCCATGGCTGCTTTCTGCTTTTTGGTCTCTAGTTTTACTAACAATAGCAACTCATGTTCATTGCTACTCTTGTTTCCGTGGAGTTTTCTAAATATACGCTCGCACTCCTCGAATCTGCCTTGCAAAGCCAACCAATGCGGGCTTTCTACCCAAAAGTAAGGCAATATAACGTGGACGGACGTTATAACCATTCCTATTAATGCTGTAGTTCTCCAGTGAAAGAGCAGTCCAAGAACATGTCCCAATCCTATACCAAACGATGGAACTACCATTAGTGCTAAGTTGAGACACAGTGCTCTTGACTTGTGTGGTACATATTCTGAGGAGCCAGCCGCACTCAGTGCCCACAGCGGTCCAGCGCCGACACCCGCAAGGAGTCTTGATAACAGGAGGGCTACGAACGTTTTGGCATAGAATAATACTATCCA
This sequence comes from Maniola jurtina, assembly GCF_905333055.1. Classification (NCBI taxonomy): domain Eukaryota; kingdom Metazoa; phylum Arthropoda; class Insecta; order Lepidoptera; family Nymphalidae; genus Maniola; species Maniola jurtina. Next base: position 12,825,912 of record NC_060039.1, read on the forward strand.
GTTTATTATCAGTGGTATAGAAACTAGTATAAAACACCATCTTCTCCCAAATTTTTCACTAATTATAGCTAGACAAAGTAGACCAACTATAGTGAAGAGGTTCATGAAAGACCCTGCAAAAAATACATTTATTAATAAACAATTAAATTAACATGAAACATAAATAAACATACATAATAATTTAATGGTTAAACAGGAGACCTCCATCTTTACGGTTTATTTGGACAGAGGATTCCTCAATCCTGACACCTAACCCGAAATTCAAGTCAAGTTTAATTTTTTTTTTTAAATTCGTTTAAAAAACCGTTAAAAAAAAAGTAAAAAAATAATTATTATTTAATAAATGTTTAAAAAAAAAACACTAATTAATTTAATTTTAATTTTTAGTGTTTTTTTTTAATTTTTTCGCTTTTTTGTGTAACTATCATCATTTAGTCAACCCGAAGGCTGTTTTCGAATCGTATTTTCACGAATTACGAAAACGAATCGAATACGAGTCAGTGCACAAACGCCCTTATCGACTTCAACATTCTTTGAGAATTTATAACACTTACCTAACAAAGCTATCTGCCCCTCACTAAGGTCTATTCCGTCTTCATTTTTCTGCAAGGAACCAATCATGCCGGCCATTTGCCCCTGCACGAACCCCCATGATAGAGCTATCCAATTCAAAGTGGCGATCACAAATACCTAAAATAACGTCCACTATTAAGAGGGGACTCTCCGTCACTCGCTCCATACAAACGTAGTTCGTCTCTCATTGGAATACTAACCAATCATACTCAATGGAGTTTTGTAGAAACGTTCCGGTAACTAATATCTATGCCTGTGGTTTCCAGATTTCCGTTAAAATATTCGGTTTCAAAGTTACACTGTCTTAAAAATTCACATACAAATCTTTGAGCCCCTGTAATTTTAAAACTACATATTTTTAGAAAAATCTAAAACACCACAGGCATAGATATTAGTTTCTAAAATATGTCTGCAAAATTTCATGGACTTTGGTTGCTTAATATTCAAATGAATTTGGAACTACGATTGTATGGAGTAAGTGACGGAGAGAGCCCTGTTAATATTTGACAGATAAGTATGAGATCTTACTTCTCACCGATTTTGATAGTATTCGATAGTCGAAACAAAATAACGTTAAAGTAAAATAGATCTAAAAACCCTTGATTTAAAGTCAAAAATTCAGTACCATTGATTTTAATTTCACAACGTTTCGGCTGGAGCGCTGGCTTTAAATGTATGTACAAACTTGAACATTGAATTAAGGCAGTCAAGGGTCATTTTACTTTAACGCTAAAGTGTTTCAACTCTCAAAAACTATCAACGTTGGTGAGAAGTAAATCTTATGCTGAGGGTACAGCCATATTAACAAGAGCTGGATCGTACAGGACATTCACACGCTTGTGTTTTATAATTATGAATAAACGCAAGTGTTATGAAAAGCCTTTCTGTCTCTCTCGCACGCGGCCAAGCTTACGAGCGTGACAGAGAAAGTTATTATTTTGTTTTTACTACTATTAATAATACTGAGTGATGTTTTATTTTTATTATTTAAAGCTAGTAAATATAATTTACCCTGCTTACCTTGTGATACATTATGAAGGTGTTACTTATAATATGCACATAATTATAAATCTTTCTAATTAAATGCACTGAAAAGTTAAGCAGTTATTAGCTCATACACAAACAAACATAGATTGTGTCTTTGTTTTTTACTAAATAGGTTATTTCGAGTCAGGTGAACCTTCTAAGAGATGAGCAGAAACTAGAGTGAAAAATTCCGTTAAAAATTACCATTAAAAAATCGCTCGATTGTGAGTCTGACTCGCATACGAAGGGTTCCGTACCATTGTACAAGGTATACCTAACACTTATGTAAAACTGCAAGTTAATATCGGACAGCGCCATCTATATGTGATTTAGTAAACTACCTATTTTTATAACCTTAAGGATATTCACGGTTTTCGGATTTTGTTCTTGAGCTATAAGACCATCTACCTGCCTTTCATGATTCTACCTCAAAAGGAAGTACCCTATATGTTTTCTTCACAGACACGACAGAGGGACAGACAGACAACAAAGTGATCCTATAAAAGTTATTTTTTCTTTTGAGGTACAGATCCCTAAAAATTAGTATGTAGGTATAAATTTATTTATACTAAACCAGTGTCATTATAAATGTAAATTAAATGATTTACGTATATTGTGACATATTTTGTCTCCAATAAAACATTACTTTGCCGACCTCTGTTTTTAGGGTTCAGTGCCCAAAGGGTGCCAATGGAACTTCATTACTAAGCCTCCAAGCCTCCGCTGTCCATCCGTCCGTCCGTCTGTCAGCGGGCTATATCTCATGAATCGCACCTAATAGGTAGAGTTACAATTTTCAGTTTGTATTCTTATTGCCGCTGCCCGCTATAATCTGAAAACCATGAATTTGTGATTACATTACAACAAAAAAAAAAAAATGAAAATGTGTTCACGAAAAAAATCTATACTAATAAACAAAATTGAAGTGTCGTGTCTGTTTGAACGGGCTAATCTTCGGAATGGCTAAACCTATTTTGACGGGACTTTCACAGACAAATAGAGGATTAACCAAGGAGTAACATTTGGCTACTTTTATAACCGACTTTGGCAAATGGAGGAGTTGTGTTTTTCTACCTATGTACACTGATATCTCCGAGATTTCTGAACCGATTTGCGTAATTTTTTTTTAATCGTTAAGAAAACTTTGCGACATTGTTCCATATAAAAAAATTGAATTCCAACTCCTCAATCCTGATGATGCAGGTGATCTGACCAATCCACGCGGGCAAAGCTGCGGGCATCATCTAATAATTTACTAAATCACATATGTGTACATAATATTATGGTGCAGTCCGTCATAAACTTGCAGTGTTCTACATAAGAGTGTTAGGTATGTCTTGTACGATGGTACGGAACCCTTCGCGTATGAGTCCGACTCGCAAATGACCTGTTTTTAAAAGTATAACCAACTTTTGAATTTAAAATTTACATTTGTACACTTAAATATTATAATAAGTTAGGTTCTTGACGTATCCACGTGTTTATACATATTGATTACTTTTTTTAAAGTACTAATCTTACTTCTAGTTTCACTAATATTTATCTTAGGTTGAAATCTATAGTGTGACTAGCTGAAGCCCGCGACTTCGCCCGCGTGGATTTAGGTTTTTCGAAATCCCGTGGGAACTCTTTGATTTTCCGGGATAAAAAGTAGCCTATGTGCTAATCCAGATTATTATCTATCTCCATTCCAAATTTCAGCCAAATCCGTCCAGTAGTTTTTGCGTGAAGGAGTAACAAACATACACACACACACACACCCAGTCACCCACACATACAAACTTTCGCCTTTATGATATTAGTGTGATTTCTATCACTGAATCGTGATCTATCACTGTGATTTTGCTTAGACTTAAGTTTCAGTTCAAATGAGACAGATTTATGCCAGCGGTATAACGCTGTCTCTTTTTAACAGTGACTTAAGTTTGAGCAAAGTCAAACTGCATTCTATAGATCTCGCCCTTAAAGTTTGTATGTTTGTTACTCCTCCACCCAACAATGATTGAACCGATACTATTAAGGGGCATGCGACGGGTCTGCCCGCGAAATTCAAATTTTATTTGGTTTTTCCCAATTTGTAAACTAATACGACAAAGTAGGCTTATGTTTTCACGTGTTCATATAAAAATCTTTACTTGATGAGGTCCAGTTTAGGAAATTATCTCTAGTATCGACTAATTATATCGACTAATAGGTGGGGATGATACTGTTACTGTCGCAAACAGAATGCCATAAGCCTACTTTGTCATATTAGTTTACAAATTGCGAAAAACCAAATAAAATTTGAATTTCGCGGGCAGACCCGTCGCATCCACCTTAAGTAGTATAAATGCGAAAGTGTGTCTTTTGTCAAAATCCGGCCGTTCACTTCAACTGATTTAGATAAAATTTCGTTCAGAGATGCTTGCATCCCGGGAAGGGACATATGCTATTTTTGACCGACTTCAAAAAATTAGGAGGTTCTCAATTCGTCGGAATCTTTTATTATTTTTTATTACGACTTGGATTTTTTGTTGTTTAAGAGTATACTTCCCAGGTGGTCCCATATTTTGGTTAAGATCTGATGAATATCTTCGGAGATGGAAAACAAAACTCAATGGATAAGAGTGAATTGCTCGCGATCAGTGTAATAGCCTTAATTTATTACTGAATATATTATGTACTTATACAAGGATTAATGTAGTTTTATTATAACAATTAGAGTCATTTTTTGGAATCGGTGCCAAAATAGGGTGGTAAAGTTTAAAGAGTAGTCCACGCGAATAAATTCAGGCATAAGCTAGTTGAAATATAAATTGTAGGTATAATGTTTAAAAAAATGTCTTGTCAAATAACAATGAATTAAAATTATATTTATTCTCCAGTGCGACAATGAATGAAGCCGGAAACGTGGAATTATTGAGTCGCACGAGCGACAGCGACAGTTGGTGTGCGACGCGATCAGATGCCGCGACAGTCGCGTTGCCACCATCCTTCGCCGAAGTTTCGAGGGCTACCGTATTAACCAACACGAGTCCAGACAGTAAGTCCAATGGCTTCGACTTTTTCCTGCAGACACACGAAAGAAGTGACATTCGTTAGAATTTAGAATTCGTTAGGCAATTGTACGCAACTAGCTTTGAATACATTCGCGTTGGACATAGAACGATGAGAGAAACTGGAAACGTCATTTTGTTGCGTCGCACGAGCGACTGCGACAGTTTGTACGCGACGCGACCGGATAGAGCGGTGGTAGTCTAGTGGTTGAGACCGCGCCCTCCATTCAGTGGGTCGGGGATTCTATCCCGGGCACGCACCTCTAACATTTTGAAGTTATTTGCGTTTTAAGCAATTAAATATCATTTGCTTTAACTGTGAAGAAAAACATCGTGAAAGGAAACCTGCATGTCAGAGAGTTCGCCATAATGCTGCCAATCCAGCGTGGTGGATTATGGTCAAACCCATCACATTCTGAGAGGCGACCCGTGCTCAGTAGCGAGCCGTTGATGAGATTATGATATCCATTCCACCGTCCGGCTATGACGACCTGATTAGTATATAGCATCCTTATGTCGTCGACATTCCACTACACGCACGAAACGTTTTGCGTCATCATTTCTCATACGCATGGCTAAGGTTTGGAATACTCTTCCGCGATCTGTGTTTCCTACCCATTACAATTCGGGTATTTTTATAACAAGAGTGAATAGGCATCTTCTAGGTAAACAGGTTTTAGGCCACATCATCACTTTCCATCAGGTGTGATTGTGGTCAAACGCTTGCCTATAATGAATAAAAAAAAAGCAATTCTTTTTTTTTCAGAATCCAGTACTTTACAATACACACTATCGACGCATGGCTCGCTACAGCTCATTCTGAACAGATTCTTGTATTACTTGAAGAACACACGAGCCAACCAAAATCGACAATGGCGATGCGTGGACTACCTCAAACGAAACAAGTGCCCAGCTGTGGTCATCACCAAGGACAATATGGTGTTGCAAAGGTAACTGATGTGTCTTATACCTTTCATGCAGGTAGGTGTATCTGTGAAACGCTACTAAATTAGACAAACTTAGATGATCCGTTTATTACTGACTAGCGACCCGCCGCGTCTCCGCACGGCTAGTTTATTACAGTTTTCGTAGGGACCTCGTCACTCAATATACACACATACACAAGTATGTCTCTCTGTTTGTTGTCTGCTAGGTTTTTATGGCCCAACAGTTTAACCGATTTTGATGAAATTTGGCACATAGTTAGCTTACATCCCGGGGAAGGACATAGGCTAAATCAAAGAGTTCCCACGGGATTCTTAAAGGCCCGTCCGTTTAACCGATTTAAATATGTTTGGTACAAAGATAGCTTGCGCCCCGGAAATTGAGATGGACAATTTTTATCCCGGGAGATGAAAGTTTCCACTGGATTTAAAAAAAAATCTACGCGGCTGAAGTCGCGGACATCATCTGACATCTAGTAAACAATAAATGGTTTGTCCCGCAGGATAAAAGCGCACATGCATCCGTTTCACGATGACAAAATCTGGAAGAAGATAAAATCAAACAACGTGTTCTCAGAAATCGTGGAGGCCGAGCAGGCCAGCGTCGCGCACAAGACGCAGGGCACAGACGAAGAGCTCTGCGATGAATCATGACCAACCGTCGCTGGCTCACTACAGAGCACTGGTCTCAGCTCACAGTGAGAAGGGTTTTAACGTTCTTTTTACTCAAGAGTAACCGGAAAATATATACACGTATTTTAAATTTTATTGTGTTTTTATTTCGCTATTTCCTAAGGTTTGATATCACCGATATAAATGTGCCATTGGATGGGGCGCTTCATCCATCCATACTAATAACCTAACGGCGGAGGACAAAAATTGATTACTGATCTGCGTCGCATAACACACACGATGAAATAATAATATGGCGAAACAACTTAGTAAAATATATATAACTAGCTGATGCCCGCAGCTTCGCCTGCGTGGATTGGTCAGATCCCCTGCAGCATCAGGATTGAGGAGTTGGACTCCAAATTTTTTATGAAACAATGTCGCAAAGTTTCTCTATCGATTAAAAAAGAAATGACGCAAATCGGTTCAGAAATCTCGGAGATTTCGGTGTACATACGTAGAAAAACACAACTCCCTTTTTGAAAGTCGGTTAAAAAAGTAGCCTATGTTACTCCCTGGTCAATTCTCTACTTGTCTGTGAAAATCCCGTCAAAATCGGTTCAGCTGTTCCCAAGATTAGCCTTTTCAAACAGACAGACAGACAGACAGACAAAAATTTTAAAAACGTGTGATTCAGTTATAGTATCGTTCAAATAACCATATGACCTTAATATGCGGTAGTTATTTCGAAATTACAGACAGACACTCCAATTTTATTTATTAGTATAGATATCTTTTCTACCCTACTAATAATTCTTTTTTTTCTTTTTTGGTTGCTTTTATTTCTGTTATTTAATCTAATATGCAGATGCACTGTTTCGTTGTCAGGTCGTGACACCAGGGCTCTGCCTGAAAATCAGCGCTGCAGTAGTCAAATATTGCAGCATCTTGCTGAGGCAGAGCCCTTTTAGCTCACAGACACAACAATAGTTTAATAGTACTTTCTAGTTTTAAGTTTAATTCATATTTAAGTTTAATTGTATCTTTATCTTTATTCCTGTTTTTTTTTTGTGATTCTGTAATTGAGCTAAATAAACTTTTATTTATTTATTATTTATTTATTAAAAGGGATTTGTCCACCGTGGACAATAGTCCCTCATTTAAGCAGGCCTACTTCGTCCTGGTGCATTATCTTCAAGATCCCGGGTACTCTGATTTTCCGGGATACAGTCTGTTTCCGGGATGACAATAGTAAAGTTTCCGGGATGTAATTGGTCACCAATCGGGAAAAAATATTAAAAACACTGGTTGTATAAAAAATAAACTTTACTGTCCCCGATTTAACATTGAATAAGAATAAAAATATACAACAACATTAGTTTCATGTACAAAAATATGTATATCTCAATTAGTTTATCACATAGTAGCTTATTACTATATCTTTAAAATGCACGCGGATAGGCATGGAAGTAAATAAGTAAATACTTCCTATAAAAAAAAAATTTAAACATTCTCTTCAATCGAATTCTAGGCAGGCACGCTATAACCCAGACCTCATTGCTTTTATGAACATAAGTGTCGTCAAGCGCAAGCCTATCAAACAATAGAAAGAAACCTTGAAACACCTTTTAGTATGAGTGTTTCATTATTTTTTTTTTTTATGAGAAATGAGAAATATATTTTTAAAGCCTATAATTGATTTATATTTGAAAGACTTTGACTGAAATATAAGATTGCAAAGAACTTTGTGACATAACTCATAACGTTATGTACATAACGTTATGAGTTATGTCACACAGCACTCTAGCAGAACTAGTCACATTATGACAATTTGGCACGCTGCGTCTGCTTAATGTGTTTGCACCTTTAACAGGGCTCTCTCCGTCACTCGCTTCATACAATCGTAGTTCCAATTTCATTTGAATATTACGCAACCAAAGTCCATGAAATTTTGCAGACATATTCTAGAAACTAATATCTGTGTCTGTGGTGTTTTAGATTTTTCTACAAATATGTAGTTTTAAAATTACAGGGGCTCAAAGATTTGTATGTAAATTTTTAATACCGCGTAACTTTGAAACCGAATATTTTAACAGAAATCTAGAAAACCACAGACATAGATATTAGTTTCTAGAATGTCTGCAAAATTTCATGGACTTTGGTTGCGTGAAATGAAATTGGAACTACGTTTGTATGAAGCGAGTGACAGAGAGACCCCTTTTAACGCGTTCCATATAAACGAAGTTTGATTCGTATTTTTTTAAATAATAAAAACAACTTAATAATAATAATATATCACCCAGGCGTTAAAAAATGGAGGTAGATACATAAAGATAGTGGAATGTATAAAAAGTTACATATAAGTAATTTAATATCGCCGAGTATTATTCAGTCTGAATTTCTTTACCAATAATAGTTATTTATTGTATTCTATTTATAATAATTAAAAACACTTACATCTAAATTCGAGTATATAGATCTGTTCATATATCGAAAACTTAAATGCACATTAAGTACCTAAGTACGTAACTATAATTGTTTTTTAATAAAACGAAATACACGTAAATGTCTTTAGACGCGTCCCTTCAACTCTGGTTGGAACCCACGTTGAATTTGCTTAGACTTAAGTTTCAGTTAAAACGAGACAGATTTATGCCAGCGGTATAGCGCTGTCTTGTTTTAACAGTGTCTTAAGTCTGAGCAAAGTGCGCTCTATAGATCTAAGCCTAAGTCAGGGTGAACCAACCTTTAGTTACTATTTATAGCAATTTTGCATCGAGTTTTAATCGATAATGAAGTTATTTATAGTCAAAATCCGAAACAGGGGCGCCCCTGTGCCGGCCTAGGCAATCTTTCTCAGACCGAAGCTGCCCCTAACATATATTTCGTCTTAATAAAACGCTTCGGAATGTATATTGAACCATTATAAAATAAAAATTATCATTAATAAAAGTCTATACGCATATCTACGCATCGATTTCATAACTGACAAACGCGGGCAGCGCAAACGCCGCTTTATGAATATCCGTATTGTAATATTTCAAGTCCATATTCTTTATTTGTTCAAGAGTAAACCGTGATACCGGGTTCTTAAGGTCGACATTTGCATCTAAAGAGCCGATGACGAAACCGATTTGACCGCAAGGATAAGTCGGCACAGACGTAGACGCGTACGCAGCTACGGGGAACTGATTTTTGCAGAATCTGAGGGTATTTTTGACTAATTCCATACTGTCCCAATATGTGCCCGCTTGGGAACAAACAATGCCGTTTGGTTTTAAGGCACTTTTCATTAAGGCGAAGTAGTTTTCTTGGAATAAATTGACCGCTGGGCCGACTGGGTCGCTGCTATCGGTTATGATGACGTCAAACTCTTTGCTGTGGTTCTTCATGAATTCGAATCCGTCCCCCACATGTAGTGTAAGCTTTTTGCTCTCGAATCCCACGGCCATGAATGGGAGGTACTTTTTTGATACTTCGATGACTTTTGCGTCGATTTCTACCTGAAATTAAATCAATGTTTTACGTCACATAATGTGTGAAACTAAGCTGTGATAGTTCCTGGTAACCTCCTGATCGGAGGTCGGGGGTTCGATCCCGGGCACGCACCCCTAACTTTTCAGAGTTATGTGCATTTAAATACCTAATTTAATATCACGTGCTTAAATAGTGGAGGAAAACATAGTGAGGAAATCAGCATGCCTGAGAGTTCTCCATAATGTCCATCATGTTCTCAAGAGTGGTGAAGTCTGCCAATGCACTTGGCCAGCGTGGTAGACTATGGCCAAACCCCTTCTCATTCTGATAGGAGACCCATACTCTTTTTTTATTTGTTGACGCTGGGGAATGCATTTACGCATCCCCCCCGGAAGCCAGCCAGCCAGCCGTAAGGCAGCCAGCCAGCTGAGGGAGGGTATGTGGGACTCGCCGGCCGAGAGGCGACCGGAATACCCACTAAACCCCAGCGGCGCTACTGCGCGTCGCCTGGCGACTGGGTCACGGGAACGGCCGAAGCAAACAACCGCGACCCAGCCAGCGACGTCTGCCGAGGCAGACCCTCCACCGGGGACCTACTCGAGCGTCCCCCGACCCTGGGACCCAACGGGCAACATCCGCAGACCGACCCGATCCCGCGCACGTCGCCCACGTCCTGTCCTACACTTCGTCCACTGTGCCCTCTGCTAGTTAGAGGGACACGCTCTTCCCCTCGGACGCATCCAGAAGGGACCAGCAGCATCCAGGCACACTGGGAGGTTACCTACCTAGCTGGCGCCCCAGACCCATACTCTAGTGATCAGCCATAGGTAGATCATATTGATGATGGACAGCGAAAGTATAAATATAAATATAGTATAAAAATAAAATAATTTATAGTTCAATAATAATAATTATTGATGTAGTATGAACACTGCATAGTAATCGCAAAATAAGTATAGTTCGCGACAGGCCGAGATGGCAATCAGGGTATGAAGGTCCCACCCCGATTGTCATGTCGACCTGTCGCAAACTATAGGCGACTAACCATAACAAAATGTTACCACTCTACCAATGTTCCACTCTGTTATCTAAAATTGACCTTTTCCTAACCACATGTTGAGATAAGATTTATTTATCAGACTTGTCTGGACAAAGAATATTTGTGTATGTAGTGTAAATAGACGATAATTTTTATCAATGTTACTAGGTAGCACTAAAATTTAAAGTCTTAGATTTTAAATTCATTTTCCGTCCTTTTTTAGCATTATTAAAAAGAAAAATTTTAGACAAAGACACAAAATCCAACCAATTGACTGTCTATGGTCTAAAGCTTTGCCATAGGGGTAAAGATGTATTGTGAATTACCTGATCAAAATATCCAAGAAAGGCTGCACAACAAAATAAAATGTTAGGCGTTTCAATTGAAATATTATATGTACTTAGAATTTAGATAAATGATAAATATTTTTTAATATTCACATTACATTGAGTAAGAAAGAACATTCAAAATGCAGGAGAATAGAAGAGATAGCACTCTACAAATGTGCCTAAGTGTCGTAGTTTTGTCATCACTTTAGGCGTATATGTAACGTACAGTCTGTATAAAATGACTTCTTACGCCTCCCATTTTTAACCCCCAACCTAAAAAGAGGGGTGTTATAAGTTTGACGTGTGTATCTGTCTGTGGCATCGTAGCTCCTAAACTAATGAGCCAATTTTAATTTCATTTTTTTTGTTTGTAAGGTGGCTTGATCGAGAGTGTTCTTAGCTATAATCCAAAAAAATTGTTTCAGCCGTTTAAGAGTTATCAGCTCTTTTCTAGTTTTCTTGTAGAAAAGAAGGTTAGATAACCGTTAGGTTCATAATAATTATGTCAATTGACAAATGTCAAGCTGTCAAGATGGACGTTGCCTAGATATACATAATTATTTATTTGAAAATGATGTTTTGGAAAACTCAGATACTTTGGGTCGTAGGCGCGGAATAGTCAAAGAAAATCGGTTCAGCCATTTGAAAGTTATCAGCTCTTTTCTAGTTACTGTAACCTTCACTTGTCGGGGGTGTTATAAATTTTTAATTTACACTTGTAACTCTATGGGTCAACTGTCATGTCAAAAGTACGGTTCATCTTTAAAATAACGACTGAAATCCTACTTTTGACATAATATTTGACACATAAAGTTAAAAATGCGCGTGAGAAGTCATTTTGTATGCATTATACTTCTTTTTAGGGTTCTGCAGTAAATAATATATTTCTTCATTTCCAATCGAACACCTAAATATTTTTCATTAAACATGACATGGAAGATTTTGTCTCATACAATACTTGTTTGTATTGATGTCAGGTATTGATTAATACAGGTTTTATACTTGGACACTATTTTAAGAAGAAAAATGGCAGACTACTAGGTAGACCAAAAATCTTCAAAAAAGTTTATATGCACACAGAGAGGGCAAGATATTTATATACCTGTACAATTTCCTTAACTTGCGGGTGCTTGGCCACATCCCGCGCTACGCCGCCGTCCCCACCGCCCACTATCAGTACCTTCTCAGGGTTGCGGTGGCAGCACAATGGCAGGAATGATATCATCTCCTGTAACAATAGATAAAAACCTTTATCTGTGTTGCTACAACAGTTTTTACTATATATTATAATAATAATAATATAAAATTAAATAAATAATTTTTATTTAAAGGTTTACTAGCGATTTAACATATAAGCTTAATAACTATAATAAATACATTGATTTTTCTATCATGCTCAACTATGTTAAATCATTTAAAAGTAAACACTGCATGCAAATTCCGTACAAATACCAAGTTACAAAGAGGATATTAACTAAAGTGAAAATTCCAAAAAATGAGTCTGTATGGCTTAATATAGTAATTTAGGGAATATTAATACTAACTAACAATTTTTTCTAGTTTAATGCAGTATGAAAGATACATTTTATATTATTAATATGAATAAGCACATTAAAAATACTAAAAAAACTCATTAAATACATAATAATTATAACTAAGCCTTTATTCAGGCGTTTCATTTTACAATTATTATGTTGGTTACTGATAGTAGGTACTAGATTACAAAATTCTAAATCTCAATGGTATTGCAATGATAGCCTAATGGTTAAGATGTCAGCTTTTTATTCGTGAGGTCGAGGGTTTGATACTGGGCACGTACTTCTAACTTTTTGGAGTTATGTGCTGTTTTAAGCAATTAAATATTACTTGCTTTAACAGTCAAGGAAGACATCGCATAGTGATGAAACCTGGATGCCAGAGTCCCCTATAATGTTCTCCAAGGTGTGTGCAGTTTGCCAATCTGCACTGGGTCAGCATGGCACACTATGGCTTAAACCCTACTCATTCTGAGAGGAAACTGTGATCAGTAGTGGGCTGGCGATAGGTTGATCATGATGATGGTAACAATTACCTGGTAAGAGAATTCATCCTTCTGTGTGCACTGTATGATGCCGTCCAGTACTAACACGCGGCCCAGGCTGGGAGTGTCGTACACCTGGATCAGCTGGAAATCCGAGCGCTCGTCATGCAGCACCTCCTTCACTTCAAACGAGAATGTACTCCCTGGCCACAGCTCACACGACTCCGAGAACCAGTTCTTCTTTAATGTATCCATAATTTATCTGTAAAAGGTTTACTATAAAGATAGTTTACTATATATATATCCTGAAGAGCTAAGCGAACTTCCAGCACAGCGATTAAAGTTCGCTAGACAAAATACGAAAACTTTTGTATTAATATTCAACTTATATTGGCAAATAATTAAATAATCTTCATTAAGATAACTAAACACAAATAACTTGGAGCATGATAACAATGCCTATAACTCGCTTAAAATTGTACTCACCGGTACAGATAGCTATTAATTTTTATCTCAAATTACTCTTGCGCACTGATTGAAGATTCGAGCGGGATTCGAGACACTCGGTCAATATGTCCAATGTTATTGTGCCTGGCCCCAACTCCCAATTACTTGAAGAACTAATTAAACAATTTACAGTGGCAGATAAAACTAGTAATTATTAATTAAACTATAATATTCAGCGAACACAGTGCACACTGCACACTAAATGCGAAGAACACGAATTTCCCAATAAACATCAACTAAACTGACAACTGCTGACAACACTGACAAACTGACAAAAACTTTTTTTTTCTCTCATCCTGGCTTTACAAAGATTAGCCTATGTCAAGTTTTTTTTTTTTTTTCTTTAAATCTGGCTTTACTCTGATTAGCCAATGTCAAGTTTGTGATATTTTCAAGTTATTGAATTTATACAAGTATGGACTCCGTCTGCGCCGGCGCCCGCCGACATACGCGCGGCGCCCCTTTAGAGCGCTTTCCAGTCAGTTCCACCACCAAAAAACACCAACTAACACAAAAACCAGCCACTCTTAACAAAAAAAAAAACACTCCAAACAAGCACAGCACGCGCGCCAGCAAACGCCATCACAGACGAAGTCCTATGTCAAGTTTGTAGTTATTTACAAGTTTGGGAAACTATAATGTATGGACTTCGTCTGTGCCGGCGCTCGCCGACATACACGCGGCGCCCCTTTAGAGTGCTTTCCATTCAGTTCCAGCATGGTTCCAGCACCAAAAAACACCAGTGAAACACTAAAACCGGCCAACAAAATGAAACAGTCCAAAAAGGCACCGCACGCGCGCCAGCAAACGCTAACACAGCGAAGTCCCGACTCCCGACAAAAACTTGACAGTTGACTTGACACGGCGACGTAACATGACGAAATCAAAGTCTATGGTAATGATTAATAATTATACTCCTTGTTGTAACAGTGCGATACAGCATAAATGTTTTTGCATCTTATATATTTTAGCAATAAGTAAAGACGTTTCAAGTCCCCTTTATAATACGCCCATGAATAATACCAGCATAGTTAATACATATCCTACTCTATGGTAGAACTGGATTACATACTCTTTGTTTTTACTCTCGGCTTCGTGGTCTGTGGGTTCTTTGTTTACACAACATTGATGGACCCTGTGAAAATCCGCTCATGTGTGCTTCGGTTCGGTATTGACCATGGTACTTTTATGATATGAATTAGTTAAATGGGATTGCTATATAAGTCATACCATGGCAATATTCTGAAGATTCCAAGCAATCATCATGCACTCATCGAGTTCGCATGCCACGGGTATAACGCTAGAAGAATTCGTATATGCAGCGAAGGATTTCATTGAATTATCAGACAAGTTTTTGGACAGCTGGACCATTTACCAGAACGACAACGAATTATTGCACACGCATATTAAAAAGGAGGAGTTCGTCAGTCATCGAGATGAGACTGGGAGGGTGTTTTTGTACCGCGCGGAGTACGTCATATTTTACAACTTGAGCTATGGTGTTCCATCTTTCAGTTTCAATGTTTGGGACTGCTCGGGGAAGCTGTTGACTTTGGAAGAAGTTAGAGAAATATCGTTAATGAAGTAAGCACTTTTTAATGGTTGAATAGTTGAGGCGCACAAGTAATTTTTTTTTAAATAAAAGAGCAACCGCTGTGTTTATTGCTGGTTCTTCTCGGTAGAAAAGGCATTGTGAATCAGGAGGTCTGATTCATTTGTATGCATTTATAAAAGTATTGGGAATAGGTAAAAATATATGGTTATTTCTTATAAATAACCTACCTACCTGTATTTTTCTCTTTCACAGAATAAGCAAAGAAGATTTCTACTCAGTGGTGACACAACAAGAGCATCCTGTATTATATCGACCATATTTCATAATCCATCCATGTCACACGGCCAACCTGTTGTCTATGTTCAAGAAGAAGAGTAGAAACCTCATCATCACATTCCTTGGTCTTATAACGCCACTGATCCAGCTGAATTTACCATTAGAATATGGTTTATGATTAAAGATGATTAATATTCATTAATTGAACATTATCAATTAATTAATATTCATTTAATTATAAACATTATCAATTAATTAATATTAATTATAAGATATTAATTGCATTTTTATGCACTTATGTTGAAATACAATCTATATACAAGGAATAAAATAATGTCGTATGTTTAATAAACTGTTGTTTAATTATGTACCGTAGAGAATTCCAGTAGCAATTCCGCGAAACTAACGTATTATAAACCTGTCGCACTTATGACCTTTTCTATAAAACCGCCACACACGCCTAACGCATAATAAAATTATGCATAACCGTGCGACCCGAATACTAAACGACTTACGGTCTTTAACTGTACGTACCTACGCGCGTAGTATAAGCGCTTGAGGTAGGTCAAGAAAGAAGCAGATATTCATGATCATCTTGGCTGATCACTTTGCCGTCTAAATACTGATCACGGGTCTCCTCAGAATGAGAAGGGAATTGAGAAGGCCATAGGCCATTTTTTTTTTTAAGAATATTAGCCATGCTAATCATGACTGATGCTCCCCTTTCCCCTCCAATTAAACGTAAAGCTTGTGCAAGGAGTGGGGTTTGAACCGCCGACCTTTCGGAATTCAGCCCGCTCCTCAACCATTGAGCTATCGAGGCTCTCGATATTTTGAGAACATTATGGAGAACTCTTAGGCTGCAAGCAAGTGATATTTAACTGTCACTCCGAAAGGTGCATGCCCGGGATCGAAGAACCGACCTCTCGAATAGGCAGCAGACGTTTTAACCACTGAGCTATCTCGGCTCAAGGCTCAAGCAGATATTAAATTTACCACAGAATATTTTAATAGTCATAGATACCTATCTAATTACTGGGAAGAGCAAACAATAAAATTATTGCTCGCTAAATACCTGATTAAAATCGATTAAAGTGCAGTTATTGTTACTTTCGTAACGGAGTGACAGTTAAGTCATTAGGCAATTAATCCATGTTCAATAAAATCTGAAACTACAATGTGAATTAAAATTATTTCGCAATTAGTCTGTTCGCACATTAGACCGCTAGGGAGCAATTGAAAAACGTTTTTAGGGTTATGTACCCAAGGGTAAAAACGGAGCCCTATTAATGTCACTCTGTTGTCTGTCTGTCTGTCCGCGTGTCGCAGTTCTCTAGCTCGTAGACGTTACAAACGTGAAGTTCTCTAGCTTGTAAATGAGTTACAAACCTACAAACCTGAAATTTTGGTATTTGGTAGGTATAGATAGAACGTTGACCCAAAACCAAATATTGAATTAAAAATTCTATTAAATTATTTTTCAGGAGGGCTCCCATACCTACACGAAAAAGGAGCTGGAATATTTTTTTTTACCGTAGCATATGGGGTAGGTATTTGTATTTATTTATTCTTCGATTTAGGCTTTAAACACATTTTAACAGGATCCCTATGAAAGCGATGACAGCTTGAAAGTGGTCAAAGAATCTTCTTTGACCATAGTTAGCAAACCATATAGTTTTATAAGGTGTATCTACACCTTATAAAACTATATGGTTCCATTTACCGAGCCCAGCAAAGAACTGGCCATAATTTTTGATATCAGTACTTTTAATGGCCGAAACTTTTTGATAGGAAGTAGGAACTGACCCTTATTTTTCACATGAAATGTTTTTCACTCTGGTCAAAGAGTAACTGTACCTATAAGATACTGGTGTAGGTAGCAGAGAGAACTCTGTCGTTGGGAAAACTAACGACAGTTCTTATAATAATTTGCTATGTGCTTTATAAAATTGTTAGAAACGTAGGTGAGAATGAATTTAATATTACCTATCCATGCATCAAAATTTTTAAGGTAGGTAGGTACCTACTTATCTGTATCATGCGCGTCACGTTTTTCGTTTTAAATCTTACATATCTTTTAGTTCTTTTTAAACACATAGTAGTTAAGTACCTAGCTATATAAGTGTATTAGTATTTTTTTAAAATTTAAATAGGCTGATAAACGTCTAGCGGTAAGTTAGAAGTTTCTATTAATGATTGTGAAGACATTTAGGGCCTTGTTGATCACCGCCGGCTTTAATAGGTAGGTAATTTCTGATAAAATAAAATAGGTAACATAATATAGACATCGACGAACTGGACAAAACTATGAGGGGTCCTTGTTTTACCTACTACGAAACCCTAAAAAAGCAAAACAACCAGACAAAGTAAGGGCCTGCGCCCACTGGCAACACGGCACGGCAGGGGATCCTTCGGAATCACTGCATGCAAACGCATAATATTGGCGGCAACTATGTCGTGGCCCGTGGGACCCTTGGGTATGCCGAGACTCCGTAGATACCCCACAAGTATGGGTTTGATGAAAAAAAAAAATTTGAGTTTCAGTTCTAAGTATGTGGAACCCCAAAATTTATTGTTTTTTTTCTATTTTTGTGTGAAAATCTTAATGCGGTTTACAGAATACATCTACTTACCAAGTTTCAATAGTATAGGTCTTATAGTTTCGGAAAAAAGTGGCTGTGACATACAGACGGACTGACAGACAGACAGACATGACGAATCTATAAGGGTTCCGTTTTTCGCCATTTGGCTACGGAACCCTAAAAACGTGTGATTCAGTTAAAGTATCGTTCAAATAACCATATGAGCTTAATATGAGGTAGTTATTTCGAAATTACAGACAGACACTCCAATTTTATTTATTAGTATAGATAAAGATCACTGCATATTATTCAATTTACATTTATAATCATACTGGTTTAGTATAAATAGCAAGGTAGACACTTTTATGTCTACTATTTTTTTTAGTAATAATTTTCCCACTCAGTTTCTGCTCATCTCTTGGAGCGGTCACTGCACCTGTATTTCAATATTTACCTACTTGGTCGAAAGCGATGCCATGTGCATTTATCTGTGCATTCGCTAATAACTTTTAAACTTCTTAATGCATTTCATTTCAATGCGCTTTTAGGCATTATTTAGAGTGTTTTATAATTATGTGCATATTGTAAGTAATGTCACTTTCCTATTCTTTAGAATAGTGACTGCTCCAGCCTCCAGGCGAATCATGTATAGCAAGGTAAGCAAGCAGGATACATTGTTAAGTAGGTAGGTATACCTTACTATTGTTAGTAGGTATCTTAAGAAAGGGCTTTCTTTACCTGTAAATTCTAAAACAGATTTTTATTTATTTTTATGCAAGATACTCGTAGTTTTGATTTATCGTACAAAATATCCGAGTACAGAACCCTCGGTGCGCGAGTCTGACTCGCACTTGGCCGGATTTTTTTGCAGGGTGCTATGGGCGTATATTTTTTACCCGACTGTGGCAAAGCCAAAAGGAAGGGTTATGATTTTAGCAGTCTATGTATGTATGTATGTGGATATGTATGTTTGTATCCAGATTTTGTGTGTTCCACCGTAGCGCCTAAACTACTGGGCTGATTTTGATGAGTGAGGTGTCAATTGATTCGTTGTAAAGGTCCAGGTGACATAGGCTATATTTTATACGAAAAAATTGTACTAACGGATGATACATCAAAAAAAGTGGAGGTCGCCCAAAATTTTTTTTTGTTATTGTATCGAGTGGGATGTCAAATGAAAGAGAAGAAAATTCTGAGTAACATTAAAATATACCAAGCAACAGAAAAACAATATTACTTTAATATTTCAGCGTTTACTAAGACGATCGCAGTCGGGTTTTAGTTTTCAACTTAGTCTTGTGATGCATTAGTTTCGCGGAATTGCTACTCGAATTCTGAAGCCGACCGTACATACTTACCTTAGTATTAACCGTTTTTTGCAGGCGCTTGTTGTTGTCACATTGAATTGGATAGCTCTATCATGGGGGTTCCTACAGGGGCAAATGGCCGGCATGATTGCAGCCTTGCAGAAAAAAGAAGACGGAATAGACCTTAGTGAGGGGCAGATAGCTTTGTTAGGTAAGTGTTGTAAAAAAAAGTCAGACCGGGCGCGTTTGGAATCCTGTAGCTTTAGTTTTAAGTGTACAGAATTAATTACCACCACTATACTATCCTCTTACAATTAATCTACAATTCTGACTATCAAAATATGTATTGTGCCTACTTTGAATAAATGATTTTGAGTTTTCAGTTTAGAAATGCACAAATAGGTAATGCAGATGACGAATCGCTTAGCTCTCTACTGAACACGGGTCTCTTCTCAGAATAAGAAGGGAAGGGAAGAAGAAATTATTATTGACATAGAGCCTACAACGTTTGTTTTTAATTTTTGTCTATCTGTCTGTCTGAGCATGCTTCACACTGAAACTACTGGACGGATTTAAATGCAACTTGGCATAGACCGTACCTACCTATCTATGTACATAAACCTATTACGGATTAATATAGATAGAGTTTTTATTCAGAAAAATAATAGGGATCGTTCGTCGTCGGAAACGGAATACCAATATAGTTTTTTCTTTTTTGCAGGGGCTTTCTTGAACCTCTTTAATATAGTGGGATATTTTTTCCTTGCTGTAATCGGTGAAAAATTTGGAAGAAGATGGTGCCTGATAATAATTTCCTTACCACTGTTTATAAATTGGATAGTATTATTCTATGCCAAAACCTTTGTAGCCCTTCTGTTATCGAGATTCCTTGCTGGTGTATCTAATGGACCGCTATGGGTGCTGAGTGCGGCTGGCGCATCAGAATATATATCATACAAGTCAAGAGCACTGTGTCTCAACATGGTACTTATGGTAGTTCCATCGTTTGGCATAGGATTGGGACATGTTCTTGGAGCACTTTTTCACTGGAGAACTACAGCATTAATAGGAATGGTTATAACGTCCGTCCACGTTATATTGCCTTACTTTTGGGTAGAAAGCCCGCATTGGTTGGCTTCGAAAGGCAGATTCGAGGAGTGCGAGCGTATATTTAGAAAACTCCACGGAAACAAAAGTAATAATGAACGTGAGTTGCTATTGTTAATAAAACTAGAGACCAAAAAGCAGAAAGCAGCCAATGAAATGAATACAAATAACACTTGCAGGATACTTTTGCAGCTGTTCAAGAAAAAATATTTCTGGCATTTGATGGTAATGAGTGGAGTGATCTACTCATACTACGCTGCAGCAGGGAGAGTGGTGTTCACCAATTTGGCAACTGTAATTCTGGAAGAAATGACAGGCACGTCTAATGTTCTGCTTTACACGTTGGTAGTGGACGGTTTTATTTTTGTAGGAACGTGTATTTCGTGCTTTTTAATCAAGAAGATGTCTATTCGCACTTTGCTGTTCTCGTCAGGGTTGGCGGCTAACGGGATATTGATAGCTTTGAGTGTGAGTCTCTATTTCAAAAATAACGAAGTTTATTTCCAATGGATAAACGTGTTACTGCTCGCAATATATTTTATTGTCATTAATGCTGGTCCATACCCCATCCTGGACGTTTTGATGGGTGAAATTTTTCCATTAGAAATAAAATTGTACTGTTTTTTTTTATCAGCACCATTATTACTCGGCACAGTTTTTCTATGTTTACTAACATTACCTTACATAGTCAGCGTGATGGGGTATCACGGGTTGTTTTTATTGAATACAGGCATTATGTTCGTCTGTCTCGCGTACCTCTACGCGCGACTGCCGGAAACCAAAGGGAAGACACTACAAGAGATCGAAGTATACTTTAAGACAAATAGTTTCGACGTCGATCAAGTACTGAATCCTAGTGAACAAATAAAGACTCTTATTTAGATTCTACTTATTTATTTAAATACCTACAATACCTATCTCCATTTCTTAATTAATAAGCGTGCTTTTATAGCGTGCTGGGTACTATATTGTACACTTTCTCATTGTCAAACAATGATTTAGTGGTGATAATTAATTAGGTACGTTAACTTAAAACTAAAGCTACGAGGGTTCCAAACGCGCCCAAGTCGGAGAAGAGCCCACAGCAAACTCAGCCGGGTAATTTTTCCTTTTTTATCATCAAAACTTTACTAAATCACCTAAATACTTGTTAGAACTATCTGAAAAGCTGTTTCCCACTCATATTCAAGCTTTCTTATCACTTAAATAATCCTTTATATTGTAATCATATTGTAATAGGATTTTTCAATCAGTTTACGTTTTATGAAAACTTTGAACTTGTTGACCGACATCTCCAATACGTATTCTTTAAGGATGCCTATATAGTAGGTACTATGCTGCAGGATAGGTAGGCACACAAGTGTAAATTAAAAATTAATAACGCCCCCGACAAGTGAAGGTTACAGTAACTAGAAAAGAGCTGATAACTTTCAAACGGCTGAACCGATTTTCTTAGATTATAGCTAAAAACACTCTCGATCAAGCCACCTTTCAAACAAAAAAAAACACGAAATTAAAATCTGTTCATTTTCAGGAGGGCTCCCATACCTACACGAAAAAGGAGCCGGTTTTTTTTTTTTTTACCGTAGCATATGGAGTAGGTATTTGTATTTATTTATTCTTAACAGGATCCCTATGAAAGCGATGACAGCTTGAAAGTGGTCGAAGAAGATACACCTTATAAAACTACATATATATGGTGCCATTTACCGAGTCCAGCAAAGAACTGGCCATAATTTTTGATATCAGTACTTTTAATGGTCGAAACTTTTTGATAGGAACTGACCCTTATTTTTCACATGAAATGTTTTTGTTTGGGTAAAGTTCACTCTGGTCAAAGAGTAAATGTATAAGATACTGGTGTAGGTAGCAGAGAGAACCCTGTCGTTGGGAAAACCTACTATAGTTCTTATAATAATTTGCTATAAGTATGTGCTTTATAAAATTGTTAGAAACGTAGGTGAGAATGAATTTAATATTACCTATCCATGCATCAAAATTTTTAAGGTACGTATTATTGGCGTCACTCAGAAAAGCAGGTATTATTTAAATATTTTTATCGAATTATTGGAATGTCCTCCCATAACCAACACAAGAAACACAAGTTCAATGTGTAGAGGTTATCCGAGAGTTTTAATCTAAACAAACTAATGCCAAAATAAGTAATTTAATTAGAGCGTGATTGCTATCACAACATCTAATTATTCAGTTCACCATCCAAATACCAAAAATATGCGATATCGCTCCGAATCTCAGAAGGAGACTAAACTAAAACCTTCGAAACACCCGTATTTATGCAAGTTCAATCTTGTTGGCCTCCTAGCAACAGATTGTATGAAATCGAATGAGCCAAATATCGATTTTATCAAACTACCTGCATTAGATAAATTAATAATTTTATATTATTGTTGACAATTCAAATCAATTTTTAAAAGTAACCTTACAGTTCGGCCGTCCTGAATTTAACACGTCCTCGTGTTTCTAATCAATCTTGTCATGTCAGTCGCAGGCTTCCCTGCCCTAAGTCAAATTCAAATCATGGGCTATCTTGCCCTCCGTCAAATCATGGGCGTTCCTGCCCTTAGTCATGTCATCAAAACCTATTCTTGAACAGCCGAACTCTCAGTTTTAATATCCAATCAAAAATAAATCCAAACGACTATTCTCTCATTCGATGTACACGAAATCTGAATTACTTACTGCAATTTACTTTCCACTTCACAAAAGACTGAATTCTTTAAAAAAAACTAAAAATTTTAATCACCAAATCAAACTCAATAAAAATTTTAATCAAATGTGGGTTGTTTACAAAAAGATACCACAGCGAAATTAAGACAACGTGAGACACATCCCACTTCTGAATTATTGGCGTCACTCAGAAAAGCAGGTATTATTTAAATATTTTTATCGAATTATTGGAATGTCCTCCCATAACCAACACAAGAAACACAAGTTCAATGTGTAGAGCAAACTAATGCCAAAATAAATAATTTAATTAGAGCGTGATTGCTATCACAACATCTAATTATTCAGTTCACAATCCAAATACCGAAAATATGCGATATCGCTCCGAATCTCAGAAGGAGACTAAACTAAAACCTTCGAAACACCCGTATTTATGCAAGTTCAATCTTGTTGGCCTCCTAGCAACAGATTGTATGACATCGAATGAGCCAAATATCGATTTTATCAAACTACCTGCATTAGATAAATTAATAATTTTATATTATTGTTGACAATTCAAATCAATTTTTAAAAGTAACCTTACAGTAGGTACCTACTTATCTGTATCATGCGCGTCACATTTTTCGTTTTAAATCTTACATATATATATATACAGCTATAATTATATCATACTTTTGAAATCCATGAAATTTTGCAGACATATTCTAGAAACTAATATCTATGTCTGTGGTTTTCCAGATTTCTGTTAAAATATTCGGTTTCAAAGTTACGCGGTCTTAAAAAATTTCATACAAATCTTGGAGCCCCTGTAATTTTAAAACTACATATTTTTAGAAAAATCTAAAACACCACAGACACAGATATTAGTTTCTAAAATATGTCTGCAAAATTTCATGGACTTTGGTTGCTTAATATTCAAATGAAATTGGAACTACGATTGTATGAAACGAGTGGAAACGAGTGACGGGGAGAGCCCTGTTAATATAAGGGACAAAGCTCGATGAATAGTTTTCTACAAAAACCAAGCGAAGTTCTAGCACCAAAAATATTTACTTCTTAATAGCTTAATATGAGGTAGTTATTTCGAAATTACAGACAGACACTCCAATTTTATTTATTAGTATAGATATAATAACTAACAATCTATCTAATCTATATTAGTATAGATATAATAACTCACGGTGAAGGATAACATCGTGCGCAAACCTGCATGCTTGAGGGTCCTCCATGAAGCTCTCGAAAGTGATTGAAATCTGCCAATCCGCACTTTGTCAGCGAAGTGGACTATTGCCAAACCCTTCTCATTCTGAGGGGAGAACCATGCTCAGTGAGACGGGAAATATACTTTATTAAAATAAATTATATAAAAACACATTACGTTCCAAGCCTTAAATATACTAATCTCTATTAGTGCAAAATTTCACAGTGTCCTAATGTTTTGTATTTTTAACCCCCGACCCAAAAAGAGGCGTGTTATAAGTTTGACGTGTGTATCTGTGTATCTGTCTGTGGCATCGTAGCGCCTAAACGAATGAACCGATTTTAATTTAGTTTTTTTTGTTTGAAAGGTGGCTTGATCGAGAGTGTTCTTAGCTATAATTCAAAAAAATTGGTTCAGCCGTTTAAAAGTTATCAGCTCTTTTCTAGTGTTCTTGTAGAAAAGAAGGTTAGATAACCCTTAGGTTCATAATATTCAAGTGTCAATTGATAAATGTCAAGCTGTCAAGATGGACGTTGCCTAGATATACATAATTATTTATTTGAAAATGATGTTTTGGAAAACTCAGATACTTTGGATAGCTATAATCCTAGAAAATCAGTTCAGCCGTTTGAAAGTTATCAGCTATTTTCTAGTTACTGTAACCTTCACTGATCGGGGGTGTTGAAAATTTTTAATTTACACTTGTGTAATAAAAAATTTTTGATCCGAAACAGACCTCGATTTTCCAGTGTGCCGTGTCGCCAATGGACGCAAGCCATAACATTTTATCGGAGACTAGCTGATGCCCGCAGCTTCGCCCGCGTGGATTTAGGTTTTTAAAAATCCCGTGGGATACCTACTTTTGATTTCCCAGGACAAAAGTAGCCTATCTGTAATAGCCCGTCTCCGGGATGCAACGTGCTTCTGTACCATGTAAAACATTTAAACGGATGATCCTTTAAAAATCCCGAGGGATCACCAGGATTTAGGAATGTAATTCCTTACAGCATCAGGGTTGAAGTTACAGTTGGGTCCTCGATTTCAACGACAAAGTCTTTACTTGGTATAGATTTATTTAATTATTTTATTTTTTATTTTTTATGGAGACAAACAGTATTAAAAATAAACAAAAGGTAGCACAAATACAAAGCACACACACCACAACAGTCTCCAACGAAAAGTTATCACAAAATTAAAACACACAATAGCCGGGTATAAGAAGGTACGTAGGAAAAAAACAGAAAATAGGTAAATTACATAAATAATAAAGCAAAAACAAAAACAAAAACGAAACAAAACTGACTAGTGAAGCTAGTCAGTTTTGGATATAATGTCCCTAATTGCAGATTTATATTTATGAGGAGAGAGGTGAAAAATATCGTAATTTGAAAATTACGAAATAAATAAATAGATACCTTCAATATCAATCAATTTATAACCGACAGTGTTTACATCCCATCAGTTTTGTCACCTGCAGCATCAGGATTGAAGACTTAGAATCCAAATTTTTTATGGAACAATGTTGCAAAGTTCCTCCGTTGATTAAAAAAAAATTACGCAAATCGGTTCAGAAATCTAGGAGATTTCGGTGTACATCGGTAGAAAAACACAACTCCCTTCATAAAAGTCGGTTCAAAAGTAGCCTATGTTAGGTACCTGTTTGCCTGTGAAAATACCGTCAAAATCGGTTCAGCCGTTCCGAAGATTAGCCCGTTCAAACAGACAGACAGACAAAAATTAAAAAAAAACCGGCCAAGTGCGAGTCGGACTCGCGCACCGAGGGTTCCGTACTCGGGTGTTTTTTGACATTGTGTTTGATAAATCCAAAACTATTATGCATAAAAATAAATAAAAATCTGTTTTAGAATATACAAGTAAAATCCTTTCATATGATACCCCACTTGGTATAGTTATCTTACTTTGAAAATTGAAATATATTTTAATTTTTTATGACGTATTAAAAAAAACTACTGACTAGATCTTGTTCAAACCAATTTTCGGTAGACATTTGGATGGTAATGTACATCATATATTTTTTTTAGTTTTATCATTCTCTTATTTTAGAAGTTAATTGGACACACACATTTTACCACTTTGGAAGAGTCTCTCGCGCAAAGTATTCAGTTTAGAAAAAAATTATAGTAGAAACCTCAATATCATATTTGAAGACCTATCCATAGATACCCCACAAGTATGGGTTTGATGAAAAAAAATATTTTGAGTTTCAGTTCTAAGTATGGGGAACCCCAAAATTTATTGTTTTTTTTCTATTTTTGTGTGAAAATCTTAATGCGGTTTACAGAATACATCTACTTACCAAGTTTCAATAGTATAGGTCTAATAGTTTCGGAAAAAAGTGGCTGTGACATACAGACGGACTGACAGACAGACAGACAGACAGACATGACGAATCTATAGGGTTCCGTTTTTTGCCATTTGGCTACGGAACCCTAAAAACGTGTGATTTAGTTAAATGATCGTTCAAATAACCATATGAGCTTAATATGAGGTAGTTATTTCGAAATTACAGACAGACACTCCAATTTTATTTATTAGTATAGATAAAGATCACTGCATATTATTCAATTTACATTTATAATCATACTGTTTAGTATAAATAGCAAGGTAGACACTTTTATGTCTACTATTTTTTTTAGTACTTAATAATTTTCCCAC
The DNA here is from genome assembly GCF_905333055.1 of Maniola jurtina. Taxonomy (NCBI): domain Eukaryota; kingdom Metazoa; phylum Arthropoda; class Insecta; order Lepidoptera; family Nymphalidae; genus Maniola; species Maniola jurtina. The sequence continues at coordinate 12,852,863 of NC_060039.1, forward strand.
TCAGTTTCTGCTCCTCTCTTGGAGCGTTCACTGCACCTGTATTTCAATATTTACCTACTTGGTCGAAAGCGATGCCATGTGCATTTATCTGTGCATTCGCTAATAACTTTTAAACTTCTTAATGCATTTCATTTCAATGCGCTTTTAGGCATTATTTAGAGTGTTTTATAATTATGTGCATATTGTAAGTAATGTCACTTTCCTATTCTTTAGAATAGTGACTGCTCCAGCCTCCAGGCGAATCATGTATAGCAAGGTAAGCAAGCAGGATACATTGTTAAGTAGGTAGGTATACCTTACTATTGTAAGTAGGTATCTTAAGAAAGGGCTTTCTTTACCTGTAAATTCTAAAACAGATTTTTATTTATTTTTATGCAAGATACTCGTAGTTTTGATTTATCGTACAAAATATCCGAGTACAGAACCCTCGGTGCGCGAGTCTGACTCGCACTTGGCCGGATTTTTTTTGCAGGGTGCTATGGGCGTATATTTTTTTACCCGACTGTGGCAAAGCCAAAAGGAAGGGTTATGATTTTAGCAGTCTATGTATGTATGTATGTGGATATGTATGTTTGTATCCAGATTTTGTGTGTTCCACCGTAGCGCCTAAACTACTGGGCTGATTTTGATGAGTGAGGTGTCAATTGATTCGTTGTAAAGGTCCAGGTGACATAGGCTATATTTTATACGAAAAAATTGTACTAACGGATGATACATCAAAAAAAGTGGAGGTCGCCCAAAAATTTTTTTGTTATTGTATCGAGTGGGATGTCAAATGAAAGAGGAAAAAATTCTGAGCTCATGTACATAAATGTACAGTAACATTAAAATATACCAAGCAACAGAAAAACAATATTACTCTAATATTTCAGCGTTTACTAAGACGATCGCAGTCGGGTTTTAGTTTTCAACTTAGTCTTGTGATGCATTAGTTTCGCGGAATTGCTACTCGAATTCTGGAGCCGACCGTACATACTTACCTTAGAATTAACCGTTTTTTGCAGGCGCTTGTGGTTGTCACATTGAATTGGCTAGCTCTATCATGGGGGTTCCTACAGGGACAAATGGCCGGCATGATTGCAGCCTTGCAGAAAAAAGAAGACGGAATAGACCTTAGTGAGGGGCAGATAGCTTTGTTAGGTAAGTGTTGTAAAAAAAAGTCAGACCGGGCGCGTTTGGAATCCTGTAGCTTTAGTTTTAAGTGTTCCTAATTAATTACCACCACTATACTATCCTCTTACAATTAATCTACAATTCTGACTATCAAAATATGTATTGTGCCTACTTTGAATAAATCATTTTGAGTTTTCAGTTTAGAAATGCACAAATAATGCAGATGACGAATCGCTTAGCTCTCTACTGAACACGGGTCTCTTCTCAGAATAAGAAGGGAAGGGAAGAAGAAATTATTATTGACTAGCTGATGCCCGCGACTTCGTTCGCGTTGATGTAGTTTTTTAAAAATCCCGTGGGAACTCTTTGATTTTCCGGGATAAAAAGTAGCCTATGTGCTAATCCAGAGTATAATCTATCTCCATTTTAAATTTCAGCCCAATCCGTCCAGTAGTTTTAGCGTGAAGGAGTAACAAACATACACACACACACACACACTCACATATACAAACTTTCGCCTTTATAATATTAGTGTGATATAGAGCCTACAACGTTTGTTTTTAATTTTTGTCTATCTGTCTGTCTGAGCATGCTTCACACTGAAACTACTGGACGGATTTAAATGCAACTTGGCATAGACCGTACCTACCTATCTATATAGGTACATAAACCTACTACGGGTTAATATAGATAGAGTTTTTATTCAGAAAAATAATAGGGATCGTTCGTCGTCGGAAACGGAATACCAATATAGTTTTTTCTTTTTTGCAGGGGCTTTCTTGAACCTCTTTAATATAGTGGGATATTTTTTCCTTGCTGTAATCGGTGAAAAATTTGGAAGAAGATGGAGCCTGATAATAATTTCTTTACCACTGTTTATAAATTGGATAGTATTATTCTATGCCAAAACCTTTGTAGCCCTTCTGTTATCGAGATTCCTTGCTGGTGTATCTAATGGACCGCTGTGGGTGCTGAGTGCGGCTGGCACATCAGAATATATATCATACAAGTCAAGAGCACTGTGTCTCAACATGGTACTAATGGTAGTTCCATCGTTTGGCATAGGATTGGGACATGTTCTTGGAGCACTTTTTCACTGGAGAACCACAGCATTAATAGGAATAGTTCTAACGTCCGTCCACGTTATATTGCCTTACTTTTGGGTAGAAAGCCCGCATTGGTTGGCTTCGAAAGGCAGATTCGAGGAGTGCGAGCGTATATTTAGAAAACTCCACGGAAACAAGAGTAATAATGAACGTGAGTTGCTATTGTTAATAAAACTAGAGACCAAAAAGCAGAAAGCAGCCAATGAAATGAATACAAATAACACTTGCAGGATACTTTTGCAGCTGTTCAAGAAAAAATATTTCTGGCATTTGATGGTAATGAGTGGAGTGATCTTCGCATACTACGCTGCAGCAGGGAGAGTGGTATTCACCAATTTGGCAACTGTAATTCTGGAAGAAATGACAGGCACGTCTGATGTTCTGCTTTACACGTTGGTAGTGGACGGTTTTATTTTTGTAGGAACGTGTATTGCATGCTTTTTAATTAAGAAGATGTCTATTCGCGCTTTGCTGTTCTCGTCAGGGTTGGCGGCTAACGGGATATTGATAGCTTTGAGTGTGAGTCTCTATTTTAAAAATAACGAAGTTTATTTCCAATGGATAAACGTGTTACTGCTCGCAATATATTTTATTGTCATTAATGCTGGTCCATACCCCATCCTGGACGTTTTGATGGGTGAAATTTTTCCATTAGAAATAAAATTGTACTGTTTTTTTTTATCAGCACCATTATTACTCGGCACAGTTTTTCTATGTTTGCTAACATTACCTTACATAGTCAGCGTTATGGGGTATCACGGGTTGTTTTTATTAAATACAGGCATTATGTTCGTCTGTCTCGCGTACCTCTACGCGCGACTGCCGGAAACAAAAGGGAAGACACTACAAGAGATCGAAGTATACTTTAAGACAAATAGTTTCGACGTCGATCAAGTACTGAATCCTAGTGAACAAATAAAGACTCTTATTTAGATTCTACTTATTTATTTAAATACCTACCTACCTACAATACCTTTCTCCATTTCTTAATAAATAAGCGTGCTTTTATAGCGTGCTGGGTACTAACTGTACACTTTCTGATTGTCAAACAATGATGTAGTGGTGATAATTAATTACGTTAACTTAAAACTAAAGCTACGAGGGTTCCAAACGCGCCCAAGTCTGAGAAGAGCCCACAACAAACTCAGTCGGGTATTTTTTCCTTTTTTACTATCACAAGTTTACAAAATCACCTTATTAGAACTATGAACGCTGTTTGGCAACTCATTCCCAAGCTTTCTTATCATTTAAATAATCCTTTACATTGTAATAGGATTTTTCAATCAGTTTACGTTTTATTTGAACTTGTTGAAAGACATCTCCAATATGTATTCTATAAGGATGCCTAGGTACTTACTAGTCTACAGGGTAGGTAGCGCAATACTTAGCACAAAATGTTGTTTAATAGACGACATTTGAGGGAATTGTACTTTCATGCGGGATTCATAGGCTTTGAGACACCATTCTGGCTAGTGCGGATTCACTTTTGGAGGTATTTATTTACTCTCCAGGCCGTCCAGGCTTGTAGCAGCCTCCATGGCTATTGATCTTACCAGGGCTGTCGGGTGTTCAACTTTCGCTTGATATAACTCGACTTTGTCGCTCTTTACCACCTCCCCTGGGGTAAGACAACCATCGTTGGTCCGACGACATCACCAAGGTTCCCCGACACCGGAAAGAATGGCGTGCACATAAGTACGCCAACTCGTTTGTCTAATAATGGATAAATAAAGGCTGTCAAAGATGAAAAAAGACGACATTTACCTAATACTTATCTGAAATCAGCCCTACCTTATTTTAAGTTTGTTTTATAAACTCAATATTTGAACAGAGATAAATACCTATCTAGTAACTTCAAAATTGAAACGATTGAAAGGTCTAGGCCCATCCAGTCATCGGACTGGGTGTTGCGTTTTCATTGATATCGTATTGGCATGATACTGATAAGATAACTTATAGATGTGGCTTCAGTTGTCCGTGGACCCTGGTGTTTACAGATTGTATAATATGCTTCCCGTATAATGCTGTAGTGTATAATGGTGGTCAACAAAACTGTATAATGAGGGAGTGCGGTGTACCAGTGTATAATTTTTACGGACGCCTCCGTGACTGTTTGCGTTCCTGTTTTCTTCTAATATGTTGGTGGCATGTAAGTTTTGCGTTTCCCCGTACCTAATGTCTGATAACATATTTTTATGAATTGAGTAATGTGATGTAATTTACATGTCTGCCCAAAAAAGGAGTGTTTTTAGGGTTTAGTTTCTTTATTCTACCATAATTTCTAAATACCTGAACAGATTTGGATGTATGGGCATGGGGTATCATTAGAATCCTACATCATCCACCATTATAATGTACCATTATAATTATAACATCAACTCTTGCTGGCAAACTGAGCTCTGATGCTTAGGCTATTAGAAAGATTAGACACGCGATTCCCTTCGAGAGGAATTTAAGGAAATTAGTATTCTTACAATAGCTTTTCAATATACAATCTACTTACATGATGAACCGGCTCACTACTGAACACGGGTCTTCTCTCTGAATGAGTACTGAGTAGGGTTTGGTTAGTCCACCACGCTAGCCAAGTGCGGATTGGCAGACTGCACACACCTTTGAGAACATTGTGGAGAACTCTGGGGAATGCAGGATTCCTCACCATGTTTTTCTTCACCGTCAAAGCAAGTGATAATTAATTTCTTAAAACGTACACAACTTCGAAAATTAGTGCTGCATGCCCTGGATCGAACCCTCGACCTTCCGTACAGGAGGCGGACGTTCCAACCACTGGGCTAGCACGGCTTATATATCCATACATTTACCACAACACAATTTTTGTTAGACAAAATATATTACGAGAAAATTGGTGATCTACTTATTAGGCAAACTAGAAACCGTAATAACCTTGCGACACCTAAGTACGACAACTTTTGGACTTGAAAGTCCAAAAGGTGTCCGTGGGAATGAGTACAATCTTTTGTAACAAACTTCTAGAATCAATTTTCGACTTACCTTTACACAAGTTTAAAAAAATCTAAAGCGCTCGTGAAAAAAATCAAAGATTATATTGCACAAAACATTACCATGTAAACGATAAAAGAGCGTGGATTTGACCTGCAGCTCACTTCAGCAATGCGTGGGACTGCAATTAAGTACTTTTATATTATACATGCCATAATATTTTATATCAAACAAATATTTAAAAAGAGCAACCGCCGAGTTTCTTACTGGTTCTTTTCGGTAGGAAAGGCATTTCAGACCAGTGGCAGATGCATTTAACGATTATAAAGTAGATACTTACTTCTAAAAGTTTATTTGAATAAAAAATATTTCTATTCTATCCTTTCCTATTTTAAAACTACATATTTTTAGAAAAATCTAAAACACCACAGAAACAGATATTCGTTTCTAGAATATGTCTGCAAAATTTCATGGACTTTGGTTGCTTAATATTCAAATGAAATTGGAACTACGATTGTATGAAACGAGTGACGGAGAGAGCCCTCTTAACATGTGTACCGTGTAAGTACATAACCAGTGGTTTAATGTTGTTTATCGTTTTATGTATATATATTATGTAGTAATGTAGGTAGGTAAGTATCTAAGTATGCTCAATTTGTTGAAAAATAATGTCATACAAGTAATATTGATAAGGTTTTAAATATTAGTCCATTTATCTACAAGTGCAGGAAAACACTGATGTGTAATAACCAAGATACCTACATATTTGCTAATATTGTACGATACCTAGGTACTCGACAATCGTATTACACTTCACACTAATATTATAAAGGAGAAAGTTTGTGTGTGTGTGTGTGTGTGTGTGTGTGTGTGTGTGTGTATGTTTGTTACTCCTTCACGCAAAAACTACTGGATGGATTGGGCTGAAATTTAGAATGGAGATAGGTTATACCCTGGATTAGCACATAGGCTACTTTTTATCCCGGAAAATCAAAGAGTTTCCACGGCAATTTTAAAAAACCTACATCCACGCGAACGAAGTCGCGGGTATCAGCTAGTATTATGATAAAACGATAAAACGGGCGATTCGTGCCAGAGCCGTAACGTACGGTTGGCTAGTCGCCCGGAGACTTATATTGAAATCTGTAGAGCGCACTTTGACTTTGCTTACACTTAAGTTTCAGTTAAAACGAGACAGATTTATGCCAGCGGTATAGCGCTGTCTCGTTTTAACAGTATCTTAAGTCTGAGCAAAGAAAAAGTGCGAACTATAGATCTCAGCCTCAGGGAACTGCAGGAAGCACTTATGGACTCTATAGAGTGCACTCTGACTTTGCTTAGACTTAAGACGGGGTTAAAAAGAGACAGATGTATATCTCTCACATAAATATGTCTCGTTTCAACTCAATCTTAAGTCTAAGCAAAACTAGTGTGCGCTCTATAAATCTCACCCTCAGTCCGCGACCGTTAGAATCTGTCATTTATGGAAGTCGTCGTCGATGTATGCGCACACAGTCGCCGCGACTTCGTGGCTCTCAGACCCATTACACACATATTAAGATCAATTTGACCGCATACATTACTATCAGTCACGAATGCCAGATTTACAGACGCTACGGGCTATCACAGTATCGGCGCCTGACATTGGCCAGCACCAGCAGGCTTGAGTTGTGTCACGTGTCGACAGTAGCTATTCGATGACGAATCACGACTGCAAGGAACTGTCTATCTGTGGTGTACTTAGTAGATATATCGATGAAGGAAAGCTATCAATCGTGAATGCCAGAATTACAGAATCTCATGCTACTGGCTATCACTGTATCAGCACCTGACATTGGTCGGCTGCCGACCAATGTCAGGTGCTGATACAGCCTGCCTGCCTTCAATTCGGAACACAGCCTGCCGACCGTCGGCAGGCTGTGTTCCGAATGTCACGTGTCACAGTTGCTGTTCGATGAAAAATCACGACTTTAACGAACGGTGTACCTATCTGTGGTGTACTGAGTAAGTACATCGACGAAGGAAAGCTATCAGTCGGGAATGCCAGATTTACAGAATCTCACGATACTGGCTATCATTGTATCAGCGGCTAATATTGGCTGACGAGCATGTCTCGTGTGTGGACAGTAGCTGTTCGATGAAAAATCAGGACTACAAGGAACTGTGTATCTGTGGTGAACTATATCGATGAGGGAAAGCTATCAGTCGCGAATGCCAGATGTACAGAATCTCACGCTATCACTGTATCAGGGGCGACATTGGCCAGCTGGCTTGAGTTGTGAGTTTCACGTGTTGACAGTCATTGTTCGATGACGGATCCAGGAGGGACCACGGTGTATCTGTGGTGTAGTATATCGATGAGGGAAAGCTATCAGTCGCGAATGCCAGATGTACAGAATCTCACGCTATCACTGTATCAGGGGCGACATTGGCCAGCTGGCTTGAGTTGTGAGTTTCACGTGTTGACAGTCATTGTTCGATGACGGATCCAGGAGGGACCACGGTGTATCTGTGGTGTAGTATATCGATGAGGGAAAGCTATCAGTCGCGAATGCCAGATGTACAGAATCTCACGCTACTGGCTATCGCTGTATCAGCGGCTGACATTGACCGGCAGGCTTGTGTCATGTGTGGACAGTAGGCACGATGACGCACCATAAGCCTTAGTGCGGAGCTTCACAGATGCGGGTGACTATTTTGAACTTTTTTTAATACCTAGTAAAAAATAAAGGTAGGCAGAATAAACTGAGGTAGTGAGAGAAATGAAATGCTCTTGCACACCGCAGAGAAAATTAAAATATAACTCAAAGATGATATTTTAATTGCTTGAACATAATAAGTACTCGTAGTATAGGCTAGATACTCATAAGAGTCGTAACTCGTAAGTCGTACCTTCCCAAGATTTGCTAAAAGGATCAATGTGACATACCTACTTCCCGATGCGCACGCCTTTTCAGGACAATAATTTCTGTCAATAAATTAATTTAAATAATAATGTGTTTTTATATTGTCTGGAATTAAATATCTTCCACAGTCCACACCCTGAAAATGAATTGGATTAAAGAATCTTTAAAAAAAAGGAGCTAAAGTACCTAACTACGATGATTGAATGTTAAACGAGTTAAATCCACCTAAATCTGTGGTTAAATCACAAGGAAAATTATTACTTACTACTTAATATTTAAAGCATAATAAGTAAAGTATTGCTGTTATTGCTGTATTATTTATTATGGACTGTGTGCTACCCACAGAAATCCAAAATGGTGCCACCATTTGTTGATCCGAATAAAAGCTGTTGTAGTTTAAAAAGCTCTCGTGGTTTGATTTTTAAGCGAATTTCGAATAATTGAGCTTTCGAAATGTAAAAAGTATCGCGTTCCTCAATACCTACTTAAGATATATGCGCCTTACCCAAATTGTACACATATTAGTAGGTACTTATATGATTCGTTCTTTATAAGTAGTTCTAGGTACGCAAATACAGAGTAGGAATGCCTGATGTCACAAGAATGTTTCATTTCCGGACTGGCCAAGCTGATAAGAGTGATAAATCCACCCAGTGGGTATCTACTCTACTATATATAACTCAAACTCAAAGCACTAAGTAGGTATGTATCTGCCCAATAGTACCTATTAGATACTTAATCCATTTTTCCTTATCTGACTTAAAGGGTAGTTTCTCGCTGAAAAGCTATATCTACGCCGCCCATAAGATCTTTTTTACTCGCACTTGACCTTTTTTTTGGATTCCGAACGTCATAAACTAAAAAGTTTAAATAGGCAGGGGTTAAGGTTGATTAAGGTGGTATAAAGCTAATTGCACTAACTACCTAAACTAAGTACCTATCTACCTACCTACTAGGAATGAAACCAGTCAATAATATGTTATATTTAATTCAGACTTTGACATTGAATAACTGAATAGAATATTTTATATCAAACAAGCAATACCTTTTCCACTGACATTTGTTCCTCTAAAATGATTCCGTGGAAATCAAGTTCGAACCAGAATCATGAGAATCATTTATTATTTAAGATACCTTCCAGGCAACATTTTTTTATTTGATGTGAGTATATGTGTCTAAGTACATAACATATAGGTACCTAGCTACTATATCGTATGCTAGGGACGGGTACCTACTCGAGTGGTACGAAAGCCAGCATGCGGTGCTGTCCAAACCAAGACCTACTCATGTGCCAAAATACTACATTATCAATCACTTGCATCAAAAAATCATAACTATTCCTTTCGGCTTTGCCGTAGTCGGGTAAAAAGTAGGTAGGTAACTAATAAAGAACTAAGTAAATAATCAACCGGGCTGTCTGGCGCAGATATGCAGTGGGTACTCTTGGCAATAATCATAATATTTTATGAATGAAAATTATGCTATTGGTGGAGACTCGCTGACGCAGTGGTAAGCGCTGTGGTTTTATTAGTAGCGAGTCGGGGTTCGATTCTCAGTAGGGGTTTGGAATTTTATAATTTCTAAATCCATGGTCTGGTCTGGTGGGAGGCTTTGGCCGTGGCTAGTTAGGTACCACCCTACCGGCAAAGCCATGCCGCCAAGCGACCAAAGGAATGTGGATTTAATAAAAACTGCCATACTCCTTCAAGGTTAAACCGGATCCATCTTAGACAGGTGAGATTGCAGCCAAGGGCTGACTTATATAGGTATATGAATTGAAAAAACTTCCTTTTAAAAAGCTTCGACTAATAGTCACCTAGCCTTTTTGTTGACGCTGGGGAATGCATTTCCGCATCCCCCCCGGAAGCTAGCCAGCCAGCCGTGAGGCAGCCAGCCAGCTGAGGGAGGGTATGTGGGACTCGCCGGCCGAGAGGCGACCGGAATACCCACTAAACCCCAGCGGCGCTACTGCGCGTCGCCTGGCGACTGGGTCACGGGAACGCTGAAGCAAACAACCGCGACCCAGCCAGCGACGTCTGCCGAGGCAGACCCTCCACCGGGGACCTGCTCGGTCCCCACCACCGCACCTCCGGGACGCACCAACGAAGTGCGTCCCCCGACCCCGGGACGCGGACGTCGCCCGCATTCCATCCTTCGCTTCGTCCACTGTGCCCTCTGCTAGTCAGAGGGACACGCGGAGAAACCTCCCCCCCTGCCAGGTCATTAGCCATAGCCAACAATTTCTTCGAAGAGAAATTATACTAAGATAAAATTAATCTATCCATTCAGGGTAGATAAATTAGTATAATTATTAAGTATCTTTGATTGAGCTTTTAATTATTGAACTTGCCTGCGTCTAATGCCAGCTGACGGAGTTTATTAATTAATTATTACAAAACTATTAACGTACGTAGGTACCTACACGTAGGGCATATCGATTGACTTTATCGCAGAAAAAAACTTCCTTAGTTAGTCCTTGAATTCACACTTTTACTTGCATGGTGTCACACGATTGCAATAATTACATTATTGCAATTGTTTTTGTTTTCTAGTGCCAATCCTTTCAAATGGAACTTTTGATAATAATTAATTACTAGCTGATGCCCGCGACTTCGTTCGCGTGGATGTAGTTTTTTAAAAATCCCGTGGGAACTCTTTGATTTTCCGGGATAAAAAGTGTAAAATAACAAATAACTCTACTTACAAGCTCTGATTCTACAAACCCTAAATCTTGGTTAAAAAAGTACGGCTTGGCCGTTTAATTTTCGTAAAACTATTACATGACATAACATTTTTTAATTAATAAGGAATAGTTTGTTCGACAATTACTAATTTGTATTGTACTTCGTGATGGTCGCAGAAGCTATTCCGGGCTTAAATGTCATTTCAGATAAAAAATCCACGAACTGTAAACGGCCAAGCCGTACTTTTTTAACCAAGATGTAGGGTTTGTAGAATCAGAGCTTGTAAGTAGAGTTATTTGTTATTTATTGTTATAAATGTGATATAGTCAAGAGCATTTAAAAGCTATATACTTTGGACTTGGGATAGCTCCCATGGCCAGCACAAATCTAAGCTCAGCTCGGGGCTTGGCTCTACTAGAGATCTCATAACTTTTTAACAGTGAAAACATTATGATTTTGTGAGTCTTGGCAACATTTTACATGAAATGTTTTTGGTGGGATATTAGTAAGTATCTAGAATATTATGTCTGCAAAATTTCATGGACTTTGGTTGCTTAATATACAAATGAAATTGGAACTACGATTGTATGGAGTAAGTAACGGAGAGAGCCCTCTTAATACGAAGATTAAGATATTTTCTCTATATTAGACATATCATATCATAATACCTACCTACCTATATCATTAATAATATACCTACTAATAATATACCTACGTAAGTAATAGCTAAATTATGCTTTCTTTAAAATCAATTTTAATCAGACAAAGAAACAAGCAAGATACTCTAATGCTTCAACTCAATTAAAGATAAGCAAGCTGATATTATTTGTGTATTTATGTTTCATTTGCAAGTTAAAGTTACAAATTATTTATCACTTATCAGATAATTAGATACCTAACATGTGTTCTTGATAAGTAGATATTGCACGGTTTTTTTAAGCTAATAATAGACCTAATTATATACAATATAATATCCATACCTATCTAACTTGTGTTCCCAACTATTAGATGCTTTCGACACCTTTCGAGTTCCGACGAAAAAAGACGAAAAAAATTGCCCGAGTACGTACGGAACCCTCGGTGCACGAGTCTGACTAGCACTTGGCCGGTTTTTTTTATGAGAAGTACCTAGTACCCGTTATTGGGTATGAATGAATCGATTAATTTCTCCCGCAGTCCAACAAAGCCAAGTACCGAACTTTAGATGCGCGAGTTTAACGCGCACTCGGCCAATTTTTTTTATGAGAAGTAGTAGGTACCCCTTATTGGGTATGGAATTATGGATGGAAAAATTCAAATTCAAAATATTTTTATTCATCTACCACTGGTTCGGAATGCCTTTCCCGAGAAGAACCAGCAAGAAACTCGGCGGTTGCTCTTTTCAAAGATTTGATAGGTATACAATATTATGCCATGTATTTAAAAGTAATCGAAGTCCCGCGCATTGCTGCAGGTCAAATCCACGCTCTTTTATCATTTTATGTAAATGATAAAAGAGCGTGAATTTGACGTTTGATTTGATCTTCGATTGTAATATAATATGCTTTTCTCAGGAGCACAGATTTTTATACTTGTGTAAAGGATATGTAAGTGTCAAGTGTAAATTAAAAATTTATAACACCCCCGACAAGTGAAGGTTACAGTAACTAGAAAAAAGCTGATAACTTTCAAACGGCTGAACCGATTTTCTTGGATTATAGCTAAGAACACTCTCGATCAAGCCACCTTTCAAACAAAAACAAACTAAATTAAAATCGGTTCATTAGTTTAGGAGCTACGATGCCACAGACAGATACACACGTCAAACTTATGATACCCCTCTTTTTGGGTCGGGGGTTAAAAAATAATGAAAGAATTTTTCTTGCAGTCCAACAAAGTATCCGCGGCATCGCCGACGCGGCAGATCGAGGTGGGCGCGGCGCAGGCGGCGGGCTCCAAGCGTCGCAAGCACAACAAGATCAAGACCTCCAAGTACACGCTCCTCATGTTCATCCCCAAGAATCTCGCCGAGCAGTTCCGGAGGGTCGTCAACTTCTACTTCCTCATCGTCACTATCATTGCTATTGTTATTGGTAAGTAGTCTTAACTAGTGAGGTAACGGGCAACGGCCCAAAGGATTGGTAAATTAAGTAGGTACTCATCTATGTAAAATGCGTGCGTGCGTGCTTATGTGTGTGTGTGTGGTGTGTGTATCCATCCACCAGCTGTTACGTCTAAAAGGTTTCCAAAACTTTTTGGGTTCCGTTCCTCAAATGGAAAATCGGAACCCTTATAGGATCACTTTGTTGTCTGTCCGTCCGTCCGTCCTTCGTGTCTGTCAAGAAAACCTATAGGGTACTTCCCGTTGATCTAGAATCGTGAGATTTGGTAGATAAGTAGGTCTTATAGCACAATTGAAGGAATAAATCTGAAAACCGTGAGTTTGTGATTACATCACAGAACAAAAAAAATGTATTTTTATTTTCAAAGGAAGATAACTATACCAAGTGGGGTGTCATATGAAAGGGCTTTACATGCACATTGTAAAACAGATTTTTATTTAATTTTAAGCTTAATAGTTTTTGATTTATCGTGCAAAATATCGGAAAAATACCCGAGTACGGAACCCTCGGTGCGCGAGTCTGACTCGCACTTGGCCGGTTTTTTATTTGGTTATAAAACATTTCATCGTAAATTGTTAGTATTATTGATAATACAATATTATTAAATACATTTTTCGTGGCATAATATGTGTTTATGTACGTAGTTACCGCGTGCAACGCGATCAATAAATACCTAGAATTTGTCCTATAATTTTGTTGCATCTATATTTCTGCAATAATAATTAGGTACGGTCTAATGATTTGGCACATTGGTGTCAATATTATTATAGGTAAGTACTTATACCTGTTGTGATAAGTCTTGCTTTTATGGACCATATATTTTTATGAGGGACGAGGGTTAAACATAATAATATTTCAAAAGCTGTAACTTCTAACTTCTTCGTAAATCCGTTCGTTATATGATTGGGACCCGTGATAGCCTAGTGGTTAGTACGTCCGCGTACTATGGGGAAGGTCGGAACTTCGCCTCTAACTTCGAAAACGGAGTTATGTGCGTTTAATAGGCAAATGAATAGGCACTTGGGTACATAATATAGGTAACTTGCTTTGACGATGTAGGAAAACATTGTGAGGAAACCTGCATGCCTGAGAGTTCTCTATAATGTTCTCAAAGGTGTGTCATCCATCCATCAGCCTGTATGCGTCCACTGCTGGACATAGGCCTTTCCAAGAGCGCGCCACCAAACACGGTCCTCCGCCTTCCTCATCCACCCGCTCCCCGCCACCTTCTTCAGGTCATCGGTCCAGCGGGCTGGAGGTCGTCCCACACTGCGCTTACCGGTACGCGGTCTCCACTCCAGAACACGTCTGCCCCATCGGCCGTTGGTTCTACGACAGACATGACCTGCCCATTGCCACTGCAGCTTGCTAATCCTTTCAGCTATGTCGGTCGCTTTTGTTCTTCTGCGAATTTCCTCGTTCAAAGGTGTGTAAAGACTGCCTATTCGCACTTGGCCAGGCCATGACTATGGCCTAGCCCTTCTCATTCCGAGAATACCCGAGGATACCTGTGCTCAGTAGTAGGTGGGTGGGTTGATCATAATGATTACCTAGGCACTTACCATACCATTGATTAAAAGTACATAATGGGGAAGTGGAGTAAGACATTATCACATCACACTATCACACTAATATTATAAAGGAGAAAGTTTGTATGTGTGTGTGTGTGTGTGTGTATGTTTGTTACTCCTTCACGCAAAAACTACTGGACGGATTGGGCTGAAAAGAATGGAGATAGATTTTACCTTGGATTAGCACATAGGCTACTTTTTATCCCGGAAAATCAAATAGTTCCCACGGGAATTTTAAAAACCTACATCCACGCGAACGAAGTCGCGGGTATCAGCTAGTTATTGGATAAAGTCATGTTTTGATATTTCAATCTAATCTGAACTAAGTAACATATACGAGTAATGTGCTTGTAATATTTGTAGCACAATGATTTAAAACATAATATTTATACTACATAATAAGTGATATAATAAATAACCATGGATAAGTAAGAATATAAGTAAGTAAATAGTAGTATTCACGATCATTTTTTTTAAGTACCTAGGTAACTACATAGGACTGCAGTCTGGAATTACACCAAAGTGATAATGCATTCTTTGGTAGAGGACGCAGTGCCTAGATGAAGCCTAATTCACACTTCTTTTGAAGGTACCAATATTCGGTTTGGCGGCATCGATGTTTGGCGGAGTCGGTGTTGCTAAAACCAACTAATGCGTCAGTGCATCAACTAATTCATGGGGTTGAACGATTTAAGTGTATGGACCGGACAATTACCCAAAATTAAAGAAAAGGCTTCAGAGTAGACAAGCTTTTGGCATGATGACCGCTAAATTCGTTGTGACGATGATGATCATGATGATAATGAATGCATAATTAGGTAGTAATAACATATTTAGGTATAGTTAGATCATCATCATGATCAACCCATTTCCGCCCCACTACTGAGTACGGGTCTCCTCTCAGATTGAGAAGGGTTTAGGCCATAGACTGCCACGCTGGCCCAATGCGGATTGGCAGACTTCACACACCTTTGAGAACATGGGCAACTCTCAGGCATGCAGGTTTCCTCACGATGTTTTCCTTCACCGTTAAAGCAAGTGATATTTAATTGCTTTAAACGCACATAACTGAAAAGTTAGTGGTGCGTGCCCGGGATCGAACCCCCGACCTCCGATTAGGAGGCGGACGTTCTAACTACTAGGCTATCACAGATTGTTAGGAATTATGGCTGAAATCTATAGCGAGCTTTGACTTTGCTTAGACTTAAGACACTGTTAAAACGAGTAAGCGTTATACCGCGCTGGCTTAAAATCTCTCGCGTTTTAACTGAGCAAAGTTAAAGTGCGGTCTATAGATCTCAACCTGAGTTTCTCTTTTAGACCGACTTACTACGCTCACCATAATATTATTTAGTATTATTTGTTCATAATTCTTAGATAGTCCCGTGTCTCCATTTACGAGCATCGCGCCGCTAAGCTTCATGGTGCTGGTGACGGCGGTGAAGCAGGGCTACGAGGACTGGCTGCGCCACAAGGCGGACAACAGAGTCAACAACCAGATTGGTGAGTCAAACTCAACAGTGAACAGTTGTATAGAAGCAGGCGTTTCTTTGCGGAAGTCCATGATAATATAAACCTTCTGAGGATGCTCCAGTATCGGAGCGAAACGTGCGTCGAGTGGTTTTGGCTTTTCCTGCATGTTTAGCAGTGGGAGGGCGGGTGGTGCATGCTGCATGTTGCACCATATACATAGATTTGTCTGGTTTAGCAGATTATAGCAAAGTAAGCTTTTGGTTCCTTGTCAACTGCAGTCGAAAGATATACTTATCTACCTACCTGTACAAGCTACGTTTACCAAACATGCTGTATACAAAAAGATAGGAATAATTAGTTACCTACTAAGATATATGTATATTATTATATTCCAAAACGCTAAAGCGGGTTGTTTACTAAAACTTTTATTTCCTTCAAGATTCTATTATCAAGTCATTTTATGACGTACTAGCTGATGCCCGCGACTTCGCCCGCGTGGATTTAGGTATTTCGAAATCCCGTAGGAACTCTTTGATTTTCCGGGATAAAAAGTAGCCTATGTTCTAATCCAGGATATTATCTATCTCCATTCCGAATTTCAGCCAAAGCCGTCCTGTAGTTTTTGCGTGAAGGAGTAACAAACATACACACACACACACACACATACAAACTTTCGCCTTTATAATATTAGTGTGATACCTACTTAATGTAGTCTACTCACTGAAGTTTATAATCTGGAGTGTCACCTTCCTGGGTACCCGGTGAATATTATTGTTACAAAGGGGAAATCTTGAACTCTGAGAATTCGCTGATTAGATTATGGATTTAGGAAGATATCTATTTATGTTATTCTGATTGTACCTACTATCTGAGTGTCTTGTCTTATCAGTAGGGATTTTACGCTACATTATACATATATATAAACTAACAGTTGCCTACGACTTCATCCGCATTATCATCATCATCATCATTGCCGACCAACATTACGTACGGGGTCTCCCGACTTCTTTGAGCACGAAGAGAAGGGTTTGACCATAGTTGACGCTGGTCAAGTACGGATTGGCAGACTTTACAACCCTTTGAGAACTTTATGGAGAACTCTCAGATATGCAGATTCTCCTCACAATGCTTTCCTTCACCGTTAAAGCATATTTAATTTCTTCACATAACTTTGAAAAGTTAGAGGTCCGTGCCCGGTATCGAATCCCAGACCCCCGTGGGAGGCCGACTTCTTAGCATCCACTAGATTTCTGTTGGGCCATATTATACTTAATAATAAATAATTAGGTTGGTACCTATTCAAAAGAATAAGTTACTTTTCGTCGTTATAAAGCTCCTCTCCAACTTTAATTCTTCATAATTATATCAAAATTCATAATTTTATTTGATCTACAGTGGAAATCGTCTACAAAGGTGTCATCAAAGAAGTGAAGAACTCTTCAATAGCGCCTGGAACTCTTGTCAGAGTAAAACGTGGAAGAGAAGTGCCCGCTGACTTGGTGTTGCTGTGCGCTGCGGGTGAGAAGGGGAAATGCTTCATCACCACGGCCAACTTAGATGGCGAGACCAACCTGAAGACCCTAAGAGTTCCCCCATCGTTAATAGGATATACAGCAGGTAGGTAATTTATTGCGACTCATTCTTGAAAAGTGCCGAATTTGAGATGGGTTTTTTTTAGGGTTCCATACCTCAAAAGGAATAACGGAAGTAGGGATCCTTTTCGTTGTCTGTCTGTCTGTTTGTCTGTCGTCTCTGTCAGCTCGCAGGCATCAAAACCTAAAGGGTAGGTACTTCCCATTGACCTAGAATCATTAAAGGCAAGAAATTTTGTCTTGTAGCACAAGATAAGGAACAAATCCAAAAATCGTGATTTGTGGTTACCTACATCATAAAAACATTAAAAATTTGTGTTCCCGATCAAATAATTAGTTGACTTAGTCACATCAAGATGGCGCTGTCCGTCATTAACTTACTTTTATTCTGGTTTGAAATTTCTTGTACTAGGTATGTGTGCGAGTCCGATCTGCATTTGATCGGTTTTTTACATTGGGTGCTAAGTCATCGTATGAATTACCAAACATGTCACAAATTACTCGTTAATCCGGCAGATATAATACCCCACGGCATGCGTATCGAGGTCCCAGATCCGGTCGCAGATCTGTACACATTTTACGGACGTCTGGAAATCCCTGGCATGGACAGTCTGGCTTTGTCGACAGACAATATCATGCTGAGGGGATCACGGGTTAAGAATACTGAGTGGGCAATCGGATGTGCTGTGTATACGGGTGAGACCACAACTTTTTTAAAGAAAATGTTACAATAACATTCATAGCTAGCCAAATCATACCCGCGTGGAATAGAGCCAAGAATACTTCTGGTGAAATGTAAGGCTTACCTACTTGCGTAAATTGCCAGTTTCAGCCATTTTTGCTACGGGTGTTGATGCTGTCTACGTAGTATGAAATGAAGCCAGCATGTTACCACAATAGTATAATCTCCATTCCCAGGGAATAAGTGGCAATCCATCAGTCCCTTACCATAATCCCGATATATTCCTGATACCGGCCTAACGAGCACATGAGCAATGGCAAGAAAATATAGACTACTTATTTGCATTCTTTTGGCATTTGAGAGTCCGTGAATATAATATAGACTATACAGAAAGTATTAACAGGGCTCTCACCGTCACTCGCTTCATACAATCGTAGTTCCAATTTAATTTGAATATTAAGCAACTAAAGTCCATGAAATTTTGCAGACATATTCTAGAAACTAATATCTGTGTCTGTGGTGTTTTAGATTTTTCTAAAAATATGTAGTTTTAAAATTACAGGGGCTCAAAAATTTGTATGTAAATTTTTAAGACCGCGTAACTTTGAAACCGAATATTTTAACAGAAATCTGGAAAACCACAGACATAGATATTAGTTTCTAGAATATGTCTGCAAAATTTCATGGCCTTTAGTTGCTTAATATTCAAATGAAATTGGAACTACGTTTGTATGAAGCGAGTGACGGAGAGACCCCTCTTAATACAATAAACATCAACAACGATGTTATTGGATTTTATGCAAACGAATTATGAAAAGCACCCTGCTTTTCATAATTCGTTTGCATAAAATGTTTCGCTAGACCGAATCTAAGTCTTTCGCCCAAATTAGTATAATGGAATAAGTAATTACGTAAAGGATAGGTATTAATCATATAAACAATGTGAAATTTGTGATATTTTAAATATTTCAGGAGAGGAAACTAAACTGGCTCTCAACTCAAAGTATTCAGGCAACAAATTCTCATCAAGTGAAGCCGTTGTCAATAATTACCTAATGTTCTTCATTTATCTCCTCATCCTGGAAATGACAGGCTCTTACACTGCGAAAATGATATTAGAACATTGGTATCCCAAACATGAATCATATTTAGGAGACAGACCAGAGGACACTTTCAAAATTAAAAATATTTTACAGGACTTATTCTCGTTCCTGCTTCTTTACTATTACATCATTCCTATGTCGTTGTACGTCACTATTGAATTGTACAAGTTTATTGGTAAGTTCAATCGTAAAAATATAAGCATCACTTACTACTTAGTAGTAATTTTACTGATATTACTATAAATCAAGGTTTATTATACCTATTTAGTCTGTATATTCTTTAAAGGCGCTTTCTTCATCGGATGGGATGAAGATTTACGCTGCGGGGAAACTGGAAGACCAGCTATAGCCAACACGTCAGATCTAAACGAAGAGTTGGGTCAGGTGGAGGTTCTATTTTCTGACAAGACTGGAACCCTTACAAAGAACCTCATGGTATTCAAAGCATGCTCTATTAGAGGACAAATCTATGAAGAGAGGGATTCCAAACTTTATGATTTAGAAAGGTTCGATGAACCGGTAGATATTTTTCAGGTCAGTATTTGTTTTGAATAAAAGTTATTTGTATAAGTTACATTATCTCTTGCATTGTGATAAAGCCGTTCAACTTTGCTGCTAGCTGTTGATATTAATGATTTACGCATACACATTTTATTGTTTTAACTTATTGTTAAGATAGCTATATGTTGATAGAAGTTGTGATAATCTATTAATTTATATTTTAGACAGACATCAGATTTTTCTTTACAATCCTCGCTTTGTGCCACTCAGTGCAAGTTTCCAGTGAAGATATGAAAAAGCTTAGCGCTCGTTTCTCAGCGAGTGACGGCTTACAACTAATCAATCTCTTCCGTCGGAAGAAACAATCTAAAGGAAGCGGAAACAATGTTGTGGAGACGAATGAAAACAGTGTCGCAGAGAATGTGACTTGGAGTTCAATAATGAGCGAGATCGGAAGTAAAATGGATTATCAAGGAAGCAGTCCAGATGAGAAGGCACTCGTCGAAGCGGCAGACAGGAATGGAGTTACATTTTTAGGCGAAGAAGGCAACAATTTAATACTCAAAATTGGTGGTAACACAGAAATGTATGAAAGATTGCAGGTGATAGAGTTCACTTCTGAAAGGAAACGAATGTCCGTTATCGTGAGAGATAAGGATGGGAAGGTTAGTTAGATGGATTGTACCTAAACAGTTAAGAAAAATTTGGCCTTGGTTGTATCGATAAAATAACACATTTTTATCTTATTTAGAACTTTTTTAATGGGGGTCTTCAGGTATTGACTCGTCGCTCTACGAAGCAAGTAGCTATAAATTAAATATAACTAATGAATTTTATGCTGATAATTTTTTCTTCATCTATAAGTAATATTCTAATAGTCAGGAAACAAAAATTTAAAAGGGTTGTTAAAGCATTTAAGTAATGAAAGGCCATTTATTTTCAGATATGGTTGTTCTGCAAGGGAGCTGAGACATCGGTGTTTTCAATTTGCAAAGACACGGTGTATATAGAGGAAACAGACAGGGATATTAACACATTCGCAAACAAAGGGTTGAGAACTCTAGCAGTTGCTTATAGAGAAATACCAGAAGAAGAATATGAACGAGTATCTCAACGTAAGACCCAAAAAATATCTTGCTTGGTTTAGGGAGTAGGTAGGTTAAAAAGTGATGAAATTATAACGCGTGGGTTTTCATTAAGAGGTCTCGTGGTACAGAATATGATTCGATGCACCAATTTGTTTTTTGTAATAATGTATTCAATTATAGATTTTTTATGCAAGTCAGACTTGTGCTGTACAAAAATGCCTGCCTTGCCTGGTGGCAATGGAAATATCTAGTAAAAGAAAAGAGTAAACTTTACAAGTATGTGGCAGTAAACATGGACGCTGTGAGGGCGATCCATGTTTTCAGAAACTTTGAGTACATATACCTACCTAATTAAAAAGTTAAAAATTCCATATGGGCCAATAAAAGTTATTGTAAGCAACGACTATAGATAATTTAGCGCTCTTTATAGATAAGGATGAACAAAGTGACTGGCTTTTTAAGTAGGTTCTGAGTTTTGTATCCCCGAAGAACGGAAGTATCTTTTGTGGCAACTGTTGCTGATGATTATAATTAGCTAGATGATGTCCGCGACTCCGTCCGCGTGGATTTAGGTTTATTTAAAAATTCCATAGAAACTCTTTGATTTTCTGGGATGAAAAGTAGCCTATGTCCGGCCCCGGGATGTAAGCTACCTCTGTACCCATCAAAATCGGTTCAGCAGTTGAGCCGTGAAAACGTAGCAGACAGACAGACAGACACAGTTTCGCATTTATAATATTAGTATGGATTATTATAAGAATAAGATATGGATCTATAATGGAATATGTTGTTCTCAGTGATAAAAAGGATAGATGGTAGTAGTGCAGAAGCGTTCAAGCAAGTAACACAGCAATATAGGGTGTTGGAAAAGGAGCTAACACTGCTCGGAGCGACGGCCGTCGAGGATTGTCTCCAGGACGGTGTGGCGGACACCCTCGCTTCACTACGAAGAGCTGGAATACATACGTGGGTGCTTACCGGGGACAAGGTAGTATTGTTTTTTTACCCAACTGCGGTAAAGCCAAAAGGAAGGGTTGTGATTTTAGCAGTCTATGTATGTATGTATGTATGTATGCATGTATTCAGATTCTGTGTGTTCCACCGTAGCGCCTAAACTACTGGGCCGATTTTGATGAATGAGATGTCAAATGAAAGAGGAAAAAATTCTGAGTTCATGAATATAACTACAACATTAAAATATACCAAGCGACAGAAAAACAATTTTACTATAATATTTCAGCGTTTATTACTACGCCAAACGGCTACTCTTCCCATGGTGCGTCCGTGCGGGGCTGACCCGCGTCCGTCCGCAATATCACGCGCCGCAGAGAGCTTGTATTACTGGTATGCGATAGTAATTTTATGCTTTTGTTTATTTCTTCAGGTGGAAACAGCCATCAACGTATCACAATCATGCTCGCATATATCAGAAAACGACAGGCGGTTGTACTTAGTCGGCATCCAAAACGAGGAAGCCTTACAATCCCACCTAGATTTATGCAAGCGCACCCTACAGGAGCCTGGCTACAGAGATCTGACGCTGATAGTGGACGGGACGAGCATGAGCCATGTACTGGATACACCGGCTGCGGATACGTTCGTCGAAATAGCGATGAAGTGCCATGCTGTGCTGTGCTGTCGACTCTCACCGATACAGAAAGCTAAAGCAAGTACAGTCCTTTCTTTTTCAAAGCTTTATCCTTTTTTTTCGCCAACCGAGCCCTACGTTGGTCGCCAATTTTTAAGGAATTTTTAAGACCCATGTTGGTCGCTAACTTTTAACGAATTTAAGTCCACGTTGGTCGCCATTTTTTAACGAATTCGTCACGTTGGTCGCCAACTTTCAACGAATTTAAGGCCCAGGATGGTCGCCGTTTTTAACGAATTTGTCACGTTGGTCGCCAACTTTCAACGAATTCAAGGCCCACGATGGTCGCCGTTTTTAACGAATTTGTCACGTAGGTCGCCAACTTTCAACGAATTTAAGTCCCAGGTTGGTCGCCATTTTTTAACGAATTCGTCATGTTGGTCGCCAACTTTCAACGAATTTAGGTCTCACGTTGGTTGCCATTTTTTAACGAATTTGTCACGTTGGTCCGCCTACTTTTAACGAATTACATCCTATGATGGGCGCTAACCAAGTCTTACATTGATTTTTTTGGCCGGATTGGAACAACTAACTAGACAGGAAAAGTAGACATCAGAAAAATGGCCAAAAAGAACGTTACCTCATTAGATTTATAATTTAATTGTTTTTTTTTTCAGATAGTGAAATTAATAAAAAACAGTCCCGATCGTCCAATAACTGCCGCGATTGGAGACGGGGCGAACGACATATCAATGATACAGGAAGCTCATGTTGGCTTCGGCATCTTTGGCAAAGAAGGTCATCAAGCTGCGAGGTTAGTGACTACCTACACCTAAGGTGGCCGTGTTAATCACTAGGGGTCACCTGAAATCAAAGAAAAATATACGATTCATAGGCCACCTAGCGTCAAATGTAGGAACATTTGACGCCGCAGTGACGACGAAGCCTCGACGTTTTGACACAAGTTTTCTGTCGTGAACTGTGCCCCTTGTCTAATATTTGACACAAAATTATGTTGATTAAGGATCAAGCCAAGAGTTTCCTTACCCTAGTTCACTCTGGTACGGTGCTAACCAAGCCCCACATTGGGCGCCAGCTGTAACTATTAACTGACTTAAATCAGATAGATAGATAGATAGAAGTCTTTATCGCACACAAAAACATGTAAACGAACAAGACAGAAGGAAAAAAATACAGAAAACAGAAAAAACAATTGTGTGAAAGGCGGCCTTATTGCTTAGAGCAATCTCTACCATATCAGTTCCTATGATGGGCACCAATCAAATACCTGTTTGAGTAATATAGGTAGTTCTTGCGATACTTGTGGTTATGGTTTCAGATTTCTCGTACCAGGGTACGGAACCCTTCGTGCGCGAGTTCTACTCGCACTTGACTAGTTTTTAAAATAAGAATTCCCTTATTTTCAGATCAGCAGATTTTGCGTTCACGAAGTTCTCGATGATCAAAAAGGTGTTGCTAGTGTTGGGCCACTGGTACTACCAGCGGCTGGCCACACTTATACACTTCTTCTTCTACAAGAATCTAATCCTTGGTAATATTATGGTAAGTAATTATTTTAATTAAAAAAAAACAAATAGCACTTCCCAGGTATCAACCTATTAGTAGGTAGGTATATTATATTTTTATTTGACATTTTATATTTTTAATTTTATCATGATAACTAGCTGATGCCAGCGACTTCGTTCGCGTGGATGTAGGTTTTTGAATAATCCCGTGGGAACTCTTTGATTTTCCGGGATAAAAAGTAGCCTATGTGCTAATCCAGGGTATAATCTATCTCCATTCTAAATTTCAGCCCAATCCGTCCAGTAGTTTTTGCGTGAAGGAGTAACAAACACACACACACACACACACACACACACACACACACACACACACACACACACACACACACACACACACACACACACACACACACACACACACACACACACACACACACACATACAAACTTTCACCTTTATAATATTGGTGTGATGAGGATATTTTTTAGGGTCCCGTACCCGAAAGGTGCCTACGGAACCCTATTACTAAGTTTCCGCTGTCCATCCGTCTGTCTGTTTGTCTGTCTGTGGGCTGTAATAGGTAGAGTTGTCACGGATTGTTTATTTCTATTACTATAAAAATTTCAAAACATGTAAATTAAAATAAATAAATGAAAAAGTCTATAATCTCGTACGATGCTAGGGAACCCTTATTATAACGGTTTTTTCGAAATTGTGGTGATTACAGCGGCTTGTAAGTGTAACGTAACTAGGTACTTTTATTTTAGGCGAATTATTCTGTAAGCCCACAGCCTCGCCTTCCAACACAATACAAAGTAGGTATCTACCTACTTAAAGTGGCAAATATTTTTCGAGTATTTTAATGAAAACAGCTGATGATTATATAATTAATATTGATATCAAAATAAATTCAAAGTTCTTCAGTAAATAAGTATTTTTTTTTTGTTTCAGTTTATTTTTCAAACGAACTCAATGTTCTCCACTCAGTCGATATTCGACTCGATGTATCTCACTTTCTACAACCTGTTCTTCACCTCCGTCCCCTGCTTGATACTCGCAGTGACCGACCAGAGGTGGCCGGCCAATCTTCTTTTGAAGTAAGCTCGATTTTGTGCCTATTTAAATTGAACTAGCTGTGCCCGCGACTTCGTTCGCGTGGAATAGTGACTTTTCGCGCTTTATATAGCCACGGACGCTCAGGCGCGAGGCGTGTAGTACGTACTCTGTACGTTAAAAATGTTCGCCGTGATTCTTTAAATTGACATAAGTTTTTTATTTATGAACCGATTGACATGAAATAAACACTAAATGTTAAGTGTAACTACTACAATATATTAGTGAAAACCGTATCTAAATCGAATAAGCCGTTTCTGATATTAGCGTGCACAAACACACAGACAAACAGACAAACAGACAAAAAAAAATAATTACAATTTCGGGTTCGGCATCGATATAATAACAACCACTGCTACTTTTTTTTATACATTTCCATTGTACAGACACCACTTTTCTACAATTTTATTATATGTAATGTAATATAGATTATGTAAATGTAGTTATTTATAAACAGCTAGCTGATGCCCGCGACTTTTCCGGGGTAAAAAACATCCTATGTCACGCGTTAGGCGGTTCAATGCAGATCTCAATTCTAGTAACTATTAATGTTGTTAAAATACCTAGATTTTTTGTTACAGAAACCCAACGTTGTATAGACAAATAAGGAAAAACAAACTTCTGGGTTGGCAGTACTTTGTGGCTTGGTTCTTCACAGCTCTCTATCACTCTCTCATCATTTACTATTTCTCGTTGATTATATTTGAACCATCCGTTATCAACGTGGATGGCCAGAATGTAGACTTGTGGTGAGTAAACAACAGTTTTCTGTTTTCTCCTAACTACTAACTTGGGGTATTTCATCATACGACCCCCTAAGACCAAACTTAGATTTAAGTAGGTAGTATTCTTATTGCAACTGTATATTTGAACTGAAAATGAAATCATGATACGAGTGAAAAATCTAACTCTTGAAGGTCTACAGCGCTGGACAAATCGCATCGCTTACGCGTTTTCCAGAGGAGGTCTCTTCTATTTGTGTATCTTTTAAGTCTAAGGAAAAGAAATATTCCTATATAGGTCCATAATAAAGAATATTACGTACCTATGTTATATACTAAATAATTAATAAGATTTTTTCCAGGTCTTTCGGTGCAGTGCTGTTCCACTTGATGCTACTGGTGGCGACTCTGAAGCTGTGGCTGCAGGCGAGCTACCACACGCTCGTCTTCGTGGCCACCAGTGTACTCTCGTTCTTGGTTTACATGGCTTTCAACTCTCTCTACTCTTGGTTTTATTTGTAAGTATGGCTGACTAGCTTGTGGTGATAATTTAGTACTTAAGACGCCGGGTCCCGGGCACGCACTCATGATTTAAACAATTAACGGTGAAGGACAAAATCGTGAGGAAATCTACATGCCGGAGATTCTCTATAATGTTCTTAAAGGTGTGTATGGGCGTGTACGGAGTGTGTGTTTGTCTGTGTTTGAGCCGTGTAATCAGAATATATTATTGACTAAATAACCTTTATTTTATTTGCAGCCCAATCGACGGTGACGTCCTAGGGACATACATAAGACTCCTGCATTCGCCGGCGTTCGGTTTCCTGAACGTCCTGATTATAATTGCGACTCTCATGCCAGATTTCTGCATTCGGATTATTTCCGCCAAATGGGGAGCAAGACATATCATCCCTGAAAACTTGATTCCTACAGTTTTTATGACTAGAATGTGAAAGTTCATCATAAAAATATATTATAGAATACCTAGGTACCAAGAATTGAAATGATTATAGCTAATAGAAGGTAGGTACCTACGTGAAATAAATGAACGGTTGGTCACCGGTTGGTAGCCCTAGCGTGAACAACATCGAAACATATTTTTTAATTAAATAGGATAATATTATGACCAATCTAAAAAAATATTTCATCGCTGCATCAGCGTTGAATTGAATAGATACAGAATAAAGGTACCTGTTAATTAAGTACCTTGTTACCTACTAAATAACAGAATGTATCTACGTAAATAATGAAATGGGTAGGCTACTTTTATTCTAAAGCATAGAAAGAAAAACTTAATTATTTATTAGATTAAGTTTACGTAAAGACCTAACTACGATTAGTATTATTATTGCGAAATAAAAAATTATGAGCGGACCAAAATGAAAACAAAACATGGTAAAATAATATTGTGATGTACCTACTTAGCTATAGTTAGGTAACTACTTTTATTTATATTAAAAATTAATTTGTACTTTAATTGTATCTAGTCATGTAAGAAGTTAAGCAGAATTAAGTAAGTACAATAATATTTATTATTACAAATAGTACAATATATTACAATATTATGTACCTATTACAATAGTACAATAATGTTTATTATTGTTACCTATTCACAGATTGGTTGTTCGCTACGGTTGTCGAGCGTAGCGAACGATCAATCATTTAACTACCTAGTTAGTACGTTAATATTATTCGTCATAGTTTGACTGGATAAAAATGTGACCATTGGGTATTAAGTACCCAGTAGGTAGATTAATAATTTTTAGGTAAAGTTAAAAAAATACAGGTTGATTGTTGTGATTTGTATCTATAATAGATAGGTAATCGTATGACGTGGTGCCTAATCATAGGTCTATTAAATGAAAATGTGATTTAAAATAAATTTTACATTAAATTTAACTAATTCTCGTTTTAATTTTCTCTTTTGTCAACTTTTCTGCGCCCCTCTGTACTAACTATTATAGGTACCCAAAGTAGGGTAGACTGGGTAACAGTTTGTTACAATTTTTCTTTGACCGCCCACAACGTGCATTTTGGCTTTATAATACCCCATACTGTATAAAACGCAGTGGATACTGATTACATATACTCTTTGATTGTAACGCATTGTTTCAGTCATAGATTAACCTGTAATACCTGGTTTCAGTCGGCCACAAAGTCGACGGTCAAATGGAGCTACTCACAAAAGAGAGGTAGGTAGGTAACTACTCGTAATTACTTGTATTGTTGAGCGATGGTTGATTGATCCTAACTTAAACTTCCGTAAACAATGTTACCCACGTCGGCTGAAGAGATTTGTATAATCTATACAAAAAAGATGCCCGTGCTTACTTATTGTAGTATTAGTCTGTGGTTAAAGTGACAGCGCAGCATATGACATTGGCAACTGTCAAATTGTCAACTGACAGTGAAGTGGTGAAATGACAGATCCAAAATTTTGGCGTCGATTTTGTATTGTTTACTTTTTAATAAATACGAACTATTTCTATTAATTATAAGTTAAATCACTGCTAGTAAATATGTTAAATGCCTTTTGTATACTAAAGTGAGTAAATGACCATAAAACAATCATGAATTTAGAGTTACTCGGTAAGTAAACAGGTTATTTTAACAATTACCTTTTTTTAAGTTTGGAACATTAAATTCTGATGTAGATTTCTTCATATTCTGTTAATTATTTTGTTTTTTCAGAATCTTTCGGCCAAAACTATCCAGAGGTATGTATAATTTATAATTTAAACAAAGATTTGTTTGCAAAGCTAGAATCAAGAAAATGAAGAGATCCTATTTTTAAGTTTCAAGCTCGAATAAGGCTCTCTGAGCTCACACTTGACATATTTCAATTATAAACAATGATAATATGACTATAATTATAATGTTAACAACTTGCAGGAATTTGATGGTGCATTAGACTCAATATCCTTGGCAGCAACATGTGCGTTCAACAGACGAGGCACACTATTAGCTGTGGGGTGTAATGACGGCAGGATATTTATATGGGACTTCCTCACCCGAGGCATAGCCAAGTCAATATCAGCACACGTCTACCCTGTATGTAGCCTGAGTTGGTCTAGGAACTGTAAAAAGGTTTGACTAATTTTGGTTAAAATTCTTAATATCTCCACAGTTGAGGCTGGAGATTTATGGTCATTTAAAAACTACCTATTAGTACATTGTCAATCTTAAATTCTAGATTTTGAAGTATATTGATCAATAATCTTTATAGCTGCTCTTTACATAGCAGTGTTTATATAACCCTACTCTCGCCTCATGTATATAGTATAGATTCACATTGACTTGTCTTTTTTCTTGGTAGAAAGTTTATTGCGGACTGCAAGAATACTATGATCACTTTGATTCATTAATTATGTGAATTGACTCTTACCATAATATGTAAGTTTGAGCTAGTTTATTGGTCAGTTAAAATACTGACAGACTGTATTAATACTAGGCCCCATAAGGCTATTAATATATGTACTTTTTTTTTTTTGCTTATTGGAAATTATGGTTTATTTGGAAATGTTTTAAATTTTCTAATATTTTTTTACCTATTTACTTAAATTTTTTAACATAGAGCTGTTACTATAAATTTTCCAGTTGTTATCAGCGTCAACAGACCACAATGTCTGTATATGGGATGTCCTTACTGGGGAGTGTGAGCAACGGTACAGGTTCCCAACACCAATACTAAGGGTACAGTTTGACCCAAGGAATGACAAACGATTCCTTGTATGCCCCATGAGACATGCAGCTTTACTGGTTGACACAGATGGTGACCATAAGATATTACCTATAGATGATGATGTAAGTAAATCCTCCTTCATCCTATTATTAGAGTTCCATACCTCAAAAGGAAAAATTGAACTCTTATAAAATCACTTTATTGGCGCTCTGTCTGTCAAGAAATTATTAAATTTCATAATCACCTAACTTCCTAAATATATCTAATCTATAGATTAAATAAATAGGTAGGTATTTATAGCACCAGTAAAAAAAATCAGCGAATTTGTGGTTAGATCGCAAAAAAAATATTAAATTGTGTTCACAACAAAATTAACTTACTAAATCACATATAGATGGCGCTGTTGTTATTGACTTGCAGTATTGCGCATAAAAATGTTAAAACATTTTATATGATGGTACGGAACCCTTCGTATGCGAGTCCGTTTTGCACTTGACCGGTTTTTATAGAAGTTCTTTTCTAAGGGTGACATAAACGTCATAGCGTCGTTCGACCGGCGCGGCGACCACGTGTACACGGGCAACGCGAAGGGCAAAATCCTCATCCTCGAGCCGCAGTCGCTGCGCGTCAAGGCGAGCTTCAAAATCACCGTCGGCACCTCCAGCACCACGGGGATCAAGAGCATAGAGTTCGCGAGACGCGGAGAGTGAGTTGTCAACGTCATAGCGTCGACACGTGTATAGTCCGCGTCACGCTGCAATGGCAATCGGGGTATGAGGCGGGGGACGCCCCGCACACCCGCACGTCATCCGTACTCACCCGCATCAGCTTGGTGCAGAGGCTCTGTGGGTGTGCGGGGCGTTCCCATTGCCAATTCAAGCTGTCGTGTACTATACACAACAGATCCTCATCTGCGAGCTGCAGTCACTGCGCGTCAAGGCGAGCTTCAAGATCGCCGTCGGCACCTCCAGCACCACGGGGATCAAGAGCATAGAGTTCGCGAGACGCGGAGAGTGAGTTGTCAACGTCATAGCGTCGACACGTGTATAGTCCGCGTCACGCTGCAATGGCAATCGGGGTATGAGGCGGGGGACGCCCCGCACACCCGCACGTCACCCGTACTCACCCGCATCAGCTTGGTGCAGAGGCTCTGTGGGTGTGCGGGGCGTTCCCATTGCCAATTCAAGCTGTCGTGTACTATACACAACAGATCCTCATCTGCGAGCTGCAGTCGCTGCGCGTCAAGGCGAGCTTCAAAATCACCGTCGGCACCTCCAGCAGCACGGGGATCAAGAGCATAGAGTTTGCGAGACGCGGAGAGTGAGTTGTCAGTCGTCAATGCCATAGCATCGTCTTGTCTATCTTACCCCTAGAGTGTTTATGTAAAGCGAGAAGCCAGGAGGTTGAATAACCGAAGCTAAATGAAGGGACTGTGGTGGGAGTAATTGTAGCTCATTTAAAAAGTCAGTTCTGTCTGTTTTGGTTTGGTCCGATCCAGTCTGTTCCAATCCAGCCAATTTTGTTTTGCTCCGACCCAGTGCTGTCCAGTCAATCAATATGTATAAGTCAATTATAATATGTAATAGCTAACACATTCAATTTATCTGCTTTATATGCGTTTTTGCTAAAATCAGTTAATCTAACGCTATAGACGCTTAGATGATGCCCGCAACTTTATTTCGTCAAATCAGTTAAACATATGAACCGCGAAAAGTTAGCAGACAGACCAACACTAGCATTTATAATAATTATTTTTAGTATTGATTAGGGGAGTGCTACAAAATATGCACTCATTATATTCGGTGCTGTATTAGTGAACTAAAATTTGCTTTATTAGGCGTACGATTAAATAAACCCGGTATAATATATGAATGATTTTGTTTTCCAGCTGCTTCCTTGTAAATACTTCAGATCGAGTAATAAGAGTGTATGACACAAACACGGTGGTGAAATGTGGAATCAACGGGGAGCCAGAGCCCATACAAAAGCTGCAGGATCTTGTCAACAAGTAAGATCATTTTGAGGTTTTATCCTCATTCGCAGCATTTAGATTTCAGAATATCAGTTGGTTGTGTTAATTGCAGCAACATTGACAACATTCTGTAACTGGATGGAGGTCTGATTTTGGCTTAACCTTTTTTTGTGCTTTGGTGAGCATGTTGAATCAAAATCTTACTCTTGTTAAGCCACAAGAGGAACGCTTCAGATCTGGGAGCAGCATCCTTGATGATGATGACTTAATTTTTTTCAATATAAATAACGAATATTTTAGAAAAAGTAATGTTGGACACGGCGCCACCATCAAACTACAAGTATGTGGTTGATTGCATACTATTTCGCTACCTTAGATTGTCAGCTTCACAGTTCCAATTTCATCTGTCATAGTGGGATCTAGAATGACTTACCTTCAACCTTCTCTTCATTTCTATTTTCAGTTCACTTCAGAAAGAGATCTAAGAGCGATTTCAGAGTTGCGCTTTTTTGCGCGTATAAAGCTTGCTTTTATATACGTGCGTCTTTTGTCATACGCATTTCGTTCGAGATACGCGATTGTTTATTAACGCGCGAGTCGCGAAATATCCCAAACCGTACTGCTAATGACTGAACCACTGGTATGAGGAACACGTTAGAATGAGTGTTTGGTTCATTGAATCGCGAAATGTAGTTCGCGTGTGCCAAAATGAGCGCAAACCACGCAGAGATCCCCGATCTGTGTTTCCTACCAATTACAATCCGGGTATCTTTAAAACAAGAGTGAATAGGCACCTTCTAGGTAAACGCGTCCCATCTTAGACCACATCATCACTTTACATCAGGTGTGATTGTGGTCAAGCGCTTGCCTATAGTGAATAAAAAAAAAAAAAAAGAGAAACCATAGTCTGTAACCACCCTAAAACACTTTATTTCGGTTGCCGCTAGGACAACATGGAAAAAGTGTTGTTTCTCCGGCGACGGCGAGTACATATGCGCGGGCTCGGCGCGACAGCACGCGCTCTACATCTGGGAGAAGTCCATCGGCAACCTGGTGAAGATCCTGCACGGCACCAAGGGGGAACTGCTCCTGGACGTGGTGTGGCACCCCATACGCCCCATCATAGCTAGCATCAGTGCTGGTAAGTGCCGAGGAGGACGATTAGAATCGAATAGGTTAGGAAAAGCGCTGATTTTCAGGGCTTGCAGTAGTCAAATACTGCAGCATCTTGCTGAGGCAAAGCCCTTTTAGCTCACAGACACAATAATAGTTTTAGTATTCTCTAGTTTTAAGTTTAATTAATATTTAAGTTTAAATGTATCTTAATTCTTATTCTTGTATTTTTTGTGATTGAGCTAAATAAACTTTTATTTATTATTTATTTATTTATTTAATAGAATCCGAAATAGGTCCGATTTCGGATTAAGAAGTTGGGAAAAAAGTTCTAAATCAGTAGTAAATCAATTCGACTAAAAGCACTTGTAAAAGTTTATTTGAATTTAAAAAAGTTTATCTTCTAAAATCGTATATTAGCTAGTTCATAAACGCGTTCCCAGAAATTCATCATAGACGCTCTTGGATTCGCGCGGAGTGTTAGATTCTCTCCAACGTCCAAGTAAACAGCGGATACTGCGTTGTACGTGGGCCAGACTACACCCAGCGACGCATCTGGTGTGGGGTTTCTGTAAATATAACAGTGAGAGTGATTGTAGGTATAATGGATTGTTCACCACGTTTGCTATGCCATTTATCTCAAATCTTCGTCAGATCTTTTCCTTTAAGTGAAGCTAAAACACGCGTTAATTTGATTAAATAAACTCTTGAGTTAGATAAAAGTAAAAAAATGTAAATAATCTTGTTTACCCAAATATTGCAAAGTTAGTGTACAGGTCACAGATTTTCTGTATCATTCTGTAGGATGTGGCACTCTTATTGAACGGGAGATTCAACACATTAGGGTTAAACACGTACAATGTATCTTCGTTGTGAGCAACTCCACTTAATCCATATCTCAAGCCAAGTTGGCTCAAAACATTGCGTTCAGACACACTCGAAAACTCAAACAAATATATATCACCGTTTCCTCTAACACTGGATAGACGCCTTGCATATCTAATTATGGGATAAATAAAAAAGTTGGTTGTATAGTTCACGAATATCGGTATTGTATTTAAAGATCTCAACGGCGACCCAGTGAAGTGTTGTCTGATAACATCTGCAAGTTGCAAGTGGAGCGTTGGTGTTGTTCGATAAAATATATCTATTGGCACTAAAACTTCTGGAAATCTGTCATAATTGGCGATGATGCTTGAGTTTTCAAGATAGGGTACAGCAAAAATACCTTCGTTTGAAGTGTATCCTAGCAACATATCAACCTCATTTCGTCCTTTCTCTAGTGAAGTGAGAGGTGGTTCTGTCAAAAATCTCTCTTGACCGAAATCTTTTTCCACGACTGGCACAGTATAATATATTTTCATTACAATCTGAATATAATCTTCTGCTGCAATAACAGATGAATTAGTGTAGAGCAGTTGTCGGACAGGCACAGTTTGGAGAAATTTGAGGAGCGCTGAAGTATTTGTAGCCTCAAAGCCAAGCTTTTTACCAAGTGCGAAGGCTCTTCGCCTCTGTTCGAATGCTGTGGAGTAATCACTAATTGGCACTCCACTCGTTCCTATGCCTCTACGAAACAGCCCTTTCGACATCGGTGACAGTGCGTGTAAAGTCATTGAAATACCGCCCACGCTTTGCCCAAAGATGGTCACCTGGTTCGGATCTCCACCGAAGTTTTTTATATTTCTTTGAACCCATCTTAAAGCAGCTACTTGGTCTTTCAATGCTGCATTTCCGGGTACTTCTGCAGTATCCAAGCACAAAAATCCGGGATTGTCCAGTCTATAATTAATCGTAACGATGACACTATTTCGATCAATTAGGAAATCTGCTCCGTAATAATCATCATTACCAGATCCGGATATATAACCACCTCCGTGGATAAAAAACATGACCGGCAAAGCAGAGCACGGTGGTAACGTTGGGGTGTAAACGTTTAGGAAAAGACAATCTTCGCTTCCAGGCGTGTACGTATTAGTGAGTGAGTCGAATTGAGGACACACACTGCCATGTGCTGTTGCTTTTCGTATTCCTCTCCAAGACCGTGCAGGTTGAGGTGCCTAAAATGTGTTACATGTGATTAGGATTACAATAAAGTAGGTTTTCGGCTCTAGCTGTATTTTGGGCTCTATAGGTTTGATTTTAAGCTTTAGCATAATAGGTATGTACCTAATTCTGACTATAGTGATTGAACACAAAAAAAAAACCGGCTAAGTGCGAGTCAGACTCGCGCACTGAGGGTTCCGTACTCGGGTATTTTTTCCAACATTTTGCACGATAACTCAAAAACTATTATGCATAAAAATAAATAAAAATCTGTTTTAGAATGTACAAGTAAAGCCTTTTCATATGATACTCCACTTGGTATAGTTATCTTACTTTGAAAATTGAAACACATTTTAATTTTTTTTAAGGATTTATTCCTGTACTTGTGCTATAAGACCTACCTACCTGCCAAATATCATGATTCTAGGTCAACGGGAAGTACCCTGTAGGTTGCTTGACAGACACGACGGACAGACAGACAAACAGACAACAAAGTGATCCTATAAGGGTTCCGTTTTTCCTTTTGAGGTACGGAACCCTAAAAATCATCTAAAACAGGTTCAGGGGTTTTAGAGTATGCATACTAATAAATAAATAAAACACCAAATCTATGTACGAGTACATGAAACAACAAACTGATTGCCTGGCATTTCAACATACAACTCATATTGCTGGGACCAAGCTTGAGATTGTTTATGTAGGATTATTTACAATATAGACCCTCACTGAAAAGGGATTTTCACAAATTCCACCGATAATTGAATTGGTCAACTAGAAGATTTGTAAAGATAAAATGGTTTAAATGCATACACTCCTTAATAGACAACCAAAATCATTTTTGCAAAATACAGTTAAAGAATATGGCCCGAGATCCCATAGTAATTTTTAGGTGCTTAATAAACCACTCGAAAATGAAAAATTAATCAAGTAATTTTTCACATTCAGTGTTTATCAAGCGTCTTCTCAAATTTCATACAGGCTATCACACTTCACACTATAATATTATAAAGGCGAAAGTTTGTGTGTATGTGTGTGTGTGTGTATGTTTGTTACTCCTTTACGCAAAAACTACTAGACGGATTTGGCTGAAATTTGGAATGGAGATAGATAATATCCTGGATTAGCACATAGGCTACTTTTTATCCCGGAAAATCAAAGATTTCCCACGGGTTTTCAAAAAACCTAAATCCACGCGGGCATCGGCTAAAGTTTCATATTAGTGGAGGTATTTTCTGATTGAACCTACATACCTAATTCACCTTACCTTAAATCTCCTGCTACCAGTAGGAGGTGATGCATATGGAATGGCTTTAAAACTGTAGAACAATGTTTTCCCAGTGATTGTCCGTTTTTGTTCGCCTTCCAACAACCCTTGCTGTACCCGCACTATCACAGCGGCTACATCTTGCTGAAATTTTATTTGAAATTAATGTTTTTGGCAATCCAAAATTGAATAATTTGAATATTTAAATGTAAAGATACTATCTACCCATATTATTGTTCCAAGTATGAATAAAACTGTTACATACATTCCGCTTGTCTTTACAAAAATGATTGTAGAAAAGTTGTTTTTACAGTATTAAATGCTGAAAATATACACGATATGATAAAGGTAGTCTTTGAGCTACGCGACCACGACGGCGAAACGCGATACTCGGGAGGCGACACTGCTTTGTATGAAAATGTACGGAGAGCATATTTCGAGATGAGCCAGGATGCGTGAAACTTAGCCTGAGATCTATAGAGCGCACTTTGACTTTGCTCACACTTAACACCATGCGTGTGTGATCAGGGCCTTAATAGTTAATACTAGTGTGTCAAGGCCTTAAGAAATGTGCGCATGCGCGAACCTGGCTAACTACTAACGCGAACTATTAAGGCTCTGATCACACACGCATATTTGTTAAGTGTGAGCCAAGTCAAAGTGCGCTCTATAGATCTCAGGCTAAGTTTCACGCATCCTGGCTCATCTCGAAATATTGTCTCCATACATTTTCATACAAAACAGTGTCGCCTCCCGATTATCGCGTTTCGCCGTCGTGGTCGCGTAGCTCAAAGTTTCCATCCTTGTTTTACGTTAGTACATATGTGTTGTTTTTATGCAATAACAAAGGTAATTAAGTTCATTAATCTCTTGAACCAAGGTTATTCAAAACAGTTGTTATTCAATTAATTATTATTATTATACCTATGTACTCATATTACCATATATGTACCTACTCGTTTTACTAAATGTATTATGTAGATGTTCCTCACGAAAACAGTATTATAATATTTTGAGAATGTGCATATTAGCTATATGTTATGATTTCTGGTCGATTTATTAAAATCATTTGCCTTTACTTTTTCAGTCCAAAGTCAGATTTCAGGTATTAAATCCAATACTGAACGTTTTCTATTTGAAAAAAAAAAATAACCGTGAGATGTCGTGTATTACCTGGAAGAAGCGAAACTGCTCCTTGATATGGGCAGCCTATATGCGGCTTTCGTTTCAATTTTTGTCATTCTTGCCCACGGGAACCTCTCAAACGAAGCTTATCGCTTCAAGTAGTTATTGATACCCAAATATCTTAAGTACAGCTTTACAACCGCCGCTGAGTGAAGAAATCTATGATTTTGTATGTATCTTCTTTATAACATACACTTAACACTTCCACTGAGCCAGCATACTTTTTGATTTTTCGGGATTAAAAATAGCCTATGTCCATCTCCGAGATGCAAGGTCTGTTCCAATTTTAATCAAACTCGATTATGATGGGCCGTGAAAACGTGACAAATACACACATTTACGCATTTATAATTCATATCCTTCAGCCTGTATGTGTTCACTGCTGGGCAAAGGCCTTTCCAAGAGCGCGCCACCAAACAGGGTCCTCCGCCTTCCTCATCCACCCGCTCCCCGCTACCTTCGTCAGGTCATCGGTCCAGCGGGCTGGAGGTCGTCCCACACTGCGCTTACCGGTTCGCGGTCTCCACTCCAGAACACGTCTACCCCGGCCATCGGCCTTTTATAATATTAGTATGGAATTGTTCGCAGGCGTCGTATCGATCTGGGCCCAGAACCAAGTGGAGAACTGGTCCGCATTCGCGCCGGACTTCAAGGAGTTGGACGAGAACGTGGAGTACGAGGAGCGAGAGAGTGAATTCGACGTCGAAGACGAGGACCGCTCCGTAGACCAGGCTGGCGAGAGCCGCGATGATGAGGAAGTTGAGGTATCGTTGTTTGAAATACGTTTCTTCTGAGAGTTCATGTTATAATAGTGAAGAGTGTGACAGTCTTCATACAGATACTAGGTGACGCTGCTCGAACTCGTACAAAGGGTTCTTTATCTAATATACGCTGCAAAGTAACTTAAAACACACTTAACTAGATATTATTATTGTTAGGTGGATGTAACGACGTGCGAGCCGGTGGCCGCGTTCTGCAGTTCTGATGAAGAAGGCGAAGACGAGAATATGCTCTCCTTCCTGCCCATCGCGCCTGAGATAGAGGACCCAGAGGTAAGCCAATTGTATAACGCGCCCCCTTAGAGAAACAAGAAGAGCGGCGTTAAATCATTCGCTTTCTATATCTATGTGGTGTGGTGTGATTGAGACAAAGTGATTATACATATCAGTGTAGTGTGGTGTGACTGAGACAAAATAAATAATCATATCTGTTTAGTGAGGTGTGATTGAGACAACATGATTAATCATATCTGTTTAGTAAGGTGTGATTGAGACAACATGATTAATCATATCTCTGTAGGTAGTGTGATGTGATTGAGACAAAATGATTAATCACATCTGTTTAGTGCGGTGTGATTGAGGAAAAATGATTAATCATTTTATCTTTGAGTATGTTATATTTGTTGTTCAGCCAAGTAAATCTATCTTAATCTTATCTTTCACCAATGTAAACAGGACGGTTGGGCGGCCACGCAAGAGACGGTCACCCCCAGCGAGACGCCCGAGGTGCTGGAACCGGCGGCCAAGCGGACCAAGAGCAAAACATACGACATCTCACTCAAAATCGCGCCTCCCGGTTAGTTTAGTTATTTTTAAAGTTTTTTGTTCCTCCATATTATATTTCCGAGGAGCAATCCTAGACTAAGGGGATATGATATGAAGCTACAATATCAATTGTCATCGTCAAATCCATTCTTCAGACCAACAGAGTTGTTCATATCCATACTAATATTATAAATGCGAAAGTGTGTCTGTCTGTCTGTCTGCTACGTTTTCACGGCCTAACCGCTGAACCGATTTTAATGAAATTTGGTACAGACTTGGGATACATCCCGGGGAAGGACATAGGCAACTTTTTATCCTGGAAAATCAAAGAGTTCCTACGGGATTTTAAAAAACCGAAATCCACGCGGGTGATGCCGCGGGCATCCTCTAGTATGGAATAAATTGCCATAGGATGTGGTTATGTCAAGCTGTTAACCAGTTCAGTTGTGGAAAAACATTTGGAAAACTCGAAGCACTTCTGATATAGACGCACCAGGGAAAGCCGTGTCTATTAGGTATATAATGACAGATTTATGTACATTTAACGTCCGTCTGAGTTTATTACGGGTTCTTCTCAGATCAGCGCGGGTGATTCGCTAATTCAGTGATCAACACTATAGTTCACGAGTTATGAAACTTGTAAAATACTAATATTATAAATGCGAAAGTTTGTCTGTCTGCTAGCTTTTCAACCCAACAGTTTAACAAATTTTGATGAAATTTAGCATAGAGTTAGCTTACATCCCGGAGGCGGACATAGGCTTTTGTTCCGGAAAATCAAACAGTACCCACGGGATTCCTAAAGACCCATCCGCTTAACCGAAATTTGGTACCGAAGTAGCTTGCGTCCCTGTAATTAACATAGGCTACTTTTTATCCCGGAAATTCAAACAGTTCCCACGGGATCTTTAGGAACCTAAATCCACACGGACGAAGTTGCGGGCATCCTCTAGTACTTAACATTTGACAGATGACGATTCAGTCTGGTCGAGTTACAATATTTGAACATGGTGTTTTCTTTCAGAACAAACGTTGCCATTTGGAGGCAAGAACAAGCAGGCGGCGGGGAATAAGAAAGTCGCCGGGAGACCTCGAAAATAAATTATGTAAACAATTTATCATGAGTTTCTATATTTTAAATCATATTTTTTATTAATTTATTGCAAAGATAAAGAAAAAATATATTATCTTATTATAAACATTTATCATGATTTATGTGATGTTAACACTACTTTGTCAATTTCATTTGATTTTACTTTAATTAGAAAGGACATCATTTACAGTTCATAATTTTAGGCTAATTTTTTACTGTCCTCCAATAAATTAAAACCAACGCTACAATAATATATTCTAAACATAGGTCATTAATTAAAAAAATTGAACAAATTCTCAATAAATATTCTAGATTTAAAAAAAAATTAAAAATTATTCCATTTAAATACATAATATACAAACCTACATCTTTTTGCAAAAGGCAAATATTCTCTTACAGTAACAGGAATACAATAATGAAAGCAAACATTTAAAAGAAAACATTTATTTGCAAAATGAAATAATCGATCTTTATTAGAATTCAGAGTATACTGTGTAAGTACTTTTCGTTTTGTATATAAATAAATCTCGCTTAAAATAAACAAAATAATATAATAATTAATAATACATCGTTTCTATTCGAGACCAAAAAGACTCATTTAAACTTCCAAGAACCTATATGTCAACTTCATAAAATATCATACATAGCGTACGTCACTAGGCGCCTATCGCGGCGATATAAATAAAATTATCTATGTAATATGTACAGCGCGGGGCCCCCGGGGGCCTCACGCGTCCAGCTCATCTTCCCGCTGGCTCGAAAAGTAGCTAACGAGGCCCCCGAACACGCTACCCTCCTCGCGCCCAGCCTCCTCTTTGACGCGCTGTGGCTCGAACTTGGGCTCGGGCGGCGACGCGCGCGGCGAGGCCCCGGGGGACTCCGAGGCGCGCTCTGCGGACGCGGGGCGCTCGGGCGGCTTGTCGATGCGGTGCACGTCGGGGTAGGGCGCGAAGGGCGGCAGCGGCGCGCGCGGCGCCGGCCGCACGTACGGGTAGTGCGGCGGCAGCTCGTGGCCCATCAGCCTTTCGGGCGGCGGCGCGCGCATCATGTCGGGCACGGGGCCCCGCGGCCCCGCCGCCCGACCCATGTCGTGCATGTGGCCAGCTCTCGCGATGTCTTGCAGCGCGCGATCGCTGCTGGGGGGCCTCGACATGTCATGGATCGGGCGGTCACCGCTGGGGGGCCTCGACATGTCATGAATCGGAAGGCCCCCGCTAGGGGGTCTCGGCAATTCTAGCATCGCCCGATCGCCACTAGGGGGCCTGGACATATCGTGGATCGCACGATCTCCGCTAGGGGGCCTCGACATATCGTGGATCGGGCGATTTCCGCTGGGGGGCCTGGAAATCTCGTGTATCGGGCGCTCCCCGCTGGGGGGCCTCGACAAATCGTGAACCGGGCGATTTCCGCTGGGGGGCCTCGACATATCGTGTATTTGTCGATCAACACTAGGCGGTCTCGACATACTGTCATGGATTAGGTGATCTCCGGGAGGTCTTGACATGTCATGTACTGGCCGATCTCCTCCAGGCGGTCTCGCCATGTCATGCATGGATCTGTCTCCCCCGGGATGTCTTGACATGTCATGCATCGGTCGGTCTCCCCCGGAAAGTCTTGACATGTCATGCATCGGTCGATCTTCCCCGGGAGGTCTTGACATGTCATGCATCGGTCGGTCTCCCCCGGGAAGTCTTGACGTGTCATGTATCGATCGATCTTCCCCGGGAGGTCTTGACATGTCATGCACCGGTCGATCTCCACCGGGATGTCTCGACATGTCATGCATCGGTCGGTCGCCCCCGGGAGGTCTGGACATGTCATGCATCGATCGACCATCCACGGGAAGTCTTGACATGTCATGCACCGGTCGATCTCCATCGGGATGTCTCGACATGTCATGCATTGGGCGATGCCCCCCGGGAAATCTCAACATGTCATGCATCGGTCGGTCTCCCCCGGGTGGTCGCGACATGTCGTGCAGCGGCCGAATCGGTCCCGGGGGCCTCGGCATATCGTGCAGCGGCCGAATTGATCCTGGGGGCCTCGACATATCGGGCATGGGTCTGTCACCGCCTTGCGGTCTCGACATGTCGTGTGCGGACAGTCGATCCGGTCCCGGAGGTTTGTTCATATCGTGCATGCTCTCCCTGTCGGGGCCAAGCCGGAGCGCTTCCCGCATCATCGACCGATCGTCGCCAGGGGACCTCGACGCATCGTGCAACATCGGCCGGTCGGGACCGGGCGGCCTCGGCGCATCGTGCGCGGGCGGCCGGTCCAGACTGGGCGGCCTCGACATAACGTGCATGACGGGCCTGTCGGGCGCTTGCGGGCGGGGCACGTTGTGCATTCCGAGCCGTTCGGGTCCGAGGCGAGACAGGTCGTGCATGATGGAGCGCTCGGGGCCCGGCGGGCGAGTCATGTCGTGCATGATGGGGCGGTCGGGGTGCTGCGGACGCGGGTCCCCGGGCTTCGCGTCGGAGGGGTAGCCCGGCATGTACTGGCGCATGTCGGGCGGCGCGCGCTGTGGCGGGCCGGGCGGTCGCGGCGCCTGCAGCAGCTGCGCGTCGGGCGGCGGCGCGTAGGGGCCGTAGGGCGCGTAGTGCGGCGCGTAGGGGCCGAGCGGAAAGCGCGGGCGGCCGTCCTTGGTCTCCGTGTGCTTGATCTTGGGGTGCGACTTGGGCGGCTCGGGCGAGCGCTGCGCGGGCGAGCCCGGCGGCGACTGGTACTCGGGCTCGGTCTTCACCTCCGCTTTGATCTTGATCGGAGGCTCCTTGTCGTCCTCCGGCGCCGAGTTGGGCGGGGGAGTGGGCTGGGGCGCCGGAGATCCGGAGGGGCCCTCGGCCGTGCGGGCGGGCGGCGCGGCGCGCAGGCTCATGACGGCCGGCGGGCGGAGGGGCGCGGCGTGCGGTGCGGGCGGGCCGTGCCGCAGGTGCGGCGGGTGCGGCGAGTGGTCGGGGCGCGGGAAGGGCGCCGGGCGCATGTGCGGCGGCGGGGGCCCGGGCGGCGGTGCGCGGTGCTGCATCGGCGGGTAGGGCATGGCTTGCGGCGAGGCGGGGCGGTGCAGGGCGTGCGGGGGCGCGCGGTAGGGGCCGGCCTGCAGGTGCTGGTAGTACTGGTAGTTGTGGCGCGGTGCGTTGAGCGCGGGGTGCGGGGGGTGGGAGGGGTGCATCTGGTACATGCCCTGCCCGCGGTATGGCGCGTTGCCCGGCGAGTACATCATCGAACCTCTGCAATGAGAATTACAGAAAACTCATTTTTTTTTAAGATTAGTTTTGCAATAACAAATCTCAAAAGGCGTTATTTCATTACAGTAGAGGTGCTATTTCAATTGTACGCAATAGTGACAAAACATCAGTGGCTGCAGCTCTTGTCTCAAACACTTAGAGCGGGATTGTGGAGTCTCCTGTCAGCATGTAAAAGGTCTAAACATTTCTTTACAAATCTTAAAAGAATGAAGCCTTATTATAATTTAAATTAAATAACGGGTACATACAATACCACAATGAATACGATAATTTTGAATTATCGATATTTGGACCGTTGCACGAGTCGTGGTCACGACGGGACCGCAGTGCTAAAATAAAGTTCGAGCTGCCACAGGCAGTAGGTATTGAACTACCCGCTTTCTTGTTCTTTTCGCTGGTACATAACGAGCTTCAAGTTAAGAGTGAATAGGCAACTTCTAGGCAAGCGCGCTCCATCTTAGGCTACATCACTTGCCATCAGGTCTGATTTCAGCCAAGCACTAGTCTGTACATAAAAATAAAAAAAAAACAACGTCACTATTTATTAACTTTCATTTAATTTTTTTTAAAAAAAGAATATTAGCCACGTCAAATGACTAATATTCCCCTTTCCTCTCCAACTAAGCGTCAGGCTTGTGCTAGGAGTAGGTACGACAATAGTGCAACGGGCGGGGTTTGAACCGTCGACCTTTCGGTTTTCAGTCCACTCCTTTACCGGTTGAGCTTTGGTTGAAATGAAGACTTTAATATCGTGGAATATTACCTGTATTGTTGGTTGATCATATGCGGCATGCGTGTTATAATACTGGGCTCTTCGGTGACCGGCTTGAACGGCTGAGGTGATCCCGCTACGGACAAAGTACCTAAAATGTTCAATAATGTGTGAATGATGAATGATGATATATATTAATAAATCACACTAA
Source organism: Maniola jurtina (assembly GCF_905333055.1). Taxonomy (NCBI): domain Eukaryota; kingdom Metazoa; phylum Arthropoda; class Insecta; order Lepidoptera; family Nymphalidae; genus Maniola; species Maniola jurtina. The sequence continues at coordinate 12,896,761 of NC_060039.1, forward strand.
TATTAATACGTTAACTAGCGACCCGCCTCGGCTTCGCACGGGTGCTTGAAAATAAAACCGCGTATGTTACTCGGGAAGGCTATAGCCATTCTATTGGTGAAATAATTTTCAAAATCGGTTCAGTAGTTCCAGAAATTACTTCCTGCAGACAAACTTTATTTCTATATTGGCTGATGCCGGCAACTTCGTCCGCGTGGTTTTACGTTTTTCAAAATCCCGCGGGAACTGATTTTCCGGGATAAAAAGTAGCGTATGTGTTAATCTGGGGTATAATCTATCTCCATTCCCAGCCAAATCTGTCCGGTAGTTTTTGCGTGATTGAGTAACAAACATCCAAACATCCACACTTTCACATTTATAATATTATATTAAGAATTGGGATGATATTAGTTAGTGTGGATAAAGGAGAAAGTTTGTTGTTATGTATGTGTGTTTATTATTCTTTCACGCAATAACAACTGGCAGCTAAACCACAAGGTTTGACAGTTCTAAATTATTTATTTAGGTTTGTCTGTCCTTTTCTTATTACATTATTAGGAAAAAGATGCGAATACTCTATATCATATACTCTATATCTATCGGTGCCAATTATATACTTGCGAGTATCTAATCGACTCATACATTATGCTTGTAAGTGTTATTTAGGGGATGTAAATGTGAATTTGTACCTTCTCTCATAGCGGGGTGGAGTTGGTCGGGGCGGCGGTCTTCCGGCGTGGCAATGCCTCGCAGCTCGGCGCGAACCTACAAACACAACGTTTTCACTGACCGCGTGACGATGAGATTTTCCATCATCCAACGATATAAATGTTCCACTAGATGTGGCGCTTGATAGTAACAACATGCTCCAAAGAACAACTATTTCAGTAAAAATTAAACTTGCAGGATAACTGTCAGGTCATCTTATAATAATTTTTCATCAAAGAAAGACGCTCAAACACATCAGGCACCGTTGTCAAGAACTCTTTTCAAAAATAAAATACCTGCAATCGAGGCGTAGCTGGAAACCGTTGATCCTGGTAATCGCCTGGATGCCTCGGCCCCATGGGACTGTTCCCATATGGCCGGTCCGGCTGCATCGGCCGCATCGGAGGCCCGTACCCCATCGGCCCCATGAAATCTGGCTTTTCCTTCTTCATCTTCTTGCTCTCTTGTAGAGCCAGTCTTGCGAGGCGTTTCTCTTCCCGTTCTTTGGCTTTAAGTTCCTTTAGTTTCTCCTTCTCTTCTTTTTTCTGTATTCTTTCTTGTTTCCGTGCCTCTTTCTCGGCTAGTTTCGCTTCGCGCTCTTGCCTCTTCTTTTCACGCTCGACCTGAAAAACGAGATATCTAGATATTGAGAGAGAATGTGGTTTTAGCTTTTATCCCTAAAAATCTCACTTTTTAAAAGATTTTCATAATCACATTCATGTGATTGTTTTTTAAACTATCCTTATAAATATTCATGCAAACGTTTTGAACAAGATTTTTAGAATACACAACAGAACTTAGATTTAAATTTTTGATATATTAATATTACCGTAATTTGAAATAAATTTTCACCTGATTCGGTCGTAATGGACCCGCATCTCCATCCGGTTTTAGATCTGAAAAAAGAAAACTCTTTAACTTGAGAACCTCTTTCAGTACTACTAAAGGTCGGACCACATTACAACAGCGCTGCGCGGCGCGTCACTTCTTATCAAATATTCTGTCGTAGGCAACTAAACCTTCACTATAACTTGTCCCATGATGTTGGCACCATTGCAAATCGCACAATAATAAACCCTTAGTTCTAGAAACCAGCAATTGTGCCAATAAAACGGCAGGGGACAAGTCATAGTGAAGCCAGTATTAGCCATTTCAACAAGGGGAAATGCTTTTATGCCTTTTTGACCTGCACGCCATCGATTGCATGCATTGCGTACGTGGGATCAGTCTATGTTCAATAATGGCTCACCTTTGATCTTGACGCCGACGAGTTTGGCGAGCGCGTCGTCGCCCGCCGGCGCCGCGCAGGACGAGCCGCCGCGCCCGCCGCGACCGCCGCGTGGACCCCTGACATTATAGGTTTTTGCTTATAAAAGGATTAAAAAAAAAAAGAAAAAACGTTTATTTTTTAAAACTGTGCCATACATTACGAGTTAGGTTATCCCAGCGTCTCTAATACTTGAGCAGTAAAGTCAAAAGACCTCAAGCAAAAAAAGCGTCGGAATAAACTGTGTCATGTGTGGCACAACCCGAAAAAAAAAGTCCCAACTCAGCATAAATGCTGTATGCCTTGCCCATACACAAAAACATACAGCTCTGGTTTTCAGCCGGAACCCCGATTCGGGTGGCGCCACGGAACACTTCTTAATTCTAACCTATATCTACAACTAACCTATTTACTAACAAACTTCAAAATAAACGTACATTTTTACAATTTTCAATAGGGACGCTCGAACTCGTCCAAAGCGATAGCTGTCAAAGGACCATGGGCATTTTTGTATGAACTCTGGCCTGATAACCAATAGAGTTCTAATGTATGTTAATTTATTGCTTATAACCCTACAGTTACGGTAACGCAATAGTTTATCTCATGAAGCCACGGGGACTGGTAGTCGAGGACATAAAAAAATATATTTTTGTGACGGTTTTCTTGTGAAAATTCAATCAACAATGGAGAAGTTCATTTTCATTTTTGGTCAGCTTATCACTAGGGTAATTATTATCATTATATTATACCTAAGCAGAACCTTTGACGAGAAAAGCTTGATGGCATGAAATGCAAGTTGCAACATTGGTCTTCTCAGGTACATAATGGGCGTACGAACAAAAAAGTTTCATGACGTCAGTGAAGACATTTTTCGAGAATAGCATACATAGGCGGCGGTAATCACTATACATCAAGTGATCCGCCTAATCGTTTGCTCGATATTTTTTACTAAAAACAATTTGAAGAAACATAAAAACACTTACCGGCTTCCACGACCACCCCTACTGCCTCTACCGCGTAGAGGCCTCGGCGGTCTTATCGGCGTTACTTGATTTTCTTGACCTTCTGAAAATATAACATAGTAATCACTTAAAATATTGTTTGCTGAATAACTGATAACTACCTAGCGCAGGCGTTGTTCATATTGAAATGCGGATGTGACCTAGGTACTGTATTAGTTTTATAAGTCGCATCGGCAAAGTCGTTTGCCCAAAAAAGCGCAAACTAACGCTGACTAAAATCGAATGTACATCAATGAAATATAGATCTTATTACTTGACGTTAAAGACTTTAAATAAGAACAACAGCTCATGCTATTTCGCTTATAATTCGCGCTTACAAAACATGACGAAGGGAACAACCAATAGCGGACGGACGGGCGCTATGATTGGCTGAGATTTTCACGCCATTCAAAAATTTGATTTCTGCGCAGGCATATCGCCTTTTGCCGCTCGTCATCTTCTTAGTCGCGTCTAAGATGAGCTAAACTATGAAAATTTAAAGCTCCTTTGGGAGATCCCTACCATTTTTCCCTGGTGAAGAAAGACTGCTTTAGACAAGAAACTTTGCAAGCACTTACCTTACTACGTAGCCCAAAAAGGATGCTTGCTAAAACTTGTTCCATCTAAGTTGGAAATCTGCTGGTTGCTTTGGCACTTACCCGGCGTTGGTTCAGTTTCCTCAGTCTTGATGGAAGTGACTCCATCCGGCAGCTTCTGGAGAGGAACTACCGCAGTTTTGGTAGCCAGGTCCGACATCGCCTTCTGCCGCTCTTCATCCTCCTGGTCGCGGCGCCGCTTCGCACGCTCGCAGTCGGAGTCAGACGTGACGTCAGAGTCGTCTATCTTGAACTCGTCTGAACTGTCCGGCATGTGCTTGCCGCTCGACTTGTGCATCTCCTAAAATAGATATCGAGAGCTCATAAATCCATATTATAAATGCGAAAGTGTGTCTGTCTACTAGATATTCACGGTGCTTCCGTTTAACTGTTTTTGACGAAATTTGGTAAAGACACAGCTTGCATACCAAGGCAGGACATAGGCTACTCTGTTTCAGAAAATCCAAGAGTTCGTACAGGACTCTTAAAAACCTAAATCCACGCTGACCAATTCGCAAATATCATCTATTTTGTAAAAAGATAGCTTATATCCACTTCAACCATAGATGTACAAATATATATTTTTATCCCGGAAAATCAGACTTCCACGGGATTTACTCGGGAGGATACTCACATCCTCTGACTCAGTGTTGGGCATCTCGGTGTAGTTGATCTTCTTCTGGCGCGTGCGGTGTTTGGGCGACCAGTCGTTGACGTCGTCGTCGCTCAGGCCGCCGTACGTCACGCGCGCTCGAATGACGTTCCCTTCCGCGTCGTACTGAGTGAGACCGCTACGTTTGCGGGACTTCTTCGACTTGTCCCGTTTGTCTCGTTTTTTCGGTGGTCGGGACTTTGATTTTGACGATTTTGATCTACAAAATTATTTTGAAGTTTATTTTACGTTTATTACTTACTTTAAAGAAAGTTGTAACAATAAAGAGAAAAAGTGGACAGGGAAGCACTTATCTATTAGATATTATAAGATTATATAAGAGATTTCTACCCGTGATCCTTGGCAGTGCGAGAGGTTGTAAAGGGAGTGAATAGGTACTATGAAGATGGAAAAGGTTTTTCTTGTTGGCTCAATCATACTCACTTGTTGGACCACTCCTTAGCGCCGGCGGACTCACTAGAGCTGTCGTCGAAAACGCCCTTCTTTTTCTTCACTTCCGGAGATGACTCTATTAATTTTTGACGATCTGTAAAATTTCAATTTTGATTTTACCAAAGTACATTGAAAAATATTTTTAGAGTAAAAGTTTTTGGAGTCCAAGATGGCCAACGTGTTTTATTTTTGAGAAAACGAAATAAGTGTCATTTCACAGAAGTTTCGGGTTGCTGAATGAAAATGACGTCTGTTTTGAAATTGAAGATGTCCAACAATTTTTTTTTGATAAATCGATGTAGGTGTCATTTCAAGGAGTTTCCAGGTGCTGATTATGAGAATGACGTTCATTTTGAAAACCTAGATAGCAAGCTTATTTTTTAAGTAATCAAGATAGGTGTCATCTCATAGGATTTTCGGGGTGTTGATTAGAAAAATAACATTCGTTTTGAAATCCAAGACGGACGTGTTTTAACCTTTCTTTTTCTCCGGTCTGCAAATTCGCCGGATGGGTTGATCCGACGAATGAGATCCGGAGCTATCCCGTTCAGCGGAAGAAGATATTTCCTCTGACGAAGATTCCATTCTGGAATCAAGCAAAAATTATTACATATTTATAATAAGCAACTGATATATTAAGCGAGTTTAATTTAGTTAATAGTCGTATCGTCATATCGTAATAGACATATTATCGTTGGTACAGGATCAAATCGAGTGTTCGCTTATTTTTTTTTTCGAAATATGTCACTCCGTAAGGCATCTATCTACATTTATAAAACCACTTACTTGCGTAAGGCCTTGTACAACCGTAACAGAGCCCTAGCCTCATCCGATTGAGGTTAGGATAGGGCTCCGTTACAGCCGCCAATCTGGCGAAGCCTGGAAAATCGAGTGAATACCTCCCATCGCTCCGCGTCGTTACGAACACATTCCACTAATAAGTGGTGTACTACATTCTCAGGAGAGTTCCCTCATTCTATAGTTCACTTTGACGATATGTAGAACTCACCCCGTATCCTTGAAGTCCTCGTCAGTTTCGTCGTCATCCTCAGATGGCACCTCAAGTGAGTTCAGCTTGCGTGGCTTTCTGCGTTGCTTTTTCTTTGATTTCTTGAACTCTACGGGTTTACCCTGAAATTACACCCACACTTAATATTGTGAGCGCAAAAGTGTGTCTGTCTGTCTGCTAGCTTTTCGCGACCCAATCGTTTAACCGATTTTGGTGTTTAGTACAGAGTTATCGTACATCCCGGGGATGGACATAGGCTGTTTATCAAAGTTCCCACGGTATACTTTAAAGGCCCATCAGTTTAACCGATTTATATGAAATTTGATACAGAAGTAGCTTACTTACATCCCATAAATTGAACTTCTGCAACGCAAAACGTGGAACTTTTTATTCCGGTAAAGCAGTTTCCATAGGATTTTAAAAACCCGAAGTCGCGGGTATCACTCAGTTATCTATACAAAACAAAAATCAATTGCCGCTTGTATGAAAGATCATGCTTGACTACCTGCTCGATAGCTTCTCGTTCAGCCTTCAACTTCTCTTCTTCCGCTGCTTCAATAATGGTCGATATGTCCTTCCCGCGACCCTGATTGCCCGCACTGGTGGTCGGTTCTACGTACTCCTCCTGTGAATGTAACAATAGTATTGTTTAATTTTTACACTAAGCGCTTTCAAGATTATCATCATCAGGGAGATTTCCACTGTTGGACATAGGTCTTACGGTACTCGGCCTCCTCTGACGACCAGCCGCTACTGCTCTCCGAGTCTATGGCATAAATGTGGAAGTGCTTCATACCTTGATGGCTGAGCTGATGAGCCGGTCATACTCCTGCGAGCGATAAGACACGGGCAACTGTTTCCGAGCGCGCAGGCGGTACACGGCCTCCTCTGACGACCAGCCGCTACTGCCCTCCGAGCCTACCAGACAAATACAAAAAGATCTTGTAAACACTTTCTGAAAGCCAAAGCTTTAGGATCAACTGACATTAAAGATTTGGATAGATATATCCTTTATTGCCACACAAAACATTATTTACAAAGAATAAAAATAAATAGAAAAACGGTCTTATCACTAAATTGTATTTTAGTTAGTGTCAACGTGTATGCCCAATAAAAGCGCTTGATTCCGCAAAAAAACTCTGATATGCAAAATTTTAGAAGTTCACTTACAAGATACGGGGAAGAACCCTCACTTAACTGATTACTCACTTACCTCACTTAACTTAATTGATTTTTTTCTTTCCTATATAGAAGAATGATATATGTACCTGAGGAGTCATCGTCACTCCCTTGCTTCTTCTTCTCATCTCCAGAAGGCTTCTCCTCTTCGCTGCCCTGCTCTGGGGCTTCTAACTTCTTCCTCTCTCTCTCCGCTTCTACGGTCACTAGTAACTCGTCGTATTTTGTCAGTTCTTTTTCTAACGCTGATATTAGCCTTTCCTGCAAAGTGATTATAAAAAAATATATATATATAAAACTGTATTCTACAATATGTAATATGTCTACAATTTATATCAATACAGTATTATTATTTGAAAGGAAATTATTTCGTGGGTGTTACAAAGTAAATTGGCGTAACGATCGGCCAATCGAAGCCATCATAAAACTGCCTAAAACTTCGTCTTTTTGTACCTGGGGTACAGAACTTGGGATTCACTAGGGGACACATTGAGTAAACTGCCACAGTTATTCGGGTGAATGTCCCGAGAACACTGGTCTTTGATATGTCCTTGTGTGGGATTCGCATGAGGTGCGATGTCGTTCTCGCAACGTCTTCGCACCGCAAGTATTGTATCCCTCTATATACCGCATCATGTTTAGTAAATCGATCCCGTAAAACCGGCATCAATCATTATTGCAATCGCAATCGGTGTTATTGGTTAATACTATTTTTGTTGCAACAATACAATGTAGCCAATAGTAAGCGAGCGTCAACCAATCAGAGGTGATTGCAATCGGGACATTGTAGCTATCATTCTACCCAATAGCTACACACTACACAGCAGCATTTTGTCCCGTAGCGAATCCAAGGCTTCACCATCTCACTCACATGGTTACACGGCGGGCAAAACCAGTCTCCCTCGGGCACCACAAACAGCATGGGCTTGAGGCAGCTGGCGTGGTAGCCCTCGTCGCACGCGTCGCACAGCAGGATCCACTCCGGCTGCTCCGCGCTGCCGCAACGCACGCAGAACCCTTCCTCTTTACGCGCACCTAGGGCACAGAATACTTAATACTACTACCGGCACATCGGACTGTCCGCACACGTTCATTTGTGAGGGTAAAGGTTTAAATAAATTTAAAAAGTAAATTTGGTAAGCTTGCATACATCAGTATGCAAGCTTACCAAATTTCAGCAAAATCGGTAAAACAGCAAAACAAACAGACAGATACTTTTGCGAATCGCATTTATAATATTAGTATGGAAGTATGAATCAATGTATGAATGAATGTACTTTTATTGTATACCACAAAATTAGTACAGAAGAACACAACAAAATATAGGCAGGTAGGTACAATTAGGCGGCCTTAAAGGACGTAGCTATAGATATTAGAGGTAGGTGGTGCAAGTATATACAAAGTATAATTGTATAAATAAACTATGATGACTATTAGACCAATTACAATCCTGGTACCTTTAAAACTAGAGTGAATAGGCATCTTCTAGGTAAACATGTCCCATTTGAGGCCACATCATCACTTTCCATCACATGTGATTGTTGGTCAAGCATGTGGCTATAATAATTCAAAAATCAATGTAACCTTACCTTCCCGCAATGTCCTGGCTAGTTTGAGAGGCTGGGCAGAATCCTCAGCTTCCAGATCTGACTCGGGGGAGAATTCGTGATCTGATTTGTTGTTGAATTCCACTGTTGACAATACATGAATTCATTACAATTTTTTTTTTAACATATTTTACATGGGTCATGAAATTTTTATATCACGACTTTGTCCGCGTGGTTTCAGGTTTTTCATAATCCTGTGGAAACTCTTTGATTTTCTAAGACAGAAAGTAGCCTATATGTTTATCAAGGTTATAAACTATCTCCATTCCAAATTTCAACAAAATCCGTCCAGTAATTTTGGTGTGAAAAAGTAACGAACATAACACACACACACAGTTTAACTTTTATAATACTAGCTAATGCCCGCGATATTGTTTGCGTGGATATAGGTTTTTAAAAATTCCATGGGAACTCTTTAGATTTTCCAGGACAGAAAGTAGCCTATGTGTTTATCCAGAGTATAATCTGTCTCCATTCCAAATTTCAACCAAATCCGTTCAGTAGTTTTGGCGTGAAAGAGTAACGAACATACAAACACTATACACACACACAGTTTCAGTTAATAGTGTGTAGTGTGATACTTAGGTGTCATCACTCATTGCACTAGCGGCGGATTAAACCTGTTGGAGGCCCAGGGCTGCAAGGGCTGCATCTCTGAATAAGACTTTTTTATAAGACTCTGAATAAGAATTAGTCTCTTATGGTAATATTTGAAAATCAAAATGTGGATGTGGAAACATTGCATGTGCCAAAACACCAAGGCTGAGATCTATAGTATACTTTGATATTGCTCAGATGTAAGTTTCAGCTAAAACGAGACAGATTCATGCTAACGCTGTCACGTTTTAACAGTGTCTGAAGACTGAGCAAAGACTGACTCCTTTTCTCGCTTTCAAGCTAGGGCTGTACTTACAATCAGGCTCCGGCTCGTAGTGGTCAAACAGCGGTTCGGAGTCGCTGTCAGCATCAGGTCCCGTGGAGTCGGACGCCCGCCACGTCGCGCTGTGCTTTTTACGCTTTTTTGTGTCAGATTCTGAACTACAGCCGCTAGCCCGCCATTCCTCTTCATCATCCTTGGACTAGTAACAAAAAGTTTTTTTTTAAGGATAGTAAAGAAACAATACATATAAAACATAAAATGATTTGTTCACTTTTTTTTAAAACAACCTTAACACAGGACACTGCCGCCCCCCCTCCCCCTAATTCATAAGCGTAGCCTCCATCTTGAGAAACAGAACCATGAAAATCCTGCTGTACCAGGTACAGGTACAGCCACAAGCACCTGCAAGGAAATTCAAAATGGCGGCAGTCACATAAGATCGGCGAAGACCGATTGATACAGGGACTCTGTAGTATATCAACAAAGCGACAAAATAATCACAACTGTATCTTACCTTGTTATGTGTCATTCTCAGTTCCTGCAACGCCACTTCCTCCATTTGTCGGCCTCTTTGATCTTCATACGTCGTAAAAATCTACAACGCGACAAAATAATCGCAAGTATGTCTTACCTTCTTCTTATGTATCATCTTGAGTTCCCGCAATGCCACCTCCTCCAGATGCCGCCGATCAGCTTCCTCCTTGATCTTCATCTGCGCGATGCGACGCGACTGTCGCACGGGGGTTCCGTCCGCGTCCACCTCTTCCGTCGCCTTCGCTGGTTGTTTCGACTTGTCTTTACCTTTTTCTTTGCTTTTTGGCTTCTTTTTTATTAAATTCTTCTTTGCTGACTTTTTACCTGCTGCCAATTTTAAAACCAATAATGTTCAGTGTTGATTCCGCATAAATTTGTATTATTTCTCCAAAAAATATTTTTGACTATTTTTCTTAAGATATAAAATATTACTAACACAACACAAAAGAATGAAAGTAAAAAATAAAATTTAAACTGAATTATTTAAAGTAAAAAGTAATTTTTCAAAATAGATACCTAAATTATGAAGGGTCTCCTCTTCAGACTCACTTGAACCCTTGGCCAAAAGTTTCGCTTCCACTTTTTTTCTACAAAAGAAAAAATCTTTAACTCCTGACAAAAGAGGTATGCCATATAAATTAATAATTGTTTTTAGTTTACCTGCTGGATGTGTTTATCTTCTTAGGTTTGATTTTCAACCTTTTGCCACAAGTTGCCGCTTCCTCTTCCTCGCTTTCACTCTGAGATTCACTTTTGTCACTTGCATTCGCATTTAATAACGACCTTTTGACTGCTTTACTCGACTTCTTATCACTAGCTTTATCACTTTTATTGTCATTGGACTTTACAAAATGTTTCTTTTTAAATTTGCCCTTCCTGGCTTTAATTTTCTTCCTACTAGATAAAGGATCCGTAACTAAATTTGCATTTGAATTGTAGTTCTCATTGTTTTCGTGTGAATTTGCATCTTCTTTGTGGTCAGACAAATCATTGGAATGTTGTACGTTCACGAATTCAGCGGAGGTTGCTAAACGTAATTTTTTAGGTGGCAAGTCGTCATCTGGCTTAACTATCTCATCTGCACTTTTTTCTTTCTCATTTTCACTATTTTCCTCACCTTGATCAGAAGAGAGACTACTTTTCCTCTTCTCTATAATACTGTTTTTATTATTCTGACAGTTGTCAGATTCTGACACAGAGTTTAAAGGATCTTTACTCAGATTCCTTTTAACCTTCTGTGTGACCTGTTTTTTCTTTACTTTGCCTCTAAGCTTCTTTTTTCTACTTTTATTTGCATTTTCACAGTCTGTCGTACTTTTATCGTTTAAGCTGCTATCTCTTTTTTTATCAACACGAGAATTGGAATTTGAACCATTCGATTTGTCTAAATCTCGTTTACAATGTTTCTTGCAATCTGTTTTTAAAGTTTCTGCAGAATCATTAGGTTTCTTTTTTAAAGTACGTTTGTTGGCTGGCATTTTACTTTTCAATTTAACACTTTTTCGTTTAGTCTTTTTACTGGACACGGTGACATGGTTTTCGCCGTTACATTCCTCGGGCGGGGTTTCTTCTTCAGTTTTCGTTTCATTTGTATCTTGTTTTATTGCTTCAGGGTTGCCAGTATCATTTTCGAATCCATAGCCATCACCGTAAAAATACATCACAGGTTCAGAGATCTCCTCACCAAAGAAATATGCACTTTCGCAATCAGCACCACTTCCTTCTCCTTTTATAATCATAACAGGTTCTTCTATTGCTTCACTAACCGATTCTTTCACTTCTTCTTCTTTTGCTGTTTCAGTTTCATCTTTCTGTTCTTCGTTTTCTTCCTTCTTATTGTTTTCTGGAATAGTTTCCTCTGATTTTTTTTCTGATTCTATATTTACATTGCCACTAGACTCTGTTTCATTAGTGTCTTTTACATGATCCTTACATTCTATATTGCTATTATTATCAGTACAATCTACATCACTGTTTTCTTTCACTACTTCTGCTTGCTTATTATCATTACTCTCTAGAGGTGCTTCAGATTTACCTTGTTCTTTATGATCGTCGCTTTCGTGTTCAGACTCAGATTCAGGACTTAGGAACTCTTCTTCATTTTCTTCATCAACATCTGACGATTTTGGAGGCTGAAAGATATCTTAAATAGTTTGAGAACACTCATATTACACATTTGCCTTAGCCTAAATATATCAGCTAATTGTTTATTCTGCAGGGCAGTAAACTGGGTAATTGTGCCACTACTTGATGAATACTTAGTGAATGCTGAGTCTGCCACATGCAATGGCCTAGCAAATGTGGCATTACTATTTTATATGTTTATTGCTTCTAGTAGTTGTAAAGTGCATGCCTAAATAGATGTGAAGTGAGGTTGTATTATGTGTATCAACTTTATAGGAATATTATTTATAAATATGGTATTTAATTTTAAAAAAAATGTGGGCAAGATATGTGTAATCAGTTCAAAAGTTAGTATTTACCTCTGTTTGTGGCGGCACCACATCTGCACTGCTGGAGTCCTCATTGTTGTTGGACACGATTGATGGAGTAATCTCTTCCCCGCTCTTAAGTTGCCCTATGATTTTTACCAACTCTTCTCGATTGCTGAAAATATAATACTCAATTCTACTCTATAGGTTCTGAGACATACAAGTAAGAAGTACTCAATTTTTTTTAAATACTCCCAAACATTAAAGATGTCTTGCAACAAGTTAAAAGTTTTTATTAAATGCAAACCTATAGAAAAATCTTGTTTCAATGTTCAAGGATTATTTAAAATTTTAAAAGATCAAAAACATTTGTTTGCACAATTGCATGTACAGAGCATGTAACACAATGATTTTACAACAATCCACAATCTGTAAGTTTTTATAGTTTTATTTTGGTTAAGTTTAGATTTTTTAGTTTTATATTGACATCCAAAAAGTTTAGATGACCTCTACCAATTTTAGATAAAGCACTTGAAGCCTTCAATATGTTTACCAATATTTATCGCATACCTAGCTATCAGCTGCCACGTCTCCTCATCCTGGTCTTCGCGGTAGAGGCACAGGTTGGCCTCGTGGTCCACCTGCAGCCAGTACACACAGCCCTGCTTGTCTCTGCCCACCGGCTCCAGACGCAGATCCTGGCATGATATGCCACTCACCGCTGCTTTGAACTTGGGGTGACATGTGAACTGATATTCTAGCAATAACTGGAAAAGTATTATCTTGTAATAATTCTGTGCAGAGTTTAGGCCAAGGTCCAAAAGGAACCCTAATAGGATCACTTTGTTGTCTGTCTATCTGTTATGTCAGTCAAGAAAACCTATAGGGTACTTTTTGTTGACCTAGTATATCATGCCACCAATAAAGAAAAGAAGATGAAGAGATCATCAGTACCTAAATAGTAAAAGTAGTCAAATTATTTACTAAAAATAAATTCCATTGGATTTTGTATGATGAGCAACAAATAATCAACACCTGGAGGAGGTCCATTGAAGCAGACATTAAAAGAGTGGGACTCTTGTGGAACCATATCAAGGCAACAGCCAAAGATAGGGAGACAAGGAAAACAACTGCTCCATCCATCCATCATCATAAGAAATAACATTTAGAGAAGAACCAAAAAAAAAAAAAAAAAATGTATGTTGTATTAATTACGCTCTTCCTGCAAAACAATGTGCAAACCATTTATGATTTAGAAGCAACTAGAATGAAAATTAAGAAAACCCATTAAGTTAAGATTAGAAGGTTGGCTTTGCATTCAGAAGCCCACAAATTAGTGCTTATGTATTGTAATATAATGATTATCACTGTGATATTTTGTTTTTTAAAAAGAGCAACTGCTGAGTTTCTTGCAAGCTCTTCTCAGTAGAATTTTCTTTCCAAATTGGTGGTAGAGTCTTGACATTTCATAAGTGGCACAAGCTGTGCTACATGACATAAATAAATTCATTTCATTTCAACATTAAACTCATAAACCTAGCATGAAAGGTAATAAATGGCTAATGATCTTAAAAAAAAACACTGAGTCACTTACTTTCAATATCCGCAACTTGACTTGAGTGCTAGCTTTCTTGTATGAAAACCTTTCTATTTCCCAGGCCTCTTGGTGGTACCTCTGTTGGTGACAAAACTTGATGAGGGACCTCTCCCATCGATTGCTCTGGACAGATTTCAACGCACGGCGCAATAGCCGTAAGTGGAGCTCCCTCAACGGATCGAGCACTAAAAGAACAAAACACTCTCAACATGTTTGCCAAGTTTGTTTATATTGTATGTGAATACCGCAGAATGTTAACTCACCTTCCTGGGTGTTCTCTATTAATTCTTGCAATTTGGCTATCGTAGGGACGTCTAGATTATACAATTTACCAAATACTTTCAAGAAGGAGTAGATAACGGCGAAATTAGGATCATTCGTACATGAAATTTCTCCATCAGACGCCATCGTCGTCAATTATTAAGCCTTTTTACTTATCATCGCTGAGTGATTTTCACTACCGGTAGATTATAGTTACACTTACTACTATTAGATTATTAGAAAACATGTACATGATTCACGAAAATATCATTCTACAATCACTGAAAGCTTCATTCCCTATTTTCCTAAAATAATAAAATAAAACTCAATGACAGCCATCGCTACCATAGACAACGGATTATTTTTCAAACTTCTTAAACCACAGACTAAAGAAAATACCACAGATTATACATTGGAAATAATATACAACTGAACAGGGTGTATAATTCAAATAAAAACTTCAAAATATTTTTTATCCATTTGAGACTATTTATTCTACAAAGTTGGAAACTCAAGTTGGTTACAACCTCATTTCGAGCATTTTTTCAACAATGATTTCACAGTGCTCAAAGGGGATCCAAGGAGCTCACATCTAGATTTTTATCTGTTATTCATATTTGTCTATGGTTCACAGCTGTCAATTATAAAAAGGTCAATCGTCTGTGAAAAGCAGGAAAAACCACGAAAAGTGGCGTGTATGTGTGATAATTATTTCGTTTACTTTGTGTGATTGCTTTAGGTTTTTATTTCTTGTTATTACTCGTATCAGTCGTATCATAGCCTTAAATTTGGTACCAGCCATCATGTCTTCAGTATGTTGTGGAACTAAAAAACAAAAGCTGAACAATTCATACAGCAACCACGTCGAGCGACCTATAAATGGTTACCATGAGCCAGTGGCAATACCCGATATGTGCTACTTTTGTTTCGATGTATTGTATTGTCAGCTGCACAGTATGGACCCTCCACAGACGCCACTTTTCACCAACGAAGCATAGTAAGTGGCATCATTTAAATATCACAACTCAATAGCCCAATTAGTGGGCTTCATCATTACAACTTGCCTTTGATTCGTAAACGCTTCATGTTAAGAAATTGCTATGATCATAATTAACCATGACAAAAAAACTTAGGTTTCAACAAAGGACTTTCTGTTTCTTTGTTCCTGTCTTTGTGCTGTACCTAGTCAAAAAGGCATAGACAAGCAGTTTTATTTAAAATTATTTCATTAGCACATCATTTACATACACAAAGAGATAAATTCCTCGGATTTGTAACTCTATAGAGTACAGATGTTGAAACTGCTGTGCTATTTTTGTCAGGCTTTGTTCAAATTCATAGCTTTAAATATTACTATAGGTACTATATTACTTAGCTATATTTACTATATACATCTGTCTATACATCTTATTATGTATTTAGGGTTTTCTTTGAAAGTAATAGAATGCTTTTAAAAAATTATGGTTATAATAATGCTTAAAGTATGATAAATCCTGCTTCTCAAACAGTCAAATCCACTGTGAGAATAGTTTAACCAAGTTGAACTTGTGAGGTTTGAAATTTAGGGTATCCTTTTTAGGGTTCTATAACAAAATGGTTAAAAAACCAGTCAGACTTGCACACAAAGGGTTCTGTACCATTCCACAAGAAATAACCCTTTTTAATTTTTTTGAAATGTAACCACAAACAGTTATGGATTTTTTCCTTTACTTTTGCTATATGACATTTCTACCTGCCAAATTACATGATTCTAGGTCAACGGGAAGTATAATATAGGTTTTGATTCCCTTGACGAGTCTTGACAGACACAATAGACAGACATACATACCAACAGACACAATAAAGTGATTCTATAAGGGTTCCATTTTTTCTTTTGAGGTACAGAACCCTAAAAACTACCTCTTTATAGTTTATTGTAGGTTAGATAGAGCAATATCAGTAATATGATGTTGATCTGAAGTGTTTATATTCTAGTCTCTGGTGTTTACAGTCCCCTTTTTG